>NC_053493.1:150759163-151417942 GCF_905171775.1 Rana temporaria | reverse complement strand
CAGACTTTCTTTTTATGAATGCATTTTTTCTCTTTGAAATATTGAATATTACCGTAAATATAGTTGCCTATCTAGCATTGGAAAACAAGATCATTTCATAGTAAAAACGCATGTACTTTTATTTTATTCATGTTTTACATACATCTGCTAAAAGTATATTTACATTTTTCAAATTTTTAAAATCATGTAAATCATTTCATTATGATCTCACCACCTGATTTCAATGAAAATGATTGCCAAAAAAATTTTTTACATTAAGAATTGGCATGCAACTGTTGATTGAAGAAAAGGAAATGTGTTTTCCAATAAACTTTCAGCAGTTATTCATCCCACAGTTTGATATCGGTCAACAAGCTGTTTGGATGTTTGGCAGCAGATGACACAAGCTACATAGAAAACTGTAATTTTACATGCCTCAAATGTCAAGGAGGGATACAGCAGCGTGAGCAGGAATGTATCAGGAAGTTCAAGCGGAAGTCCACCCAAGAGCCTAAGTCAAAGGCTTGAAAGGCCTGTGTTTTCTTTATAGAAGTAGAGTATAGAGAGAGAAAAAGATTAAATATGTTGTTTTTTTTTTTTCAAAATCTTTATACACTTTAAATGAGATACATTATTTATCTTAACTATATGTGGTATATATATTTAGTTATTGGCTTTTAAATTGATTAGAACTAAAATGTAATTATTATAATCAGTACAGTTTGAAGAAAATCTCAGCATTGTGTTAAAGTTTATAGAAAGAAAGATTACACCTTTAAATTATAGTTTTTTTCTGCAACAGTGAAATATGGTTTCAAATGGTTAAGTCACACTATACATATAGAAATGCAGATGTCCTAGTTATTGGCATATTGGAGCCCATATGGTAGCTATAAGTAAGTAGTAAGGATCTCCTACAATATATGAATCTCATTCAATAATTTGTGGGCCGTTAATGTTTTTTTAGCCACCTACAGAGATAGTTGTGTAACAGATCATACTCAATGGTAAAGTACATTGTGTGCATATTCTATAAGTGATCAAGTCAATAGTAAAGTATTACTGGCTGATGGCATTACAAGATCCATTATTTCGGTAACAAATTTAAAGTCCTAAATGCCAACCTTTTACCTTCTTTGATAAGGAAACTAGGCAGCCATGTCGTTATTAAGCAGCTTCTTCTAACATACTTAAATGAAAAATCAGTTTTAACGAGTTCATTGTTGCTGGCTCTTGTTTTTTTTAGTAAAAGGGATCTGGGAGGTTGTAGAGCTTCCCGATCACTTTTACAGTACTTTGAGACATTTGTTAGGCAAAATATCCTTTGTGAGTAATGAAGTCGGAAGAGCATTTTGTCACTTCCTTTTTCATTTCATAAATTTCCAGACTCCTGTAGCCAGAGAAGTAGGAAATCGAGCACAATCTGTACTTGGTTAGTTGCAGTGAAGGGCAAGGGACACATTAGTGGTCTATTAGACATATGATGTCTCAATGGAGAGTACCTTATAACCTGCTCATGTTATCACATTAGGGGCTTGTTTCCCTACTTGTGATAGCAATAAAGCTAAATGAAAAAAAAAAAGTGTTTAAAAAATTATATTTGAATTAAATAAATAATAATAAAAATAAAATAAAACTCAATTGCCCCACAAACACGTGAATGCACACGCAAAGACAGGTAGGCTGTGCACGTGTATGTAAACAGGGGTTGCATCTCATGGTATCATGGCATACAGAGTGAGTGCAATAATTCTGGGGCTATGATTCATAGATAACTCTAAGTTGATAACCTTTAAAGGCGTTTATAATTTGGCCTAAGAACACTTTTTGGTACTTTCATTTTTTGCAGTTTCTTTGGCACGTGCAACTTTTAGGCTTGATATGTTTGGTTTCTGTTTACTTGGCAAAACCTCTTCTTTTATACATATGTTATGTACATAAAAATCTGTATTATATTGTGCTCCTGTGCATTAAAATGTAAATTTAATTGCACAAACATCCTGCAGCAAAAACATTTGCTTCTGCCACCATTTTATTTAACAGGACCTCTGCTTTCCCAAAAATGCATAATTGCCTGGAGGGTTTAAGTAATTTTCTAGCAAACATTCAGACATATTTAAACTCTTCAACTTTAACACATATAGGACATATTGAGAAAATAATAAGACAGTGGAGGCTGAGATTGTAATAAGTTGAAGCAGTGTTCACTTTGAATACCCAATTATGTGCTAGCAATTTTATTTATTTTTTCAGTTTAGCTTGCGTGAACACAGATTTACCTTATTCATCATCATTCTCTTTTCAAAGTTCACATACATTTTCCACTAGGAACATTCACTCTGCTAAGTGCATAGCCTTTACTCTGTTAGAAAACCTCTGAAGCCTCGTACACACGACCAAGTTTCTCGGCAAAAACCAGCAAGAAACTTGCTGGGAGATATTTTTTTGCTGAGGAAACCGGTCGTGTGTACATTTTCTTCGAGGAAACTGTTGAGAAACTCGACGAGCCAAAAAGAGAGCAAGTTCTCTATTTCCTCAACGGGAATGGAGAAACTTGCCTTGTCGAGTTCCTCGACAGCCTAACAAGGAACTCGACGAGGAAAACGATGTGTTTTGCCCGTCGAGTTCCTCGGTCGTGTGTAAGAGGTGGGAAAAGTGTATGAGTGGGAAAAGGGAAAAAAAATTTGTATGGAATAACTAATCACACAGTGACACAGTTTTTTTTACAATAACAACATGTAACACCTTGGGTGAAAGCTAAATTTTCTTGGCCATGTTCAAAATGAATGTTAAAATATGAATTTTGTAACAAAACCTACAACATTCCCCATACATGTTTTTGCCATACAAAAACAACATAAAATGTAAAAAGGACCAAGTTATACTTTTGCAATCCTTTGGGAAAGAGTAAAATCAGAGCCTTTTGTTCCAGGTGCATGGGCTATTCATTGTCTTCCATCAAAGAATTTGTTGTCCCTAATTCTTTTTTCTCCTGTAGTTATATAGTCCCTAAGCTGCCCCAGCAGTGTTGCAATTTCATCAGCATCCCAGTCTAATTATCCATGGTTCATCACTTACAAAGCATATCTAGAAAATTTTACTTTGTGACTTAAGATGTTTCCAAGATTTTAATCCACTCACTCATCATGTCTCAGCTAGACTTTGCAGCCTCCGCCAAACTGGCATCGTATTAAGCTGTCTACTCTGTCTCCAACCAACTGAAACTGGAAATAGGCCTTGTGAATTTACAGACTTTTTTCCATTTCCATTTCCATAGAAAGTGAACTAAATCCTGGGACATAATTAAGTCAGTTGTTTAACTAGAAATTCTGAGGCTTTTTTTTATCAAAGTTTTACAATTGTAATCATTGGAACTCTGACATGGTAATTGTGAACAGAATGGGGTGTCCATTATAAATTGGATTAACAAAAAATCTGGGAGACACTAACAATCAATTTTTTTGCTGACTTGCAAGTAAAACAGATTATCTTGTAGTTGAAAGATACATAATTACATTTGAAAAGCATGTGCTTGATTGGGATATCTAATTTCTCTCAAATTATTATTATTATTATTATTATTATTATTATTATTATTTTCACAGCCTATAAGATGGAAAGCCTTTATACTGCACTAACATGATTTCCACTCAGCTGCCTGCAGTAAGCCACAAGGCAGTTCCATGGCTCCTACTGCCATTTAAGCTGGTGGGTACTTTCAGTGCTTCACAGCCCAACCCTAGAATCCCATGCATGTTTGGTGGGGTTTAAATAGAAACACTACTATAGAAACATTATTTAAAATAATTCTACAGTAAAACTCTCATATGATATCATAGATCAGTAATTCACATGAAGCAATCCATTTACCATGCCTTCTGATTAGTGCTGCATTTATGATGCAGTGAAACAGTGAAAAGTTTATTAATGCAATTGGTGAAATGTTCTGATATAAAGATTATTAAATTAATTAATTGTTACATTAAATACATTTATTTCCAGACATTATTTCCTTTAAAACTATTTATTTAAGTGTTTACCTTGCTTTGCCCTGTAACTTGTCATTCCTTAGATTCGGTTACTGATAGCTTTACCTCTCCTTTTAATTCACCACCCCTTCACAGTGTGCTCCCAGCCACAACACTTTTGAAAACCACTTCCTGTGCATTTTTCGGTGGATTTAAGTACTTTACATTAACATGTTTTGAAAAAGTGGCCAACTACAGATCTAAGCAAGTAGCTGCCTTAGTTCTTTACATTATTACTCATCATATGATTGGCACCAGACAGAAACAAATAAAGGTACTGACAAAACACTATTATTGTCCACACAAACATAATGCCTTTACTATTTTTATAAGTGTGCACTGCTGACCATGGATTTTTGCCAACTTTGTTATCGGTATATAAATCACATAGCATAGCCTATTTTATGACACCGGTTTATCTTAATTTCAATAGTTTTTTATTAAGGTTTTAACAGGTTCCATAACATATTGCAGACATTAGAAAATTCCACATCGCAGTGCGGAAGGCATCCAGTAGCACAATGAAATAAACATAACTCCAGTGCAAACTAATGGGGTTAGATTTCATCAACGAAAAACAATGTGGCATCATTAATAATGAGATGGGATATAAACATACAAACCCCTAGTGCCCAATAACTACTGCATTGGTGGAAACAGGACTTGCCTTCATCAAATGTCTGATAACTTTGATTAAGATTCAATTATCATAACCAATAAATTTAGGTTTAACTGGGTGAGAAATGGGTAAAAAAAAAAAAAAAAAAAAAGGAAAGGGGGAAGGTGGAAGAGGAGAAGAGGACAAGATGCATAGAGAAAAGTGGGAAGGGGGTGGAGAGGCGTAGTAGGGCAGGGGAGGGGGAAAGGAAAAGGAAAGAAGGTGAGAAAGAGTGGAGCCTTAACTGGACCAGCAAGTCATATATTAGAGATTAACGTTACAGTCGGAGATCGCCAGTGGAGACAGATCTTTAAGACTGATACCAACTATTCCAGGGTTCCCAATATTTTCGGATACTAGATCTACCGCTTAAGCCAGAATCAAACATTTGTTCGTAGGTGCCGTGGGAGTGAATTATTTGGATCGTTTCGGTCAGGCCTGGAGGTAGCGGATCCCTCCAGTGCCGGACCAAAGTCAATCTGGCCGCCAGCAGTATATGGGATAGTAGGATCCGTAAGTTGTGAGGTACCGAGTCCATTCCCAGGGATAGTAATGCCATTCCTGGTTCCTGACTCAACGTTAGGCCCAATACTTGGTTTATCAGATCAAACACCTGACTCCAGTACCGGGTGATCTTGGGACATCCCCACAATAAATGATACAGTGTGCCAGAGTTCCCACATATTCTCCAACATAGGGGGGAAGCCCCAGGGGCAAATTTCGATATACGGTAAGGTGTGAGATACCAACGAAGTAGGAATTTCTGAAACAGCTCCCACAGATTGGCACTCCTGGTGGATGAGTATGTGACCTTGAGAGCTGCCTTCCACTGATCTTCCAGATACACCCTGCCGAAATCCCTCTCCCATGCTCTCATAGGGAGAGACTTCTGGAACACACATTTATTTTGTATTGAATAGAATAGCGAGATGCCCCTGGTTTTTGGTAATTTAGAGAGATAATACTGGCTAGCCTGCCATGGAAGCAGAATAGAAGTCTCTTTAAAACTTTTCAAGAAATGGCAAATTTGCAGGTACATGTAATAGTCTGTTGAAGGTAGAGATAGTTCAAGTTGGAGTGATCTAAATGTCTTGAGGGCAGGTCCTATATATAAGTCTGCTAACGTCAGCCTACCCCCTGGGTCCCATTTAGCAAGTGATATATTAGGTATGAACATTGATAAAGCTGATAGAGGAATCATTAGTGGCACGGGTCTTTGTTCAGGGGATGTATGTAATATCAGAGATCTCCAAGCCGCAATAGATCCTCGGATCGTTGGGCTCATCATGGGAGATGGGTGGGGCAGGAAGACACTAGATATTAAATAACCATAAAGATCTTCCCCTGGGACCTGATGCCTTTCTAATATCGACCAAAGATTAGGATTCGGGTTTGAGGAGGGGAACCATCCCTTTAGCTGGGCCAGGAGAGAAGCTGAGTGATAATCCTTAATGTGCGTATGGCCTATCCCCCCTACAGATCTATGTTTAATTAGCCGACTAAATGCGCAGCGAGCCCGCTTGCCCCCCCATAGGAACTTATTAATCAGGGATTGTAGGGAAGAAAAAAAGGAGGCGGGGACCGGAATAGGTAGGGTTCTGAAAATGTAGATAAGTTGGGGGAGAATCTGCATCTTGAAGGCTGCAAGGCGGCCCGACCATGAGAGTTCAAACCTTGCAAGATTATTCAATTTGGATGGAATTGATTGCAATAAGGGGTAATAATTTTCTTTAGCCAGCTCAGAGAGCTTGGGGGTAAGAGTTATACCTAGATAAGAGATCCCCGCATCCCTCCAGATGTACGGGAACCTCTCAGCCAGGGATTGTTGGAGCTCGGGTGGGATACCCATTCCCAAGATATAGGATTTGGCATCGTTAACCTTATAGTAAGATACTGAGGAGAATAGATTCAACGCCTCATGGACAGAGGTTAGAGAGGATTCTACATCCGTAAGCATTAGGATGATGTCATCCGCAAAAAGGCTTATGGTGTGTATCGAGTCTTTACTCCTGAACCCTTTGATTTTGGGATGCGAGCGGATGTACGAGGCCAAAGGTTCCATGAGTAGATTAAAAATAAGTGGGGATAGGGGGCACCCCTGGCGTGTCCCGTTGGTAATATTGAAGGGGGAAGACAACATACCGGATATATACACCTGTGCTGAGGGGGTGGTGTACAGCGCCATTATCGCAGAGTGAATCCCGCCCGTAAAGCCAAATTTGATGAGGACCCTCGCCAGATAATCCCAATGGATTCTATCAAACGCCTTCTCTGCATCCAAAGCTAGGAGCAGAGAAGGCGTTTTGGTCACATTGGCTGCGTGAATAATATTAATTAAACGCCTTGTTGCGTCTGCCGTTTGTCTACCTTTTGTGAACCCCGATTGATCCATGTGAATCAGGGATGGTAATATGTCTACTAATCTATTAGCAATGAGTTTTGCATAGAGCTTCAGATCGTTGTTCAGTAAAGAGATCGGTCTGAAGTTCTGTGGTACATTCGGATCTTTCCCAGGTTTTGGAAGTGCCACAATAAGAGCACGGAGCATCTCAGTGGGGAAGGAAGAGGAGGAGGCAGCAGAATTGTAAACGTTAGATAGATAGGGAGCTAGATCAAGTTTGAAGGCTTTAAAGTATTCCCCTGTGAACCCATCCGGTCCAGGAGATTTATTGATAGGTAAGGAATCAATTGCTTTAATAATCTCCGGGACCGAGAAGGGTGTGTTGAGTTCTTCCAACTGGCCTGGCGTGACTCGGGGTAGATTAACCTGATCTAGGAAGGTTGATATCAGGGACTCGGTGGGCTGGGTCGTGTTTTGGTCTTCCTTCAAGTTATATAGAGAGTTGTAATAGCAGCTAAATGCATCCGCTATAGCTTGCGGGTGATATAGCTTTTCTTTCGTGGTAGGGTGTAAAATGTAAGGGATTTTCGTCTTGTATCTGACACCTCTAAGGCGGCTAGCCAGTAACTTCCCGGCTTTGTTACCGCTGACATAATAGGACATTTTAAGGCGCCTAGTCGCTAGATCGAAATTGTCGAGTAGCACTAGTCGCAGATCGTATCTAAGTTGTGATAATTGATCAGATAACGCCTGAGAGGTGTCAGTTTTGTTTTGGGCTTCTAAGGTATGAATTTTGGTGACCAGGTCTTGTATTTGCTGTCTCCTCCTTCTCCTGACCCCAGCCCCCATCCTTATAAGGACCCCTCTCATATATGCCTTATGGGCATTCCAAATAGTCATAGGGTTGGTTACAGAGTTATCGTTGCTAGAGAAAAAATTAGACAATTCATCCTGCAGTTGGGCCTTGGTAGTACCATCCTGGATCAGCCTCGAGTTGGACCGCCAGACGAAGCATGAGTTCACGCCTGGCGAGTCAGCAACCGACAGCGTCACCGAGGCATGGTCTGACCACGTGATGTCATTGATTTTGGATGCAGTGATTTTAGGTAGCAGCCATTTGTCCGTGACAAAAAGATCCAATCTCGTGTAAATTCGGTGGCTCGATGAGAAAAAGGAGAAGTCCCTCTCCGATCCATTGAGACATCGCCATGCATCGTAGAGTTCTTGAGTGTGAAGGAACGGTTGAAGTGAATGTCGATGCCGAGTTGAGCAGGACGTTGAGTCTACTAGTGGGTCGGGAGGTAGGTTAAAATCTCCGCAGAGAAGAAGATAGCCCTTCTGGACTTTTTTAGCTTTCCTAAGGACTTGATGGAGAAATCGAATCTGGTGGGCATTGGGCGCGTATACATTTACGATAGTATACGTAGTGGAGGCAATATCGCACACTAAAATATGGTATCGGCCCAAGGGGTCGGCCAATTCATCATGTTTAGTAAACGCCACCGTGTCTCTGACTGCAGTAAGCACACCTCCCTTTTTAGCCGAGGAACTTGCTGTAAAGACATGTGGGAACTTAGGATGGGTGCATGAGGGCATTTTCTGCTTGTGAAAGTGGGTCTCTTGTGCACAAAGTACATCGCCCCGGTGATGAATAGCCTCATTCCACATGGATTTTCTCTTTACTGGGTGATTTAATCCCTTAGTATTAATTGTCAAGAATGTGACAGGCATGGAAATCCGTTGACGAAGAGCCGTGTAGAGTAAGAAATAGGTACATCACTTACAGTTTTTGGTGTCCGTATGTGGAGATGGAGGTCTTTTACCAAGTGGCGGGATCTCGACAGGAGTGATGGGACTCCGACTGCCGGAAGGTTTGTAGTAACTCCAGCTGCAAAAAGGCGGCTCCAGGCAAGAAAAGAAAGGAGAAAAAAGGGTTGAAGTAAAACGAACAAAATAAACAACATGGGGATGAGGTAGGTCATGACGACCCGGGTGTAGCGTGCACAAACGCTAACTCAGAGTAGGGGAAAAAGTCTAGCACAGTAACTTGCTCCTAAACAGGGGTACAGCTAAGAGTTAGATAGTTTGGTATCACAGTTCAGCGGGCATTGTGGCGGTGAGATCGGGCGTTTTTCGGGTTAACGAGTTGCCAGTCTTTATCGACCCGCGACGGGTCTCCCTTGGAAGGGCCTCTTGGGTCCTCCTCGGGGATGATGAGCCAGGTTTTGAGTAGATCCAATCCTTTGGAGAGGGAATCAACAATGAAGTCCTTTCCTTTGTTAGTAATGATTAGTTTAGTAGGGAATCCCCACTTGTAGGCAATGTTGTGGTTACGTAGTGCTTTTGAGATGGTATTCAAGTTGCGCCTCTTCTGCAATGTGTACTGCGACAGGTCCGCAAAAAACTGTAGATCTCTATGTTGTTCAGGGACAAGATCCTTGTTGCGGACTGCTCTCATTAAGCGTTCCTTGATATGATAGAAGTGGAGGCGTAAAATAACATCACGGGGCACGTTGTCAGGTAGATGCGGAGGTTTAGGCAGCCTGTGGATCCTATCCATGGTGACATCTAGCGCTGTCGCGCCGGGCAGAATTGAGGTTATTATGTCAGTGACATGGTCTAGCAAGTCCGATTGTTGAACCGTTTCAGGGACTCCCCGTATTTTAAGGTTGTTCCTCCGAGCTCGGTCCTCAATGTCTGCAATTTTGGCCCTTACCGCTTCCATCTCCTCATCTCTGGCGTCGTGGGCATCCACCAAGCTATTGATGGTGTCGGCGTACTCCCCCATTTTAGTTTCCACATGGTCCACCCTGGCGGATACATCGTGCAGTTCCCTGCCAAACTTGCGCATACAGGACATCATATCGCCGTGCAGCGAGGTTCTAAGGGACACCAACATGTCCTTAAGTGTAGTATCTAGCACAGGTTGGTTATTGGTAGGGAAGCGGTCGATGGAGTCAGGGAGTTCCCTGGTATCATCCCCAGAGTCCAGGCTCGCACTAACCTCAGGAGTGTGACCTTTGTCATCCAGCTTAGGTCTTGTCTTTTCTGGGCTCCCGGAGGCGGAGGAAGGGACAGGAGATTGTTTTCCAGCCGTCGGGGAAGTTCGTTTCGCTGTCTTGCTTTTGGATTGAGTCGTCTGTGGAGTGCTGGCAGATGGTCTGGGAGATTCGGCGCCATCTTGTCTTTGCTCCCAGGCAAAGTATTCGGTTAGCTTCTGAGGCCGCTGTGGGCCCTTGCGTTTGTTCGTCATCCCACGGATGGGCAGCAGGATGAGAGCGCCGGTACGTTAGAAGGTGATCACCGCTGATCAGATTACGTTTTGGTGCTGTATCCCCGTTTCACCGGAGCTGCGTTTTTATGCGACCATTCCGGTCCTTGCCCCCGTCAGGGGTATTAGATCAACAGTTCAGGGTGTTCTCGAGGAGGCAAGGAGGAGTATGCCATGCAGAAATGGAGAAAGGCCTCAGGGGTGTACCAAGATGGCCGCCGGAGTTTGCCAGAGCCTGCAGATGGCTTCAAAGGGGTGATATAAAGTTGGCTGCGGGCTCCGGGGAGTACAGTGGGTATCCCCGAATAAATTGAGGAGGGGTGTCCGGCCAGGGGGCTGGGGATGAGGGCTGGTGCAGAGTTCACCCACTGACCTGGTGAATCAGAAGAACCAAGATGGCCGCGGCGTGTAGGCCCAAGCCGCGATCTGGAGTAGCGGGTGGCTGGAGGATCCACGATCGCCGCGTCGGGTGAGTGACAGGTGGCGTTCCTCCACTAGCGGCACCGCTGCAGGTAGGTCCGGAGGCGATCCCGCTCCACTCGCGACCGCGATCCCAGCGCCTGTCTAGGAAAGTCCCCAGGCTCCACAGGCCTCAAGATGGCGGAGGGCCTGCGATGGATGGAGCCGGCCGAGTCCCGTCCAGCGAAGCGATCCCGCGGCCCAGGATCGAAACTCGAGCAGGGATCCACTCAGGAAGACCCCAGGAGTCGAGGTAAGGTGGTCTAGGGGGTCAGCAGGCAATAGTCAGTGCGGGATGGCGGTGGATGCTGTCAGGCCTGGCGGAGCTCCTCCAAAACACGTCTTCCTCCATGCACGTTCGGCCACGCCCCACACCGGTTTATCTTAGACAGATTAATGCTAACAAATAACATGTAACTTTAACAAGGTGTGCAGCTATGTACAGAAAACAGTTTGCTTTCCCTAAGGTCAGTTATGATAATAAGTGACCCATTCCCTTTAGGCTGGCACATGTAAAGCTTCTCCCATCATCTTCTTATTTTTTTTAATTTGACTTCCTGCATATTTCCTATTCAAAGGTTTAAATCAACTGCTGACCTGTACAGCATCTGTATTTATGACACACTGTAATATAGTTTATTGGCATGACTAAGTGAATCCTGGACTTCACTGCACAGAAAGTACATAGCATGCCAGATTAAAATAGTGCCAAATAGATGAGACTCTACAGGCCAGCCCTGTTAATTCCTCCAATATTTTTAGTGTATGTCTCCATGCTGGAAATAAGCAATAAAACCCCACAATGTGCTATGTGTTTTAGAGCAGGACAAAGTAAACCTGCTCTAAATCTGGCACCTATCCTTTCCAGAATTCTGCCTGTTTTCTCTACATCTAAGTAGCCAGTAGTTCTCTGTAGGCATTTTGGCTCAGCCATTTGTATAAGCACCTTACCAAGTACCATCAAGTGATATTACCATTTTTTTTGTGTGAAAGTTAAACTTATTCAGTAATGTAAAACGTTTTTATGTTGCTATTTTTTGATAACTTTTATAGGCATACTTTTGTATGTGTACCAGTTGCCAGTGTGTGAATATAATGCAAATTGGATGTGTTGCAAGTTATTTTATTTTGGGTATTTAAAGCACTTTTTTTTTATAATAACATTTTATTAAAGTTTCTAGAAAGTTCAACAAGTACAAAAAAGTTATCAGTATTAAATAAGAACCAAAGGGGGATCATTCCATGAATGTGTAAACAAGTACATTTAGTATTAGGGTAAACTGTTAGTAACAAATAACTAATGCAATGCAAAGATCCCAAGCAGGTGACATAGACAAAAAGAAACTGACTACATAGAATGGTATACAATGATTGATAGCAAAAAAAAGTACAAAATAGGGTTAAGTTATTAAAGTAAATGAGCTTGTCCGATTTGCAAAAGAAATTTCCACTTTTAACCACTTGACAACTGGGCACTTAAACACCCTTAATAACCAGACCAATTTTCAGCTTTCGGTGCTCTCACATTTTGAATGACAATAACTCAGTCATACAACACTGTAACCAAATGAAATTTTTGTCCTTTTTTTCCCACAAATAGAGCTTTCTTTTGGTGGTATTTGATCACCTCTGCGGTTTTTATTTTTTCCGCTAATAATGAAAAAAGAACGAAAATTTTGTAAAAAAAATGATTTTTTTTTTCATTTCTATTATAAAATTTTGCAAAAAATGAATTTTTCTTCATAAATTTGGCCTAAAATGTATACTGCTACATATCTTTGGTTAAAAAAAAAAAATTGGGTTATTATTTAGTCTGGGTGAAAGTTATAGGGTCTACAAGCTATGGTACCAATTACTGAAAATTTATCAATTTGATCACATCTGAAGTACTGACGGCCTTTCTCATTTCTTGAGACCCTAACATGCCAGAAAAGTACAAATACCCCCTAAATGACCCCTTTTTGGAAAGAAGACATTCCAAGGTATTTAGAAAGAGGCATGGTGAGTTTTTTGAAGTTGTAATTTTTTCCCACAATTCTTTGCAAAATCAAGGTTTTTTTTTTTTTCACAAAAGTTTCATATTAGCAGGTTATTTCTCGCACACAGCATATTCATACCACAAAATACACCCCAAAACACATTCTGCTATTCCTCCCGAGTATGGCGATACCACATGTGTGAGACTTTTACACAGCGTGGCCACATACAGAGGCCCGACATGCAGGGAGCACCATCAGGCGTTCTGGAGCACCCAGACCAGTTCTGACATTTCTCTCCTACATGTAAAAATCATCATTTATTTGCTAGAAAATTACATAGAACCCCAAAACATTATATATGCTTTTTTAGCAAAGACCCTAGAGAATACAATGGCGGTCGTTGCAACTTTTTATCGCGCATGGTATTTGCACAGCAATTTTTCGAACGCATTTTTTTGGGAAATAAAACAGTTTTGTGCTTTTTAAAAAAAAAAACATTAAAGTTAGCCCAATGTTTTTGCATAATATGAAAGATGAAGTTACGCCGAGTAAATAGATACCCAACATGTCACCCTTCAATATTGCACACGCTTGTGGAATGGCGCCAAACTTCGCTACTTAAAAATCCCCATAGGCGACGTTTTAAATGTTTTTACTGGTTACATGTTTTTAGTTACAGAGGAGGTCTGGGGCCAAAATGATTGCTCTCGCTCTAACGTTCGCAGCGATACCCCACATGTGTGGTTTGAACACCGTTTTCATATGTGGGCGGGACTTACGTACACATTCGCTTCTGTATACGAGCACGCGGGAACAGGGGCGCTTTAAATATTTATTTTTTATTTTTATTGTTCATTTTACTTTATTTATTTTAGTTTGACACGTTTTTCCCCAAAAATAAATGTTTTGATCACTTTTATTCCAATTACAAGGAATGGAAACATCCCTTGTAATAGGAATATAGCATGACAGGTCCTCTTTACAGTGAGATGTGGGGTCAATAAGACCCCACATCTCACCTCTAGGCTGGGAAGCCTGAAAAAAACCAAAAAAAAAAAAAATGATCCTGGCTTCGATCGCAGCGGTGAGTCAGAAGAAGCACCGGAGGGCGAAGGGAGTGGGGACGTCCACTTTTGCCTCCCGTAAGAACGATCAAGAGGCGGAACAGCCGCCATGATCGTTCTTATGGTGTAGAGAATCGCCGGCTGAAAAAAATGATATCTGAATGATGCCTGTAGCTGCAGGCATCATTTAGATATCCCTGCACAAAGTCAAGGACCTCATATGACGTGGGCGGGAAGTGGTTAAAACACATTTTTTTCCCCAGAGTATTTTCTGGGTATTGCAGAGTATTGGCCGGGGTATTGCAGAGTATTGGTGCGGGGGTATTGCAAAGTATTGGTGTTGGGGTATTGCAGAGTATTGGCCGGGGTATTGCAAAGTATTGGCCGGGGTATTGCAAAGTATTGGTGCGGGGGTATTGCAGAGTATTGTGTGGGGGGTATTGCAGAGTATTGTGTGGGGGGTATTGCAGAGTATTGTGTGGGGGGTATTGCAGAGTATTGTGTGGAGGGTATTGCAGAGTATGGTGCGGAGGGTATTGCAGAGTATGGTGCGGGGGTATTGCAGAGTATTGTGCGGGAGGTATTGCAGAGTATTGTGCGGGGGGTATTGCAAAGTATTGTGTGGGGGGTATTGCAGAGTATTGCGCGGGGGGTATTGCGCGGGGGGTATTGCAGAGTATTGCGCGGGGGGTATTGCAGAGTATTGCGCGGGGAGTATTGCAGAGTATTGCGCGGGGGGTATTGCAGAGTATTGCGCGGGGGGTATTGCAGAGTATTGCGCGGGGGGTATTGCAGAGTATTGCGCGGGGGGTATTTCAGAGTATTGTGCGGGGGTACTGCAGAGTATTGCGCAAGGGGTACTGCAGAGTACTGGCAGGGGGTACTGCAGAGTATTGCGCGGGGGCATTGCAGAGTATTGCGCGGGGGCATTGCAGAGTATTGCGCGGGGGCATTGCAGAGTATTGCGCGGGGGCATTGCAGAGTATGGCGCGGGGTTTTTGCAGAGTATGGCGCGGGGTTTTTGCAGAGTATGGCGCGGGGTTTTTGCAGAGTATGGCGCGGGGTTTTTGCAGAGTATGGCGCGGGGTTTTTGCAGAGTATGGCGCGGGGGGTATTGCAGATTATCGCGCGGGGGGTATTGCAGATTATCGCGCGGGGGGTATTGCAGATTATCGCGCAGGGGGTATTGCAGAGTAATTGCGCAGGGAAGGCAGAGTATTGCAGGGGTTAATGCAGAGTATTGCACAGGGAAGGCAGAGTATTGCAGGGGTTAATGCAGAGTATTGCACAGGGAAGGAAGAGTATTGCAGGGGTTAATGCAGAGTATTGCACAGGGAAGCCAGAGTATTGCAGGGGTTAATGCAGAGTATTGCACAGGGAAGCCAGAGTATTGCAGGGGTTAATGCAGAGTATTGCACAGGGAAGCCAGAGTATTGCAGGGGTTAATGCAGGGATGGCTGAGCAGGGATGGATGGATCTGTGACTGCAATAGTCACAGATCCATCCACAGCGCTGCTGACACCCCGCGCTCCCCCCTCTCACACTGTATCGATCGGTACAGCGAGAGGAGGGAGGAACCGGCGTCATCAAATGACGCCGGTTTGTTTACCTGTGATCGCGCCGTCATTGGATGGCGCGATCACATGGTAAAAGACCGCGGTTGTCGGTCAATTACCGAGATCTGTGTAGCGCCGGGTCTCATAGACCCGGCGCGCACAGAATTTTCAGTGTGCGCGCCCGAGGCGGCGCGCATTACTGCTTCTGGTGGGTGCCGTTAAATAACGGCGACCCCCAGTTAAGCAACCACCTTGCCGCCGTTATATGACGGCGGCTGGTGGTTAAGTGGTTAAAGGGATTTTTTACTTGTTAGTGAATGTGGTGAAAATTCACTTCTCAAAGAATACCCAATCAGATGTTTTTTATTGCTTGCACATGGTTGAATGATAGAAGTCAGCACAGCGCCACCTCATTTAGTGAATTAAGTGAAAATTCCCTTGCAAAGTATAGTTTTTCAGCCATTTGTAAACTTGCTGAGCAGTATCAAAAGCTGGGTAATTTTCTGAGTTATACTGTGGTTTCGTCAAGGAAATCTCTGTTTCTTGAGTTGTTGACTTTATATTCTATATGTGCAGTATACTGTCAGATACAGATCTTTAGGATATAGTTTTCATTTGATAACTACACTCTTTACACACTCAATGCACCACATCTTAAATGAATCTATTGAACAAAATAATTAAGAGCACATAATAAGTGCAACTCCACAGCAAATCAGACATTACAGGTACAACATTGGGCAAACAAGCTTGCTATGAGATCATACAATCATAAAAAAAAGTTACAATACAATTGCAAAAAAAAAAAAAAAACATAAATGAGCAATCATATACAAACACCATCCGCAGCCAGGAGCCAAATGTAAGTCTAGAAATTCAACAATTGTACACTCATTGTATGTGAAAAAGACAGACAAAGTCTCCTTCCCATATGCGGTGTCAACGCATTTTGTAGAAAATACCGCTTGTTGAGGATGAAGCGAAGATAGGATGATGTACTAAATATTAAATAAAGGGCAATTATTACCATCAGATACATATGCTTGCATTTTATAAAACAACATAAGAGAGAGTGAAAATACACTTGCACGTTGGGGTAGTATTGTTTATTTGATATCTTTTTACCAATTGAGAACATCAGATTAGTCCTTAATATGGATGAGCCCGATGTTCTAGTCGAACGTAAGTTTGACTCGAACATCGGGTGTTCGCGGAACAACGAAGATTATGCAGTGTTCGCGGCAAATTCAAAAGCCACGGAACACTGTTAAAGTCTATGGGACAGTAAGATGAAAAAAAGTGCTCATTTTAAAGGCTTATATGCAAGTTATTGCCATAAAAAATGTATGGGGACCCGGGTCCTGCCCCAGGGGATAAGTATTATTGCAAAAAAAGAACAGAAGTTTTTTCGGGAGCAGTGATTTTAATAATGCTTAAAGTGAAACAATAAAAATGAAATATTCCTTTAAATATCATGCCTGGGGGGGGTGTCCTTAGTATGCCTGTAAAGTAGTGCATTTTCCCTGTGTTTAGAACAATACCACAGCAAAATTGCATTTCTAAAGAAAAAAAAAGTAATTTAAAAATGCTCGCAGCTGTAATGAATTGTTGGATCCCAGCAATATAGATACAAATCATTGGAAAAAAAACGGCATGGTTTCTCCCCCCAGTTCATTACCAGGCACCAAAGAAAAATGCTTGGGAGTCCCCCCAAAATTCATACCAGGCCCTTAAGGTCTGGTATGGATATTAAGGGGAATCCTGTGCCATTTTTTTTAAATGGCGTAGGGGTCCCCCCAAAATCCATACCAGGCCCTTTAGGTCTTTTAAGTATTTAAGGTAAACCCTGCGCTAAAATAAAATGGCATAGGTCCCCCCAAAATACATACCAAACTCTTATCCGAGCATACAACCTGGCAGGCCACAGAAAAAGAGGGGGAAGAGAACCATACCAAGCTACATGGGGAGGATGCTTTTGGGTCCCCCCCACAACCCTTGCCCAGTGGTTGTAGGGGTCTGCAGGTGGTGGGGCTTATCGGAATCTGGAAGCCCCCTTTAACAAGGGGACCCCCAGATCCCACCCCCCCCTATGTGAATTGGTATCGGGTACATTGTACCCCTACTCATTCACCCAAAAATTTGACAAAATAATAAAAACCTGAAGGGCCTGGTATGGATTTTGGAGGGACCCCTACATCATTTAAAAAAAAATTGGCGCAGGGTTCCCCTTAGATTTTGGGGGGACCCTAACACAATTTTTTTATATTGGTGCAGGGTTTCCCTTAATATTCATACCAGACCCAAAGGGCCTGGTAATGGACTGGGGTGGAAACAATGTTGTTTTTTTCAATGATTTTTATCTATATTGCCAGGATCCGACAATTACAGCCACAAGCAATTTTAAAGTGGGGTTCCACACAAAAATTGAACTTCTGCTTTTCGGAAACCCTTCCCCCTCCGGTGTCACATTTGTCACCAAACCTCCCCCCCCAGCTGTCTCCTGGGAAACACACTCTTCCCAGGAGAGAGCGTGGACCAGTAAGGACGGGCCGCAACACTTCCTGGTTTCCTCACAGAGAATGGCGGCGTGGGCAGCCAAGAGATGAACGATTGCTCGGCCTCAGCTGTCGACATCCATTTTTTAAAAGTCAGCAGCTGTAGTATTTGTGGCTGCTGGCTTTAAAAAAAATTTGGGTGGACCTCCGGTTTAAATTACTTTTTTTCCTTTAGAAATTTAATTTTGCTGTGGTATTGTTCTAAACACGGAAAAGATGTTCTACTTTACAGGCATACTAAGGACACCCCCCAGGCACAATATTTAAAGGAATATTTCATTATTATTGTTTCATTTTAAGCATTCTTAAAATCACTGCTCCTGAAAAAAAAAACAGTTTTTAAAACTTTTTTTGCATTGATACATGTCCCCTGGGGCAGGACCCCCGGGTCACCATAGACTTTTTATGACATGCCTTTTTAAAATAGCACTTTTGATATTTCATGTTCGTGTACCATAGATATTAATGGTGTTCTCTTGTTCGTACGAATTGTTTACCTGGTCGGATGTTCTGGTGGGAACCGCATCGGGGGTTGTTGGCTCATCCCTAATCTTTAACCTTTAGTTACACAGACCTTTTTTAAAGACATAGCACCATTCATATCACATACAATTTTACATTCTTTAAATAATGCATTAACCCTTTATGCAGTAGTGATTACAATTTACAAATACTGTTTGAAGCCTAAAATGAATTCTTTCATTTGTAAATTTCTGCCATGAACATGCGAAAGCATTAAATTGGCAATTGAATTTCATGATGTGTGGAAATAATTACACCCGCTTGGACCAATGCAAATACTTTATAAAAATGTCAACACTGTGTGGAAGAGATTGGCAAGGCGCAGTCTGGAATCCATATTGGAGGTGTTACAAGAGTTTTTATTTTTTCATAACACAAGAATGAGGCATTTTAAACTATTAACTTTACAGCTATCAGTACCTGAATTCCACTGGAATGTGGTATTTAATAACTTGTGAGAAAATTAATTGCATCTATAAAAAGATTTTTTCCTGTACATGGAAAAGATTATTGGTATGTTTGGAGTAAGTTTACTTAATAAAGTTTTTTAAGGATACAAAAAATATATCTGAGAAATGCATTATAAATACCACAGTACAATTGGGGGAATTCATAAAAGGCGTCATATACACATGTTAGGAAATCCATTGGGGCACTGCACCGAAATTGTTGGTGGCTTTGCCCAGTTAATGTGCCTGTCAGAGAGGGATGCATGAATTTGACAGAGCCTGGCACTGAGCTTATATGCATTTATACAGGATGCCTTCCTTAGTGTCCTTCCTTCTTCTCTAGCCCCTGCGCTTGTCACACTGACCGGTGTTAGAGAACTTTGTAGTGCAGTTTTTAGAAGCTAATGGGGAACTCAGAGGCTAGTCTGCCTAGTCATGCCTAAATTGCTGTTGATTGGCAGCACACAGTAGAGTGTGAAAATATAGCTGCTACTAAGATCAATAGTAGTTGATCCGTATTCCAGAGTCTGGCTCGGGATGAAATTTCAGTACTAATAGCGGTAACCCTGAGCCAGACTCGGGATCGCATCGCAGTATTCAGGCAGAGCTACTTACCTTGTCCCCTGTCTCCCCGCTGTGTGAGCGAGCTGACTCCTCACTCGATTAACACAGTGCCCGAGTGCCACCGAGTTCCCTTCCCTGAGACGTTACAACACACAGAAGCGGAGATCGGCACCAAATTCAAAAAAGCACAGTAAACTTACAGTACTGTATAAAATAATTACACAGCCCTTTGTCCCTAGTGGTCTGTCCATTGACTTGCATGCACTTTTATTATATAAATACAGTTATTTTCTGCCTGGAAACTGGAGATTGTCCATAGCAACCTAATAGTGTCCCTTTATGTCAAAAGTGGTTTTAGACCAGCTAGAAAACAGCGATAATAAATTAGAATCACTTGCAGAATTAAGCGATAGTGATTTGTGGGGAAATTCGTCTTCAGACACTGAAAGTAATGACAGCGACAATTCTGCAACTGAGCAAATTTCAGTGTTTTTGATTTGATTACATTATTGAATATTTTTTATTATTATTATATTATTATTTGTTATAATTATTTATAGTTATTTATTATATTAGAATTCATAATTTTGTGTTTCAAACTTTATCATACCCGGGATGTCTACTAGTCTCTTGTTTGGACAGATTTTAGTGTGTTATTCCTAAGAATTGCAGGCCTAAAATATAAAACGCCAAATTTCCATGCAAAACCATTGTACCACTTTCAGCATCAAAAATCTGACATAATCATACGGCCAGAGAGGTTAAACTTAACAGTGTTTTAGAAATTATGTAATGATAACAGCTATAGTATCTTAGATTTTTTTTGCAAACTTTAGCAAATGCTAGAGGACCTAATAGTTATGGACTTCAAATAGAATATATGTCCTAACGTGCATTTTTTAAACGACCCCTTATGATGTTATCACTTGAATGAATTTATATTCTCTGATAGTGTTAAAAGAGGCCACAGATTTTCGGAACAGAAAGTTAAGGCCACTTATAACATTGCATTGTCCAGAGAGACCGCATAAGCCAGTAAAGTATAGATCTCAGGGGATAGCTGTCACATCATAAATACCACCTCCTTAACTAGCTTCCTGCTGGATTCCATTTCTTGAAGCAGAGCACAGGCTGCTCAAAGAAGGTGAAAAAGTATCACACTGTAGTTGGCTTTCAGAACAGTGTTGACAGAGCTTACAAGAGAGTCCCAGTAGCAACACTGCTGTGAAAGCAAGTACATCTAAGCCATAGGTTTAGTCTGGTATTAACCTCTGTATTGCTTTGAACATTTTTTAACTGTGTCCCTTAGTTTGCTTTTGAAGTTAAAGGCAGTAACATTACTACATAACAGCAGAATCAAACAGTGTAAAGGCAAAGGTCACACAAAATGGTTCATATATTTGGTATTGCTAAGCTTAAATAATGGATGTGTTTCTTAAACTCAAGTAATTTTTTGCTCACAGGTACAGATCAGATAGCAACTGCACACAGCAACCATTAACATCCGAAACTATTATTCTGTATTGCCCTGTACACACGATTGGTTCGTCTGATGAAAACGAACCGATGTATTTTTTCATCAGATATCCGATGAAGCTGACTTTCATCAGTCTTGCCTACACACCATCGGTTAAAAATCAGATCGTGTCCAACGCGGTGACGTAAAACACAACGACGTGCAGAGAAAAATGAAGTTCAATGCTTCCGAGTATGCGTGGACTTGATTCTGAGCATGCATGGATTTTTGACCGATGGATTTCCCCACAGACGATCGTTTTTTTCTATCGGTTTTTTAACCATACAAAAAATTTAAAACAGGTTCTATTTTTTTTCACCGATGGGAAAAAAACTGATGGTGCCCACACACGATCGGTTCATCTGATGAAAACGGTCCGTTTTCATCAGACAAACCGATCGTGTGTACAGGGCATTAGAGTTAGAATTGAAAGCATTAACTGATTAGTTGCTGTGGGAAACAGCTGTATTTTTTCTTTCCTGTCTTTTTATACATGTATATAATATTTTTGTAAGGTACATTAAGTGGGTAACTGTTCGTTTTAGATGTGTTTATGATATGTATTCATCCTTACAACTTACAGTATTTCAACACCATTGTGATATAAGCACTGTATTAACAGTAACATATAAACAACACATTGCAAAACTGTATTAATACAGGCATTGCACTGATTTTATTTGAAATTTAAACAGTTCAAATATAGCATATCCATATCACATACATCAAACTATATGTGCTGGAAAAAGAAGGGGATTAAAAGCATCACTCAGTTGCTTTAAGGATGACAGTGCATTTGTCTAAATAGATACTGTACCTCCTATTCCTCCAGGGGGTCATATCTTCTTCTTGAGGTCAGGAATGTTATAAGGTAGATTTTGCTTCTGCAGGATATTGTGTCTGTCTCTGTACATTTAAATTGCCACAAAAAGCTCCTTGGAGCAAAGTACAGTGTTTTCTTTGTACAGGAGCCAGGGATTTTCTTCTCTTTTGGGAATTCTCGGACTTTCAGTTGAACATACAAGCTGAGCATGTTTAACCTATTGACTGTTATGTATGGGCAGCTGCAAACCCAGTGGATAAAAAAGAAAACCTAGCTATACTGTGAAATGAGGGCTAAAGTATAAACTACTCTGTTAACACAGATCAGTTTTATCTCAGGGATTCAGGGATGGTTGATACTCAGGTATTGTGAATGGAGTGCCCTCAAAATCTGACAAATTCACAGATGCTTCTTGTTCTGTTCTGATTTGATTGGAATGTATGTTTTCTTGCCCCTTTGATGTTAGATTCTTAATAAATAAATAAAAAAGAAGCATAGTGAAAGCAAATGTAAGGATACTTCAACTTTTTCTAATAGGTTCATTTTAAGATACGACATGAGGAACACGGTTTAATTTCAAACACATTTGTTTGTGTTCCAAGTGACTTACTTACCCATCTTGTGAGTTGAACCTGCAAATGTCCTACTGTCAATCAAAGTCACAAGACTGTTACATATAACTTTGTTTCTGTTCTGTTCAGTTCTTACTGGGGACCATGACTATAAGTGGTTCCTGTGCAATGGCACACTGACTTTTGGCTGTTAAAAAAAAGTAAACATGTGCTGATCCACTGTAAAATTACATTATGCATCCCTGTTAGAACTTGTCACATGTCAGAGCACATTGCTTCTTCCTCTTGTGGCCTTATAAGCATTTGTATTATTATTATTATTACTCAGGATTTTTATAGTGCAGTTTGTGCAGCACTTTACAACATGAGGACAGACCGCACAATTACAATACAAACCAGTACTGAAAGAGGGGCACTGCTTGCTAGAGCTTACAATCTAAAAGTGAAGGCCAAGTGATACAAAAGGTAATGACTGTGGGGGATAAGCTGATGAAGAAAATAAAAGTACAGTTGTTTGATGGAAGGAAATTAGGCTTCTCTAAAAAGAAGGGTTTTTAGGGATCGCCTAAAAGTGGACATAGTAGGAAATAGTCAGACAGATTGGGGTAGGGAGTTCCAGAGGATGGGAGAGGCTTGGTGAAAGCATAGGGGGATGTGAAAGGGGAGCTAGAGAGCAGGAAGAGAAAGAGTTGGTTGGTATTTGGAAACTAGATTAGTGATGTACAGTAGCTAGGGTTTTTTTTAAGCTGTAGCTGTAATCTGTAAGTATTTCAAATGTTATTTGTTGGATGAGTGGAAGCCAATGGAGGGTTTCGCAGTGTGGGAGGCAGACACTGAGCAGTTGGTACGCTTGATGGGTCTGGTAGCAGTATTCATGATGGACTAAAGGCGGGATAGCCTTTGTAAAGGTAATCCAATGAGAAAGATGTCACAGTGGTCGAGGCAAGAGAAAACCAGGGACTGAATTAGAAGCTCTGTGGTGCCATTGGTTAAAATGGGGAATATTTTGGAGATGTTGCAGAGGTTGAGACAGCAAGATTTGGGCAGTGATTGAATGTGGGGCTGAAAATATAGTTAAGATTTCAGAATTACAACATAGCATGCAGGGACACGACGATAGTTGTGCCATTGATGTTGACAGAGTTGTCATGGGAAGGCACATTTGGTGGAGAAAATAGTATGAGCTTGGTTTTGGATAGATTGAGTTTGAGCAAGGCTTGTGATATGTCTGTCAGTAAATTAGTGATGTGTGAGGAGACTGTTGGAGCGAACTGAGGGGTATAGAGATAGATTTGGGGTTCATCAGCATAGAAATGGTATTGAAAGCCATGGGAGGCTATCAGCTGACCCAGGGAGAAGACGAAAGGGGATTAGGGATTGCTTTTAGTGAAGTGGTATCTTAGTCAGTTGTAGACCAGACATTCAAGAAGTTTGGAGGAAAAGGGGAGCAAGGAGATAGGTCAGAGGTTGTTAAGATTCATGGGATTCAACAAGGGCTTTTTAAGTATGAGGGTGACTAGTTCATTTTTTAGAAAGTTGGGGAAGAGGCCAGAGTAAGAGAGAGATGTGAGTTAGAGAGTGTAGTAATTGCAAGGGAAAAGGGTGGCAGGTGGGCATTAGAAAAAAGTTTAGCAATCTCATCTATAGTAGCATAGTATTGGGAAGGGGGAAGTATTGAGTGTACCTGTGGACATGGATTGCTAAGTGGGGGATATATCTGTACAGTGGAGATCTCATCACAAATTGTATCAATCTTATTTTTGGAGTGATTGGTGATCTCCTGGACTATGGGTGAAGGTAGTGGAGGACACAATAGAGAGTTAAAGGTAGACGATAGACGAGTTGACGGGGACTGGATGAAAAGGTGTTAATGAGAGTGATAAAATAGGTCAGCTTGGCAATGTAAAGTCAGGAATTGTATTTTTGGAGGGCAGATTTATATTGGTTGACGCCTTTCTGAGACAGATGCTCAATAGTGCGGCTACAAGGATTTATTTGCAAACTTGTACAAAAGAAAAGAAGAAACATTTTTTTTGCAAATAAAAAACCCAGTGGTGATTAACCTCCCTGGCGGTATGATTATGTCTGGAATTTTGTACCAAAAGCGGTACAATTATTTTGCATGGAAATTTGGCGTTTTACATTGTAGGCCTGTAATTCTTAGGAATAACTGACTTAAATCTGTCCAAACAAGAGTCTAGTAGACATCCCGGGTATGATAAAGTTTGAAGCACAAAATCATAAATCATAATATAATAAATAACTATAAATAATTATAACAAATAATAATGTAATCATAATAAAAATTATTCAATAATGTAATCAAATCAAAAACACTGAAATTTGCTCAGTTGCAGAATTGTCGCTGTCATTACTTTTATTTTTTATGACAAATTTCCCCACAAATCACTATCGCTCAATTCTGCTGATTATAATTTATTATCGCTGTTTTCTAGCTGCTCTAAAATCACTTTTGACATAAAGGGACACTTTTGGTTGCTATGGACAATCTACAGTTTGCAGGCAGAAAGAAAAGTACATGCAGAACACTGGGCAGACCACTAGGGACAAAGGGTGTGTGTATTTTTTACATACAGTACTGTAATCTGTAAGATTACAGTATACTGTATGTATTGTGTTTATTTACTTTTTTTAATTTGGCGCCGTTCTCGCCCCTGTGCGTCGGAACGTCGCAGGGAACGGAGATCGGCGGCACACAGGCACTGTGTGAATCGAGCGAGGACGCCTGCTCGCTCACACAGCGGGGAGGCATCGCAGGATCCAGGGACAAGGTAAGTAACTTGTGCCTGTGGATGCTGTGAGACGGCCCCGAGTCTGGCTCGGGGATACCGCTTTTGGTATTGAAATCTTACACTGAGTCAGACTCGGCATTACCGCTAAGGAGGTTAAAGGCCACCAAAAAAAATCTCATGGGTGCAGTGTTGCATGACCGCACAATTTTCATTCAGAGTGCGACAGCACTGAAAGCTGAAAATTGGTCAGGACCGGAAAGGGTGAACATGCACTGTATTGAAGTGGTTATGTGCCATATTTGATATTTCTCTCAACAAAATACATTATATACAACATATCAGAAGAAAATAATGTGAAAAGAAATAGTCAGTACAGAAAAAGTAAGATTGGTATGATAGTGTAAAAGAAAAAAAATGTTTTACTACTAGTAGTTAGTCCAAAGCAAATGTTTCCTTCAATGTCCTGAGTAAGCGTCCAGGTAAGGAAAATGCAGACTGCTATATGCAGGGGCTCTGAAGGCCTCGCAAAAAAGTGCCAAAGATCCACGTGCAATCCCAGTCTGCAAGTTGGGTACCAGGGCCTTAGAAGATCCATTTTTCATTTGGCAATCACATGCAGTGGCCAGTGCTTTTTCCGAATAGGTTTTCTTACATCATGACACCAGCTTATCTTTGTTTAGGATCAAATATAATCTGAAACTACCTATGCAATCAAGACCATCTTTGGTGGTAATTATATAAAGCATGTGCTTTTTAATTTAATTCCGTGTTAACATGCAAGTCTATTTAAATCCACTTATTTTTTTTCTTAATGATGCCTAGGTGCTGGATGATATAATGTGCTAGTATGCACTGCAAATTAGCTCACTATGACAGATTTACCTGTGAAATGAAGCCCTCCAGTTCTGCACTGTCACCGCTACTGGCCCTTCTATCTGCGCCCGGTCTTCCTTACATATTCATACTCTCTGACCACTTAAATGGCCAGGCAGCGATGACATCACTCCCATGCATGCAAGCCGGAGTCACTATCGAGGCACGCTCTACAATTATGACACACTCAGGCCTCGTACACACAGCCGAGTTTCTCTGCAAAAACCAGCAAGAAACTTGCTGGGAGATATTTTTTTGCCGAGGAAACCGGTCGTGTGTACATTTTCGTCGAGAAACTCGACGAGCCAAAAAGAGAGCAAGTTCTCTATTTCCTCGACGGGAATGGAGAAACTTGCCTTGTCGAGTTCCTCGACAGCCTAACAAGGAACTCGACGAGGAAAACAATGTGTTTCGCCCGTCGAGTTCCTCGGTCGTGTGTACGAGGCTTCAGTGTGCTGTGAATGCAGAGTGTACTGTGCATGCACCACTGACGTCATTGGCCTGATCCAATGACAATATGTACTAAACAGCACAGATTTAGGTGCTTTCCAAGGTACCTACAGATAAGACTTATACCACTTTGAAGTATTGTATTGCAGAGACAGCTTTCGGTTTGTGGTACTTATATTAATACTGTAAGACCACACTAAAACATCACAAATTGCTTAGGAACTAGCTAATGTGGTAAAGTCAATTGCTTAAAAAAATATCACTTTTAGCATTTTTAAGACTGAAACAGGCACAAGAAACAGCTCATCAGTCATTGCTGTAGAGCATTTTTTAAGCTGAACAACTTTGAACTGTCTCTTGAATAAACAGTAACTGTCTGTATTGTACAGTGCCTTGCAAAAGTATTCACCCTCCTTGGCTTTTTCTTGTTTTGTTGCCTCACAACCTGGAATTAACATGGGTTGTTTAGGGATTTGCATCATTTAATTTACAGGGCATGCCCACAACTTTGAATATTTTTTTTTATTATTATTATTTATTGTAAAGCAAACAAAAAATAGGACAAAATAATGTGCATAACTTTTCACCCCCCTAAAGTCAATACTTTGTATAGCCACCTTTTGCGGCTATCACAGCTCCAAGTCAATTTGGATAAGTCTCTATGAGCGTGCCACATCTTACCACTGGGATTTTTGCCCATTCTTCCTTGCAAAACTGCTCCAGCTCCTTCAAGTTGAATGGTTTGCGCTTGTGAACATCAATCTTTAAGTCTGAACACAGATTTTCTATTGGATTGAGGTCTGGGCTTTGACTAGGCCATTCAAACACATTTACATGTTTCCCCTTAAACTACTCAAGTGTTGCTTTGGCAGTGCGTTTGGGATCATTGTACTGCTGGAAGAGGAACCTCTATCCTAGCCTCAAATCACACACAGAGTGGTACAGGCTTTGCTCAAGAATATCCCCATATTTAGCACCATCCATCTTTCCCTCAACTCTGAACAGTTTCCCAGACCTGACTGCTGAAATACCTCCCCACAGCATGATATGCCACCACCAGTCTCTACTGTGGACCTCCGCAGCTCCTCCAGGGTTACCTTAGGTCGCTGTGCTGCCTCTCTGATTAATGCCCTCCTTGTTCGGTCCGTGAGTTTTGGTTTACGGCCGTCTCTTGGCAGGTTTGCTGTTGTGCCATGTTCTTTCCATTTGGTTATGATAGATTTGATTGTGCTCCTAGGGATCATCAAAGATTTGGATATTTTTTTATATCCTAACCCTGACTTGTACTTCTCAATAACATTGTCCCTTACTTGTTATGAGAGTTCCTTGGTCTTCATGGCAGTGTTAAGTTAGTGGTGCAGCCTCTGGGGCCTTTCAAAAAGGTGTGTATATGTAATGACAGATCATGTGACACTTAGATTGCACACAGGTGGACATCATTTAACTAATTATGTGACTTCTGAAGGTAATTGGTTGCACCAGAACTTTTTATGGGCTTCATAACAAAAGGGGTGAATACATACGCACATGCCAATTATCAGTTTTTTATTTCTGAAAAAATAGTTTTATGTATATATTTTTATAATTTTACTTGACCAACTTAGACTATTGTGTTCCATTCCATCATATATAATTCAGATTTAAAAAAAAACATTGAACAAACGGCTGTAATGTAACAAAATAGGTAAAAAGCCAAGGTGGGTGAATACATTTGCAAGGCACTCTATGTCCTGAATGCCTGTCAGAATTTTGATTCCACAAATTCAAATTTTTATTTTTACAGCACTAAAGCATTTGCCCAATGTAACTTACTTTTACTTTGAACAAACTAAAATTGTTGCTCTGTTTTCTTTTCCTTTGGTTACAAAACTTTGGTTTCAATATGGAACAAAATTAAAATTTCAAGATAAAGTTAATGGACTTATTTTTGTTTCTACCGTAGAAAGTATTTATGTAGCTAATGACAATTAAATGTAATACAGTTAAAATTACTTCACCTGGACTGTACTACACTTTACAATCAGTGCTAGAGAAGGTCAAACGAGTTCATCGCGATTATAACATATTAAACTGAGATGATATAGATCAGGAGTATTTACAATTGAAAGTAGGGAATTCCAACTTAGTAGTGGAACTATTTTGTATGTTGTGCCATCTAGAGGTATCAAAAAAGAATTGTTACTACTACAGTATATGTCATGAGTTCCCAAAACTGCAAATGTTTACGTCCATTTTTTGTTCTGTATTTGTCCAATGCAAACATATCAGACATTTGGTTCTCAGGACAGAACATGATATGATGAATGAATTTGATATATATACATTTCATGTTCTCTGAAAAGTTGTTTGCCAGCCATGCACAGCTGTTCTGCTTGCTCATTTTTTTCCTTGTGTGTATTATGTGTATTTGTCTCAGACAGTCTTATTTCTGTATTGTTTAGCTTTAAAAGTGTCTGCTTAAAAAAAGCTACCAATGGGCCCTTTAGGCTTTTTCCACAAATGTCATTGACTCTAATTGCCGTTTGTCTGATTTCACCCTGATAAATAAAGTGGGTCTGTGTGCTGAGAGTAGTCCCTATGGCTTTTCTACCTTAACACTGCCTTCAGGTTTGCACATTATTTATATAGTTACACTTTTATGCATTCATACAGGCATATAGGGAGCTGTTCATTGCGTACAGAATACACAATTAATAATAGCCAATTAATGAATTAATGACAATCATTTTTAAGTCAGTTCTTTGTCATCTAAAATTGTATTGTAAGAAATAGTGTTGGGTTTCCTAAAAAGAGTAATCTTTTCAATTAATCAAGTTCATTTGTTAGTTTAGTTCAACCATCCAGTTGTGAGCAGTAGAATGTCTATAAAAAAAAAAAAAAAAACACAAATCACAGGGTGTTTAAAGTAAACATACATTCGCAGGGCTAATAGAAAAAAAAATACACCTTTACTGGACCTCCCCATGCACGTTTTCATGTATCAGGACATAATACAGAACTTTATCAATTTTGCATCCGCTACATAAAATACACATTTGGTACAAACAATTTGTTTATTAACATTTCCTGTTTAGTGATGTAAGACCCCTTTCACACTGGCATACCGTTAAGGTCCGCCTGTTAGTTTATTTGGTGGACCTGAACGGGCGCTGTCCATGCTTGTCTATGTCCGCTGACATCCGATCCGCTAAAATCAGACGGATGGCGATACGTCGCCATCCGTCCTATCGGATCGGGTGAGGTCGGATGAAAAGATCGCTGACGGATCCGTCCCTGTGTGAAAGGGGCCTTAGGGAATAACACAAGATGTTTGCTAGTCAGCATTGCATACAAGATTTTCAAGGGAAGGAGCTGATTTTGTTGGGTGTGCAATTTTTACCCCAACTATTTTGCACATTTATTTTATGAACTTTCCATTTATGATCTTCTCTTTATGTGACATCACCGCTGTTACACTATTGAAGGGGTTCGTTGCATAACTTTTAAAGATGCACCGAAATTTAGGCGGCTGAAAATTGTGTTTTTGCCATGTTGCTGATAAAGAAGGTGCAGATAATGGCGCTGAAAACGCATGCGATTTTGCAGGGATTTTACTGCAATTTTACTGCATTTTTTACTGTGCTTATGGTGTGTTTTTTGTAGGTCATGTGACTCAAAAAACCTCATCCAGATACGTTATGGATACGTTCTTGCTGCGTTTTCAAGGAGGTGAACTTTTGGTGCGTTTTTTTTCAACTGAAAAATGCAGCAAGCAATATTTTTAACACCACAATGGAAGCACAACAGACCATTGTGGAGACATACATGAGCTTTTCTTGCAATAAAGGTGCTGATAATGGCTGACAATACATTCATATTCATTTAAATTCATTATATTAATAACAAGGTTGAATATAATACAATAGTATAATATATATATATATATATATATATATATATATATATATATATATATATATATATATATTTATTTTTTATTTTTTTAAACTTTCATTTTCAGTTTCAGTTTTTGGCATTCTGAATTTTCGGTTTAGGCACCAAAATTTCCATTTGATGCACCTCTAATACCTTTGCTTTATAAATACAGAATTAGATTTTTTATTTAGTAAGAGTGATTACATCTAAGGATTGTGATCTTTTTTGTACTGTAAAGACTCTCCTCATGTTTGCCTTCTTCTATTTTTGTGCAGCATATAAACAATGATCATATACATGGTGAAAAGAAGGAGTTTGTATGTCGCTGGCTGGACTGTTCAAGAGAGCAAAAGCCATTTAAAGCTCAGTATATGCTGGTGGTCCACATGAGAAGACACACGGGAGAGAAGCCACACAAATGCACAGTAAGCATATTTAATGTTTCATTCATTACTAGACAAATTAGTTCCCTTTTTTTATTCAGTTTTGTTTGTTCTCCAAATAATTTCTAGGTTATAGGGAACATACATTTTTTTTATTGTGCCTAAGCAGTACCCTGAAATTCCTTCTGAAATATAGCCATGCGCTTCCTGAATAGCGAATGAAAGTACCTCACTGTATGTTGATATCAGTCTTTTGTAATCCCTTTCACAGCAGCACTCAGACTGAGAAAGGAGGGGCCAATACTGAGCCAATCAGCCTCTACTTGAGGCACATGTGCCTACAAAAAAAAACATGCTGCTGCTGTTCCCTCACTGTCCAGTCACAGGCTGGGGCAAGAAGGTATTTAGGCTTTATTGCTTAACTGCATTAGAATAAATGAGACTAGAAACCTGGCTTTGCAGCCTGCCAGGGCTGTGTAAATATCAAACCTGGCTGGACAAAATTACAAATCATTTGCAGGTGAAAAAGCTCTCGTGTATTTATCTGCTAGCCTGGAGTTTAGCCAAAAAGTTTTGTCATTTCTTTTTAAAGATAATCCTGTTTCCATCTTTCTTCTTTTATTCAGTTTGAAGGCTGTTCGAAGGCTTACTCCAGATTAGAAAACTTGAAAACCCACTTGAGATCTCACACTGGAGAGAAACCTTATGTATGTGAGCATGAAGGCTGCAACAAGGCTTTCTCTAATGCTTCTGACAGAGCCAAGCACCAAAACCGAACTCATTCCAATGAGGTAAACTATTAATGATTGATTTTCAATAAAAATTTGTGACGTGATCCTTTTATTTGTTTCCAGCTTCGAAGAGTTACCTTTTTTAAATGCATTGTTCATTCTGTTTAGTCATGTTTTTTTTCCTTTATTTTTTAACTTTGCTAGGTTTTTGTTGGTTGTTGCTGCTTTCATCACATTTTAACTTTAATGCTTTTCATATTTGTTTCTATTGGTATAAGAAATCAACATAAAAATCTGTTAACGCTTTATAGAGAGCCTCCTTTAGCCTTGGTGAATTGCACGCTGCACATTCCTGTTCAATTCAAATGTGATTCAGTGCGGTGCGATTTGAGCCCATTAATTGTGCATAGGCTCAGATCGCACTGCATCACAATAAAAGTAGTATATGCACTTTTTTTGGAACTGCACTGCAACCAGAGGAAGTAAACTCTGATGTTTCTTTTTTTTTTCCTGCAATGTAAATGCATAATGTGCTAGTATGCATAGCATACTAGCACATTATGTGACACTTACATGCAAACAAAGCCCTCATCGTCCCCGCTGCAGACCGGATCCATCTTTGCCCGTCTTCCTTCCGGGTCCACGGTCTCCAGCTCTATGACTGTCCGGAGCCGCGTGATGAGCCACCGGTCACGACACATGGCTCTGAAGAAACAGCACCGGCGGCCGTTTCTTCAGAGTGCATGCGCCGGTGACGTAATCGGGCAGTATTCAGGAAATATCTCCTAAACGGTGCAAGTTTAGGAGATATTTGCAATACCTATAGGTAAGTCTTATTATAGGCATACCTATAGGTACAAACATTAGAGGGAGGTTTACTTCCTCTTTAACACTGACAAACGCTGTAGATCGCAACTGTAATGCGTTTTGAAAGGGGTGTGGGGAACAAACACACAATACATGTTTCCCGCATCTCGTTTTTAGTGTGAACCTAGTCTTAGATAAAAAAATATACTTTTAGTGGTCTTTCAAAAATCAGACAGTAATGAATGGATTACATCTATAGAAACTGGCTAGCGGTAGTAAAATATATTCTTGTATGGATTATGTTTCTGCATGTGAATTAAGATATAACTGTGATTTCAGTGGAATTTTACAGGCTAATTCACTACTATAAAACGTGTTTTTAGGATACACTTAATAGTTCCAATCAGTAGTTTCCAATATACTACAGTATGCACTTCATGAGAAACCTAATACTACAAGATTCTGGTTTATTATCCATCTAATCAAACATACTTTTTTCATAAATAGTTTTATTTGTTTAAAAGTACACTTTCCATTTTGAGCATATATACAGTGCCTTGAAAAAGTATTTATACCCTTTGAAATTTTTCAAATTTTTCCATGTTACAACCAAAAATGTAAATGTCGTTTATTGGGATTTTATGTGATAGACCAACACAAAATATCACATGATTGTGAAGTGGAAAGTAAATGATAAATGGCTTTACTTTTATTTTTTTATTTTTACGAATAAATATGTGAAAAGTGTGTCGAGTAAATACTTTGTAGAACCACCTTTCACTGCAATAACAGCTGCAAGTCTTTTTGGGAATATCTCTACCAGCTTTGCACACAAGTAACATTTTTGCCCATTCTTCATAATTACATCTTTCATGTTGCTAAGATAACTTCACAGGAAAAATTCACATTGCAAAGAATATCAAATCATATACAAAAAATATGACTTGCTTGCGCGTGGTTAAATATTTGAACTGGGTTCAACTTTACCTCATTCATTAAGCTCAGTGAATTTTATTTTTGCAAAGTGAATTTTCCGATAGCATAGTAAAGGAGTTAAAGCTTTGCTAAATTCAATCATTCGATTATGCGTGAGCAAAACCCTGTTTCATTTATTTTCCCTGCACATGATTGGGTTTTCTTTGCTAAGTGATTTTGTTTCACCTTATTTGCTAAGATAAGTAAAAAAAAAAGAATCCCTTTCAAAATTAAAATGTTTTACTGCATTAGTAAATAAGGGACTATGCTTGAGATAGTTTAGGACCAAAGCGGGTGACTAACTATTCCATATAATGAATGTCCTTGTTGCACTGAAAAATAAAAAGTTTTGACTAAATATATGTTTTTTAAAAAGTTTATAGACATGCTTTGATTAAAGTGTATGTCATATACCAATAGGATTTTTTCGTACTTTTGGATAGTATGAGCAAGAAGCCCTGTAGGGGAAAACTCCCACCCATTGCTTCTTTAGGGAGATATAGCAAATAATCCTTGATTGAAGATGAATGCTAGCATGAATCAGGATAATTTTTTTTGCCATGAGAATGGCCAGTCCAAACTTTGGAATCTTGTTTTGGGTACATTTGGAAAAAGTTGAAACTTGATAGAGTTTCCAAGTATTTGCCACACCACTCTAACTAAAATTTGTTTTTATTGCTGGGCTAGTTTCCACTCATTTACTGTCTCAGTAAACACCTTCATTACTAGGACAGGAGGTGAGCGAATTTCTCCATAATTGAATTCACAGCAATAAACAGAGACAGAGGTTTTAACAATTGCATTTTTCTATACAAAAGTAAAAGACATTAAAGGCAACTACCAGCTGATACGGCATTTTTTCTTTCATCCTGTAGAAGCAAATCTATTTTAGCCTATGGGTCCATGCACATTTGGGCATTTACAGGCATATTTGTAAATGAGAGTTTACAAGCTGAAAAAAAAAAACATCATAAGTGCATTTTTGAGAGGAGGTTTCGGGCAGAAATTAGTTTTCAAGTGTACATTTTTTCTAATGTTTTGGGGGGGAAGCCTTATGAATGCAAAACCACCTAAACATACATAAATGTGTATACAATATGCTCCATAGGAATGTTTTTATATTCTGCTTTTCTCTGCTAGCAGTTCTGGCATTCTTTCTGCTGCCTAGTGTGCATGAACCCTTAAAAAATAATAAATGCAAGTTTTTGTGGGTGAAAAAAATGTGCATTTATTTTTATCAGGAGTCTACAAAGCATTGCACCTGCGATCAGTGAATCACAGATGCAATGTCAGGCTCCTGCACACTCTCTCCAACCTTCTTACCCATACCTTTTGACAGGCATTCTGTTAGAAAAATAAGTGTGAATGGGCACTCATCAGTGTCCTCAGAGTTCATTAAGAATTACAAGCTGTCTGCTGCACTGGAAGACAGGACTTATAATTGCTTAAATCACAGATTCCTGTAAATTGAATGGCGCAGTTGTGCGGATGGAGCTGCATAGTAACATGTTACATGTTACACCTTAAATACAAGTTATTATAGCTCTGATTAGAATTTCAAGAAATGTAACTAATATTCTTCTTTTATCTGTATCATGTTTTTTTTTTTTTTTTGTTTTTTTTTACAGAAACCATATGTATGTAAAATTCCTGGCTGCACTAAAAGATATACAGATCCCAGCTCTTTGAGGAAACATGTAAAGACTGTGCATGGTCCTGAGGCTCATGTCACTAAGAAACAGCGTGGTGACATTCATCCAAGACCTCCTCCACCAAGAGAGCCAGGGAATCATTCACAATCTCGATCGCCAGGCCATTCGTTTCAAGGTACACATGGAGAGCACAAGGACCTCGGTAACACTACCTCAAAGCATGAAGAATGCCTCCATGTAAAATCAGTGAAAACTGAAAAACCAATGGTATGTAGTTTACCGTTAAGACATGTTTTTATAACTTTTGCTTCTACCACTTCTCTTCTTTTTTTTTACACATTAACATCAGCATTTTTTTGGTAGTTGCAGTTCTCTGTGTCACACAGTATTTGTGCAACTGTTTATCAAATCTATTATTTTAGCAAAAAACACTCTAAAATTATTTTATTGCACACAAACACAATGTAATGCCCATTTTTTTGTGAAATGTAAAAGATGACCTAGTGTCAAGAAAATGCAGTAGATACCAAATATGTCAAGGCTGAAAACTGCATTTTGTAATATATTGTTATCACAATGGGCCTAACAAGCCCCCAATGTGATAGCGCTGTGCAGGTTCTTTTTATGAAGACACCAGGCGTCTGTTAGACCCTAATGTCTCCATCTGCCCTATTCACCTTGGAAGGAGGTTTAGAACATTGCCCAAAAAATCAAGAAAAGTGATTGGGCAGCTCTATAGCTATCCACATCCTTTTTACACAAGAGTCTGCTGACAACACAAAAACAAACTGCTGCACAGGCATGATCATATTTCAGGAAAGTTATCAACTCACAAGTTTTCTGGCAACATTAACAGGTTTTTTTTTTTTACTTTTATCGGACAGATGTAACAAAACACATTCAATGGTATATTTAGCAGACCAGAAAGAAGCAGAAAAGAGAAGGTAATTGATAGGGTTTACATATACATTTAAGCATCTCCTTGGTTGTCTTGTATGACCTCAGCTAATCACATTAGTTTTACTTAAGATAATAGAGCAGCTGCTAATGGTGTTAAGATATTGGTAGCCTAAATTTCTAAACACTTGAAAAAACAAAAACGAGTTGAATCCATGAATTTCATAGTTAATGTGTTTCTGCCTGTGACTAAGGATTTACACACAGATTTTAGTGTGTGTGTGTTTATACAGGACTATGTGACATATGACATCATCCTTTTTAGAAAGATACTTTTTGGTTTTCATAAACACTCATCCAAGATTAAATTGAAAATAATTAATATTTGAATGACTAATTATGTGTTTGCTATATATTGAGGGCAGTTAGTTTCCCAATCTATGATTAAATATACATTTTTAAAGAAATCTGTCCTGAGGAAGTAAGGAATTATTCATAAGTAGATTTTCTTGGAAACAATCACACAGGAAGCATTTTGCCCCTTAAATAAGGATTTTATACAGATAAAATGTTTTTTTTTTATCATAATTAAAAATATATATATAAATGTAATTGTTATTTAAATATATTACCCCGTGTTCTTAAGGGTTCACTGATATGTAGGTCCATACACGAGCAGCATGTTACTAGCAGGAAATGTCATTAAAAAACCCAAATGCATGAAAAAAATTGAATAACGAGAAAATAGTATGACTAGCACTGCACTATTATAAAATTGTTTTCTAATTTGCTGTCTTTTCTGTCTGATTTTAAATGTCTTTCTCAACCTTACTAAGGACAGTGGGTAATAAGGTGAGGGATTATATTATTATGATATTTGTCCTGACCCAGAAACTCATTGTGTATTCAGTTGTATGTATATTTTTGCTTTTGCTAGAGATGAGCAAATTGATCCTTTGTGTTCAAGTGTAATGATAGATAGTGCTAATGGGTATCTGAGAATAATTTTATTTATGTTTTTGCAAAAAGTATGATCTTCTTCCCTAAAGAATATTATGGTGAACTATGTGCACAGGTGTGTGTATCCACATACCAAAATTAACCACAAGTGTGCAGGAACCCAGATATACTGATAACAGACTTTTAGGGGAATCTAGAATGGAATCAATCTGTCAAAAGTACCAGAGCAGTGCGGGGAGCACTAGGTTCTTCTGCACCTTTGAAGCGCAGAAACGGGCGGACTAGGCATTGAGGAAGATATATATGTAACCTTCTTAGGTTGTTATAACTGCTCCTAGTAAACTGTTAAAGAGATCTTTTAAAACCTCTTAGCTATTAAAAAAAAGGACAAAATAAAAAAGATATTACATTCTTGGTACCCAAGGACTACACCAGCAATAAAAGAAAATACTAATTTATTAAAAATGTCATAAGAAATAAAACATAAATACAAAGGGCCAGATCCACATACATTAAGATTGGCGCAGTGTATCAGAGATACACTACGCCGCCGTACCTTACCTGGCGTATATTTGAATCCTCAGCGAGTTCGCGCCGTAAGTTACGGCGGCGTAGTGTATTTCTGGCGGCGGAATTCAAATCGGGGGGCGGGTTTCATTTAAATGAAGCGCGTCCCCGCGCCGAATGAACTGCGCATGCATCGTCCAGAAATTTCCCGCCGTGCTTTGCGCGAAATGATGTCGCAAAAACGTAATTTTTTTAACTTAGACGTGAGTTACGTCCATCCCTATTCACGGACGACTTACGCAAAAAAAAATTAAAAATTCAAATTTCGACGCGGGAACGACGGCCATACTTAACATGGCAACTCTATCTATACGCCGCAAAATACCAGCTTTAACTATACGCCGGAAAAAGCCGACTACAGACGACGTTAGAAAATGCGGCGGCCGCGCGTACGTTCGTGGATCGTCGTAAATTGCTAATTTGCATACCCGACGCGGAAAACAATGCGAACTCCACCCAGCGGGCGCCGAAGTATTGCACCTACGATCCGAAGGCATACAAAGCCGTACGCCTGTCGGATCGAACCCAGAAGCCGTCGTATCTTGGTTTGAGGATTCAAACTAAAGATACGACGCGGGAAATTTGAAAGTACGCTGGCGTATCAGTAGATACACCGGCGTACTTGCTCTGTGGATCTGCCCCAAAGTCTAAAAATATACACTTCATTTCAGCTCTTCAATAATGTACAGATCCCTCCACATTAAATCTTGTAATTGTCTCATATTGTGTTGACCTAGGTCATTAAAAGGTAACAATAGACCTTTGTTACAGATACCAAAATGAGAATCCAATAATTCTCATTATTGAGATTCTCTCTCACTGTTTCGCCACATAGACTGCCTCTTCGGGAGGATGGAGGAGTTGTAGGAATAGTATCCAAAATAATACAGTATATACAGAAATTATAATCAATATATGAACACCGTATATCTATGTCAAATACAAATAAATTACATCAAAATTATATTAAAAAAAACATAATTTACAAAAATCATCTGTAAAAGACACTCATGGGGTGAGCATTGGAGCTCATAAGTAACAGGCCACTAAAGCACAAAGAGGGGGAACAACTAGATAAATATAATTAGAACACATTAATAGCTAAATGAAGGAAGAGTGGGGATCAAGTGAAAATCATATAGGAGCCACAATAAGCTAATACTGTTAAAAAAATACCAATACATAAAAAAAAAACACCTAAGACATATTAATAAATGGTCTAATCAGGAAAGGGGTTGGCAGATGACTAACACAACACAACCTTCACCTTCCCTAGATGCATAGAGTTGTATTAAAGGGTCACTAAAGAATTTTATTTTTTTAGCTAAATAGCTTCCTTTACCTTACTGCAGTCCTGGTTTCATGTCCTCATTGTTCGTTTTTGCTTTGATGTTGCTGCAATTCCTCTCTGTTCTGGACACTTCCTTGTTGTCTGTTTCCTGATCACCACAGTACTGGGAGATTTCTCACTGTGGTGACTAATCAAGGAGGTGTGATTACTGTTTGTAAAACGAAACTGGATTGGTGCTGAGGGGTTTTAGGTTCAATAAGATTTTTATTAAGAATTTTTTTTGACAGAAGTAAAAGAATAGAAAACATAAACCGGTCACCCAACAATGGGCAGGCCGGTTGTCAAAATTTTAAGCAGAAACATTCCACGTCATAAAATTCAGTACAAACAAACTTTGCAATGTAACAAGAACATTTATACAAGAGTCCCTGCTATTCATTGTTCAACCACTAACATGCACCTCTTCCGACCTGGACGCCACCTTGGGAGCCTGCTGCGCCCGAGGCCAGGAAGAAGCGAGGAGAGAGGCTAGTAAGTGCAGGTCTGCTACTCAGAGCTAGAAAAACAGTAAGTTTATACATCTAATACAACTTCAGGCAGGCCAAAGGATTCGGATCCTACCAAAAGAAGGCATAGGGTGGCCATGGCTAAACCAACCCATTCAGTGGAAGACGAAATAGGGGATAGACCAGGTAGAATAGGTATAGGACAGGTGGAAAGACAGGCAGAGGAGAAGAAAATAAGAAGGGGAAGGGGCAGGGAGGGAGAGGGGGGGGTGTGCCCAGGCTCCTAGCGCCCCGTATCAAATTCTTGTGTTCAGGTCCCCTCGGGCCCCTTAGGGCGACGGGGGACTGGTGCGGGGTGGCAATCTTTTTTTGAGCTTATCTGAGGAGGAGTAATGCCTCCAAACTCCCCACGTAAAGGAGAATTTAGCGTGTCGTTCTAGGGCCTTAGCTTGGAGTTCTTCCATGAGCATAACTCCATTCATTTCATTAACCCATTCAGCCAGGGACGGGGCGAGGGAGACTTCCAGTGTCTAGATATCAATTGTCTGCCCGTACTGAGACAGAATCGGAGGAGGGTGTGTTTCTGGAACTTAAAGGTGCCAGGGAGGATAGACAAAAGTGCGACAGTAGGTGAGGGGGTAAGGGGCTTATCATATAGATCCAAGTAAACCTGGAAAATCTGGTTCCAGAACGGTCGAATCACTTCACAGTCCCACCAAATATGACGGTATGTGCCAATGGCTGCGTTGCATCTCCAACATGAATCGGAAGCTGAGGGGAACATGATCCTGAGGGTGGTCGGAACTCTATACCACCGCGACAACACCTTGTAGTTTTTTTCCCGAGCATAACTCGAGACTGAGGATTTGTGGGTATAGAAGAAGGCTTTCTGCCATTCCGCCATACTGACTTCTTTTCCAAGATCCCCTGACCAAGCTGTGGTGAACCTAGGGAGAGAGCTATGTGTGTGGTCCAATATCATCTTGTACAACAGGGAAAGGGTATGGCGGGGGGTTTCCTGAAGCAAGCATAGTTGCTCAAATTCTGTTTGGGGTCTATGGATCTGTCGTGAGTCGTGAAGTTGCTTGCAGTAGGCTGTCAGGTGGATGTGTGTGAGCCAAGTCATTTTGGGTAGGGAGGAGGTCTCGTCTGTCACTAGAGTTCCTAATGTGGGGCTTACGAACTGTCGTGCGGTGGGCCACTGGTCCCTTCTATATCCATTGAACATTTGAACAAGCTTACCCTCCGGAAGCGCAGGGTTATCAAATAGGGGGGTCATCGGGCTTGGGTCAGTGGTGAAAGCGAAAGCCGCCTTCCGCCGGTACCAAACCGCCAGGGTGTCTCTGGTTAGAGGTGAAAGGTCCACGAGGGTCCTATGTGTCCCCTCGTGGCCCCAAAGAAGGGCCCGGAGGTCCATAAGGGACAAATCCTGCTCGACCGAGGTCGCAACCTTCTTCAGCGGGCGAGGGAACCACTCCAGTAGCCGCAAAATTATCACCGCCGAATGATACAATTCAAAGTCAGGGAGACCTGTTGCTGAGGGGTTTTAGACAAAGCATCACTGCCCTCTATTGGCTCTCTGGCTCTGTACATCAGAGAACCAGGAAACTACAGCAAAAACAAAACTAAACTGTAGGTACATTATATGATTGTTTTTTTATCTATTTTTAATCATTTTTAAAAGGAATCAGTTAACTATTATGTCTCTATACCCTGTAAACAGTCATTTCAGCAAAACATTTTTTTTCCTTTAGTGACACTTTAAGGTCATCCCATCGGGAATGCTTTTTGCAATTTATAAACAAACTATGTCTTCCAAGTACACATATTAATACTTGCCTTATAGAGAAAAATTAACAATGAATACATTATGAAACCCCAGGTCGGTGAACGAAAGAAAGGGATATATACCTACTTGCAACAGATTTCAACCACCAACATTACCCCACTTCAATCCGAATCTCACTGGTGTAGCCCCTACAACCTAGTGGACCCTTATACTCGAGCATTCTGACTGGAGATGCCCACGCCAGTCCTCCCTTTGTGGAGGGTGATGTCACCCTGTCCAGTCCCTTCTGACTGTACATATGCCTGGACTAAGGGTGCGAATGCACAGTACTGTCCCTAAAGGTAAAGGTGTAAATCTGCCCAGCTCTTAGGCAATCTCAGACACTCACATGGGGAGGGAACCAGAGCCATAGCAAAGAGATGATCCTCCAACTCCTCCATCCTCCTGAGGAAGCGGTTTATGCAGCAAAACATGTGGAGGGTTATTGAACTCCCCCTACCAGCTCTCATTTTGGTATCTTTAACATAGGTCTATTTATTACTCTTAATTATCAGTCAACATTAGGTTACATGGCCTAATATAGGGGGTTCTGTACATTATGGAGGCGATGAAATTAAGAACCTTCTGTGTGCACTTTCCTCCCAGTCTTCCCTAAATACTTACCTGAGCGTTATCTCGATCCATCGCTGTGCCCAAGAGCAGCATCTCGCTCCCTTCTCACAGGACAGAGGGGCAACAGCGAGAGTCATTGGCTCCTGCTGCTATCAATTGAATTCTGTGATGGGGATCGGAGGCGGAGCCATGACACTGTCTGTGTCTATGGACTATGGTGGCACACCGAGAAGAGGAGGAGCCAAGAGCACTCGCGGGGGACCCCATAAGAGGAGGATCAAGGCTTCTCTGTAAAACCATTGCACAGAGCAGGTAAGTATAACATGTTTTTTATTTTAAAAAATAAAATACCCTTTAAAAATCACTTTAACCGCTACAATACAGGGCATTTATTTTCACCCCCTTCCTTCCCAGACCAATTTTTAGTTTTCAGCGCTGTCACACTTTGAATGACAATTGTGCGGTCATGCAACACTGTACCCAAATGACATTTTTATGTTTTTTTCCCCACAAATAGAGCTTTCTTTTGGTGGTATTTGATCAAAAGCGACAATTTAAATGTATATATATATATATATTTTACTTTTTGCTGTAATAAATATAAATTTTTAAAAAAATATATATATTTTTTTCCCTCAGTTTAGGCTGATATGTATTCTACATATTTTAGAAAAAAATAAATCGCAATAAGCGTATATTGATTGGTTTGCGCAAAAGTTATGGAGTCTACAAAATAGGGGATAGAATTATGGCATTTTTATGTTTTTTTTTATTTTTTTACTAGTAATGGTGGCGATCTGCGATTTTTATTGTGATTGAGGCGGACACATCGGACACTTTTGACACATTTTTGGGACCATTCACATTTATACAGCGATCAGTGCTATAAAAATGCATTGATTACTGTATAATGTGACTGGCAGGGAAGGGGTTAGCACTAGGGGGTGATCAAGGGGTTAAAAGTGATTCTAACTGTAGGGGACTCACAAGGGGAGGAGACCGATCTGTGTTCCTCTGTACTGGGAACACACATCGGTCTCACCTCTGATAGGATGTGGATCTGTGTGTTTACACACACAGATCCATGGTCCTGCTGTGTTCACGGGCAATCACGGGTGCCCGGTGGACGCGCACGGGTCCCGAGCGACGCGGCAGGCGTGCGCCCCCTAGGCGGCTGGGAGGCCCAGGACGTCATATGACGTCCACCCAGGATGGGAGATCCCATCTGTGGACGTCATTTGACGATATTGAAGTGGTTAAGCAAACGGGTATTGCAGAGAAAGGGAAAGACTGACTCTGGATTTTTTCTTAAACATTTTAGTATGTCCCATATATCCATATAACCTTCATGGGCACTGGCTTGGTTCTTTGAGAAACAAGCACCATTTCTATTTTTTGTGATCACATTTTCAAGTGTTTTTTCTAATACTCATAGCCATCTATGTGCTCAATACTTTTCTTAATTTCGTATTATTGGGATGCTAATCCATATGGCTGTCATTCCAAAATGGTATACTTTAGAGAGGTGCAATACACTTTTTACATAAATAGTATAAACACAAAAAACACTGGTATGAAAATATAAGTCGATAGGCAAATTGCAGTAAAAGTGAGTTTTTTTGTTTTTGTTTTTTTTTAAGTTTGCTCATCTCTAACTCTGGTTAAAGAAGAATTCCAAAAACATGTAGTTGTAAAGCTTTGAGGGAGATAAATGCAATGTGTAATGTGTAAGTCCATATGCTTACTAGAATGCTAGTCCCTGTGCCAATCTGTAACATGCTGGAAAGTCTGGAAATCCCCAAAGATTCTACAGAACCAACTACTTCAATTAAAAGTAGTTGGTGTAAAATGTTGAAGAGTTCTGTAGGGACTGTAAGATTACTGGACAGCAGAAACACTGTTGAAAGCCAACATATAAAATGACATATCTAGTGAAGGATGCCCCAGATGTAAATGTAACTGCATGTTTTACTTTCTTGGAATTCTTCTTTATTTTCATGAAAAAGATTACTAGAAAGCAGTTATTCATACTCATCATTGTGATGTGTTGTATGTATTGATGTCAAAAGCTTTATAAATTATATGTGTCTTAGTGATGTAATAATGCCTACTCGGAAATTGTTATATGTATAAATATACTTAATTAACATAATCTGCATGTTACATTGGTAATATAAAATGTAACACTGTACAAATTCTAAAAGCACAATGTACACAAAAATTTCCATTATAACTGTAATTTTTTTCGAATGCATTGTGCTCATATGTTTTCTGGAAATAGTCATTGTTTACAGCTAATATTACTTGGTATTATTACCTTTTCAAGTGTCAAGAAGATCAGATAGTGCAGCAACTGTACAATAATAAATATATACAGTAACTAGAAAATATATATAAATGTGGTTTTAACTAATGTAATTATGTGCAAATAATCATATAAGCTTATAGCACAAATAGTTATACCATTAAAGAAAGTTATGACTAACTGTGCTATAGGCTTATACAAATAATTGCATATAGTTTGTTCATACAACTTAGATAGTTATTTATTTTTGTTAGAACAAGAAAAATAAGAAAGCGCTGCACTGAATTTTTTTTTTGTTCTTCTTAATTTTTTCGATTACATTTGTACTAGATGCTGGCAGTTTAGTATGGTCTAGGGTGATAGCTCATAATAATAATAATATTATTATTGTATTTATAAACTTTTCAAATGTTGCTCATATATTGGCTATAAACATGTATGTGCTATGTCTTCAGTTGTTTTAGCTGGATATTTTTTTTTTTTCCAACAGACATCTCAGCCAAGCCCTGGTGGTAAGTCTTCATGCAGCAGCGAGCAGTCCCCCATCAGCAACTATACCAACAGTGGGATCGAGTTTACTCTGAATAATGGAGACAGCTTAGGAGACCTCAGCACCCTGGATGATACCCCAATCATGGACTCTACCATTTCCACAGCAACCACAGGACTTGGTTTACAAGGCAGGAGGATAATGACAGGAACTAAATGGATGGAACAAGTTAAATTAGAAAGAATTAAACAGATTAATGGTATACTTCCAAGACTGAACCCTGTACCACCTTCCAAGGCCCCATCTCTGCCACCTATCACTGGAAATGGTAAGCTGAGCTATAGTATTTTCAACAATGAGCTGATATTATGACTAGAATTACTGTACAACACATATCAATAAAACGTGCTGGATCTAGTGGGTTTAATACTATATATATATATATACACACACACAGTATCTCACAAAAGTGAGTACACCTCTCACATTTTTGTAAATATTTCATTATATCCTTTCATGTGACAACACTGAAGAAATTACACTTTGTTACAATGTAAAGTAGTGAGTGTACAGCTTGTATACCAGTGTAAATTTTCTGTGTACGCAAAATAACTCAACACACAGCCATTAATGTCTAAACCGCTGGAAACAAAAGTGAGTACACCCCTAAGTGAAAATGTCCAAATTGAGCCCAATTAGCAATTTTCCCTCTCTGATGTCATGTGACTTGTTAGTGTTACAAGGTCTAAGGGGGGATGGGGAGCAGGTGTGCTAAATTTGGTGTTATCACTCTCACTCTCTCATACTGGTCACTGGAAGTTCAACATGGCACCTCATGGCAAAGAACTCTCTGAGGATCTGAAAAAAGAATTGTTGCTCTACATAAAGATGGCCTAGGCTATAAGACGATCGCCAAGACCCTGAAACTGAGCTGCAGCACGATGGCCAAGACCATACAGCGGTTTAACAGGATGGGTTCCATTCAGAACAGGCCTCGCCATGGTCAGCCAAAGAGTGCACATGCTCATAGTCATATCCAGAGGTTGTCTTTGGGAAATAGACGTATGAGTGCTACCTGCATTTCTGCAGAGGTTGGAGGGGTGGGGGGTCAGCATGTCAGTGCTCAGACCATACACCGCACACTGCATTAAATTGTGCATGGCTGTCATCCTAGAAGGAAGCCTCAAGATGATGCACAAGAAAGCCCACCAACAGTTTGCAGAAAGACAAACAGACTAAGGACATGGATGAGACCAAGATAAACTTGTTTGGTTCAGATGGTGTCAAGCGTGTGTGGTGGCAACCAGGTGAGGAGTACAAAGACAAGTGTGTCCTGCCTACAATCAAGCATAGTGGTGGGAGTGTCATGGTGAGGGGCTGCATGAGTGCTGCCAGCACTGGGGGGGTTACAGTTCATTGAGGGAAGAACGAATGCCAACATGTACTGTGACATACTGAAGCAGAACATGATCCCCTCCCTTTGGAGACTGGGCCGCAGGGCAGTATTCCAACATGATAACAACCCCAAACACACCTCCAAGACAACCACTGCCTTGCTAAAGATGCTGAGGGTAAAGGTGATGGACGGCCCAACCATGTCTCCAGACCTAATTCCTATTGAGCATCTGCGGGGCATCCTCAAACGGAAGGTGGATGAGTGCAAGTTCTCTAACATCCATCAACTTGATGATGTTGTCATGGAGGAGAGGAAGTGGACTCCAGTGGCAACCTGTGAAGCTCTGGTGAACTCCATGCCCAAGAGGGTTAAGGTAGTGCTGGAAATGAATGTTGGCTACACAAAATATTGACACTTTGGGCCCAATTTGGACATTTTCCCTTAGGGGTGTACTCATTTTTGTTGCCAGCAGTCTAGACATTAATGGCTATGTGTTGAGTCATTTTTTAGGGGACAGCAAATTTACACTGAAATACAAGCTGTACACTCACTACTTTACATTGTAGCAAAGTGTCATTTCTTCAGTGTTGACACATGAGAATATATAATAAAATATTTACAAAAATGTAAGGGGTGTACTCACTTTTGTGAGATACTGTATATGTATATATATATATATATATATATATATATATATATACACACACACACACAGTAGATAGATAGATAGATAGATAGATAGATAGATAGATAGATAGATATTGGGATAAAGAAACCGTCATGCTAAAATGCTTGCATGGTGTGCCTAGAATTGAGCTTACTTAACCACTTGCGGGGCAGCGGCTCTTCCTGGTCTGGGGTAAACACGCACGCCCCTGGTGACCAGCTCCAGCTAGGATTGGACACAGCATAAGCCAATCAGCGGGTCCGGCGGCCCCAAAGTCTGCTAGTACCAGCCGATCGTTCCTAAGAGAGACAGAATGGCAATCAGCTTATGTAAACAGGGCAGATTGCTGTTCTGTGACAGGGGAAGACAGAGATATTGTGTCTTTACATAGTTAAAGCATCTCCCACACAGAAAGCATCTCCCTAGGGACACATTTAACCCTTTGATTGCCCCTGATGTTAACCCCTTCCTTGCCAGTGTCATTAGTACAGTAACAGTGCCTAGTTTTTAGCACTGATCACTGTAATAATGTCACTGGTTCCCAAAAAACTGTCACTTAGTATTTGATTTCTCTGCCGCAATGTCACAGTCCCGCTTTAAGTCGCTGATCGACGCCATTACTAGTAACATATAGATATATATACAATTCCGTGCCATTGTCAATTAAAGTAACGCAGCGCGGTATCGCAAAAAATGGCCTGGTCATGAAAGGGGGATAAACCTTTCAGGGCTAAAGTGGTTAACCATGTTCCCTCCAGAACTGATAAATACACATAAATATGAGTCCTTACATACACACTGCTCAGTACCATCTTAGAAGATACTTGAAATATGAAGTACTGAGTTATGAGATATTTCTATTTGTTTTGGTCTGTTGAATCACAGAAATTCAACTTATGTTCTGTCTCTGCTTTCTCTAGGTTTTCAGCCAAGCAGCAACCTTAGTTTGGGAGACTCAATGTCCATTCTTCCTAACAAACATGAGTTTTCAAGTTCTGATATTACAGTATTGAATATGTTGAACAATAGAAGGGACAGCAATACAAGTACAATCAGCTCTGCATACTTAAGTAGTAGTCGAAGATCTTCTGGCATCTCGCCATGTTTTTCTAGCCGAAGATCAAGTGAGGCTTCCCAAGCAGATGGAAGGGTTCAGAATATCAGTGTTACAGATTCATATGATCCCATCTCTACCGATGCTTCAAGAAGGTCAAGTGAAGCAAGTCAGTGTGATGGTCTGCCTAGCCTCCTTAGCTTCACTCCAGCACAGCAATATAGGTTAAAAGCCAAATATGCTGCTGCTACAGGTGGTCCTCCACCAACACCATTACCTAACATGGACATGATGAGTCTAAAGACGAGAATGGCATTATTGGGTGACACAAGAGACAGTAGACTATCTCCTCTTTCTTCAAACAGTGTTCCTAGAAGATGTAGTGATGGTGGAGTGAGCACTTTTGGCAGAAGACATTTAATTCCCAGCGAGCTACAAGTGAACACTATGCGTAGGGCAAGTGATCCTGTAAAAATGGTTTCCTCCAATCTGCCTACTGGTAGAGTTCAGCGTTTCAACAGTCTAAACAGCATCAATTCCCATGATGTGTCTGCAATTTCTGATAGGCGTAGCTTGGCTTTGCAAAATTATACACGTAGTGTATATTCTCCATGTCCTCCAAGCATTAGCGAAAATGTTGCCCTGGAGGCTATGATCATGGAAGCCGAAGGGAATTTGGATGATGAAGACTTCTTACCAGATGATATGGTTCAGTACCTTGATTCACAAAACCAAAGTTTGTATGAAAACCCACAGAACACGGAGCCAGACACACCACAAAACAATGCAGCTTTATCAAGGAACAATAATTATGACCACTCCCATATGACTAATGGCTTGTTGTATCAACAAGTCCGCAATGGAGAGCAGATTGATCAATTAAATAACAAGAATGACCTCCCAATACAGTGGAATGAAGTTAGCTCAGGCAGTGCAGATCAGTCCCCATCTAGAATGAAATATTGGCAGCGTTTTGTTACGCAGCAAATTCGACCTATTGGTTTGTTTAATAATATGGGGGTTCAGCAACAAAACATGTCAAAAAATGGACAGTCACAGCACAGGGGCTATCATAATGCACAAACTAATTCTCAAATGATACAGAATAATTATAATCTATACACTAGTTCCCTGGCTAACAAAGACCAGCAATATCCAGTACCCTGCATCCCAGCAAACAGAGTGCAGAGATGTGCAAGCAACAGCCAGATTAACAGTGCACTGCAGAACTTTGTATCATCCATGCACTATGTTGAGCAGTTAGCTGATGCAGCTCAAGTGTTACAGAATCCAAATCTTCTAAACCAGGAATATATGCAACAACTTGCAACTGAACACATGATATATGGCATGAATTCTTTAGGAGTAAACCGATCTAATCAGACAGTCTTGGGTCAAAACAGTCAGAATGTGGAAGCTGCCCCAAATTTCACACAATCAGTTCAACCCAATGATAACCAACAATATCCACAGTCCAGAAATCACTTGGCATGCTTTAGCAGTGGTGGCAACGGCAGGCAAAATGTGCAAAGAAGTATATCATATATTCAAGATCAAGTCAATGACAACAGCCAACAAATTTACAAAATTAACGGTGTAAAGACAGAATTGGCACCACAGCAGCACTGTGCAAATTCACAGAACTACTCAGGTCAGTTGTATGACCAGGCTACGGGATACCCTCAGCAGAGATTGAAATTAAACTCTCAGTCTATCCCAGAAGGCAGCTGCTTAATGGAAGACAATAATAATGCCAGTGCATCTGAGCTTCTCTCACCAGGAGTTAACCAAGTCACAAGTACAGTGAATAATATTGATGGCAACAGTTTCGATGGGGTGCAAATTGATTTTGATGCCATCATAGATGATGGGGATCATGCCAGCCTAATTTCTGGAGCTCTAAGTCCAAGCATCTTCCAGAACCTGTCACGTAATTCATCACGTCTTACAACTCCCCGAGTGTCTCTTACATTCCCAACCATGCCAGTGAGTACCACTAACATGGCAATTGGGGACATGAGTTCTTTGCTAACCTCGCTTGCAGAAGAAAGCAAGTTTCTTGCTGTTATGCAATAGACGGGAGGATTGAAATGAACTGTACATGAATATGAAAGTAACTCATTTTATATATATGTACGTATTTTAGCAATTTTTATCCCAGTTAAAAGGGATACATTCCAAGTATGTTCCATTATGGAATAATGACTCAAGCCCTAAAGTGTTGTAGGGAGAAATAGTCTTCCATTTCAGTTTTGGATCAGTATTGACAGCTCAAAACCATGCATTTGTTTTTCTTGCTGTATGGGTCTATATGCTTCCCCTTAAATGTAAAACGATGTAATAGTGTGATGTATGTGCATGTTTGACTTTTTTTTTTCATCTTAATTCTTTTTAGTTGTTTGCTTTAATCATTTAAATGACTGATCTTGTTTAAATGTGTTCTATTGAAAAACGTAACTTTCCATTTTAAATCAGCTTATTGTGACCATGCAGTCTCGTTCACCTCTCTATCGTTTTGCAGATAATGCAGTTGTAATTATGCAACACTAGAGTGTAAATATATTCAGGCTAGTTTTAGGTTGTGCTAAAGGTAGCATGCCAAAAATACAGTACATAAAATGTCTTGGTCTAATAAATGTATTGTTATTATTTACATAATTAAGTGTTTTTTTTTTTTTTTTTGCTTTTTCCATTTGTCTTGGAAATAATAGGAATATGCTAAATATCTACGCAAAGGCAATCATTATGTCATGTCATGTCAAGTTTAAAAAGGCCAGTCATGACTTATTTAGTCCCTGTAAAACATATATATGCCATATGGGCCAGACCTATAGTAACACTGACATTTTTTTTTCTTATAACTTGATGTAATAAAAGGCAATCTGTTTGTAGAAAGGGAAATCTCCACTTGTATTTTGTTTTTATAAATATTGTTATTGTTGTGTGCAAAGTGTATGGTACTCTTGTTTATGACATAATGATTCAGTACTTGACTTCATGTAGCACTGCAGACATAATTTCCCAGAGGCTTGATTTTAATTATGTTAAGTCTTAATATGGTACTCCTTTGCTGTTTAATTTTTCATTGTACTATGTCTGTAGTTTTATACATTACATATCAGTGTTTTAGTTCTTTATTGAAATGTATGTGCCTTATTTTATGTTTAATCCTTAAACGGGGACCAAGAATATTGCCAAACCATAGCCACCCTTACACAGTTCTCCAATTCAGTAGATATCATGCCACTTTTACTCAAGTTTGACAACTGTTACCTGTTTTTCACAATGTTTGTTTTGTTTTGTTTTTATTTTTTCAGAATGGCTTTGTATTGCACATTCTGTGAGATTGTAAGATAGGATACTTTTGTCACTTTTTTTTTACTTTTTTATTGTAATCTTTTTTTTTTTTTAAGTGTAAATAGCTTAAACTGTGCTAGGGATAGAATGACTTTTTAAGGCCGCTAGTCATAGTACAGACCTAAAACAGAAGTGGATCAAATAATGCCAAGTTTAGGACCAGCCTGAAGGATCTGTAGCATACTGTATACAGTAACTGTACTTTTTGCTCTCAGAGCCACTTAGCTTTTTGTAACAAAAAATAAAAATGATAAAAAAAATTATTACTTTAATAAAAAGAACTTTGTACCTGACTGTGTGTTTGATAGTTATTTTACTAAAACATGCCATTGTGATCATGTTAAGGTGTTTTTTAACCCCCCAAAAAAGAAAATAAAGATCTTGTTCCTTTAAAGAATTATATACAGCACAGTGTTTGTGCTGTGTCATTTGGCTCCCTGTATCACCTGTAATACCTGGCTGATCCTGCCAGTTTCCACCCTCCCCTCTCTGAACTGACTCTGATATATGAGGGCTGCTATAAGCTTTGACACTGGAGTCAGTATACATGTCTGTCATCCCCTGCCCTGCTCTGTGTCTTGTGTCCTCTCCTCCATCCTCTCCCCTCCATCCCCTCTCTGACTGTCTGCTCTGTGTCCACGCCACCCCCTCCCATCCTGCTGCTCAAACTAGGGTTAACTTTACATTATCCTCTTTGTTGATTAATCTAATGCCCTCCTGGGACTGTGCTTTATCAAAAAATTCAGCTATATACCTTGTTTACTGAGAGGAGGAGGATGTCAGCGGAGGATTCTCGGCCCTGCCGCTGGATCTGTTGGGCCGAGAGAAGAGAGAGGTGGCATGTCACGTGATTGCCAACCTGCGATCAGTAAACAATGTATAGCTGCATTTTTAATAAAGCACAGTCACATGGGGACATTAGATTAATTAACAAATAGGATAATGTAAAGTTAACCCTGTTGGTTAACAGACACTTTAATACTGTGAGATAAGATTTCATTTGCCATTTTATATTAATGAGTCATTTATATTGTTGGATCCTGAGGGTCCATTTCTTCATGTCAAACTCCAAAAGGCTCTCTCTCAGTCACCACCAAGTACATTGGCCCATTTTAAAAAATACACTCAAGAAAGAAAAATAATATCAATTAATAATTGTAACATGTTTTCATCTTTAGCAGAATTGCAATAATTCCTTGCCATATTTAAAACAAAAAAAACAGATGGGCCTCACTTATTCATCAAAACTTTTGAAAGGGGAGCATTTGAGTAGATTCCATGGGAAAGATGGTTTTATGATTTAACCCCCCTGGCGGTATTCCCGAGTCTGACTCGGGGTTACATTTTTGTGCTGTGATCGGTAACCCCGAGTCAGACTCGGGCTCGCCTCGCAGAATCCACAGGCTTGGTTTACTTACCTTGTCCCTGGATCCAGCGATGCCACCGCGCTGTGTGAGCGAGCGGGACCTCGCTCGATTCACACAGTGCCTCTGTGTTCCCTGCGACGTTATGACGCACGGGAGCGGAGAACGGCGCCAAATTCAAAAAGGTAAACAAACACCTTACATACAGTATACTGTAATCTTACAGATTACAGTACTATATGTAAAAAATACACACCCCCCTTGTCCCTAGTGGTCTGCCCAGTGTTCTGCATGTACTTTTATATAATAAAAACTGTTCTTTCTGCCTGCAAACTGTAGATTGTCCATAGCAACCAAAAGTGTCCCTTTATGTCAAAAATGGTTTCAGAGCAGCTAGAAAACAGCGATAATAAATTATAATCACTTGCAGAATTGTGCGATAGCGATTTGTGGTGAAATTCATCATAAAAAAATAAAAGTAATGACAGCGACAATTCTGCAACTGAGCACATTTCAGTGATTTTGATCTCATTACATTATTGAATATTTTTTATTATAATTATATTATTATTTGTTATAATTATTTATTATATTATAATTTATCATTTTGTTTTCAAAAAAATTTCATACCCGGGATGCCTACTAGACTCTTCTTTGGACAGATTTAAGTGAGTTATTCATAAGAATTGCAGGCCTACAATATAAAACGCCAAATTTCCTTGCAAATAATGGTACCGCTTTTAGCACCTTTTTTCTGAAATAATCATACCGCCAGGGAGGTTAATGTAAGCCTATCAGGCTAAGTATAGAAGTTTCAAGGTGCCAGCAGTATTCATTTATTAACCTGAATACTTCTGTACTCCAAAGCCAAGTATTGCTCACCTGCCATCCCATCTACCAAAAGTATCATTGTTAGCCAGTAAGCAGTTGACACTGGATAGTGGGATGTCTTATTTTTAGGTACTTTGTGATACCTGTTATTGGGCAAGACTTTTAGTTTTAAAAGGGGTAATAAAAAAATCAATCAATGAGTGGATAATACTATTCAGGAAATAATGCAAAGATGCCTAACCACTTGCGCACCAGCCTGTGATGCCATTTTTCAGCGCTGTGACAGTTTGACTGACAATTACTCCGTAATGCAACAGTGTTCCCAAATCAATTTTATATCATTGTTTGAGACAGATAGAGCTTTCTTTTGGTGGCATTTAATAACTGTTGGGGTTTTTATTTTTTGCTATAAAAAAAAACTGTCCAAAGATTTTCCCTAATTTTCTGGTAAATTTAAATGCCAGAATAGTACAAAACCCCCAGGAAAGTAGATACCCTATGATGATCTGCATAGAGGAGGAGGGAGGAGGGGTCTGCGATGTAAACAGATGCTATCACATGTTACCCAGCCCTTCGGATCTGCTGGGAACAGTGTCTCTGTATACTCAACTGTCTAATGACAGCTGTATGCACAGAGATTATGGGGTAAACCAGTCGCCCAATAGCTATTTCTCCAGTACCATTCATAAACAGCACTAGTTAAATAAAGAGCCACCGATCCACCATTGAAACAAAAGTACAAACGTGGTTAAAGGAGATTCTTGTTTGGTCGGACCGACTAAATTAATGTTTGGGTACCATTGGGGAGAATTACCTTTACTTCCTGTCCCATAGGCAAAACAGGAAGTGAGAGGAAATTCCTGAAAGTTAACGAAAACCATGGGGTTCCCCCAGGTCACCATTGGAATATGTCCCCTCTATTACTTTTCTGTAGACAACTCAATTTGTGATTTTCTTAATTTTTTCATACCTTCACTTTCAATGATAATGGTAAACGGGAAAAACAGAGAGGGTGAATCTCCCTAACGGGGGCACAGGCAGAAATAAAAACCTAATAGATGTTCTAACCCATCTCCACTCTATCCAAAACAAAAAAAAATGCCTTTAGTTATACTTTAAAGTGGTTGTTAAGCCACTCTAACGCCCCGTACAGACGAAGGGACATGTCCGATGAAAACGGTCCGCTGACCGTTTTCATCGGACATGTCCGCTCGGAGATTTCGGTCTGATGGTTGTACACACCATCAAACCGAAATCCCCACGGACAGACAGCGCGGTGACATGGCTGTGACGTTGATGCCGCCACGTCCGCAAACCAGGAAGTAAAATACTTCCACGCATGCGTCGAATCCATTTGACGCATGCGGGAGATTTCTGTCCGCTGGTTAGGTGTACTAACCAGCGGACATGTCGGACGGACGGGTTTCCAGCCGACAAGTTTTAAAGCCTGCTTTAAAACTTTTGTCTGCTGGAAACCTGTTTGCTAGGCTGTACATACGGTCGGATCTGTCCGCTGAAACTGGTCTGCGGACCAGTTTCAGCAGACATGTTCGGTCGTGTGTACGAGGCCTAACAAGTATACACCACCTGTGCTGTCTCCTTATGCAGTGTCCCCCTCTGTGTGTAATTTATATAAAAAAAATGCTGTAAAAACCTCTTTTAAGAGCTGATATTTGTGATCACATGACAGGCAGGGAAGGGAGGGGGAAGAGGAGGCAGAAAGCAGGGCTGCAAATGATGGAGGCATGTAAGCTGACCAACAGTGTCAGGGCTCAGCATCCATGATACACCATGGTCAGTTTACAGGCGGGAAAGAAGAAATTGGCAGGATCAGCCAGTTTTTTTTAGCCTTTACAGATGGCCAAATGACACAGGACAAGCAATGTGTCATATAACATGCTTTAAAGGAGCAGGATGCATTTATTTTTTTGGGGTTAACAAACGCTTTAAGCCTTTTTCTCCAGAGAAGTACAGAGGTTGAACTATTAAAGGCAAATAGCCCGTTTACTGCAAGGGAATTTTACTTTCGGTTATTGAATGAGGTGAAGCTCTTCGGACTTCCATCAACTAATAATTTGCAAGCAAAAATATGTATATATTTTTTTAATTTTTATTGCACATGATTGACTTTATTCCTTCTCTTTACTATTCTGCAACTGACCACACAAAATGTCAGGTCCCGACTATTAGAGAAAAAAAGGGAGCGAATGGCAAATATATGCTGTGCCACATCCAATATTCGAGAGAGAGAGAGAACGATTTCCCCTGGGTGGACATTTAAGTCACTAATAGTATTAATATCGGGTATATAAAATATTATAATAGAAAAAGGTTTTATTCATAGTTGAACATAGTTAAAAAATACATATAAAGATGAAATATTGGTTTAATTGAAAAAAATCAGCAAATATCACCATACTGGGGGATATATGAAAAAACCTCCTTACACCCAACGTGTTTCGGGGTACAGTTTACTCCTTCTTCAGGAGTGCATAGAAAGGAGAACATTCATCTATAGCATAATTAGAAACATATATAATCAATTACACATGTTCAAAATTGCTATCATAATGTATGAAATGTATTGCAATTATTCACTTACATAGTATGAGGTAGCAGGGTGATTTTCAATACTTCATTGGATAACAATTAAAATTGTAGGCAAACAACACGAGAAGCTGTGTCAATGGGGTTACCATTTCAAGGCATATGAGCATCAAAGTAGACAAATGAGAAGTCTACAAAGAAGACTTAGTAGAGTAATTAGCCTCCCTGAGGAGGACTATCTAGAATTTCAAGGCAGTGGAACGGCCAAGAGGATATACTCTAGTCCCGACTATTACAACCTTGGCAGACCGACAACACCAGAAAACTTAAGAGACATAGCCGAGCACTGGAGCGAGTGTGGGATAAAATCCAACTCCCAGCATGCATTCACCTAATATAAATCTGCCTTAAAATACAATTCCTCCCTCCATGCTGCCAAACAAACCTACTTTGTCACCCTCATTAATATTCTGTCCTCCAGTCCTCGTCATCTCTTGTCTACTTTTAACTCTCTACTTTCTCCACCCAGTAGCTCGCTCACTGCTCACGAGATTGCTAATCACTTTAACTACTTCGTTACCGGGCCTATTTTGGCACTTCTCTCCTTCATGTAAAAATCACAATTTTTTTGCTAGAAAATTAATCAGAACCCCCAAACATTATATATTTTTTTTTAGCAGACATCCTAGGGAATAAAATGGCGGTCATTGCAACTTTTTTTCTCACATGGTATTTGCGCAATAATTTTTCAAACGCCTTTTTTTAGGGAAAAAAACTGTTTCATGAATTAAAAAATAACAAAACAGTAAAGTTAGCCCAATTTTTTTGTATAATGTGAAAGACGATGTTACGCAGAGTAAATAGATACCCAACATGTCACGCTTTAAAATTGCGCACACTCATGGAATGGCGCCAAACTTTGGTTCTTAAAAATCTCCATAGGCAACGCTTAAATTTTTTTTACAGGTTACTATTTTTGAGTTACAGAGTAGGTCTAGTGCTAGAATTGTTGCACACGCTTTAACGCACGCGATGATACCTCACATGTGGGGTTTGAACGGTGTTTACATATGTGGGCGGGACTTGCATGTGCGTTCGCTTCTGCACGCGAGCGACCGAGACAGGGGCGTTTTAAATTTTTTTTTTATTATTTTATTTTATTTTTGTACTTCATTTTTTTATTTTTACACTTTTTTTGTCATTTTTTTTTTTTGATCACTTTTATTCCTATTACAAGGAATGTAAACATCCCTTGTAATAGGAATCAGTGTGACAGGTCCTCTTTATGGAGAGATGTGGGGTCAATAAGACCCCACATCTCTCCTACAGGCTTACAAGCATGAAATCGGTGAAAAAAATTTCACCGGTTACATACCGACAGCCGCGATAGCGGCTTTGTTTACTTCTGGGTACTGGGCGTGACGTCATAACGTCGCGCCCGGCCCTCCGACGGTCATAGAGATGACTGTGACCGTCTGGTCACCAGTCATCTCTATGGTTCACCAACGAGCGCCGGCCGATTCGCTCTCCGGGCCCCCGATGGCACGGGAGAGCCCGGAGAAGCACCGGATGGCGGCGGGAGGGGGGGCGTCCCCTCCCGCTGCCTAGAAGAACGATCGAGTGGCGGAACCGCCGCTTTGATCGTTCTTCTGGTGCACAGAATCGCCAGCTGAAAACAGCGATATCTGAATGATGCCTGCAGCTGCAGGCATCATTCAGATATCACCGCTCAAAGTCCAGGACGTCCCAGGACGTCCTACGGATCTGAAGTGGTTAAAAACAGGGTTGATGCAGTTTGTGCACAGACATCTAACCCACTTAACATACCCTGTACTAATCCACTCTCAACACTCTTTTGACCTTGCTACTAGAGAAATGGTCTCTAAAGTTTTTTCAGAAGCCCACCCCTGACTTCTCCATCAAGATCTATAATATAACCATCAGTCCTTCCCCTCATGCCAAGGTACTAGGTGTAATCCTAGACTCTGACCTGTCCTTTCAGCCCCAAATCCAATCACTGTCCAAATCGTCCAGACTTCACCTCCGAAACATTTCCAAAATACGCCCCTTTCTAACCATCAAGACCACTAAGCAACTTCACTCCCTTGTTATTTCTCGCCTTGACTATTGTAACTCCTTCCTCATTGGCCTTCCTCTCCGCAAGCTATTCCCTCTTCAGTCTATCATGAATGCTGCTGCCAGACTCATCCACCTTACCAACTGTTCAGTGTCCGCCACTCCTCTCTGCCAATCCCCCCACTGGCTTCCCATTGCTCAAAGAATAAAATAACATACAAAGCCATTCACAATTCTGTTCCGAGCTACATCACCAATCTTATCTCCAAATATCACCCAAACCATCCTCTCCGCTCTTCTTAAAACCTCCTACTCTCAAGTTCTCTTGTCTACTCCTCAAATGCTCATGTCCAGGACTTCTCCAGAGTCTCTCACATCCTCTGGAATGCACTATCCCAATCTGTCTGGCTATCTCCTACTCTGTCTACTTTTGGGTGATCCCTGAAAACTCATCTCTTCAGTGTGGCCTATCCTGCCCCCAGCTAACAACCAAATCTTCTAGTTCATCCCTCACAGTCCCTACCTTTGGTTTCACAAGTCCCTCCCTCTTAGATTGTAAGCTGGCAGGAGCAGGGCTTCTCTAATCCTCTTGTTTTGAATTGTACTGTTGGAGTAGTATCTCTCTACATTGTAAAGCACTGTGCAAACTGCTGGCGCTATGTAAATCCTGTATAATAATATTATAAATTGAATAGCCACACACACTATATTATCAAAAGTATTGGAATGCCTGCCTTTACACGCACATTAACTTTAATGGTATGCCAGACTTAGTCTGTAGGGTTCAATATTGAGTTGACCCACCCTTTGCAGCTAACAGCTTCAACTCTTCTGGGAAGGCTGTCCTAGGTTTAGGAGTGTGTCTATGGGAATGTTTGACCATTCTTCCAGAAGTGTATTTGTGGGGTCAGGCACTAATGTGGACAAGAAGGTCTGGCTTACAGTCTCCACTCTAATTCATCCCAAAGGTGTTCTATCGGGTTTAGGTCAGTCAAGTTCCTCCACCCCAAACTCGCTCATCCATGTCTGTATGGACCTTGATTTGTGCACCAAGCCCAACCCCTGAAAAACAGCCCGACCCCACCCCCTCTCTCTCCTGATTGGCTAGCCAACTTTAAATAAACAGCAGCGGGAGCCAATGGCTGTGTCTCAGCCAATCAGGAGGGAGAGTCTCGGACAGCCGAGACACCCGTGGACATCCCTGGACAGAGATGGAGTTTAGGTAAGTATTAGGGGGGCTGCTTCGCATAGAAGGCTTTTTATATTAATGCATAGAATGCATTAGGATAGAAAAACCTTCTGACTTAACAACCCATTTAAGTGCTATGTAACAATAAACATATAAAACACAAGAAATTATCCTTTCAAGTATACTATATGCTGTATATTTATTTTATACAAGAAATTGGGAACTTCGAGGCAACATTGTTTTCTGATATAAGAAAGACACAACACAAGTGTCACATGGAGTTTGTTAACTGCAATCAATTCCAGATATTAAAATATTCCCAATGTGATCACCTGCCATTTGCTAACATTTTCAGTTAGAATCTCCTTTCTGAAAGTTCAACACTTGTGCCTCAATGTGTCAAAAAAAAATGTAGCATATTCTAGGTGGTCATTTAAGTAAAGAAGAAAAATAGAATATGGGCGTGGTGAATTCACAGGCAACCCAATACAGTTCATCTAGTAACTTCAAAAATGCCAGATGCATTGGGTTGTCAATGGGTTAAACCAGAATTGCCCTGCCCCTGGAGGAGGGTTCTGGCTGTACATTTTGTTTGTTTGCAATAATTTAACGGTAGTAACAAAAAGTTGCCATTTGAAGGGTTCTGGATTTTCCCATCTGTTAGCTTCAGGTCCTAATACAATCCTCTTTAAAGCTCTGGGAAAATTCCTCTGCAACTTTTCTTGCAAAGTGAAGAGTCTAATTACTTTTAGATAATCAACTTCCTTAATGAAGTCATCTAAAGGTAAAACATTTCTGTCAAATCTGAGAAGTCTATGGCACATAGGGTTTTTTTTTCTACTAGTGACTTAATACCTTTCAAGATATGTTATAGCTTTACTGGCACAGTGTCATGTATCAAACATATGACTTCAGCAAATATGTAATTCCTATTATTTCCAAAGTTTAGCATATTATGTTAGCTGCAAATGTAGTGATGTGAATGAATTGCAAAAAGTGAGTGCCTAACAATAGTGTGTGTTCTGTGGGAATACTTTTGTCAGATATTTAGTAGCTTAATGATAGTTTAGGCAATGTGATGGTGTGACTGCATTTACCCATCACTGCTTGAAGCAGCCAGAGTTCCTTAGAGTCTCTTAATCCTAAATGCTTATGTCAAGGTACAAAAGACCATGAACTGTGCGCAATTGTGATAAGTTTAAAGGACTGGAGAAGTTATCGTTTATTACATTCAACTAATCCTTTAAATAATAAAAGTTCTATCCTCTCTATATTTTATGCCCGTAGGACAAGATGAACTGAATTATATGATTTATTTAATCTGTGATATGCATCAGATTAACTGTAGCAATTTCATGCAATGGGACTAATCAATATAATTCTAATTATACTAAAATATTTCCAGAAAGAGGTATCCTAAATACTCTAAAACCCGCACTTATTATTATTATTATTATATATTTTTTCTCTACATACTTACAATGAATTAGGTTACATAGACACTTGTATTAAAAGTTTTAAATTTTGAAATCAGTCTTGACTGACTACATAAAGTTTGCTATTGCAGAGACACCAATGCATGAGGTTTAATTGTTTACACCTATACAGGTAAGTGTGCTACTTGACCTGGAAGATTTACCCCAATTCATGAGCAGAGTATTTTCTACTACATATTTTTGGTAAAAGACACCCAATAAGCGTATATTGATTGGTTTGCTCAAAAGTTATAGGGCCAGATTCAGGTAGGAGATACGACGGCGTATTTCCAGATACGCCTTTGTATCTCTGAGTGTGAGGCGTCGTATCTTGGTGCCTGATTCAAAGAATCAATTACGCCAGAATTTGCCTAAGATACGACAAGCGTAAGTCTCCTACGACGTCGTATCTTAACTGCATATTTACGCTGGCCGCTAGGGGCGTGTACGCTGATTTACGCCTAGAATATGTAAATCAGCTAGATACACCTATTCACAAACGTACGCCCGGCCGTCGCAGTACAGATACGCCGTTTACGTAAGGCTTTTTCCGGCGTAAAGTTACCCCTGCTATATGAGGCGCAGCCAATGTTAAGTATGGACGTCGGGCCAGCTTCAAATTTTCCGTCGATTAAGTCGTTTGCGTAAGTCGTTCGCGAATAGGGCTGGGCGTAATTTACGTTCACGTCGAAAGCATTGGCTTTTTGCGGGTTAATTTGGAGCATGCGCACTGGGATACTTTCACGAACGGCGCATGCGCCGTTCGTAAAAAGCGTAATTTACGTGGGGTCACGATGATTTTGCATAAAACACGCCCACATCTTACAGATTTGAATTAGGCGGGCTCACGCCGCCCAATTTATGCTACACCGCCGCAACTTACGGAGCAAGTGCTTTGTGCATAATGCACTTGCCTGTCAAAGTTGCGGAGGCATAGCATAAATAGGATACGCTACGCCCACACAGAATTACGTGCTCCCTACCTGAATCTGGCCCATCGTGTCTACAAATTATGGTATATATACTGGAATTTTTTATTTATTTTTTATACTAGTAATGTAGGCGATCAGCAACTTACAGCGGTACTGTGATATTGCGGCAGACAATAGGACACTAGCTGACACTTTTGGAACATTAAGGGAACCAATGATACTAATACAGTGATCAGTGGGAAAACTATACACTGTCACTGTACTGACACTGGCTGGGAAGGGGTTAAACATCCAGAGCGATCAAAGGCTTAAATGTGTGCCTAACCAGTGTTTTTGTGTTCACTATGTGGTGCCTATACTAAGGGATGTGCTGAATTTTATTCTCTACAGGGAAAGAAAATCTAGCACATCCCTGCTGACAAGATAGAGCTCGGCCTTGTTTAAATTGACAAAGCTCTGTTCTGTGTTTTTCCTCGCCAATCAGTGGGTGCCAGCAGTCATCCATTGGCCGGAACCCCCTGATCCGCATGTGCTGTGACTAATCACACATGCGCCCCCTACCTGGAGGTACCGTATCACATACTAGGTACGTGATTCGGCACAGGAGAGATACTTTGCTACCATATAATCTCAAGCTTTTGATTTTAATTCCTGCAGTAATAGAGTAACATACCAAAAATATGTCTACACCAGTGTATAAGAATTCACCAATCAGTTATTGCTGGTACACAGGTTTTTTTTTTTTTCAGCCTGCTGAACTGAGAGGTCGTCATTCTAACTGCAATTAGGTGCAACAATCTCATCTGCAGACCTATTGTGTTCTGACAGGGGGACACAGCCATTTGCTGCGAGCATTAATCGGATGCAAGTTTTCCAGCATGCTTGTTTGACAGAAGCTAATCTCATCTCAGCTTCTGTCAGACGAAGAGCTGGGCACACAGACCAGAATTTCCTGAAGAATGGACCGTTTTCTGTCAATTTTGAGCTGGAAAATGTGTGCAAGTGAGGCTTAGAGTTTAATTGTCAACTATCCTCCACCAGTTATACTCAACTTACCAGTGCTCCCTCACCACTCCTGTCTCTGATTTGGAAGGACAATACCAGATGCCTCAAAGTATGGGAAAGCAAATGACCTCCCATTTGACAGTGCTCAGGTCTAGCAACCAACCACTAAGCCTAGGCATTGTCACATGACCAGTGAATTAGTTCTACTGTTCCCTTTTGCATTCAACACCAACCAACAGAGGTAGGATCTGTGAGGAAGCACTGGTAAGGTGAGTGTAGCGAGGTAAATCAGGTAAATCAATAATTGAGCGTGTGGAGCGGCGCAGCAGCAAGCACAATGCAATAATAAATATGTAAACGGTAGAAGCCGCCAAACTCCCTTTAGAAGTCTATGGGAGAATTCAAAAGTGTTAATTTTAAAGGTTAATATGCAAGTTTTTGTCATAAAAAGTGTTTGGGGACCTGAGTCCTGCCCCAGGGGACATATATCAATGCAAATATTTTTTTTTAAACAGACGTTTTTTTCGAGAGCAGTGATTTTAATAATGCTTAAAGTGAAATATTCCTTTTAATTTCGTACCTGGGGGGGGTATAAAGTATGCCTGTAAATTACTGCATGTTTCCCGTGGTTAGAACTGTCCCTGCACACAATGACATTCTGAAGGAAAAAAAGTAATTTAAAATCACTTGCGGCTATAATGAATTGTCGGCTCCCGGAGAACAGTCATTGCTAATAAAAAAAAAACATTGGGGTCCCCCCAAATTCAATTACCAGGCCCTTCAGGTCTGGTATGGATATTAAGGGGAACCCCGCCGTCAAATTAAAAAGAAAAATGTTGTGGGGTTCCCCCTAAATATTCATACCAGGTCTGGTATGGATTTTAAGGGGAACTCCACCCCAAATTTAACAAAAAAATGGCGTGGAGTTCCCCCAAAAATCCACCCCAGACCCCTTATCCGAGCACGCAACCTGGCTGGCCGCAGGAAAAGAGGGGGTACGGGAGAGCGCCCTCCCTCCTGAACCATAACAGGCCACATGCCCTCAACATGGGGAGGATGCTTTAAGGTCCCCCCAAAGCACCTTGTCCCGATGTTGATGGAGACAAGGGCCTCATCCCCACAACCCTTGCCCGGTGGTTGTGGGGGTCTGCGGGCGGGGGGCTTATCGGAATCTGGAAGACCCCTTTAACAAAGGGGACCCCCAGATCCCCCCCATGTGTGAAATGGTAATGGGGTACATTGTACCTCTACCATTTCACCAAAAAAAAGTGTAAAAAAAAAAAACACAATAGTCGGTTTTTGACAATTCCTTTATTAATGTCTTCTTTCCGTGCTTCTTCTCCCATTTTTTTTTGCATTCGGGTTTCTTCCTCCATCTTGTTCTTCCTCTGCTTCTTCCTTCGGTCTTCTCGTCCGCATCTTGCACCGGCTTCTTCTTCCCCGCTTGGTTCTCCAGACGACCTGCTTCCAATTGAAGTTCCCGCTGTGTGACGCTTCTGTTTTCTGTAAATCGGATCCTGTCTACATAAGCCCTAATATGCAGTAGTATATTTAGGTTTTGTGCTGCCCTAGGCCTGACTAAACTTCTGCACCTCCTAATTGAAAAATGACCCACCCCTTCCTGTCAAGGCCACACCCTGTTTTTTTAAGACCCGCACAGAAATTTTCAGGGGGGGACACACTAGTTCGGAGGGCCCTGGGGGGGGCATTGGATTCCCTTAATTTGCATAGTTTTTCTCCCACTTCCTGTTTGGCTATGGGGCAGGAAGTGATGGGAAATCTCTGCAATTGGATAGGGATGGTACAAAATAAACTGACAGGGGCTATAACCCTCCCTTACTCTATCCAAAATGAAAAAAAAAAAGTGGCCAGGATACATGCAGGAACCCAATTTTTAGGGAAAGTGATATTAAAGCAAATGCAGATTTCCAGGATTGGACTAACAAATGTTTCTAGTAAAAGGCAACTGGTGTTTTCTATTAAACAAGGGCTAAATGGGCCATTGACATGCATCACAGTTGATCTGAGGAATTTGTCTTTGCAAATTTAAACTAAATGAAATCCTTTCTTATTTTTGCTTGGGGCTAGAGTGCAGAGGGATTAAAAGTCTGCTCATTTTTTGGGGATGTCTGCACCCCTGATAGGGTAAAGACACCCCCCAAATGTTGTCACTTTCTACCTCAAATTCATTCACTTCCTGTCACATAGCCAAGCAGGAAGTGAGGGTAAAACCCTACTAATGTCTTTTCTTGGGGACACACAGATCAATCTAAATAGTTTTTCCATTATGTAAAGTGCACTCTAGCATTCTGTTGTGTACACCCCAAGTTATTAGGGATCTTGGACTTTGGGGTCCATTTACTAAAGGCAAATCCACTTTGCACTACAAGTGCAATTGCTGGAGATGGAGGTGGACAAGCAAGGAAGAAAATAACAAAACAAATATTCTTTGCTTCTACATGATTGGATGTTAAAATCATCAGTGCTTCCCCTCTGATTTTCAGCGACTACACTTGTACTGCAGAGTGGCTTTGCCTTTACTAAACCAAAAACTACCTAATCATTTGGGGTGTACACAACAAAGTGCTGGAGTGCAATTTGCTTAATGGGGACACTAGTTAGATTGACCTGTGTGTCCCCAAGAAAAGACATTGGTAGGCTTTTAACCTCACTTCCTGTTCAGCTGTGTGACAGGAAGTGAAGCCAATTTTAAGAAAAGGGACACAAAGCCCAACCAAAAAAAGACAACAAGGGTTTCCCTCACTTAGTTGGTTTCCCTCAAACACCCACAATTAGAATAGGATTGCCTTGAGCTATATTTTAGCACAGTGCTGTAAATCAGCACTTCAAGCCTGTCCGCCAATACCCCCCAACAGGCCATGTTTCCAGGTTTTCCTTCATCTTGCACATGTGCTTTAAAAGACAGTCAATGCACATAAGAGATAATTGGCACTTGCACCAGCAGCGATGTGAACAGAACTAAAAGCAAGGAAATTCTTAAAAACAAGGCACTGATAAAAACTTGAGACTGTTAAAAAGTCCCTTTAGCTCATATTACTCTTGAAGACAGCCCAGTGCAGATGGGAAGCAAATCTGGAATCGGCTGGGGAGAGAACACCATGGCGCCACTCTAAGTGCAGTATGTTGCATATCATTTATTGGACAAATAGAGCAAACATACTCACAAACATTGGATTAGATAAGGCATGTAAAACTATGGAACATCCGGAGGACAGTCACTTGTGGATGGCTGTGGTATAGTGGAGCGGGTGGCGCCGGTGGATACCGACGCTTCTGTGACGTCAGTTCCAGGTGAACGATGGGCCGTGTGGATGACGACACTTCCGGGTTGCTCAGGGGGCCAATAGGCAACGCTTTTACAGAGCATGCGCTCCTTTCTCAAGCCTAACGGGGGCCATCTTGGATTTGGGGTTTTGTGCTCTGTCAGCAAAAACATTATACAATACACATATGTATGAGGGAACAGTGGACAAAAACATAGAAGGACAACAATAAATGTACAAGATTAAATGTATAAAAATAAATAAAATGTGTAAAAAATGTGTGTAAAAAATATATTTAAGAGAAAAATGGAAATAAGAATGAGAATAAGAACATGATAAAGGATATGTTAAGAAATGTATAAAAAATAATTTTCTAAAAACTACAATAAACCAACAACAGGAAACTCTTATTTAAACCATCAAAGTTGCCACCACCCAAGATGGATATATAACATCCCTAAAAGCCAGTTCTGCCGTCTTCGCAGAAACTGCACCACCAGAGCAGATTACATTGAACAAGGGTCCCTTCGCAAAAATTTGAAGAAAAAGCTTTTCCGTCTAAACTTGTCGATGAAGCTTTCAAGTATTATCTGTCCGATCCGGCTACGCAACCTAAAGCTATCAACCAATCTGCCATCCAACCGGTTAGATTTGTCACTCAATTTCATACCAAATACAGAAAAATGGAACAAATCTTAAACAAACACTGGTCTATCCTATTGGAGGACCCTCAGTTGCAATCCACTATCCCAGAGAAACCAAAATTCCCATATAGGAGAGCCAGAAACATAAAAAAGAAATAAAAAAAATCTCATAGCTCCCAGTAAGTATAAACCACACCCCGGTGCTTCTACACGCACCATGTGCCTCATTCCCCTGGTTGGCATGTTTCAGTGTCGGAAAGCATTGTGTCTGACATGCAAACATGTCAACCACGGGAAAAAGGAATTCACAATAAAAGGTAAAACTTATCCCATTTCCAGCTTTTTTAACTGCTCGACAGAATTTGTTGTTTATTGCCTCATCTGTCCGTGTGGTCTCCACTACATTGGGAGAACCATACGGACTCTCAGGAAGAGGTTTGGCGAACACCTTTGTCTCGTAGAGGGTGTAAAAAAAAAGGAATAGTGCTCCCGGCATTTTTTAAAACACCATGAACAATCTTCTGAAGGCCTCAAGGTGTGGGTCATAGAGTCTGTCCCTGGTACGTTCCAACTGGCAGAGCGTTTTAAACGTCTCTGCCAGAGGGAAACTCTTTGGATTTATACTTTGGACACCCTCTCGCCTGGGGGCCTTAACGAGGAAATAGAGGTCAACAATTTGATGAGTCATCCCTGGACCCTTAAGGTCTTCCTCTACAAAAAGCAAGTACCTATTTGGGATAATGAACATTCACACCCAATAAACATGTGTTAGGACTCATCCTGATCAAGTGCAGAAGCATACACATTCTCTCATGCTATTAAGTATACACATGTGCGTGCCAGTATATGTGGGAGTTTTTCTGTAAATTTTTTTCCCACATTTATTTTCCACATATATATTTTACCCCATATGGCTAATTACAGGTATGTGTGCGTATGTAGGTGTACATATATATATATATATATATATATATATTGTAAGGTTGGGGGTTGTTAACTCTCGTGGTATGCGTTTTTTTTAGTGATTCACACCAGTCAGGAACTGTATTTAAGGGCATAGTAGCCCATTTTTATTAAAAAGGCAAAAATAAAAGTCCAATCAAAGGTTTCCCACGCAGGGGGTTCTTCTCCATCAAATGCAAAACAGAAAATACTAGCCCACCTGGCTCTCTGTAGCAGTACTTCTGCACGTTATCCTGGTCGCCCAGACCAGCGTACTCATCAACATAGACGGCTTCCCTTCAGCGTCTACAGCTCTGCCTCTTGCAGTTACCAATGTTCTGGCTGTCTCCTACAGCCTCTCTGATTTCTGGAGACCTCCTGTCTCTTACTGTGGAGCTGTCTCCAACTGGGAGCCATGAGATCTTCCTACACTCTCATTATAAAGGGCTGTGCTCACCTGAGCACACACCCTGCTGATCATCCACAAAACCTGGATACAGGGTTGGAGATTCTGTCCCACCCCAAACACTGTGGAATCTCCAAACTACAGAGCCCCATGTCAAAGTACCAAAACCTGGAGAAAGCTGCAAAAGCAGTCTTCTCCAGTCCACATCTACGCTCTGTAGAGTTGCACCCAGCAAATGTGCATACCCTGTGTCCATTTTACCGTGACAGTAGCTCCTACTGTTACATATGCCCCCCCTTTGTTTCGAACCGGAAGGGGGCGGAACACAGCAGCCCGAATCCTTGATTGGGGCACCTCTGCGCCAGCGGTTCGCTGTGTAGGCCCAATCTTTTTTCTGGGTGCGTTTCCAGGCATGCCCTACCCTGGATCCCTTTTTTTTTTTTCACCGGCGCCATGCGCTCCACTACACCACAGCCATCCACAAGTGACTGTCCTCCGGATGTTCCATGGTTTTACATGCCTTAGCTCATCCAATGTTTGTATGTATGTTTGCTCTATTTGTCCAATAAATTATATGCAACATACTGCACTTAGAGTGGCGCCATTGTGTTCTCTCCCCAAAAGACAGTCAATGGCTTAGTAGTTTGGACAGCAATTCTAGATAAGATAAATCCACAAAACATGTCCTGTCGGGGGTACTTGAGGACTGAGGCTGAGAACCACTGCAGTAAAAAGGAAAAAATGTAATACTTGCCGCTCTGTATTTTTCCTTTCCTAGTGACTATCAATGCATATGCTATCATGAAGGCACCAGGAAAGGAACTTAGAGACAAAATCACACCTGTTTTGTTTTGTTTTGTTATGCCAATCAGCCTATTTCAGCTACAGCTGGCAAAATCTGTAGCATATAAAAGTAACAAAAAACAAACATCAAAATTTGAAAGTAATTTTATTTGTCAACAAAACATGACTTTGAAAAAATGGCAAGGAAAGCAAAAAACAAACAAAAATCAAATAAACAAAAATAAATAAATAATATAAAAAAAAAATACATAGGTTCATTTGAGACACTAAACAGAATATGGTTTATGCAATGGGAATTAACAGGAGATAAAAGGACTGCACCCACAAACAGACATCTATTGAGGATTGAAACATTAATTAGTCACAACATCTCGAGAAAGATTTAGAAAAATAATGCAGCACAGACAATTACATCAACGTGAACACCCTAAAAACAACATACATTGACAACCTCACAAATATTTCAGGCAAAGATAGCCCCCCACCCAAAATAAATAAATAAATCAGTCAAAAAACACTTGATCAAAAACATATCTGTTTTGCAAAGACAAATAAAATGCAACAAAAAAATAGACATTCAATAAGGACATCCAAATATACTCTGGCCGGCCCCCACACACACAATCTTGCCTCTTTTCAGGGCAAGTTAAAGACTGCTATCTGCAAGCTTTATATAACATAGGCTTGTGTGCTAATGAGGCAATAGAAAACACATGCACAGCCCATTAAACACACAAAACGCAAGTTCACCCAATGTAGAGACTGAACTTTAAAGTGGGTACAACTGTTAAGGATGTTCTTAAATTACTAACCCAAAAACACGCTCTATGGCCGGGATTCAGAGAGATTGTCTATCTTTAGTGCGGCGTAGCGCATCTGATATGCGCTACGCCGACATAACTTAGAGTGGCTCGTACTGTATTCAGAAAGGACTTGCTCCCTTTCTTACGCCGGCGTAACGTAAAATGGCCGGTGTAAGCCCGCCTAATTCAAAGTAGCAAGGCCGTGGGCGTGTTTTATTTAAATTAACCGTGACCCCATGTAAATGCATGGCAGAACGAACGGCGCATGCGCGCGCATGCTCAGAATCACGTTGAATTTACTCCCTAAGATACGCCGGCTCAATGCCTGTGACGTGAACGTAACCTACGCCCAGCCCCATTCACGTACGACTTACGTAAACGGCGTAAAAATCTAATAGTGTTCCGACGTCCATACTTTGCATTACCTGCGCCTCATATAGCAGGGGTATCATTACGCCGGACGTAAGCCTTACGTAAACGGCGTAGCTAAATCCGACGGGCGCAAGTATGTTCGTGAATTGGCGCGTATCTAGGTCATTTGCATATTCGACGCATAAATCTACGGAAGCGCCCCTTGCGGCCAGCGTAAATATGCACCCAAGATACGACGGCGTACGGCAACTTACGTCGGTCGGCTGAAGCCATATTTCAGGCGTATCTAGTGTTATGAATCAGGCGCATAGATACGACGGCGCATCTGGACACTTACTCTGCGTATCTGTAGATACGCCAGCGTAAGTGTTCTCTGAATCCCGGCCTATGAGCAGGCCCAGAAACATCCAAGTGCTGTTCACACACAAAAAGCAATATCAAAAAATGTAAGTCCCTGGCCATGCTCAGATCAACAGAAATGCAGCTAACAGAACATAAGGCAAACTTCTGTCCAAAATGAATCACATCATCCATTATTGTACTTTCAGCGTGATCTCATCGCTCTGGTTCTCGGCGACAGGGTACTGTACATCTCGCGCTGGCTGCCGCAAAAGGAAAACACAGGAGAGAGAGCGAGCGGCCTCCATGATGGAGGGGGGGAAACAGGCGGCGTATGGGCACAGGCAGCACTGGGCAGAAAGGCAGAGGCTCAGAGGCAGAGCTGGCTGGCTGTAGTGGAGGCCGGGCGGTACATCAGAGGCAGACTGGTGGTGGACGGTAACGATGTGACCGCAGGTACACAGACAGGTCACACTCACTGACAGTAGCACTGTGATGATCAGGGGCGCGCAGGGGATGTTTTCTTTCCTTCCTACATTCCTCCACCGCTGCTGTGCCAGCGCCTCTAACACTGTACGGGGGGACTCTAGAGTGGAACGGCTGCCTGTTGAGTAAGTTGCTGAGAGGGAGTAGGATCACCAGTGGCTGGGCGCCCTGGGTGGTAGTGCCCCCACCTCTCTCCAGTACGCTCTAGGCAGCTGCTAGTGGTAGCACCGGCCCTAATTCCAAGGCAAGTTTTAACCACTTCTGTACCGTAGGATGTCATATGACGTCCTGGACTTCAGTGGGGGATATCTGAATGATGCCTGCAGCTACAGGCATCATTCAGATATCATTTTTTACAGGCGGCGATTGTGCGCACCATAAGAACGATCATAGCGGCAATTCTGCCGCTTGATCATTCTTACAGGCGGCGGGAGGGAACATCCCCCTCCCACCGCCATCCGGTGCTTCTCCGGGCTCTCCCGTGCCATCGGAGGCCCGGAGAACGAATCCTCTGCCGCCGAATGAGGAGCATAGAGATTTAAAAACATAAACAAAGCTGCAATCGCGACGGAAAGCATGAGATCAGTGAATTTTTTTTCCCAATCTCATGCTTTCCAGCCTGGAAGAGAGATGTGGGGTCTTATTGACCCCGCCTCACTCCATAAAGAGGACCTGTCACACACTATTCCTATTACAAGGGGTGTTTACGTTCCTTGTAATAGAAATAAAAGTGATCACAAAAAAAGTGCAAAACTAAAAAAAAATACAAAAATAAAAAAATTAAAACGCCCCTGTCCCTAGTAGCTCGCGCTCAGAAGCGAACGCACACGTAAGTCCCGCCCACATATGTAAACGCCGTTCAAACCACACGTGCATTAGAGCGAGAGCAATAATTCTAGCACTAGACCTCCTCTGTAACTCTAAACTGGTAACCTGTAAAAAAATTCAAGCGTCGCCTATGGAGATTTTTAAGTCCCAAAGTTTGGCGCCATTCCATGAGTGTGGGCAATATTAAAGCGTGACAAGTTAGCTATCTATTTACTCGGTGTAACATCATCTTTCACATTATCCCCAAAAATTGGGCTAACTTTACTGTTGTTATTTTTTAATTCATGAAAAAAAGGCGTTTGAAAAATGATTGCGCAAATTCCATAAAACGTTGCAATGACCGCCACTTTATTCCCTAGGGTATCTTCTAAAAAAAATATATATAATGTTTGGGGTTCTGAGTAATTTTCTAGTAAAAAAAATTATGATTTATACATGAAGGAGAGAAGTTCCAGAATAGGTGTGGTATGGAAGTGGTTAAATAAAACACTGGCATGGGTTTTTGTTACGCTGATCATGAAGGGAAACTCCACGCCAAATTTTAAATAGAAAAACAGCGTGGGTTCCCCTTCAGGAGCATACCAGGCCCTTGGGTCTGGTATGGATTTTATGGGGGAACTCCTACGCTGAAAAATACATACCAGACCCTTATCCGAGCAGGCCGCCTGGCCGGTCAGGAATGGGGGTGGGGAGGAGCGAACGCCCCCCCCTCCTGAACCGTACCATGCCACATGCCCTCAACATGGGGAGGTGGGTGCAAAAGCACCCTTGTCCCCATGTTGATGGAGACAAGGGCCTCTTCCTGACAACCCTGGCCGTTGGTTGTCGGGGCTGCGGGCTTATTGGATTCTGGGACACCCCTTTAAATAGGGGCCCCAGATAACGGCCCCCACCCTATGTGAATGTGTAGGGGTACATCGCCTGGGGGGGAAAATGTAAATTAAAAAAACACACTACACAGGTTTTTAAAGTAATTTATTAGTCAGCTGGGGGGGGGCTTCTGCCGGGCCCCCCTTTCTTCTTTAAGCTCTTTTACAAGGGGGTCCCGGACTTCTTCGCGGTTTTCTGCCGGGGGGCCGGACTTCACCACCGTCTTCTGCCAGGGTGGTCCCAGACTTCACCGCTGTCTTGTTGAGTTCTGCCAGGGCCCCCTTTCTTCTTTAAGCTCTTTTACAAGGGTCTCGGACTTCTTTGTCGTTTTCTGCCGGGGGGGTCCCGGGAATTCTTCGCCGTCTTCTCTGTTCTCTCTTCTGCCGGGCTTCACCGTGGGGGCCTGGTCTTGTTCCCTCTTCTCTTCTAGCGATGTTGACACAATGAGCTCTCCCGCTGTAATGCTGTGTGCACGTTGCGCAATGACTTATATAGGCATGGGGCGTGGTCACCGGGTGATGCCACCCGGGGCCCCACCCCTTGTTACATCACGTTCCCATCATGCCCCGGGAATGTATGTAACAAGGGGAGAGGCCACCGGTGACCACGCCCCATGCCTATATAAGTTGTTGCGCAACGTGCACAGTCCAGGACCCCCCCCCCCCCCCCCCTGTAAAAGAGCTTAAAGAAGGAAGGGGGGCCCCGGCAGAACACAACAAGACGGCGGTAAAGTCCGGCCCCCCCCAGCAGAAGACGGTGGTGAAGTCCGGGCCCCCCCCTGGCAGAAAACGGCGAAGAAGTCCGCTCCCCCGCTTGTAAAAGAGCTGCTTAAAGAAGAAAGCGGGGGGTCCGCCAGAAGGCCCCCCCAGCTGATTAAATTACTTTAAAAACCTGTGTAGTGTGTTTTTTTATTTACATTTTTCCCCCAGGTGAATGGGTAGGGGTACGATGTACCCCATACCCATTCACATAGGGTGGGGGGCCAGTATCTGGGGGCCCCCTTAGACCCCGACAACCAATGGCCAGGGTTGTCGGGAAGAGGCCCTTGTCCCCATCAACATGGGAACAAGGGTGCTTTGGGGTTCCCCCTTAAAATCCATACCAGACCTAAGGGCCTGGTATGCTCCTGAAGGGGAACCCACGCTGGGTTTTTATTTAAAATTTGGCGTGGAGTTTCCCTTCATGCTCAGCGTAACCTAAAAAAGATTCGGCCATTCAGGTGCGCCTCTTCAACCCACGCAAAGGCAGCTACTCCACTTAACAATTACCACGATTTTGCAGGCGTACTGAAGAGGCACACCTGAATGGCCGAAAATGACGCTCACGCATGCGCAGTACACAAATAAACCTCCCGCAGGTTTAAATGTACTAGCAGGGGCAGCAGCTGATTTTTACAAAAGTCACTTTCTATTCAGGCCGTATATGTTACACAACACATGTCACTACACTTCCCCACATCATCCCACACCCCCTGAAGAGAAGTCAGCCTACAAAAGTCTTTCACAGGAAAACACAGCAGAGAGAGTCCCAATATGTTGACCAAGGCAAAGGCACAGAACTGATCCAAGGAGTTTATATAACCAGCAAAACTAGATGATGAGCAGGAAATGAAGACCAGGTGAAACTGTGGAAGGAAGAGTTTTTGGCAATTAACCGACAGCTGAGCACAGAGCTCTGAGAGGGAAGGGCTGAGCCCAGCCCTGACCGTACCCCCTTCTCAATGACCCCAAACGTCTATGGAAGGCACGAAGGAGGACAGGAGCATGTACATCCGAAGATGAGACCCAAGAGCTTTCCTCTAGACCTTACTCCCTCCAAAGAACCAGGTACTATATGCGCCCACAGAAGCTACTGGAATCAATGATAGATTGTATCTCATATTCCTCATGGTTCTCAATCTGAACTGGGTAAGTAAGTGGTACCGAAGGGGAAAAAACGGTTGCATACCAAAGGTATTAATAAGTAGACATGAAATACATTTGAAATACGCATATTAGATGGAAACTCTAAAGCGTAAGCCGCTGGGTTGATCCTATGGGGAATACGGAAAGGCCCAATAAACTGTGGTGCCCGTTTTAATGAGGGAACACGGAGTCGGAGGTTGCGAGATGACAACCAGACCCCGGCACCAACTTGGTAGGAAGGAGCAGGTAGGCGTCTGTGGTCAGAATGAAGTCTGTACCTATCATTGGCACATTGCAATAACTCTTGGACCTGTACCCAAGTGGAACGAAGACCACGGAGCTGCTCCTCCAATGCAGGAATGCTCTGAGGAACAAATGAGTCAGGCAACATGGATGGTTATAAAGCGTGAACAATCTGCACTTCCCCCCAAAACAGTGATCAGTGCAGCCTGTGCTAAAAAATATTTCAAGTGAGGTCTAATGGGTTAACAAAAAAAACATGTATACCATACCACACACTAAATGTGCTAATATACGTTTCCAACCTAACGAGAGGAAAAAATGTTGTTTCAAACAATGAAACTGGCTGGTGCTGCAATAATACAAAAAAGCTGGAATACACGGCTAAACAAACATGTCAAAAATAGGTAAGAAATGCGCAACCAACATAAAAAACAAAATCAAACAAAGTGTCCTGTTATGAAAAAAAGAAACAGGGCCAGATTCACAAAGAGATACGACGGTGTATCTACAGATACACCATCGTATCTCTGATTTTTACTGGTCCTATCTATGCACCTGATTCATAGAACCAGTTACGCATAGATAGGGCTGAGATCCGACAGTGTCACACTGTGTTACACTGTCGGATCTTTTTTTTTGATTTAAAAATGGCGCCGGGGGCATTCCCGCTGATTTACACTGAATAATATGTAAATCAGCGAGATACGCGAAATTCACGAACGTACGCGGACCCGACGCTGTGTTCTTACGTCGTTTCCGTAGCGCGGTACCCGTCGTATACTTACCCCTGCTAAAAGCAGGGGTAAGTATTGTTAAGTATGGCCGTCGTTCCCGCGTCGAATTTGAAATTTCCTACGTCGTTTGCGTACGCCGATTCACGAACACGCGCGTCGCAAGTCCCGCTCACGTCGCAACCACTGACGTCCTATTGACGTCAGTGGGAGCAATGCACGCCGGGAAATTCCCCGGACGGCGCAATGCTGATTTAAATCGGCGCGGGAGCGCGCCTGATTTAAATAGTACACTCCCCCAGCCGCGGAATTAGAATTCCGCTGGGGGAGTTAGGATCCGCCGTCGCAAGTTTGGAGGTAAGTGTGTTGTGAATTTGACACTTTCCTCACAAACTTGCGAGGGCGGATCTTAAAACACATAGGTTACACGGATCTAAAGATCCGCTAACCTTTGTGAATCTGGCCCACAGTGTACAAATAGGTGTAACAATTAAGTGCATCCCACGGGTGAACAATGCAAGTGAAATTATACACAGAAAGTGTCCACTGCAGGGGATATTGATTAGATGTAATCACAAGATAAATTCATCCAATGTTATCCATATGATTTTCAACATGGATGGTTGGAAACCATAATTTGCCATGAATAGAGACAATCAGGAAGCTGTATTGACGGCACTATTGTGAGCAAACTCCGCCCAAGGACTGACCAGTTGTTATGGTGGTCAGAAATGTAGCAACATAAAAACTGTTCCAAAGACTGGTTGGCTCGTTCTGCGGCCCCAATGGACTGCAGGTGACACACAGAGGAGAAAGAAAGCTGAATTCTCAACCATACACAAAAGGCTCATAAGAGCCTGGACACACTGGCTACCCCTGTCCGAGACGATTGCCTTGGCATGTAAGCGAAAGATGTCCAGAGCAAAAATGGAAGCCAGTTCTTTAGATGTGGGCAACTACTTAAGTGGATTCTAATGAGACATTTTCAAGAACCGTTCAACCACTATAAAGGATAACTGTGTTTCTCTGAGCGTTGGGTAACTCCACAATGAAATCCATTGACAGGTGGGTTGTAGGAGGCCCACTGGAAGGTGTCTTGGTGTCCTACTGTGAGCACACACAGAAAAAGCAGATTGAAGGTGGCTACATCAGCATGTTGACTAGGCCACCAGAATTGTTTGAAAATGGCCCAAAAGGGTTGATTCTTTCCTGAGTGGCCAGCAGCCTTGGGAGAATGGAGCACAGCAGTACAGAGACTCTCAGGGACAAAGCAGCGGTTACAAGGTTTCTCAGGAGGAGAATGGATCTGAGCGGCAAGAATTTTGTCACCTAAAGGAAAAGTGAGACTGGTGCGAACTGTAGCCAGAATACAATCGGAAGGAATCACAGAAACAGAAACCGGCTCCATCTTGGAAGTGGAGGAAAACTGTTGTGACAAAGCATCAGCCCTTACATTCTTAGTACCAGGTAAGAATGAGACTATGCAATTAAAACTTGACAAGAAAAGAGCCCACATCATGCCCTTCTAAGAGAGAGGTGTTTAGCCTCAGACAAGAATTTGAGATTCTTAAGGTCAGTCAGAATAAGAACCAGCACAGTGGTACCTTTGAAGAGGTGCCTCCATTCTTTAAAGGCTAACAATTCTCTGTCCCCAATCTCATAATTGCATTCCGCAGGAGATAATTTCTTGGAAAAGTATTAAAGGTACCGAAGGATCAGGATGTACCAGCACAGGAGCAGAAGCAAAGGCAGCCTTGAGACTCTCAAAGACATTAATGGAATATGGAGACCAATTCTGTGGGTTACTGTCCTTTCTGGTCATATCAGTCAGGGGTTTGACCAGAAACGAGAAGTTACAAATAAACTTTCGATAGTAATTGGCAAAGCCAATGAAACGCTGCAATGCCACTGTAGTACTGCCAAAAGTTTCTCTGGGTCCATCAAAAAAACAGCAGTGGAAATGACATAACCCAGGAATTTAACCTCTTCACAATGAAACGCGCACTTCTCCAATTTTCAAAACAGGTTATTATCTCTCAACCTCTGCAGCACACGGTGGACATCTGTGTGATGGTTCTCAGGGCCGGTGCAAGGATTTTTGCCAACTCAGGCAAAAATGCATTTTGCCGCCCCCCCACGGCATACACGCGCACACACCATACATTTTATATATATATATATATATATATAAGTTAACAAGCAAAGCCTAATTTCTGCTATTGTTGGTTACAATGAAAACTGCCGACAGTTATGGTATTCAGCCCTACCAAGCCATGATTGCTTGCAAGTGACTTTTGTTCTAAGTCTTTGGCTATTTTTCAGCCCTGAACATAATACAGACAAGCAATATGAGAAAGAATCACAGTACAGTCTATGATACAGTATGCATGAGTCCTACCTTCCACAGAGCTGTGTTCCTGTGTCTGCTGGGTGCTGGCCTTGTCCGCTGCTCTCACTCGGCTGACTCCTGCTTCTCCCACCGGTTCCCCTCACTTAGCGTAGGTGCCGCCGCCGCGTAGCTAACTCACACACACGCACTGACAGAGAGACAGAGAGTGGCTCACACTCACTGCATGCAGGTCAGCGCCGCTGCGGGGACTGGGGGAAATCCGGGTCCTGACTCGGAGACCGAGTCCTCCTTCAGATGCCGCCTGCAGGCGCAGCGGCAGCCCTGAGGCGAGCCCACAAACTGTCACACACACTCGCTCTACGGGCGGGCGACGGTCCCGGCGGTAAATTTTTCGCCCTGTTCCCAGATCCGACGCTAGCGCCGTAAGGCAAGTGCCCATGTTGCCTTGCGCCGGCCCTGATCGCTCTCTAGGGACTTGGAAAATATGCTGCATAGCTGCAACAAATCTCAGAGAACATCATTGATACATTTTTGGAAAACTGCCGGAGTGTTATAAAGACCAAACTGCAATTCTAGGTATTAATAATGGCCTGTTCAGGTATTAAAACACAGTTTTCCATTCAACTTCTTCCTTGATCCTCACGAGATTGTATTCCCCTCGCAAATCAAGCTTCATTAAAACCGTTGCTCCCTTGAGGATGGCAATAATACCGCTGTAGTCAAGGGAATCATATAAGCGTTCTTAATCGTGACGCGATTGAGATCCCTATAATCAAGGTCTTGATTATATCATCTATGGATGAATCCTCGAGAAAGTGTGTCAGCCACATACTCCTCCATGGCTTTGCTATCCGAGACAGATAAAGGGTAGGCACGGGTGGGACTGCAAAGCTTGAAGCAAAACATACAGGAGGCTTCTGCAAGCACTCCTTAAAGGACAGTCCCTCTGGAGTCAATGACAACGGCAAACATGATCAACCTCTCCAGCTCAGTGGGTATGTCTTGGGCTGCTATCTCATCTTTGATGGCAGGGCCGGTACTAGGCAGGGGCGGGCGGGCAGCTGCCCCGGGCGGAATGATTTAGTGCAGGATGAGGGCGCAGTTTGCCGGGTACAATCATGTCCAGCACAGAACAGGCTGCCGAATGTAACACAGTAGACAGATAGCGGCTTTCTCCCTGCATGTAGGCTAGATCGTAGCGCCCGCCCCCTGTCTGCACTGTGCACTATACTAGTACCTGAGTGATAGAGTGGAGCAGGCATATCGGCTATCAGTGCTTTCTTCAAATTTTCCTTTATTTGATTTTAAACAGCAAAGCAAGAAATTTTACAATAACCTAAGAGTCATTCCTCTGGTTTCGTCCCTTCAATTCATATATAACAGACATCAATCTATCATTCCATCAAAAAAAAAAGAGGAAAAAAGAAAGGGAGAGAGCAAGACCTTTTCTCATCATATCCCTCCCCGTGTATGACCGGGGGAGGACATTAAAACCAAAATATGAGTCAATTATTCTATATTATTCTGTCTTATCCCTCTTCCTTTACCCTCTCTTGGTCCCCCAAAATCCGCTCCGTTAACTAAGGACATCCTTGCCTCAGTGCCACTTTTATCCCCGTCCCGCCGGGAACACATGTCCCGCCGTAGTTGGGGCATTTAATCTAGCTCCGCTTTGCCTCCCCTAAACCCCCCCCTCTATAACTTAACCCCCAAAAACAAACACAAAAAAAAAAAATATGTCTCCCCCCGGGGCCCACCACGTTCCCCCTTTCTCAGTCTACATCTATCAGGGCCTTTCCCTCCTCCGAGTATTTAAATACGTTCCACTCCGCCCAAGTTTCTAAGTATAACTTCCGTTTCTGCCTTGAGGTCCATACCAAATCTTCCATTCTGTTTAGATGTTCCACTCTATTAAGCCACATCCCTATGGTTGGGGGCCGTGTCTGCTTCCAGTTCCCCGGGATACATGCCCGGGCCGCATTTAAGAGATGACACACTACTGTTTTTCTGTATCGCCTCACTGACATCTCCATATCCTGCAATATGAAGAAAGACCACTCGTCTGGGAGTGGCTCCCCACTGAATCTTTGTGTTATTTCCCGTACCTTGCCCCAATAGCCCAGGATCTTGGGGCAAGTCCAGAAAACATGCATTAAGGATCCTCCTTTCTTCCCGCACCTCCAACATCTGTCTATCATATCCGGATAGCACTTATTCAGTACCTCCGGGGTCCGATACCACTGAGACAGAATTTTATAATTCATCTCTTGTGTCTTTACACACATGGATGATTCAAAAATATTCCGGATTATTTTGTTCTTTTGCTCATCTGTAAAGGGTCTTCCTAATTCACGCTCCCACTTAGAAAAAAAGGGTAACTGAGACGTCTCTCCTGGGCTATTCAATAGTTCACTAATCCTCGATAGGGAGTGTCGTAGGGTCCCCCCCTCGATACAGAACCTCTCGAACCTAGTCAGTCTTCGACCGTATTTATCTGGTGAACTCAAAGTATCCAAAAAATGTCGCAATTGTATAGATCGCCAGATATCCAGTTGATAGGGCGACTCACCCCTTGCCATCTCTTGCCTAGTTATCCAGACTCCCTCCTTCAGGAAATGCGATGCCTGGAACCGCCCCTGTTCTACTAGTTTACTAAATGGTCCTTTCGTCCATTCTATTTTAAACTGCGGGTTTCCCAAGATTGGAAAGAGCGGTGAGTCCTCTGTTGACAGTATACCCCTAACAAATAACTTGTGTGCAACCATAAGTGTGGGGCCTATCAACGGATGTTTCTTAACATTTGTTGGGAGCCCCCGATAGCACCATGCCGCCCGCTGCAGCATACTACCGCATTGATCTTGTTCTAGTCCTATCCACAACTTTTCTTCGGAGTGTCTGCTCCAGTCAATCAGTCGACACAATAACGCCGCTTGGTAATATCTGTAGATGTCTGGGGCTGACATTCCTCCGTCCCGCTTGGCCAGAGATATTATACTAGCCTTGATTCTTGGACGTTTGTTTGCCCAAATGAACCTATTGATAAGAGATTGTACTTGTCTAAAAAAGAATTTCGGTATTGCGATCGGTAGGGTCTGGAAGAGGTACAGAAATTTAGGTAGTATACTCATTTTGATAATGCTGGATCTCCCAAACCACGAATGGAACCCCTTCTGCCATCCGTCCAGGAGGACCCGTGTTTTAGATAATAGGGGTAAAAAATTAAGTTTAAAAACTTGTGTTAAATCCGATGGGATGGAGGTGCCCAGATACGTAAGAGAGGTATCTGACCATCTAAATCCAAACCTGGATTTCAGTATCCTCAGTTCTCTTCCCGGTATCGCCACTCCCATCGCCTCCGATTTGTCATAGTTAATCTTAAAATTTGACAGTTCTCCATACGCCATTAATTCTTGTATCAAATTAGGAAGGGATTCCATCGGGCTGGTCAAACTAAACATCATGTCATCTGCATAAGCCGATATTTTATATTCTGCCCCTCCCAGAAACACCCCCTTAACACCGGGATTCAGCCGTATCCTACTCAGCAGGGGTTCCACAGTTAGAGCAAACAAAAGCGGTGACAGCGGGCATCCCTGCCTTGTCCCATTAGAAAGTTTAAAAGGGGGTGAGAGTATTCTATTTACTCTAACCTGGGCTGCTGGGTGTGTGTAGTTACTTGCAGTCCATTGCAACATCCTCCTACCGAACCCCATGTGTCTCAAAACCGCAAACATAAATTGCCAGTTTATCCGGTCAAATGCTTTCTCTGCATCCGTCCCTAAGAAGACACATGGGGTTCGGGAGGTACGCACCAGGTGGATCAAGTTCATAGTCTTAACCGTGTTGTCTCGAGCCTCCCGCATCTGAACAAATCCCACCTGGTCTTTATGAACAAGCCCTGGTATGTGCTGTTGTATCCGTCCTGACACAATCTTAGCAAAGAGCTTCAGATCTTCGTTCAGCAACGAGATTGGTCTGTAGCTCCCACATTGGGAGGTGTCCTTTCCTTCTTTGGGGATAACTGCTATCACCGCCTTTAATGAATCCCTATGAAATGTGCCTAAATCCCCTAGTCTGTTAAACATTTTTACCATAAATACGCCAAGCTCTGGCAAGAAAGTTTTGTAGTATTGGGTAGTATATCCATCCGGCCCAGGAGCTTTCCCCGCTTTCCCCTTCTTCACTGCATCCTGTAGTTCTTTTATTGTAATAGGTTTTTCCATCTCCTGACTTATTTCTGATGTAAGACTCGGGATGCCCGAAGCTATTATATAATTATCCATTTTCATCTGGTCCTGCGAACTTGTTTGCAGATTATATAAAGAGCCATAAAAGTCTCCAAATCTCCCTGCTATCTCTCTGGGTAGCACAATTTTCTCACCGTCCTTACCCTGAATCATTGGGATATACGTCTTAGTCTGCTGTTCCTTTAACAAGCCAGCTAGTTGTTTCCCGCTTTTATTCCCAAATTCATAGTTCTGCCTTCTACCATTCTGGATTGCCCTTTTTGCTTTATATAATAGAATTTCTGTAATCTGTCTACGAGCCGCCCGTAGGTCCCCTTCTATCTCTGGTTTAGGGTTCTGTTTATGTCTTGCTTCCAGACTTGCGATCTCGGTCGTTAAGTTTGTTACCTTTAACTCCCTTTCCCTCTTTATCCTTGCCCCGTGCTTCATCAGAACCCCCCTTATTACCGCCTTGTGGGCCTCCCAAACCACTCCTACGTCGCAATCTGGGGTCTCGTTTGTCTCAAAGTACCACTTTAATTCCTTCCGCACCTCCTCCACTACTCTCTCCTCCTGTAATAAGCTTTCATTCAGTCTCCATAGCCCGGACCCCGGGGGCCGGGAGTCTCCCAATGCATATCTCAAAAAAATTGGAGCGTGATCTGTCCATGTAATCTCTCCTATTCCGACCTCTTTTACAGAATGTAGCTGATTATGTGGGATAAAGTAATAATCTATCCGGGAATAGCTCTTGTGCGGGATGGAATAGAAAGAGTAATCTCGTTCCCCAGGATGCATCAGCCTCCATACATCTATTAGCCTCGCTTGTTGTAACATATGCTGAGTTCTCCTCCGGGTACCCCCCAAAACTGAGGATCCCCCAGACGATGTATCTACTTTTGGATCCAGTGGCATGTTCAGGTCCCCTCCCATTATTAGCTGGCCCTCCTGGAAACCTGCAAGTTTATCCAGAAACTTCCTTAGAAAATGATCTTGTTGTGTATTGGGGGAGTAAAAGGTGGCCACTGTTATTGTCGTGCCAGCTATAGTCCCTTTCAACGCTAAGAACTGCCCCCCTGGGTCCACTAGTGATTCTGAAAATAACCATGGGGTATTATTTGAAATTAAAATTGAAACTCCTCCCTTTTTGGCCTCTGGGTTCGTCGCGTGGTACACCCACGGGAACAGTCTACTTGTGAGAAAGGGCGGGCCCCCATCCTAAAGTGGGTCTCTTGTATCAGGGCAATATTACTCCCCCTCTTCTTCAGGTCCTGTGATAAAATCCTCCTTTTTTCTGGTATATTTAGACCCTTAGCATTAATTGATATCACCAGTAAAGGGTCCATCACCAAGCCGCAGTAAAGCCCTGAATAGTGTATCTCGTAATCCTTAACCAACGGGTCGGGTGGGTCCGCGAGGGGGAGAGAGAAAAAAAAAAAAAAAGGAAAAAACCACTACAGCCCTCCCCCCTCCCTAAAAAAAAAAAAAAAAAAGGAAAAATATATAAACCCCCCCCTAGTCTAGCCTGATATCAATGTCCGGTGGGGAGGCGAACGTAGGCCCCCTCCCCTCCCTCCGAAGATATCACTAAGCAACTGCTTTGACACTCTTAACCCCTATGAGTGTTGGCCTAACAGGGGAAATTTTACCCGCGCACCCCCTGGTGAGAGTACCTCCTCGTCCCCCTCCCCAGCTCCTTCCATCCCCCATTTATAATACTTTTGAATACTTAGGAAATCGATCCCACCCTACAAGTAGAGTCTTCCCGTAGAACCCAAAGACCAAAAAAAAAAAACCCATAGACCCAAAAAAAAAAAAGAAGAAAAAATGTTTTTCCTCTTCTCTTTCTTCCTTCCCTTCTCCCCTTCTTTCCTGCCTTCTCCACTGGCTCTCCACCGACTCTATAATACTCTCTAATACTCTATACTCATAGCTTTTGCCCCTTTCCCTCCTTTATTTCCCTTTAAAAAAAAAAAAAAAAAAAAAGGAAACGAGCCCCATCCTAAAAACCCACACCCCTTTCGTGTCAAATCACCTTCCAGTATTTGAGGTGATAATAGTTGAAAGCATCTAGAATCTCCCCCTTCAAAAAAAAAAAATTATTTTTTAACCAAGACATTAGCATACTCTCTAACAACAGTAGAATTGACATATTGACATATTACATATCATAGCATAACATTGTTAACATTATTAACTTATCAAGCAATATTAGGAGGGGGAGTTAAAGCAAAGTACCATCTAACAGTCTAATATGTCTCTCCCCCTTCCCTCCTTCCCTCTACCTTAACTACTCGTCCTCAACCCCCCCGGTCATTCTCGTTCTCCTGGAACCCACCCATCTCCCTCCCCTCCCTCCCCATTATCTACCCCCCCATGTATACCTGTGCCCTTCTTGTGTACATCCTGGTGACCAGTTTAATCACTTGAACTGGAAAATCAATATCTGAGAAAAAGAAACAAAAAACCACAACCAAACACCGAAAAAAGAAAAAAAAAAAAAACCCCACCCCCCCAAAAAAAAAAAGGGAGGGGGGAAGGAGAGAGCCATAGAGGCTCCCTCTCTTCCCCCTATTTACACTTATACTAAGTCTAACCCCTCAAGTGCCCTCCTCCTCCCTGTTGGGTGGGTGGGTAACTTCACTATAATACCCCCCATCCCCCCCCCTTCCCTTTCCCTGTCTGTGCCCATCGTGATGCCTCTAAAAAAAAAGGACAACCCTCCCTCCCCCCTCCCCCTCCCCCTTCCTGGGTCCAGGACCTGAGTACAAAATAAAAAAAAAAAAAACCATGGGGCGCATGAGAAAACCAATATCATACGTCATACTTCGTACAGTATCAGACTAAAAAAAAAAAAAAAAAGGGGGATATAGCATTCTTCAAAAAAATTTTTTTGCATTTGTTAACATGTGCTATATATTACATCTAAAGCCATTTCATATTACATTATCAGTGCTTTCTTAATTGATTCTTGATGCAAACAACTTTCCCTCTCCTGAACAGGTCTTCTCTCCCCCTCTCCACTCATCTCAATCACTCTTGCTTTCACTTTCACAATGTCCCGATGTTAGAGGGACATCACCAGCTCTGCCCCCTAACCTCCTGATTTTATCTTTCTCTTAAGCCTATTCCTCCTCTGTGTAGTGCCCCTCCTCCTGTGTCCTTTTCCTTGGACCCCCTCCTCTTTAGCTGATCGGCCAAGCTGAGTGATGTTCTCTCCTCTGTCTGTGCAGCTGGGCTACCACCATTCAGCTAACAGGTAAAAAACATACTTTCATGCTTCATATCGCTGTTAATGGGGTTTTTAAACATTCATGTTTTTTCACCTTAATGCATCCTATGCATTAAGGTGAAAAACTTCTGTCACTGACCAGCCCCGCATTTTCTGACCTGAGCCCGTTTGTTCCCACGCTGGAAACACGCAAACCCTCTCTGGCCGGGGTCTCGGCTCTTTTGGATAGATTGATAGCAGCACAGCCATTGGCTCCTGCTGCTGTCAATCAAATCCAATGACACAGGAGCCAGGGGTGGGGCTGAGTCTGGCTGAGTCTGGCACTCTGTGTTTATGCAGGCAAATGCTGGACTCAGGAGCATGCACGCATGGTAACCCCCAGGGCTTCTCCTAGAGGGTTTTCCGATGCGGGAAGGAGCCGTGAGCGCCTTTGGGGGACCCCTGAAGACGGCGATCAGGGTTACTTTGTGCAAAACTAACTGCATAGGTTTTGTGTGTATCCCCATGCCAGCACCCCATTCTTATCTACTGGGACATGAGGCTGTATGGACACAGCCTCTGTATCCTAACATGACATACAGGTGCGGGTCCCAATAGAAGTGAATAGGATGCTGGCACAGGGATGCACACAATGCCTGTACATCCCTGATAAAGGAGAGCTCTGCACAGGACACACGTCTGCACCACATGTGAATGAACCATAAAGAACTTATATACATGGAGGCTTAGTGAGCTCCCCGGCTTTCCAGCCATAAAAAACAGGGATTTTATGCAGGAACTAATAAAGCTGGCCATAGGTGGATGGAAATTTGACTGATCCAGCATGAACAGGATAAGTTTCAATCCATCTATGGCCATCCCTGCTAAAGTGAAATCAATTTTAATGATCAGCTTCTCTCAAACCAGAAAAAATGTTTCCTTTGATCTGCAGCGCTGACATAGATGTCTCAGCAGAAAGGATTCCCTCATCCACCTTAGTTGTGTGGATGGGGGGATCTGCGCAGTTTTCTGTGATCGGACATGGACTGAAAAAAACAAAACTGATTCATTTATGGGCAGCCTCCAGCTTACAATACACTATACAATCTAATTGTACAATATCTTTTGGATATACCACCAGCTATGTAGTACAAAAGTCTGCCTGATTGGATACTAGTTAAATTAATTGTTTAGGTTTGTCGATATATTACAATGTTTTGGTAAATCTAACAAAGATTGTGTAGTAATTGTACAATCAGATTGTATAGTGTTTGCTCACCTACAGAATAGTGGGCCAGATCCTCAGCCAGCGGTGCAAATTTAGCTTGTCCTAACTTATGTCATTTAAGTTACGTTGCCCTAAGTTGGTGTCGTAAGTGCCGTATCCACAGCGCATTTGCGTCTAAATTTGCACCAGCGTAACTTAAATTCAGAGGCGTAAGGCGGGGTTTTTGCAAGTGGGAAGGAAGTGGGCGTGCTTCATTGTAATGAGCCGTGACCCCATGCAAATGAGGCGCCGGCCGTACTGCGCATGCGCGCACGAATCGGGACCTCACTGGGCATGTGCAGAACTGGTCTCGGCGCAATCAGTGAGATAGGTAAAAGGCCAAGTGTACTTAGTTTGAGGATCGCCCTGTGTCTAAAAAGCACCACACACACACACTTCCCTTGCAAAAGTATATCCCATTGTTTCCCTTCCATGAGCAATTTGCTTCTGCTCTGTTTGTTTGTGTGTTGGTAAGTTGTGTTTGTGAGAAAAGTGTTTGAGGAGTTGGAGAGTCTAGTTGTTGTTTGTTTTTGTGAAGTGTCTTTATTTAATTTGTTTGTTAGTGTTTTTGCTGATTGTTTTTTGGTGTTTGTTTTTTGTTTTTTTGTTGGTGCGTGTTTGTTTTTGAATTACTATTAGCTGTGTCCTTGTGTGTTTAGATTTTTGTTAGTTTTTTGTGGTGTATATTTTTGTCTGGTTTTTGGGTGTGTATTGTAGATTGATTGTCGGGTGTGTTTGTTGTTGCTGGGTGGTGTATGTGATGCCCCCCAAACGCAGGAAGCTTAATTTCACCCTGGGAGAGAAGCAAATTCTTGCTCGGGGCATTGTGACATATGGGCGATTTCTGCATGGCCCTGAGAGCCAGAACACCACCCCGGCCAGGAGGAGGCAGCTTATTAAAAAAATCACGGACCAGATCAATGCGGCGGGGGGGGGGAGACCAGGACCCCCGCTGGCATACAGAAAAAAATAAATGATCTGAGGAGCGTCGTCCGGAATAAGATGGCAAGGATCGACGCCCATACCAGGGGCACTGGAGGAGGGGGACCCTGCCCAGTCAGACTGACGGAGGAGGAATGGGCAGTGGCCCAGTGTTTCCACCCACAGCAGGTGGTGGGCCTGCCTGGCTATACGTCAGATGTTCCTAGGAGGACAGGTACGTTTTTTTGTTTATTCTCTGTTGATTAACATGTGTGGGTGGGGGAAGGGAAGATGTGCCAAGTGTGTGGTTCCTCAAACATGTGATTGTTTTGTGTCCTCCACAGATGGCCAGGAGGTTGCAGGCCAGGAGGTTGCAGGCCCATCGGGCCAGGCTGCTGCACCACCCCCAAGACAGGCTGATGATGAGTCCCAAGCAGGGCAGGATTCCCCAGGGGAGGGGATTGGCCAAACCTCCACTCATGAGGAGGTTGAGGGGGAGGAGGTTGAGGGGGAGGAGGATGAGTGGGAAGAGGATGATGAGGGGGAGGAGGACAAAAATATGCAGATTGGCCGGGAAGTTCTCCTGGCCACTGATATGATGACCTTTGAGTCTTCCCCTGAGGCTACCCCTGAGGCTGGCAGCAGTCAGGCCACCATCAGGGGTAGCCCCTCCCACTTCTCCCCCAACAGGCCTCCAGTCACAAGGGTCACTCTCTCCCCTCCTCCAGGCCCGCAAGACTCAGCGGCAGCCAGGGGGCCAACCCAGGAGACCGTGGCTGTGGGCGAGCGTCTGTCGGCCAGTGTGGTGAAGGACAATGCCCGGCAGACCCGCACTCTTGGGAAAATACTTGAAAAAATTACGCAGATGGAGCACAGCCAGGGTGAAATGATGGAGGCACTCGGTGATGTGGCCACCAACTCAACGGCGGTCATTACATGTTTGAACGACATACAGACCGCCACAACACGCGTGGCCCATGAGCTGAGTGCCCTGACCCAGGCTGTGCAGGACAATACTAGGTCTGGCCAGGCCAATGCGGCTGCCCTCACTGCCTGTCTCACTCGAATTGCAGGGGCCATGGAGGGCAGGCCAGCAGGGGCGGCTCCTCCTTCCCCAGCTCACCCCCCCCAGGAGGCTCCTCCTTCCCCAGCTCACCCCCCCAGGAGGCTCCTCCTTCCCCAGCTCACCCCCCCCCAGGAGGCTCCTCCTTCCCCAGCTCACCCCCCCCAATGGACATCCTCCGCGACGGCGTGGCCGTGGCCGTGCCCCTGCCCGTGCCCCTGCCCGTGCCCCTGCCCGTGCCCCTGCCCAGCCAAGGCGTAGCAATCGCCGCCGCTAATTAATTAGCAGGGATACTTTTTTTTTTTTGTTTATGCATTTTTTTTTTTTTATTATTTAATTTGGTCTTCTGTACTTATGATTTGATTTATGTGTGTGAATGATGTGTGAATGTGGGGGGGTGGCATTCCTGATAAATTAAGGGTGTCACCCTCAGTTTTGGTGGAGTAGGGATCCCCAGGACCAGGGAGAAGTGCAATCCCAGGTTCCTGAATGGTGTATGAATGCACAGTGACATAATTGGAGCCGTGGCGTGGCGTTACTGCTCCCAAGTCCCAAAGGGGGGGGGGGACTTGGATCTAATCCAATTCGATGTGCATGTGATGTGTCTGTGCTAGGAACCACAGTGGTGTGCATTCATGCATTATCATTGTGACTTTATTGATGTGCATTTACAGGGAAAAGATACATTCTTATTGTGACATTAATCATGTACGTTTACTGGGAAAAAATGCCTTCTGCAAGGCGTCTCCTGGCTGCTGTGCCCTCAGCAGACCGGGTAGAGTTGGTTGGGGGGGTATTGCCTGGGTCGGGGGTCAGGTCATCACATAAGTCAATATGCAGTCCCCTTCTCAGGGCAAAGTTGTGGAGTATACAACATGCCCCAATTATTTGGCACACAAAGTCTGGGGAATACAGCAGTGTACCCCCAGACTTATCCAGGCATCTGAAGCGGGACTTCATAAGCCCAAATGTACGTTCAACCACTCCCCGGGTACGTATGTGCGCCTGGTTGTAGCGTTGCTCTCCTGGGGTTTGGGGGTTCCTGAATGGAGTCATCATGTGAGGTCCCAAGGCATATCCTGAGTCACCTGTAAGGGAAAAGACAGGAAGATATTAGTCATGCATGTGCCCCTTGTGATGTCAGCATCATGGGGGGGACATACCTGACACACATGTCACTCACCAATCAGCCAGCTGTCTCCATACATGTTCTGGTCCAAATCTCTGGAGATCTGTGTTTGCCTGAAAATATAGCTGTCATGGCAGGATCCCGGAAATTTAGCACAGACGTGCCAGATGAGGCCATGGGCATCTACGATCACCTGCACATTTATGGAATGCCAGCCTTTACGATTCCGGAACATGTGCTCAGTATCATGTGGGGGTTGTAGTGCCACATGGGTACAATCAATGGCCCCGATGGTGCGTGGGAATCTGGCAATGTGATAGAAGTCTGTCATGGTCTTCAAACGCTGGTCCTCCTGGGTGGGTTTTTGAAATTGATTTCCCATGCGCCGCAGGATTGCAGGGACCACTTGGTGCACACACCTGCTGATGGAGGATTGTGCCATCCCAGCCACGCCTCCACTTGTGCTTTGGAAAGAGCCAGTGGCAAGAAAATGCAGAGTTGCCAGTACTTTGGTGAGTGGCTGCAGTGCATGGGAGCGTTGTGTTGGGCTGGTAAGATCATCCTGAAGTATTGTTGTTAATTCCAGGATGGCCTCACGGTTAAATCTGTAGTTGCGGAATACTTCAGAAGCAGGCATGCCAAACAAATCTTGGCGTGGGCGGTATACCCTCTCCTGTGCCCTCCTCCTCCTCCTCTGTGCCCTCCTCCTTCTTTGTGCCTCTATAGACACTAATGCAGCTAGGATCATTGATGGTCCTGGCATTTTGGCAGACAGATTGTAGTCCTGAAAGTGTGTGTGTGCTGAGCTCTTCCTCAATGGTGTTGCTTCAGCAGACATTCAGACGGCATGTGTAAAATTAGGGCTGCTTTTATAAAGTGTAAATTCCCACCGGGAAACTAACAGGTGCGCACAGGGCGTAATCTACGGCGCACACACTTAATTCTGTGGATCGCCCTATCTCCCTCATTTGCATCTTTGCCTATCAAATAAAGCGGCGTGCCTAGCGTAATTTGCGCCCGAGAATGCGCCGGTGTAATTATTTTAGGTAGGACGGAAAAGCCGGAATTTCAGGCGCTTCTCGTTTTGAGGATCGGGCGCAAAGATACACGCCGTGTAAATTTAGAAAAATCGAGTTAAGTCGGCGTATCTCTTTTGTGGATCTGGCCCAGTGTTCTTGTGCATGAGTACTAACAATGACAAATGTTTTCCCTGTTATCTTTATTCTCATCTTTGCAGATTTATTCTCCTAGTAGCTTTGTCTTTGAGTCCATTAAACACCCGGACACATTGTCTAAAGATGGGTACACCATGGGGTTGCGCCAATACCTGTTTTGAACTGGCAATTACGAGTACCAAGACTTGTGCTCAAGTATTCACTGATACCAGTAACTGACACCTTTGTGGTGAGATATATAGCAAGTATGCACATGTGGAGGAACAACAAGGGGACATATAGCGTGACTCTGTAAAACTACTGATGGCTATAACAGGATAAGGCACCAGATGCACTCATTCAAAGTGGAAGAATGACGAACCTATCTCCACGAGCGCCGAGCTTGCAAAAGTCCTGCTTGTCTTCTCTCCTAGTCTGGAAATGAAGAAGAGAAGGGAGACACATCTCATAATCCAGTAGGAACATGTTTATTGTAAAAATAGTATAAAAACAAACTCACATTTGGCAGCTAAAAACGGTGACATATATCCACGAGCTGCAGGCTCGTCTGCCGACCGTCGGAAAGTGCAATGTCCAGTGCTCCAATACCGACGCATATCGTCACATCACGTGACTTCATCAGGGGATACCTATCATGGGTTTAAATAGTCTGCACAATTGGATGCCCGGCGGCCATTTTCCCGGAGCCCACAAAGGCATAAACAGTACTTATATTGCGATGCAATGCGTGATTGACCCTCCAAAAAAAGAGTTCACTTTCTTTACGGGTAAAGGATTTTTTCCATGCAAGATATGTTATTCCTGCACCCATACCAAACTACCGAATGAGAAAATTACTACCTTTTAGTCCAACAGTAATGGCACGAAATATGAGATAAAAGACTTCATTGGCTGCAATACTGAGGGCGCTGTTTATGCCCTCGAGTGTAGCTGCAGCCTTCAATATATCGGTCGCACTAAGAGGCTTCTGAGAATCCGCATTAAAGAGCATGTCAAAACTATTGAACGCGGATTCCCTAAACATAGTGTCTCTAGACATTTCCTGGAAGCTCACCAGAAGGACCCTTCACAACTCAAATTCTGGGCTAAGGTGCCATACACCAGACCCTGGCGAGGGGGTCATAAGGTTAGGTCTTTGAGCCAACTTGAATCTAAATATATTTTCTCTATGGATACGTTTACACCCAAAGGACTCAATATTGAGTTCGATCTGAACTGTTTTTTGAGTGACTATTAAGGGTCCACTAGCTACCAGCTTTCTGGTATTTTTCTCTTACTTTCACTTCCATCTCTCCCTTCACCTTACCACATACAGTAGGTCGTTTTATGGTTCATTCCAGTAGTCCATGTTTATGTTACCTATGCTGTTTTTGATATGTGCTATGTGTTAGGAAGTGCCGTGTACAGAGCTCCTTTTGCATTTTTTCATGCATATGTCCCCTTTGCCCTATGACCCAGGTTATCAGGGAGACTCACTTGCATGTTTTTTTCTGCATGTCATTAATATACTTATTTCACCCCCTCTTTATATTATCCACCCCCTTGTTTACTGTTACCATTGTCTAGCCACCTCTATAGTTATGTGCACAATATGCGTGCCTTAATACTATCTGCCGGTAGTTGTTTGCGCTTTTGTTCCACCAGGGGGCACTATGATTATATTACCTGCCCTGGAGCTACATATAGCTGTCACTCCTGTGTACTTAGGATTTTATGGAGTTCGACTAGCTGCGAGGTAATTTAAATATTAGAGCTCACTCTGCATTTCCCTGCATTATGTGCACTAGATATGTGCATGATACACCCCCCCTTTTTTTCCCACCACCTCCTTTTATTTCATTGCCGACATTAGTCTTTAATATACACGCGTAGACATTGGCAGCACCTAGTGTTGTATGCCACCTTTCCTTACATCTTAGGATTATGAGGAATATCATCGGTCCGTGCAGTTAGGACCATTTACAGTTGAAGCAGGTGGGAGCCATTGACATTAGTAGCTCAATCCACCTCCCCTGTAATAAGCTTGACTGCCCTGTGTTATCCCCTATACCATGTATGTGCTCCCATACACATCATTTTATTGCTTTTAGTTAGTTTTATCCTATTTTATGTATTAATGCCCTGCCAGCTTGTATAGGTGTTTGCCCGTGGTCTTTATATATTTATTTTTACTTATTTTTTCTTCCCCGGCTTGCAGTCCCACATATCCCACAGCCTATGAGCAATGCCTTGTTTTTTATACCAGTGTAGGAGGCTCAGGCAAAATGGCGCATTGCATCGCGATATAAGTACTGTTTATGCCATTGCGGGCTCCGGGAAAATGGCCGTCGGGCATCCAATTGTGCAGACTATTTAAACCCATGATAGGTACCCAGTGTTATCCCCTGATGAAGTCACGTGATGTGACGATACGCGTCGGTATTGGAGCACTGGACATTGCACTTTCTGACCGTCGGCAGACGAGCCCGCAGCTCGTGGATGTATGTCACCGTTTTTAGCTGCCAAATGTGAGTTTGTTTTTATACTATTTTTACAATAAACGTGTTCCTACAGGATTATGCGATGTGTCTCCCTTCTCTTCTCCATTTCCATTGCCACTCTCTGAGCCATTCGTTGCTGCAAGTGTGAATACAGGAGACTAGGAGAGAAGACAAGCAGGACTTTTGCGAGCTTGGCACTCATGGAGATAGGTTCATCATTCTTCCACTTTGAGTGAGTGCATCTGGTGACTTATCCTGTTATAGCCATCAGTAGTTTTACAGAGTCACGCTATATGTCCCCTTGTTGTTCCTCCACATGTGCATACCTGCTATTGGGTCCTTCAAGTGAACTCCTAGATAGATCGTGTCATCTGACGCAAGTGTGGATTACCACAAGAGGTGTGTGTTGCACTCTGAAGTTTTTTTGCATCTTTCAACACTTGGCTTTGGGATCACTATTCAAAGACTTGGACCTATTCATCTGTGTATTCACTTTCATCAGCATTTAGATTCACCATATATGTGCATGTGCTGTTCATTTATTTTGTTGTGTATACTATTTTTATATTTTGTATATATAGATATTTATGTACTCACACTATACCCACAGTTGATCCAAAGGAAGGTGAAAAACCCCAGCGGAGCATGATCCAAGTTGCTACAGCAGGGGAAAAAATTCCTTCCTGATCCCCCGAGAGGTAATCAGATATTCCCTGGATCAACTTTACCTATAAATGTTAGTACCCAGTTATATTATGTACATTTAGGAAAGTATTCGGCCTTTCTTAAAGCAATCTACTGAGCTTGCCAAAACCACCTCTGCAGGGAGTCTATTTCACATTTTCACAGCTTTTGCTATGAAAAAACCTTTCCGTATTTGGAGATGAAATCTCTTTTCCTCTAGACCAGGGGTCCCCAAACTGCGGCCCGAGGGCCAGATGTGGCCCTTTGCTAGCCTTTATCCGGCCCTTGGGGCACAAATTCTCCCACTGACATGAGGCACAATTCCTCTCATTGACACCAACAATGGGGCACTACCACTCATACCAATGATGGGATACTCTTCCTCCTACTAATAGGGGGAATACTCCTCTTTCTATTGACCACCAACCCTGAGGCCATATATGTTCTCACTGATGCCGGGCCTGTGACATTTTCTTCCCTTGCTGGCCACAATCCGGCCCTCCTAAAGTCTGAAGGGCAATAAAGTGGTCCTTTGTTTGAAAAGTTTGGAGACCCCTGCTCTAGACGAAAAGAGTGCTTCTTTGTCCTTTGTGTCGACCCTAAAGTGAATAACTCAACACCACGTTCCCTATATGGACCCCTTATATATTTGTACATATTGATCATATCCCTCCTTAATCTCCTCTTTTCAAGAGTGAATAAATTCAGTCCCTCTAATCTTTCCTCATAGCTGAGCTCCTCCATGCCCAAAATTGAACTGCATATTCCAGATGAGGTCTTACTAATGATTTTAAATCTATTGCTGTGCACCTACATCATGTGTTCAAATGAGCTATACATTCAAGTGAAACAGGCCATTGTAAGGCTTCAAAAACAAAACAAATCCATCAGAGAGATGGCAGCAACATTATGAGTGGCCATATCAACAGTACAATTTGAGGAAAGAACAACACACTGGTGAGCTCAGCAGCATAAAAAGTCCTGGACATCCACGGAAGACAACAGTGGTGGATAATCACAGGATCCTCTATATGGTAAAGAAAAAACAATTCACATCCAGACAAGTGAAAGACACTCTCCAGGAGGTGGGCATTAGGAGGTATCATTGTCAAAGTCTAAATTTAAGAAAAGACTTTACAGAGGGTTCACCACAAGGTGCAAACCATTCATAAGCCTGAAGAATAGTGTAGCACCCTCTACCTTTAGGTAGGTGCTAAGTGTAGGGTTTTTGTGTTATCTGCCAGTGCAGGTACATTTAAGCAGGCCTATGCTGCGATCTAGGCCTGTTTGTTTTTGATCTGGGGGCAGGGGAGTGGTTTAGTGTAGCAGTAGGTGACTGACATGTACTTCAGCTCTTGGGCACCTCCCCTGTTTCCAGTGGAGGACTGAACCTCTTCACTGCATAAGGCCATCTGACCTGTACAAAAATGCAGTAAACATGTTGTGTGTTTTGTGCTCTTTTTCTTTCTTTTTAATTTTGATTAAATCACACATTGATTGGATGAAAAAAAACAGGACGTATATATGGCCATTCGAGGCAGATTTGCCATCGCAACCTATCCAAGTGACAGATGTAAACTACCACTTTACAGATAACTGAGCCAGGAATTCAGAGCTGTAAATTATGATGAGCGGCAGTTTGAAATTTGACTTTATAATTTCAGTAGCAATGAGTACAGAGGTGGGAAACAAACTTGGAAAATGTTACATTTGAGCGCAGTAATTTACACATCAATGCGTGTTTATGCGTCCATACTCATGTTTATGTGCGTATATGTGTGTATATTTCAATATTGGCAATGAAGAAGAATTTACTCTTGTATATGATTAACCACTTCAGCCCCGCAGGATTTGGCTGCCAAATGACCGGGCCACGATTTTTTAGTGGACCCACTGTGTCAGTGGCGCAACAGCCAACGAATGCTAAAGTTACAGTATGTGGGTTATTTATAGCGGACTGTCTTTATATATCCCATCTCTCACTCAATTTGGCATTTGTATGAAACTATATAGCACTATGTTGGATGTATTTTTAAAATGTTCAAATAAAATTGGTATTTTAGACCAGTGGTTATTGGTGTGTGGGCAGGTGCACCCCGTTCTTAGTGATGAAAAGTTATGCAAGTCTTCAAACAGATGGTCAGAGCAAACAGAATACAGTAGCAGTCAGTAGGCTAAAGGGTAGATCAAACACAGTCAAACAGATCCTAAACATCCTGGTTTCAGACAGACAGAGCAATGACTGCCATTTGCAGAGACATCAGACTGATGAGAAAGATAAGTATAGACAAGCTTAGTACAAATGCAGTCCAAACTATTTGCAGGAAAAAGTGAGGGAATGAAAAGACAGAAGTCAGACAGACCTGTATCCAGGGAATGAGCACTAAGAAACTAACCTGCTGATCATGTATGGGAAATATGTCTCAGTCTCCTAAACCTGCCTTATTACAACAGGTGTGCACTGAGTAGACCTGAATTAAGTACTAATAGGTAGATTCACAAAGAGTTAGGCCGGCTTATAAGTAGATAAGTCGACCTAACTCAGAATCTACGCCGACCTAAGTTTAAGCGTATGCTCAAACAGAGATACGCTTAAACATATCTAAGATACGACGGCTTGCGCCGTCCTATCTTAGATTGCAATATTTTGGATGGCCACTAGGTGGCGCTTCCATTGCGGTCAGCGTAGAATATGTAAATGAGGGGATACGCCGATTCACGAACGTACGTACGCCAGGCCGACGCAGTACTTTTACGCAGTTTACGTAAGAGATAGGCCGCGTAAAGTTAGAGCTAGGCTCTAGTGGAATAGTAATGTCAAGTATGGCCGCCGTTCCCGCCGCGAAATTAGAAATTTTTACGTCGTTTGCGTAAGTCGTCCGCGAATCAGGATTTACCTTGTTTACGTCCACGTCGAAATCAATAGGCCCGTACGGCGTACTTAGCCGCAATGCGCACTGGGAAATGTAGGCGCCCGGCGCATGCGCAGTATTCGAAAAAACGTCAAAAATGTGAGGTCAAGCCTCATTACCATTAAACACGCCCCCCTCCAACCCATTTGAATTAGGCGCCCTTACGCCCGCCGCGTTTACACTACGCCGCCCTAAGTAAGGAGGTAAGTGCCTTCAGAATCATGTACTTGCCTCTCTTACTTAAGGCGGCGTAGTGTAAACACGCTAGGCTACGCCACCGCAAATTAGCGCGCCCCTACCTGAATCTACCCATAAGTGCTAAGTAGTGACCAACAGATAGCGATGGCTCAAGGTTGCCTGTTATTGAAGTGCTTCTGTTATTGGCATGTTACTCCAGTTTTTGGAATGTAGCATCTATCAAGTCATATTATGGTTTTGCTTTGTTTGAACTTACTAGATTGAGTGAAACATTTCATAATCATGCTGGTAAATTGTATGTTCTTCCATGGCTTTAACTTTTTTTTTTACACTTGAAACTCAAGACTCTTTTTCAGTATAAGGCAGTATAAGGCAATAAGTCTTTCACGTGTGAGTAATTAATAAAAAAATGTATATACCGTATTTATCGGGGTAAAGCGCGCACCACCGTATAGCGCGCACCCCCAACCTAGAAGGGAAATTTCAGGAAAAAAATAAAATACCTACAGTTTGAATGCCCCTCGTCGGTGTCTTGCCTCGGCGTCCATCGGCGGCCTTGTTGTCCGTCTTCGGCCTTGGTGGTGTCTCTCGCTTCCCACGCAGCGCGGGAAGCGGGGATCGGCGTATATCGCGCACCCACGATTTTCCCCTTATTTTAAGGGAAAAAAAGTGCACGGTATACACCGATAAATACGGTATTGGATCACACAGAATCTGCAGACTTAAGAAAATGATCAACCGGGCATTGTTTATACATTTATCCATGGTGTCTACCACTTTATTTGGTTAGACCTTAGGGCAACTCTACCATAAATGAGTAAGAAATCCTGTCTGTTGCAAATCTGTTTAGCCTTTAAGCCTGGTCTACGGGGAATATATGACAAGATCTATACTATCTACTGTAGAATTTAGACTTAAGTTCTTGTATTTTGAAGGTAAGAGAATATACATTGATTAATTTAATAATGTTGCCTTTTATTTGCACCTTATTTAGTTTTGTTTAAACTGTATAGCCATGTTTTAAGAATATTTTTAGAAAATTCACCAATGCAATTCTAAATATAATGAATAGTGCATAACATCGCTCCTTGTGTTGAAAATTGTGACGGTCCTCCCATTCCAGATATAGCTGTTTTGTACCCTCTCCAGAAAAAGCCCTGGCCCTTATACCTTTCCATTCTACTTTTTGCATGATGGGCTAAATGTCACTATATTGCTCCCCTAGTGGTTGCTCCGGACTGTCCTCTACTGGCTTCAGCTAACCTTAGTAGAACTGCTTTTAGCTGTTCAAACTCTGCATGTGTACAGTGCGTGATGTCCTTCTCTAGCTGGGCACACTGTGCACCCGTGAAGTTTAAACGACCCAAATCTGCCACTAGGGAGTGCAATACAGTGATATTCAGCCTGCCCTGCAACAGCAGGTATAGCTCCAGTGCTTTTTACAGAGAGAACTTAAAACAGCTGGATTGAAACTGGGAGGACCTTCACCATTTCCAATAGGAGGAACTATGTTGTGTACCAGTGTTTCTCAACTCCAGTCCTCAAGGCCCCCCAACAGGTCATGTTTTCAGGATTTCCCTCAGATGAGACGGCGGTGGTAAATACTAAGGCAGTGAAACCGATCAAATCACCTGTGCAAAATAATGGTGAGCCTGAAAGCCTGACCTGTTGGGGTGCCTTGAGGCCTGATGTTGAGAAACACTGGTCTGTACTATTCATTGGATATACAGTTGCATAGGGGGATTTTTCCCGAAAATTTTCCTAAAAGGTGAACAAACACTTTAAGTCCCCCCATTCCCACTGTTTAATGCAGAAGGGGAAAGCAAGGTGAAAAGGGGAAAGCAGGTTGTTGTTTTTTTTTTTCAAAAAAGATAATCTCTTACTACAGAGTCTTTCATACAAGCATGTGACTTTTTACAGTGTGAGAGTCTCTTTGGTCCTGTAACATGAAGCATGAAAACATCCCACGTTAAAATAAAAATACCCACAAATGTTAGAATACATAGTTACAGGGTTGTGATCTATGCTCATTATACACTACTGAAGTATAGTACACTACTGAAATTCCATTACCATTCAGCTCCCAAATCCCTCATCTGACTTACAGGCCACGCATTTAACCACTTCCATACCATGCACTTACGCACCTTCCTGCCCAAGCCAATTTTCAGCTTTCAGCACTGTCGCAATTTGAATGACAATTACGCAGTCATGCTACACTGTACCCAAATGAAATTTTTATCATTTTGTTCTCACAAATAGAGCTTTCTATTGGTGGTATTTGATCACCTCTGCGATTTTTATTTTTTGCGCAACAACTAAAAAAAGACTGAAATTTTTGAATACATTTTTTTTTTGTAAATAAGTAAGTTTTCTTCTTCAATTATGGGCATTGATATGGCGGCACTGATAGGCACTGATATGGCGGCACTGATGGGCACGATGAGGTGGCACTGATGGGCACCGATGAGCTGGCACTGATGGGCACCGATAGGCGGCACTGATGGGCACTCATAGGCGGCGCTGGTATGCTGCACTGATGGGCATTCATAGGCGGCACTGATGGGCACTCATAGGCGGCACTGATGGGCACTCATAGGCGGCACTGATGGGCACTCATGGGAGGCACTTATGGGTGGCACTGATGGGTACTGATAGGTACTTATGGGTGGCACTGGGCATAAATGGGCACTAAGAGGTGGCATTGATGGACAATGGGTGACACTGAGGGGTGGCACTGATGGCATTGCTGGGCATCATTCCAGCCAGTGCCCATGTTGCCAGTCAGTGCCCATTTGTGGGCACTGATTGGCATTGATTGTGTTACATTTTTTTTGGTGTTTTTTGTTGTTGTTGTTGTTTTGCTGGATTGAGCATTGGGGTACTCCCTGGTGGTCCAGTGTTGGCATCCGTGGGGGGGGGGCTGTGCTGATAAACAACCAGCGCGAACCCCCCCTGTCAGGAGAGCCGCCGATCGGCTCTCCTCTACTCGCGTCTGTCAGACGCGAGTGAGGAAGAGCCGATCAACGGCTCTTCCTGTTTACATCGTGATCAGCCATGGTTGGACACGGGTGATCACGTGGTAAAGAGCCTCCGCCGGAGGCTCCTTACTGAGCCCGGAGATGCAGGGTGTCATACTGACACCCTGCATCACCGATCGGCGCGCCGCGCGCCCCCACGGGTGCGCACGGGCATGAAATCCTGCAGGACGTCAATAGACGTCCAGTCAGGATTTCACAACCACTTTCCAGACGTCAATTGACTACTGACCGGGCGGGAAGTGGTTAAATGATGTTAGCTTTAATTCTAAAACCTTTATAGTTGGGATGCCAAAGAGCACACAGATTGTACCCAAACAAACTTCACAGTCTATGTTTGTTGTAGCTATTACAGTAAAACCTTGGTTTGAGAGTAACTTGGTTTGAGAGTGTTTTGCAAGACAAGCAAAATGTTTTAATACATTTTGTCTTGATATACAAGCGATGTCTTGACATACGAGTAGCGTCATGTCACAACTGAGTATAAAAAAAGAAGAGAGGAGTCTCTAAGTGTAGCAATATGGTTACATTTAATGAAGGTACAACATTTAGCAACTTATTGCTACACTTATGCTCGCAAACCAAGGTTTTACTGTATTTTAATTTCAGCACCTCTGTTGTTAATTAAGTTTACAGAGGTTCAAGTAAAGGATTGATCTGCAATTGCATAGGCAGTTACCAAACCGTGGATGGCAGAAGTAGAAGGTTGGTGTTTGGACCCCTTGGTAAATGTGTAGCTACAACTATTGCAAGCCCCTTTCAATGCCAGTTTGACTGCCATCTAACACAGTTACAATCGTTTCAATTCAATCCACAATATGAAAATGTCAACCGTTACGGTTACAAAATACTAATAATGGTAAAACAACACCCTCTTGTGGACAAATTCTGTAATAGCATTAGCAAGTGTTTGAAAAATAGGCCAGTAGTACACGGATGGAAGAATTTACTATCATATACTCAGAATCTTGTTGATAAAAAGATCATGTGTAAAATGTTTCATAAAGGCCTTGCATAAACACGCGTAAAGGAGTGTCAAGACATTTAACCACCAGCTGACCGCGACATTTAGATATACATCGGCAGAATGGCACGGCTGCTTTACTTTGCTTTGAATTTTGCGCCGTGCCTGCGTGACCCACGGACTCGATGTCCGCCGGTGTCCTGCGATCGTGTCACGGAGCTGCAGAGCGGGAGAGGCCAGCGTAAACAAGGCATCTCCCTGTTCTGCCTAGTGGCACAACACTGATCTTCTGCTCCCTGTAATCGGGAGAAGTGATCACTGTCATGTCACTTGTAGCCCAGCCCCACACAGTTAGAATCACTCCCTAGGACACACTTCCCCGCCCCCTACTGGTTAACTCCTTCACTGCCAGTGTCATTTACACAGTAACCAGTGCATTTTTATAGAACTGATCGCTGTATAAATGACAATGGTCCCAAAATAGCATTAAAAGTTTCCAATGTGTCCGCCATAATGTCGCAGTCACGATAAAAAATTGCTGATTGCTGCCATTACTAGTAAAAATTAAATTTTAATAAATATGCCAAAAAACTATCTCCTATTTTGTAGGCGCTGTAACTTTTGCGCAAATCAATCAATACATGCTTATTGCGTTTTATTCTTTACCAAAAATATGTAGAATAATATGTATCGGCCTAATCTGAGGAAACATTTTTTTTTTATATATTTTTGGGGAAATTTATTATAGCAAAAAGTAAAAATATTGCTGTATAGGTCAGATGGCCTAATGCCGGGAAGAGGTCCAGTCGTGTAACGGAAAGGAATTATGACAGATTTATAAATCATGCAGGGTGTCAAGGTGAGAGGGGTAAAAACTTCAATTTTAGGATGAATTAACATGGCTGTTGGGTTAGCACCAGTCACAGGGTCACTAGTCTGAAATGAAAGCAATAAAATCCAGACAGGGATTATAAACAGTCCTAACTTCCTCAAATTTGTGTCCCTATTGGGGGGATTTCCTCCTACCTCTTGTTTTGCCTGTCACACATCAAAAAGACAGGACACAGACAGCAATAACATTTGACTGATGCTATAATCTTTTCAAACTTTGTCTAAAACTAAAAAATACATGGAGTTAAATATTAGGCTTAATCAAGATGAGTTTAATTTAATGGTTTGTATGGATTACTCTTGGTAGTACAAAGTCACAGCAAGTTGCACAAATTAAATGAGTTTACAAATAAGGTATCAAACTGTCATTGTTGAACTCATTTCTGAAAGTACAAAATGTATTATTACTCCAATGGTGCCACCTTGTGGCCATAAATTATAGTGCACTATTTTGTGTCATGAGTATGACGAAATAAAACTGCAATCTGAAACATGTTTTTTTTTTAAAAATTGGTATTTATTTTTAACCTTTTTAGGTGCAGACTAGAGATGAGTCTTCAGTTCAGGTCCGGCATGAGTTTCACCCTAACTCAAGTACCGTATTTATCAGCGTATACCGCGCACTTTTTTGCCCTAAAAATCAGGGCAAAATCGTGGGTGCGCTATATACGCCGATACCCGCTTCCCGCGCCGAGTTTGAACCACTGCGCCGGCATATACTGAGCGCAGTACACACGGGTATAGTCGGGCAGGCTCGGCTCCTCTCACGGTCACGTCCTGGATGAACAGGACGCACAGGACGTGACCGCGAGAGGAGCCGAGCCTGCCCGACTATACCCGAGTGTACTGCGCTCGGTATATGCCGGTGCAGTGGTTCAAACTCAGCGCGGGAAGCGGGGATCGAGTGGGGAGGACGCCAAACCCGATGAGGAGGACACCACCGAAGCCGCAGACGGACGCCGGACCCGACGAGGCCGCCGACGGACGCCGCGCAAGACACCAAAACTGTAAGTACTAAAATGTTTTTTTTTTTACAGGAATGCGGGTCCACTTTAGGGGTGCGCGCTATACGCCGGAGCACGCAATACCCCGATAATTACGGTAATTTACAGTTCAGAAAAATGGCAAACTAGTTCAGTTGTTTGCTGCTATAGTAACCAGTAGTATGAAATTGTGGAAGTGAGGGGAGCTGTTTTAAGCTCCCCCGAACCCTTGGGAATGTTGCAGAAGGGAGTTTCTAGGCCCCCCTGTTTGCACACCTGGTAGCTAATGTTAAATCACTCTGGGGCAGAGGGAAATTCCCCTCCCGCCCCCTGGTAAATGATAGGTTAAAGGTTAACCAATGATAGGCCACAGGGAAGGTCACATGGTGCTTAGGAATGTTCCAGAAAGGGGAAAGGTTATTTAAAGGGGTCACATCAATTCCTCTGTGATCAGATTTACAGGACCCTTACCTGTGAACTCCTGTGTGCTGCTGCGCTATGAAGAGCCTGGTTCGGCGCCTTTTAGAGAGGGCTGGTGAGGAGGATGGAGAAGCCTGGATGCAGCACTGCTTGTCATTGTCCCAGGAGCCGTCGCACATCTTGTCAGGAGGACAAGCAGCAGCATTCACCTCCTCCTCTGCTGCCGCCTGTGCCTCCGCCTCCACCTCAGCATATCCCCCCTCCTTCTCCTCCACCCCACCATCTTCACCTTCAGGCTTTCTCCTCCCTCTGGAGGATGGCACTCCTCTTCTATTGGGAGAGAGCAGTGTATTTCTCTCCCCTCAGGTCAGCTGTGCAGCAGCAGGGCGGGCAGAGAAGGCGTCCAGAAGTGTCCCCACGCGCGTTTCTGAGGTGGAAGATACCGCAGGTCCCAGAGGCGCAGACTTTCCCCTGCTGCCAGTCAACCCCCTCCTAGTGCCAAAAGAGCAGCTCCGGTGAACAAAAGATCCCGGGGGAGAGCTTCAAACGGCAGGCAGCGGGCTATGCCTGGCATTTCTTCCACAGCTCCCCCTAGCTGTCTCCCTCTTGTCTCCAATTTATCTTTCCCACAGGTATCAGCGTCGGCAGCATCCACAGCACCTGCCCACTCCAGGGAATCCAATCAGCTGGCTGGTCCTAGCAGCAGCTCCCGGCGGAACGACAGAGGTGCAGGATCCAGGGGAGGTGTTCAGAGCTCCAGCAGTCATCCACCTCTAGAGACACAGCAGATACCTGTTGTGTGCTCTCAACTGTCAGCTGCTAACAATCCCGGTACTGACAACCTTGCACAATTACAAATGTTAAATTCACTAACCACTTCACTGTCTTCCTTGATATAAGGTATGAAAGCCAATGCAGCTGTGCAGAGTCAGAATGTTGTTAATTCAGCAGCCACAGTTTGGGCTAGCCCAGAGGTCACTAGGGTCTCTCAATTTGGGGGTAACGGTGTTTCCCCTGCTGAGAATTTAGCGCCTTTGACAAGAAATTTCTTGGACCCCACGGCCAATGTCCCAGAGACTTGCACTAGGGAGTCCCTCCCATGTACTTTATCCTCTTTGGGCTACCATTTGTCCTTGGCTATAAAAGACAAAATTATCAGGGGCAAGTTTGTGGACCTTCTGTTCCTTTTGCCGTCCTCTAGGGATTTTTTTTTTCAAAGGTGATAAAAAGGAGGATAAAGGTGAAGAAGACAAGCGTAGACCGGTTTTCAAAAAATTTCAATGATTGGTTGCAAGCTTTTCTAATATATTCCAGTATAATATGTAAAAAATGCCCTGAACAAAGTGTAGGTCTGTTGCAGCATTTGGACATTTTCTTAGAAGCTTACAAAAACTTTGGCGGGCTCTCCTGGTTCACTTACAATGAATCATTCCGCCAGACGATGTCTGTGCATCCAAGTTTAACGTGGGGTACAAAGGACATTGGGCTGTGGCTTAATCTTTTTCTCCCGCAAAGAGCTTTCAGTCCAAGACCTCAACTCATCGCATCAACCCTGGGTGCTTCATATAAGAAAGGGATATGTTTCTCATTCAACGATACTCAGTGCAAATTCCCAGGTTCCTGCAGATATAGGCATGAGTATGCATTTTGCAGGGGAGCCCATCCTGTCGCAAAATGTTTCAAAAAGATGGCAGCTGCCAACCAGCCACAGCATAGGGACTCTTTTAAAAAAAAAATGCTTTCGTGGCTACAGTGCTACACAAACAGGCAGATGGCCCTTCTGCTATTTGAGGGGTTTAATGAAGGGTTTTTACTTCCCCCCTTTGTAGGTCAGGGTTGCGTGGTTAGGAATAATTTGAAATCATCATTGGAGTTCCCTGAGGTGGTTAGGGAGAAAATTCTCAAGGAGCTACAGGAGGGTAGGATCTCTGGCCCCTTTTTTCAATCCCCATTTCTCAATTTCAGAGTTTCCCCTCTGGGGGTGGTTCTGAAAAAAGAGAGAGGGTCTTTCCAGTTAATACATCACCTGTCTGCTCCTAAAGGGGATTCACTTAATGACCAGATTAGTGAGGACATGTCATCTGTACACTATTCCACATTTGAGGATGCGCTGGTTAAACTCCGCTTGTTGGATCAAGGTACATTCATTGCAAAGGCGGATATTCAGTCGGCATTCTGTTTATTACCCTTAATCCTTTATCTTTTAGCTCTTTAGGTTTCTTTTTTGATGGGTTCTTTTTCTTTGACGAATGCCTCCCAATGGGTTGCTCGCTCTTATGCACCTATTTTGAGGCATTTGCCACGTTCCTCGAGTGGGTGGTTAAAGAGCACTCCTGGTCATCCTGTTTATTACTTGGATGATTTCCTTTTCTTGGGTAGTTCTGTTGCGGATTGTTCGAATGTCCTGAAATCGTTCCTTGAAATCTGTGCATCTTTTAATATTGCTTTGGCACAAGAGAAAACAATAGCCCCCACAAGGAGGTTGGTTTTCTTGGGGATCAATATAGACACTTCAGCTATGGAATTCGAATTACCGGCAGACAAAATTGCTCAATTAAAAAAGAATCTTTATACAATAATTAGAAGAAAGAAAGCCACTTTGAAAGAAATACAAAAGTTACTAGGGCTGCTGGCTTTTGCATCCAGAGTCCTCCCCGTTGGTCGGATATTCTCCAGGCGTCTATACCTGGCCATCTCAGGTTTTAAAACACCCACCTCGCATATCAGGATCACCTCGGTAATTAGGGAGGATCTTTTAGTGTGGTCACAGTTCCTTGAGAATTTTAACGGGAGAGCGATTTTTCAAGCTGAGCTTGTGGCTGACTGGGATTTTTCGCTGTTAATCGACACAGCAGGCTCTGTGGGTTTTGCAGCGTTATGGAGAACCCATTGGTGTGCTTCGGTGTGGCATCCAATTTTAGTTAGTTAGTTAGTTAGTCAGGTTGAAAAAAAAACAAGTCCATCCAGTTCAACCACAAAAAAAGAAACAAACAAACAAAATAAAAAACACAGTACAATCCCATACACCCAACTCCATACCCACAGTTGATCCAGAGGAAGGCAAAAAAAAAACAGCAGAGCATGAAATCCAATTTGCTACAGCAGGGGAAAAAAATTCCTTCCTGATCCCCCGAGAGGCAATCGGATTTACCCTGGATCAACTTTACCTACAAATCTTAGTACTCAGTTATATTCTGTACATTTAGGAAAAAATCCAGGCCTTTCTTAAAGCAATCTACTGAGCTGGCCAGAACCACGTCTGGAGGGAGTCTGTTCCACATTTTCACAGCTCTTACTGTGAAGAAACCTTTCCATATTTGAAGATGAAATCTCTTTTCCTCTAGACGTAAAGAGTGCCCCCTTGTCCTCAGTGTTGACCGTAAAGTGAATAACTCAACACCAAGTTCACTGTATGGACCTCTTATATATTTGTACATGTTGATCATATCCCCCACTCTTCTCAAGAGTGAATAAATTCAGTTCCTCTAATCTTTCCTTGGAGAAGCAAAGGGCATATGAGGAATATTGTACTTCTGAAACTATTCCCTATAGTGGTCGCTTTGGAGATATGGGGTGAGTATTTTAGAAATAAAAGGATCCTGTTCAGCACGGACAACAAAGGGGTCCTTTTTGCGATAAACTGTTTATCGTCTAGATCACCTCCTGTTATTTAACTAATCCGGTATCTTGTATTTAAATGTTTAAGCTTGAATGTGTGGATCAAGGCCCGCTATTTGCCCGTTAAGTTAAATGACATTGCAGACTCTTTCACGTTTGCAGATGCAGAAATTCAAGCTGCTATTCCCAGCTGCAGACAAGAATGGGATCCAGTGTCCTGCGCACCTCTGGGATTTGTTTTAGAACTGGTCCAGGCCAATATTAGGCAATCCATCTCCCCGTCTACTCTTACAGCTTACTCATCAGCTTGGTTACTGTGGTTATCCCATTTAGATTCTCTAAATGAGCAGCATTCTGCTTTTTCCGAGTGGTTAGTCTTGTCCTTTTTGAATGGGTTAATGGCCAAGGCCCTGTCATGGTCTCAAGTTCGCAAAACATTGGCAGGTAGGTATCTCCTTTTAGCAAAATGAACAACCAGCCTCCTTGCTCGGCTGTTTTTTTTTCCGTAGTTCAGGCGCTCAAGGGTTATAGAAAAAACACTAAACACCCAGATGCTAGATCTTCTATCACCCCAGCTGTCCTTACCAAGCTTTGTTCAGCGGTTGAGTCGGTCTGTTTTTCGCGTTATGAGGCTGTCCTATTCAGAGCGTTTTTTTCTCTTTTATTTTTTGGAGCTTTTAGGATATCCGAGTTAATTTCTCCAAATAAAAAATCAGGGTCTGGCCTTCTTTCGTCACAAGTTTTTTTTGAAAGAACCCAACCTGTCAATATTCATTCAGAAATCAAAGACGGACCGTTTTGGTAAGGGTACCTGGGTAAAATTGCATGCATATCCAAATTCACCTATTTAGTTGGAAAGTTCTTGCAAGAAAGATCGGTGGTGGGGGGGGAGCAATTCTTTATTCACAAGGGTGGCTCTCCCTTGTCCATTTATCAGTTTAACGCAGTTTTCCAGATTTTTTAGATTATAGATTTAGATTTTTTAGATTTAGATTTTTTAGATTATAGACAAATTGTCTCTCTCATCCCACTCCTTGCGTATAGGGGCCGCCACTGAGGCGGCCAGGATAGGGTTAATAGTAAGTAACATCAAACGCATTGGTAGATGGCGATCGGATGCTTACAAGCTATATATTCTTCCTCATTGTTAATTTGATTTCAGATCAGGCGGTATCTGTCCGGATCGTGGGGCATTCGTTTATTTTCTGGGCCGAAAGGAGAGCTTTGCGAAGAATATATTCCGGAAGCTTGAATTTTTGACCAATCTTTGGTAAACGTTAGTTGGCATGGCAGGAGGGGTATGTTATGGAGTAATTTGTTTGATTTTTTGAGTGGTATGTTCCAGTCCTTACCAATACCTGAGGTATTGATTCTTCACCTTGGCGGGAATGATAAAGGGCAGGTTAAGACCCTTGATTTAATTTTCCAGATCAAGTATGATTTGCTTCAGCTTTCATTATCCTTCCCCGGGGTGATTTTGATGTTTTCAGAAATCACGCCTAGGTTGGTATGGTTGAATTCCCCGTTAGAGAAGGTAAGAAAAAGGATCAATAGCGCAATAGCGAAGTTCATGCCCACCATTGGAGGCACCTCTTTTCGACACTTAGACTTAGAGGGTGAGATACCGTGCCTTTTCAGAGCAGATGGTGTCCATCTCTCTGAGATTGGGCTGGATATATTTAATAATGACCTACAGACCATGGTGGAGCTGGCCGTGAGGTGGGGTGGTTGGGCCAGTCTTGTTTTTTAATAAAAAAAAACAAAAAACAAGTTTGTCTAGTGGGGTGTTATTTAATAAGGCATTAATCCCAACCCGAGTCGTAGTGGCTGGCTTGATGAATGTATTGGTTTGTTTGAATATATAACTGATGTCTTTGTATTTATATTTACCTATGGTGATATATATGGTAATAAAATATGATCGTTATATTAAATACCAGTAATAAAGGCCTGCGGCCAAGTTTATCCCACCTCAGTTGTTTGTTGGTCATTATTATTATTATTACATAGTAATATTTCGGCATACAGTCCCATGGACGTGAGGGGAGCTGTTTTAAGCTCCCCCGAACCCTTGGGAATGTTGCAGAAGGGCGTTTCTAGGCCCCCCTGTTTGCACACCTGGTAGCTAATGTTAAATCACTCTGGGGCAGAGGGAAATTCCCCTCCCGCCCCCTGGTAAGTGATAGGTTTAAGGTTAACCAATGATAGGTCACAGGGAAGGTCACATGGTGCTTAGGAATGTTTCAGAAAGGGGAAAGGTTAAAGGGGTCACATCAATTCCTCTGTGACCAGATTTACAGGACCCTTACCTGTGAACTCCCCTCCCCCTCCCTTTTTGCGGCCTGTAATATTATGTGGTACTCCCTCTTGGTTTTTCGTTTTAAACAAGGGGTGTTATTTAATAAGGCATTAATCCCAACCCGAGTCATAGTGGCTGGGTTGATGAATGTATTGGTTTGTTTGAATAAATAACTGATGTCTTTGGCCCGGATTCACAAAGCACTTGCGCCGATGTATCTCCAGATACACCGCGTAAGTGCAAATATGCGCCCTCGTATCTATGCGCCGGGCCCATAAACTAAGATACGCCTAAAAACAGGCTTCATCTCACCGACGTAACTTGCCTACGCCGGCGTAGAGTGGGCGCATATTTACACTGGACGCATTTGGCGCTCCCATTGATTTTCTATTCAAATATGCAAATGAGGGAGATACGCAGATTCACAAACGTACGTGCGCCCGACACAGTGTGCGTAAAGTCATACGTCCGGCGTAAAGTTATGCCCCATAAAGTAGGTTAAACTCAGCAGCATCCATGCAAATGGCTGCACCAGGGAACACAAGGTGGCGTATTTTACGTAGTTTACGTTGGACGTGAATATGGCTGAGCGTAGGTTACATTCACGCCGTAGGCAGTGATCCGACGTATCTTAGGGAGTAGTTCCGATGTAATTCTGAGCATGCGCACTGGGATGCGTCCACGGGACGGTGCATGCGCCGTTCGTTATACTATCTGTCTGGCGCTCGGCCCATCATTTGCATTGGGTCACGCCTCATTTGCATGGCTCACGCCCACTTCCACCTACGCCGGCTTACGCCTAGGAAACCCAGTGCAGTTTTGGGAGCACTGGCTTTGTGAATTCAGTGCTTGCCTCTCTGCGCTGCGTCGGCGTAGTGTGTACAGGAGATACGCTACGGCGGCATAAATGTGCGCCACTGTCTGTGAATCCGGGCCAATGTATTTATATTTACCTATGGTGATATATATGGTAATAAAATATGATTGTTATATTAAATTGCAGTAATAAAGGCCTGTGGCCAAGTTTATCCCACCTCAGTTGTTTGTGGTCATTATATTATTATTACATAGTAATATTCAGGCATACAGTCCCATGCATTTCCTGGCCTTTGAAGAGTGGTCAGGTGAAATAAAAGGGCAAATTATTGGGCTTTGTTTATTTGTCAACCTCTCATTATAAAAGCAAAGGTTCCCAGAAGCATGTTTTCAATGTGTCTGCAGGCTTAGAGTAAAAAAGGACAGCTGACAGAATGTTTGCAAGGAGGTTTACAGTATATTAAAAAAGTAATGGGACGCCTGTCTTTACACGCACATGAACTTTATTGGCATCCCAGTCTTAGTCTGTAGAGTTCAATATTGAGTCGGCCCACACTTTTGAAGCTATAACAGCTACAACTCCTCCGGAAAGGCTGTGCACAAAGTTTAGGAGTGTGTCTATGGGAATGTTTGACCATTCTTCCAGAAGCGCATTTGTGGGATCAGGCACTGATGTTGAATGAGAAGGCCTAACTCGCAGTCTCTGCTCAAATTCATCCCAAAGGTGTTCTATCGGGTTGAGGTCAGGACTCTGTGCAGGCCAGTCAAGTTTCTTTGCCCCAAACTCACTCATCTATGTTTTTATTGGACCCTGCTTTGTGCACTGATCAAATTATTTGGTGGAGGGGGGGATTAGGTTGTGGGGTTGTTTTTTAGGGGTTAGGCTTGGCCCCTTAGTTCTAGTGAAGGGGCTATAGCAAGAGGCAGTTTGTTCACGAAGGACTAGAGAACGTTACAATAATAAGTATCTACAGTCGACAGTGAAGCATTGTGGAAGTTCCTTGCAAGTTTGGGGTTGCATTTCTGCAAATGGGGTTGGAGATTTGGTCAGGAACAATGGTGTCCTCGATGCTGAGAAATGCAGGCAGACATTTATCCATCATGATATACCATCAGTGAGGCATGTGATTGGCCCCAATTGTATTCACCAATGACCCCAAACGTGCATCCAATGTCATTAAGTTGTCTTCAGCAGGGATGGACTGGTCATTGGGACTACAGGGAGTTTCCCGGTGGACCGATGGCTCAGTGGTGGGCAGGCTTCAGTGACAGCAGACCGCCGCATCCTCTCCGCTCCTCTGTCTCTCCCTTCCCGCATCGCTCACCTCCTCTCCCCCCCACAGTGCTCACCTGGGGGGAACAGAGAAGCAGGGGGGGACCAGAGGAGCAGGGACGACGACAGAGAAGCATGGGGGAGGGGACAGACAGCTGACTCAACAGCATGGCCTGGGAGTTTCTCACTTCTGCCTAATCTTGTCCCATAAGGGGGGAGCACCAAACTGATTATTTTCCCCGGGTGAAATAATGTCTAGCTTCCCCACTGGTACTGCCTATAAAAGTACCAGTACCAGCCGCTCTATTCTAATAAAGTAGAACGGCTAGTGGCTAGTGAAGGGGGAGAGGGGCTTGGGTGGCCGGGGGGGGGGGGGTGCGGGAGTTGTCCGGCCGCCATGGGAGAGACCTGTCAAAGTGGGCCAGTCTGGATAAAGTCCAGGGCCAAATTTTTGTCCCAGTCCAGCCCTGATCTTCAGTGTAAAGAAGAACAAGGAGACCTGGATGTCCTAGAAATTATAGTTTGGCCCCCACAGAGCCCTGATCATCAGCCCCAACATCATCGAGTCTGTCTGGAATTCACAAAGAGACAGAAGGATTTGAGGAAGCCTACATCCACAGAAGATCTGGGGTTAGTTCTCCAAGCTGTTTGAAAGAACTGCCAAGTTCCTTCAAAAACTGTGTGCAAGTATACCTAGAAAAATTGAAGAACGTATGCTGTTTTGAAAGCAAAGGGTGGTCACGCCAAATAATGATTTAATTTGGATTTCTCTTCAGTTAATTTACTTTTCTTTTTGATAACTTGAAAACTATTAACGCTTCTACAGTGTTTCCCCGAAAATAAGCTTGGGTCTTATATTAATTATGCCAACAAAAGACACAGTAGGGCTTATTTTCGGGGTAGGTCTTACCATGTAATGTGCGGTCTTCTCTCCCCCTCTCCCTCCCTGCCTGTCAGGAATCCCCAGTGTAAACTCAGTTAAAATGCTTGTAAAATCCTATAATCCACTCTATTACAGTATTACTGTATATAATTTACAATGTGTGCTTTTCTGTAATATAATTGTGCCAAATACATTTGTTATAGCGCCGCCCTGCACTTCTGTTTCCCGCCGGAGCTCTCTTCCCCGCAAATATATTACAGAAACACACACATTGTACATTATATAATACTGTAATAGAGTGGATTATAGGATTTTACAAGCATTTTTGTAACTAGGGCTTATTTTTGGGGTATGGCTTATATTGCAGCCCTCCTGGAAAATAACGCTAGGTCTTATTTTCAGGGTAGGTCTTATTTTTGGGGAAACAGCATTTTTACAGCATTTTTTTCACACCTGTCTGAAACTTTTGCACAGTGATAAAAAATACTGTGTGTGTATATATATATATATATATATCTACATATATACATCTCTCTCTTTCTCTCTCTCTCTCTATATATATATATATATATATATATATATAGATCTATATCTATAGATATAGATCTATATATATAGAGATCTCTCTCTCTCTCTCTCTCTCTCTCTCTCTCTTATATATATATATATATATATATATATATATATATATATATATATATATATATATATATATATATATATATATATATAATGTGTGTGTGTGAAAATATTTGAGTTTATTATTATTATTTTTGTTCCTGATACAGGCAAAGATTATTGTTATTTTCAGGATATCACAGAATACCGTATTTGCCTGTGTCTTGTCACATTCGGCTCCCTATCACAGATTGCTCCGGAAGTGATGTTTTGTCGCCGCCATCTTGCTACACCCCACACTCCTGCACAGCAATGATAGAGTGTGAAGGGGGCAAGCGGACATCTTGTTACACCCTCCAGAGTTTTAGATTTCACTGTTATTTTCAACACAAAATGTAGCTTATGTGCTTAAATACAGTGGGCTGGATTCAGATACAATTGTGTATCTATGTGCCGGCGTAACGTATCTCAGGCGCCGTAAATTTGGGCGCAAGTTCCGTATTCAGAAAGAACTTGCGCCCTTAGTTACGGCGGCGTAACGTATGTCGTCCGGCGTAAGCCCGCCTAATTCAAATGTGTTTGATGTGGGCGTGTTTTATCCAAATTCACTGTGACCCCACGTATTTGACGTATTTCACGAACGGCGCATGCCCCGTCCATGGAATATCCCACAGTGTGCATTGCTCCAAAGTACGCCGCAAGGACGTATTGGTTTTGACGTGAACGTAAATGACGTCCAGCCCTATTCGCGAACGACTTACGCAAACGACGTAAAATTTTCAAAACTCGGCGCGGGAACGACGTCCATACTTAACATTAGCTACGCCTCATATAGCAGGGGTAACTTTACGCCGAAAAAGCCTAAGTAAAAATGCGCCGGCCGGACGTACGTTTCTGAATCGGCGTAAATACCTAATTAGCATATTCCTCGCGTAACTATACGGAAGCGCCACCTAGCGGCCAGCGTAAATATGCAGCCTAAGATACGACAGTGTAAGTGTAAGGATACTGCCTTGTGAAAACTAATTAGTACTGTTGGATCTCAGCTGCAGAGGCTTCTCAGGTCTAACCACCAGTTCACTCTCTATATAGCCAGAAAGTTTTGGGGTTAATTCATCACAACCTCAATCTGTACCAACATAAAGTATCTTATTGCTGCATAGCATGAAATCATATAAGGGAAATAGTTTAAAGTCTCTTGGATAAAAAAGGAAAGCTTACTGTGTACCTTGCTTGACAGTATTTATGTTACACCTGACTTTATGAAGGAGTAATTATTATCTGGCGTTTATATTGTTACTTCACAATATTCCTGCTTAGTACTGAAAACAAGCTTAGTCCATAAGAGTATTAAATCAGGTAAGTATTAGAAGAGGTATATGTAATAACGTTTCCTCCAACTTGCAAGTATTTGGTTTCACATCACAATGCAGCAGGTAATTATATGAACATGATACTTGCGGTTCCGCTGGGTCTTGTAGTACACTGCTGCAGAATGTGTATAGGAGAGTCCCAGGTTACTGGATGTTGAAGAGTCTGTGCAGGGCTGAGGAAGAGTGCAGTGGCTGAAGGCTCACTGCTTGCTTACACCAGGAGACAGAGATCTGTGGTCAGGGAGCTGACAGGTGAGAAGGTCTGCAATGGCTCCTAGGCTTCAGGGTGTGGGATGGTTGTTCACAGGTGACGGCAGGCATCCGAGAGAATAACCGAACACCCTGCCATCATCTGTGGGGAATTTAAATAGCCCTGATTTCGAGGGGAAAACGGGAAGGACGCTGAGTCGCACTTCCGCGTTCCAGCTTGGAACGCAGACGTCCGCGCACCGGAAGTGACGCGGACGTCTTTGCAGAACGGAGCGCAGCTGCTGGGACAAGGCACAGCTGCGCTCGTTCTGCGAACAGTAACATCAGAGATGTTACATACTCCCCTCCTCAAGGGGGCAACACCACTGCTCCCAGAGATAGAGGGCCGATTAGGATATCTTAGGTGAAATTGTGTGATTAGACGAGGGGCATGTATGTCTGAAGAATTTTCCCAAGAGTCATCAAGTTGATCGTAACCTTTCCAACGTATTAGGTATTGAAGAGTGGAACCACGTTTTCTAGAATCGAGTATTCTCTCAACTTCGTATTCAGTCTCACCATGCACCTTGATAGGTGAAGGCGGACATGGCTTCCTATTAGGAAATGGATTAGAAACGAAAGGTTTAATGAGAGATACATGAAATGAAGAATGTATTTTCCAATCTGGGGGTAGAAGTAATTTGACAGCATTAGGATTAATCAAATGTGATATTTGGAAGGGTCCAGTGAATTGGGTGCCTAGTTTTTTTGATGGTATTTTTAGGTGGAGATTTCGGGTGGAAAGCCAAACTAAATCCCCGACCTTATAATTAGGAGGTACCGATCTGTGAACATCATAGTATTGTTTTTGTCTTTGTTGAGCAGTCTTTAGGTTGGAACGTAGAATATCCAGTGTATTTTTTAAAGAAGAAAGGTAATTATCAACTGCTGGAACACTATTTGGGAGATAAGTGGTTGGTAGACTGTTGGGGTGGAACCCACAATTGGCAAAGAATGGTGTGAATCGAGACGAAGAACTGATAGAATTGTTATAAGAGAATTCAGCAAGGGGTAGTAGTTGAAACCAATCATCTTGTAGGTGTGTACAGTAACATCGTAGGTATTGTTCCAGGATTTGGTTGACACGTTCTGTCTGCCCATTTGTCTGAGGGTGGTAGGCAGTGGACATGCGGTGGTCAATTTGTAGAGCATTACATAGGGCCTTCCAAAATCTAGAGACAAATTGACTACCGCGATCCGAAATGATTTGTGAGGGTACTCCATGTAATTTGAGAACATTGGTAATGAATGCCTTTGCTGTCTCAAGGGAAGTTGGTAACTTCTTTAAAGGAATGAAGTGTGCCATCTTGGTTAAGAGATCTACTGTGACCATAATGGTGTTGGCACCGTTGGACCTAGGGAGATCAACTATAAAGTCCATCGACACAACTTCCCAAGGTCTATTAGGTACTGGGATAGAGGCGAGAAGACCGAAAGGAGGTTTCCTAGAATGCTTGTTACGAGCACAAATTTCGCATGAGCTAACATATTCATGGATCGTTTTAGCCAGATTGGGCCACCAATAATCTCTTTTAATGAGGTGAGTAGTTTTGTTGATCCCAGGGTGGCCGGCTAAGGGTGAGTCATGAAGATGCCTAAGAAGTGAGAGTTGTAGATTGGGGGGAACGTAGATCTTGTCGTTGAAAGTATAAACACCATCTGGTAATCTAGTAAGATCTTTTGGTAAACAAGAGGGATCTCTGGAGAGTGTTTGAGAAATTAGCTGTCTAAAGGAGGTAGAAACGCCAATGACTCGGTTTGATGGAATGATAGATAGTGGAGGAATCTCAGTAGTTTGGTCCTCATTCATACGAGACAAGGAGTCAGCCTTGATGTTTTGTGTTCCAGGCCTGTAGGAAATATAAAAATCAAACCTGTCAAAAAATAAACTCCATCTGACCTGACGGGCAGAGAGTGTCTTACATGCCTTTAGATGTTGTAAGTTACGGTGGTCTGTCAGGATGGTTATTGGATGAGTGCTACCCTCCAACAAGTGTCTCCAATTTTCTAATGCATCTTTAATTGCAAGGAGTTCCTTTTCACCGATGGGGTAGTTCTTTTCTGCTGGTGATAGTGTCCTGGAGTAAAAAGCTACAGGATGTAAAGGCTCAGATAGAGTTGCACGTTGAGAAAGTATAGCACCCAAGGCATAATGAGAGGCGTCTACTTCTACAGTGAAGTGGTATTGAGGGTTAGGCAGTTGTAAGATGGGTGCCGAAGTGTAAAAGAGCTTAAGAGTGTCAAAGGAATTCTGGGCTTCCTTTGACCAGGAGAAGGGTGTCTTTGAGCTAGTAAGAGCACTCAATGGTTTGACAATTGCTGAGAAATTCTTGATAAATTTGCGGTAGTAGTTTGAGAAACCGAGGAACCGTTGAAGAGCCTTCCTTGAGTGAGGTATTGGCCAGGAGATAATACACTCTACTTTAGATCGGTCCATTTGGATGCCTTGGGGTGTAATTTGGTACCCTAGGAAAGAAATACTTGACTGGCTGAAAACACATTTCTCCAGCTTGGCATATAAGGAATGCGTTCTGAGCCTGGCCAAAACCCAACGAACGTGTTTAGTGTGTTCCTCAAGTGTATCAGAGTAGATCAAAATGTCATCCAAATAAATTACTACGCAGATGTCAAGCAGATCCCGAAAAATGTCATTTATGAACCACTGGAAAGTAGCAGGTGCGTTACAAAGTCCGAATGGCATCACAGTGTATTCATATAGACCGTAGCGAGTCTTAAAAGCGGTCTTCCACTCATCACCTGGACGAATCCTGATCAAATTGTAGGCACCCCTAAGGTCTAGTTTTGTGAAAACTTTAGAGGTTTGAAGGCGTTCAATGAGTTCAGGAATGAGTGGTAAGGGGTAGCGGTTCTTCACAGTGATACTGTTGAGGGCACGGTAATCAATGATAGGCCGTAGTGAGCCATCCTTATTTTTGACAAAGAACATGGCGGCACTTGCGGGAGAAGTGGATGGTCTAATAAAGCCCTTTTTCAAGTTTTCATCGAGGTAACTCTTAAGGTGCACAAGCTCTGGTTGTGATAGAGGATAGATACGTGCAGTTGGGATTGGAAAGCTAGGTATGAGATCTATAGGGCAGTCGTATATTCGATGGGGGGGAAGAATTTCTGCCTTTGTTTTACTGAAAACATCTGAGAAATCTAGTAGATAATTAGGGAGATCTTTACAGTAACCTTCTGTGGAGAGAATCGTAAAAATTGGGTAGCAGGTCTCGTGGCAAAATGTGGAGTTTAAATTGAGTGAGTGGTTAGACCATAGAAAAGTTGGCTGGTGGAGTAGTAGCCAAGGTAACCCGAGAACTATTGGAAATAACGGAGTTGGAATGACATCAAAGACAAGGGTCTCTGTATGGTTATTCCCGCAAGTGACCAGTAGGGGTGAGGTCTGAGAGGAAATTGGGCCATAGTTGGAACTAGAACCATCAATAAAAGTGACAGAGAGAGGATTTTGCTTAACCACACATGGAATTTTATTTGAATTTACAATTGCTAAATTAATGAAATTGCCACAGGCACCGGTGTCGACCATCGCTTCAATGGTAATTCTGGTTTGATCCCACTGTAAGGTAAGAGTGACATAAATAAATCGATTAGTGGTAGTTCCAGGTGGATTGGTTTTACAAATGTTAGAAATGTTACCTTCGGAGTTCCTCTTAAGGAGTGGACAAGTGGAGACAATGTGGTCTGGAGCGGAACAGTAGAGGCAGAGGTTATTAGCTCTGCGCCGTTGTTTCTCAGCCAATGATAAAGGACCTTTGACAGTTCCTAGTTCCATGGGAACGTCCTTTGGAGGTGACTTAGATCTCCTGAATTGTGGAGGTAAGTAAGTGTTGAATCGTTCAGCCTTCCTTTCACGGAGACGCCGGTCAATGGTGAGAGATAAATGCATCAGATCTTCTAGGGATGGAGGAAGCTCTACGCGAGCTAACTCATCCTTCATTGATTCAGATAAACCTAATCTAAATTGATTACGGAGTGAAATGTCTGTCCATTGTGTCTCTTTGCTCCAACACTTGAATTCCGAAATATAGTCCTCCACATGTCTTTTCCCTTGTTTAAGGCTCCTAATGGTGTTCTCAGCTGTAAGCTGTTTGTTAGGGTCCTCGTAGAGGAGTGACATTTCATCCAAAAATGTATTAAATGCCCCCAGTAAATCACCATGTTCATCCACATATGCATCAGCCCAGACCCTAGGCTCTCCTTTCAAATATGATATGAGGGTGAGGATACGAACCCTGTCTGAATGATAGGTGCGGGGGCGCAGTTCGAACATGAGGCGGCAAGCACTAATGAATTGGCGGAAAATTTTTCGGTCCCCTGAGAAGGGTTCAGGGGGGCAAACTTTGGGTTAAAAAAAAAGGAAGACGTATCTGAACGAAACGTGCGTAAAGCGGATACACGCACACACGCACGCACTTCCGGTTTCCAGTTTGTCGTCAGTGGAACGCACGCCGTTCCCAGGCTATCGCTGACACTTCCTGGTACACGCAGTGTGGCGTTAGGAGTTATGCTAGCAGATGTTAGCCACTCCACCTGCAACTTTTGTTTTTATCTTTTTATCTTTTTACAGAGCAATACCCCTGCTCTATTTGTTTTATTGCCCAAAATCTTTTATTATTATTATTTTTCACACTGTGCACGTGACTGTTAGTTCCAATAAACCAGCGTTTGTTCAAACGTACCACGCTATGCCAGTGTGTTTGTTTTTTCGGAGGACTGTGGACCAATAAAAACAATTTTTACCCATTGCCGTGGGAGATCCCAGAGCCGTCGGAGGCATACTTCTTGCACTTTACCCCTGCAGGGGTTAGTGCCTCTGGTGAGTGGGGACCCAAGAGGGGGAGCACCGTGACCACTGCGTGGAATTCTCACTAATGTTTATCTGAGCACTCACCTTTATAGGTGCACCTTTGCAAGCACGGACTCTATCATTCCTTGGATGGACTCTGCACTTATTTATAATTTATAATTTATTTTTGATACGAAGATTGTTTGTTTCACTGCACTTTATCATTGGACTATTTTTACCATATTTAATATTTAATATCTTATGAAGATTGTTTTTCTCACCGCACTTTATCATTGGATTATTTGTATTATATACTTTTCCTTATGATTATGATTTGTCATATGAGTGTTTAACACTCACCTAGTGGAAACACAAACAGGCTAGCCTATAGCCTACCAGTGATAGCACAGTTTGGTCTATTTGATTGTCATACAACTGTATGTGTTTTTGGTTTACCTTTGCATGCCAGCACCTAGTTACTGTTATTACACTTAGTATTTAGCTGGTACCCAGTTTCTGCTTTCACAATATATGCTGGCTATATAATCACTACACTTATATACGCACCCCTCGGGGTCACTGTTCACAACCACAGTTTGATACAGTTTATAAGTAGGGCAGCGCCAACACCCCATCCCACTCCCAATAAACTTTGGGTTCAGGTCTCTCCCTGGGTAATGCAACATTTTGGTTGCGTAAAGCATCATTTTCTAGACGTAAATCATTGACGGTGGCAGTGAGGTTATCCACTCTTTGTGAAAGTCCAACTAGGTGGTTAGCAAGCTCTGCTGGATCCATTATCCTTTTAAAAGGGGGTTCGGTTATTATGTAAGGATACTGCCTTGTGAAAACTAATTAGTACTGTTGGATCTCAGCTGCAGAGGCTTCTCAGGTCTAACCACCAGTTCACTCTCTATATAGCCAGAAAGTTTTGGGGTTAATTCATCACAACCTCAATCTGTACCAACATAAAGTAGCTTATTGCTGCATAGCATGAAATCATACAAGGGAAATAGTTTAAAGTCTCTTGGATAAAAAAGGAAAGCTTACTGTGTACCTTGCTTGACTGTATTTATGTTACACCTGACTTTATGAAGGAGTAATTATCTGGCGTTTATATTGTTACTTCACAATATTCCTGCTTAGTACTGAAAACAAGCTTAGTCCATAAGAGTATTAAATCAGGTAAGTATTAGAAGAGGTATATGTTATAACGTTTCCTCCAACTTGCAAGTATTTGGTTTCACATCACAATGCAGCAGGTAATTATATGAACATGATACTTGCGGTTCCGCTGGGTCTTGTAGTACACTGCTGCAGAATGTGTATAGGAGAGTCCCAGGTTACTGGATGTTGAAGAGTCTGTGCAGGGCTGAGGAAGAGTGCAGTGGCTGAAGGCTCACTGCTTGCTTACACCAGGAGACAGAGATCTGTGGTCAGGGAGCTGACAGGTGAGAAGGTCTGCAATGGCTCCTAGGCTTCAGGGTGTGGGATGGTTGTTCACAGGTGACGGCAGGCATCCGAGAGATTAACCAAACACCCTGCCGTCATCTGTGGGGAATTTAAATAGCCCCGATTTTGCGGGGAAAACGGGAAGGACGCTGAGTCGCACTTCCGCGTTCCAGCTTGGAACGCAGACGTCCGCGCACCGGAAGTGACGCGGACGTCTTTGCAGAACGGAGCGCAGCTGCTGGGACAAGGCACAGCTGCGCTCGTTCTGCGAACAGTAACATCAGAGATGTTACAGTAAGACACTTACGTCAGTCGGATCTTAGGGAAATCTATGCGTAACTGATTCTCTGAATCAGTCGCATAGATACGACGGCCCGCACTCAGAGATACGGCGGCGTATCTGGAGATATGCCGTCGTACCTTCTATCTAAATCCGGGCCACTGTATTTAAGCATATAAGCTCCGTTTTGTGTTGAAAATAACTGTGAAATCTAAAACTTTGGTGGGTGTAACAAGATGTCCACTTGCCCCCTTCACACGCTATCATTACTGTGCAGGAGTGTGGGGTGTAGCAAGATGGCGGCGACGGAACGTCACTTCCAGAGCAATCTGTGAAGGGGAGCCAAATGTGACAAGACACCGGCGTATAAGACGGCTGGGCATATAAGACGACCCCCTAATTGTAAATTTTAAATGTTGGTTTTGTGGTATACTCACTGTATAAGACGACCCCCATAAGACAACCCCCTTCCGACCAGTCTGCAGCCTGCTGGATGTGTCTCACAGTATACATACAGTATACCGCGCTGAGCCAATCACGGTGAGCGATGCATTCTATTAATGAATACAAAGCCTGCTCAGATTGGCAGAGGCTGTGACATCATCAGCCCACACCTCTGACTCTCAAAGCCAATCTAAACAGGCTACTGTATGTAGCCAGCTCAGATTGGCAGAGGTTGTTCCTCCAATCCGAGCAGGCTCTGTATTCATTAATAGAATACATTGCTTGCTGGGATTGGCTCAGAGGTGTATGCAGTATTACCGCACATTCACCGAGCATCTGGTGGGCTGACATCCAGCACCCGGCGTATAAGATGACACCCACTTTTTGGACTTTTTTGTGTGTAAAGGGTCGTCTTATACGCCAGAAAATCACATTTATAAGTGCACCAAAGCACCACTTCATCAATCCCCCTATTGACATAGTAAAGGGAAAGGCAGAGTTGTTTTGCATGCAGCTAGTAGGGGTTTAGCAGGTTTTACATCTATGGGCTTCACCCTTGACTCAGGGAACATCTTTCCTTTACATTTTGGCAGTGGGTGTGTTATATAGCAAGGCCACATAGAGGAGGGAGTGGAGTGGCTAACCAAGCATACCTTCTCCTCCCTCTTCCAGGTTCAGATCAGTGGATTTTGTCCAGCAGCTGAAAATGCACCCCCTCTTTCCCTATATTGCCTCACAGACTGTTATGGAGGAGTCAGATGAATATTTTGAACACAGCATGGGTAACTTGATGCCAGAGGATGCTCAAGAATTCCAGTAAATGTTTATCAACCATGCTTCCCCACTGGATAGCACTGCCCCAGGGATTGCTATACATTAGGTGGTTCCACATAGCTCACCAGCCTGGTCCTTTTTTAACACATCTGCTGTTGACAACACCATAGTGGTTTGCAGTCTCTGCCTTTGGCATATAAAGCATGTCCATTTTACCATTTATTTAGGTACCAAATGCATGAGGTGACACGATTCTTCACCACAGAAGCAGTGATAAAAGCACCCAAGCCGGTGACAATACACTGGGCTAGATCTCAGAAGAAGCTCCATTCGGTACTCTTCAAATCTACCTTGGGAAACCGAATCGAAACTATTCATCCTCAGTTAACAGCCTCAGATACACTGGATGCCATAAATGCAGCTCTGCTACAATCAGCCGACTTAGTAGCACCGAAACGCAAAGTCCGCATCCGGAAAAAAAAGTCCGGCTGGTTCAACAACCAGCTGTCCCTACTGAAGCAAGAGCGCAGAAGGGCGGAAGCCGCCTGGAAAAGAAGCCCTTCAGAGGATCACCTCATCATCTACAAGGCAATAACAACACGATATCATAAAGAAATCTTCAAAGCCAAGAAACATAATTTTTCTATGACGATTAACAGCGCCATTAACCGCCCCCGAGAACTATTCAAGATGGTCACCCAGACCATGAATCCGGGATGTCTTGAAGTCCCCAATTCAGACACCCAAGAGTTCTGTAATGAACTATCGGATTTCTTCATTGACAAAATCGAAAGAATCCGGGTAAGTATTCTGCAAAATAATACCCCCCTCAGCCCCCCCTTCAATCAACTACAAAACACCAACAGAAACCTTCTACAATCAACTAAGTTCACTCTGGAACCCATCTCCATCGATACCACCAAAAATATCATTGGTGCGTTGCGGAACAGCACAGCACCAAATTACATCATTCCCACCAAGCTGCTGAAGGAATGCGCCGACATTCTGGCGCCTCCCATCACACAGCTTATAAATCAGTCATTTAAGGAAGGCATAGTGCCATCCCTGCTGAAAGAGGGCACAATCCAGCCCATCTTGAAAAAACCTAACTTGGATCCCAAGGACCCAACTCACCGCCGCCCCATAACAGGCCTAAATATTCTCTCCAAGATAATGGAGAAAATAGTGGTACAACAGCTGCAACAGCATCTGGATACCCACAATCTACTCGATCCATTTCAATCAGGTTTCCGTCCCGGACACGGGACAGAAACGGCCTTACTCAAAATATGGGACGATGCCCTCGAGGCCGCAGACGAGGGAGAATCCTGTCTCCTGGTTCTGCTGGACCTAAGCGCAGCCTTTGACACAGTAGACCACAAAATGTTACTGATGCGACTGGCCGAGGTAGCCAGAATCGCAGAAGGTGATTTACCATGGTTTTCCTCCTTTCTTGAAAACCGATCACAAACAGTGAAACTGGGATCTTTCACGTCGGAAAAACGCACGGTGCCATGTGGAGTCCCCCAAGGATCCCCCCTGTCACCGGTACTGTTCAACATCTATCTTCGCCCTCTCTTTGATATTATCAGTAGCCAAGAACTACTTTATCACTCTTATGCAGACGATACGCAATTGTATTTTCGCATCTGCAACAAAAAGGATCATCATCTCAGTTTAGAGAAATGTCTCTCTTCGATAGAAAACTGGATGACTAAGAGTTATCTTAAACTCAACAGTTCCAAAACAGAACTTCTTATGTTTCACGCCAGCCGAAAGAGTCAACTGGCAACAACCTGGACACCGCCGCCCATTCTGGGCCAAATCATCACCCCTAGCTCCAAAGTCAAAAGTCTAGGAGTCATTTTTGACACCTTCATGACAATGGACGCACAAATAGGGTCAGTAGTCAGCGGATCGCACCATTTGTTGCGCCTACTACGCAGACTTATTCCATTTATCCCCAAAGAAGACGTAGCAGTCGTGGTGGGAACAATCGTGAATTCCAGACTGGACTATGCAAATGCCCTTTACCTCGGACTCCCAAAGTACCAAATCGCTCGTCTGCAAGTCGTACAGAATACGGCCGCCAGGCTGGTGACTGGGAAAAAAACATGGGAATCAATCTCACCTTCGCTGAGAACCCTTCACTGGTTGCCAGTAAAAGACAGAATTGTATTTAAAGCACTCTGCCTGACACATAAGTGCATCCATGGGAAGGCCCCGCAATATCTTTGCGACAAGATAGAACCTCACAATTCTAATCGCGTTCTGCGATCCACTGACCAAAATCTGGTCAAGGTGCCAAAAACCAAATACAAGTCCAAAGGAGAAAGAAGGTTTGCTTTTCAAGGTCCGAGACTATGGAACGCTTTACCAACCAGCGTTCGGTTGGAGGAAAACCACCTGACTTTCAGAAGACAGATTAAAACTCTGCTCTTTTGATGTCATGAGACACGAAACATCAAGCGCCCAGAGGCGATTCAGTTCGCATGTGCCGCGCTATATAAGTTTTTCATTCATTCATTCATTCAAGCAAAAGGATCTCAGTACATATTTTTGGTAAAAAAAATCCCAATAGGTGTATATTGATTGGTTTGCATAAAAGTTTAGGGACTTTTATTTTTACTTGTAATGGCGGCAATTTGCAATTTTTAGCGGGACTGCGACATTGCAGTGGACAAATCTGACCCCAAATTACACTTTTTGGGGAAAAGTGACATTATTACATTGATCAGTGCTATAAAAATGCACTGATCAATGTAAACAAGACACTGGCAGGGAAGGGGTTAACACTAGGGGCGATCAAGGGGTTAACTGAGTTCCCTAGGTGTGTTCTAACTGTATGGGGGATGGGCTGTCAAGGAAAATACAGAGATCCTGCAACAACATGGAAAACATGGACGCCCCCACCCATTCTGGGTCAATCCATCACCCCCAGCACCAAAGTCAAAAGTCTCGGAGTCATCTTCGACACCTACATGACAATGGATGCACAAATAGGGTCAGTAGTCAGTGGATCGCACCATCTGCTGCGCCTTCTACGCAGACTCACTCCCTTTATCCCAAAAAAAGACATAGCAGTCATGGTGGGAACAATTATCAACTCCAGACTTGACTATGCAAATGCCCTCTATCTTGGATTCCCAAAATACCAAATCACTCGTCTGCAAGTCGTTCAAAATACGGCCGCTCGACTTGTGACTGGGAAAAAACATGGGAATCAATCTCACCTTCGTTGAGATCCCTTCATTGGTTGCCCGTAAAAGACAGAATCACTTTCAAAGCACTCTGTCTAACGCATAAGTGTATTCTGGGAAATGCCCCCCAATATCTATGCGAGAAACTAAAAGCTCACAACACCAATTGCATTCTGCGATCCACCAACCAAAATCTACTCCAGATACCCAAAGCCAGATACAAGTCCAAAGGAGAACGAAGATTTGCGGTCCAAGGACCCGGACCCAGACTATGGAACGCTCTACCAACCACCTTCCAATTGGAGGTAAACCACCTGGCCTTCAGGAGAAAGATCAAGACCCATCTCTTCTGAGGGCCCAGGGAATGGATACCAAGCGCCCAGAGGCGATTCAGTTCGCATGTGTAGCGCTATATAAGTTTCTCACTCACTCATCACTGTTTCCAATGACTGGGAACAGTAGATCTTTGTCATGTCCCCTGTCAGAATGGGGATTTGTCTTGTTTAGAAATGCACATCCCGTTTTGCCTCTGTACTAGGCGATCACAGATCATCAAGTCCGCTCGACCCACCGGGATGCTCCCGCTCGCAACTGTGCCTGCGTGAGCCGCCATAAAGATACGACAATTTGCGCAGGAGAGCCAACCTGCCACCTTATAATGACGGCGGCTGGTCAGCAAGAAAGTTGTTAAAAAAAAAAAAAATATCGAACAAAAAAATATATATATTTATCTTTATCATGTAGTGGTTGCATTTATAGATTTTTTTTATTTTTTATTTCACCAGTTGATCTGGTCTGCAAGTCTTTTATTTTTCACCTTTCCTCAACAGATCAACCTGTCTAGCATACGTGACAGTTGCAGTGCTGACCACCTAACACTGACAGAAGTACTTACAATGTGTAATAGGTCAAATAAATCATCAAAGGAAATATCCTTAGGAGTTCAAAGTCTTTATTGTTCAGCTGGTTACAAGCAGTGCAAAGAACACCCATCCTTTTTCAGGGACCATTTAATCTCCCATTATCAGGGCTGGAGGAAAAGTTTAAAAAATAACATACATAGCGTTATGATAAAGAAGAATTTCTACTAAAAAATACACATGTATAAAATAAAAACAAAACACATAATAATGTACATGTAGTAAAAAAACACATATCCTGAAAAAGTTCAATACAGCTTGACTATATAAAGTAAATTTCATCCACAAATGTGAAAATCATAAAAATTGCTAGTGTAAAAAATCTAAAACAACCCCCAAAAAATAAGGGGAAGTATATCATATGCAATTCATTAATTGTATAAAATACATCAATAACTGCATAACTAAAATAAATTCATGAAAGTGTCAAGTTCATAAAAATGATTCAAAAGTTCATACAAAAAATGTTCATTACGTTTTTAAAAAAAATATTAGCAATATAATAAATTAATAATAAATAAAGTGTCTTGTGCGCAAAAAAAGTCCAAAGTACCACTGTACGAGAGGCATATAATCTTCAAATTGTAAATACCCCACATGTTCTTTCACCTCACGCTGGACACAGTGAATTACAGCTCCCAATTACAATAGTAATTACAGTTGTTATGAATGAAACCCATTCATAAAATGTCAAAACATCATTGTTAAGCCATGTACACACAATCGGTTTGTCCGATGAAAACAGACCAATGGACAAACCGATCGTGTGTGGGCCCCATCAGTTTGTTTTCCATCGTTGAAAAAAAATAGAACATGTTTTAAATTTCTCCTATGGATAAAAAAAGCTAGAAAAAAACAATTGTCTGTGTGAAAGTCCATCAGTCAAAAATCCACGCATCCTCAGAATCAAGCTCGGAAGCATTGAACTTCATTTTTCTCAGCACGTCGTAGTGTTTTACGTCACCGCGTTTTGGCACGGTCAAATTTTTGACTGATGGTGTGTAGGCAAGACTGATGAAAGTCAGCTTCATCGGATATCTGATGAAAAAATCCATCGGATTAGATTCCATCAGATATCCTATGGTGACACTAAGCTTATCTGAGTGAGTGAAAAACTTGAAAGGAACCCCACATGCAAACTGAATCGCCTCTGGGCGCTGATGAAAGTATATAAAAAAAAGATGAATATTTATGTATTTTTTTTCTTTTTAACATACTGTCACCAGACAGTGTCCCTGATCAACGCCATATGATGACCGCAGTGGTGGCAGTATGTCAACCTAAATAATAATCGTGAAACAAAAAACACATTTTATTTATTTAAAATTTTCCCCAAAATTGTGACAAAAAAAAATGCAACTTGAAAAAACTTGCCATGCCTCTTACTTAGTACCTCAGACTGTCTACTTTCCAAAAATAGGTCACATTTTGGCCTAAATTTATGAAGAAATTTGATTTCATTGGATACGTTTTATAACAGAAAGTAGCAAAATATTGTTGTTTTTTTCTGATTTTTGGTCTTTTCTCATTTATATAGAAACGAAATACCACCAAAAGAAAGCGCTATTTGTGTGAAAAAATTATATCATTTTTAGTTGTGTACAGTGGTGCATGCCTGGGCAATTACCAGTAAAAGTAGCACAGTGCTGAATAGCAAAAAAATGGCGTGGTCATGAAGGTAGTAAAGTCAAGTGGTTAATGGTTAATAAAATAGAAACAAAAAAAAAATCTGCAAGAAAACATTAATTATCAGAGAAGGAGAATAAGGAGGTAATTAGGGCTGATTAGAGTAAAGTAAGGTTAATTAATGGACATACTTTGCTGATTCATCCCTTTGATCTGCAGATGAATGAAGAAAATTATACAAAGTAATATCATACAGTATTATTTTGTATCTGTCAGGGAATTCCTGTGAGACATCTGGCTCACAGAAATGTGCATGCGCATGGCATTCAGCGCAGAATGGTAACCAGACATGGCACCAGACAGACTATTCAAGGATGCTCCTACCTGTGCACAAGAGCTTACTGGTCTTCACCTGTAACCTGTATCTGTCCAGTGTGTTCCCTTTGTTGCTGACCCAACTTGCTCCTGACCTGATCTCGGATTCTGCTCTTGACTTGTCGCAGTTTCTGACCTGGCTTGTTCCTGACTTTGACTCTGGTCATGATTCGGTATCTCGCTGGCTGCCTCTTTATGACCCTGGCTAATCCTGTGTCCATGCTTCTGTTTCTGATATTGGCTTCCCAACTTCAGCTGGACTACTGAGCATAGCTACTATTCCTGACCTGATGGTTATCTCCTAGCAACATCTGCTGGCACTTGTGTTCCTCCTATCCCACGGGACCCTCTGTTCCACTTTGAGTGGGGCCTGGGCTGGAGATAAAAGAGGCCAACCTTATCATTTCAGTCTCCTCTCAGGTATGTTGCAGTATCTTTCTATATTGAGTCTGGAGCAGTGTTTTTTTTTTTATAAACACTGACTGATATTGTTTTTTTGACAACTGCAGTTGTCAAAACCTTCCCTGAATACACAGCAATCCCGGCTTTGAATAATCAAAGTTGATAATTGCTGTATCCTGGGAGGGGAGGTCCCAGCAGCAGGGCAAAGACACTGACATGCTACACATATCCTGTGTAAAATTATGACTTTTTTTGATGTGTGTTTAGAATGCCCAAAGTCTGGAACTTTTTAAAAAGTGTTAGGCAAGCTATAGATGATTTTCTTTCCTGTAACACACAATTCGTTTTTGATGGGCAAATCTCTCCAGCAGAGCTTTGTGTTTTTCCAGCAGGGGAGGGGGTTCGGAGAGAACACAGATTATTGCAAGCGGCTATAGCTACTGGCAATAATCGCATGTAAAAATCCGACATGCTGGTTGTACTCAAGCTGAATGATGGATTGATTTGGGTACAATCAGCCGGCCCATAAATGGTTCGAATCACGGCCTGTCCCTGCTGAACCAGTTTAGACTCTAAACATCTAGAGTTTGGCTTTACAAAATTCCTCCTCTGCTTATTATAATAATATGGCCAGGTAGGTGCTCTCTTGTTTCAGGTGGACATCATATAATGTTTTCCCACTTGTGCGCCTCGTGCATCACTGCTGTGTCCACTGGACACAGTGGAACACAGACCGCTGTACCAGACCACTGTGTGTGGCCCTGGTACCATGTGACCACTTTTAACAATCACATAGATCACATGTCAGTTGTAAACAATAGCTGTCATTCACATCCATTGCTTACTATTGTGATATTTGTCTTTGATTACAGTGATCACATGGCAAATCACAGTGGGCCTGTACCATGTGATAGATGTGGCTAATCACACTTATCACAATTAGAAAGCAATGAATGCCATTCACAATGTAAAAATGATTGCTCATACAGTGATCATCTCTGTAATAAACAATCATAGTGTAAAAAAAAAACTGATCACCTCCCCAAAGCAAAACATGTAAAATGTGTGTGTGTGTGTGTGTGTATATATTGAAATTTGACACATTTTGTCATGTTACAACCAAAAATACTTTGTAAAACCACCTTTCACTGCAATTACAGCTGCAAGTACTGTTGGGAATGTCTCTACCAGCTTTGCACATCTAGAGAGTGACATGTTTGCCCATTCTTTGCAAAATAGCTCAAGCTCTGTCAGATTGGATGGAGAGTGTCTGTGAACAGCAAATTTCAAGTCTTGCTAAAGATTCTCAATTGGATTTAGGTCCGGACTGTGACTGGGCCAATCTAACACATGAATATGCTTTGATCTAAACCAGGGGTCTCCAAACTTTTCAAACAAAGGGCCACTTTATTGTCCTTCAGACTTTAGGAGGGCCAGATTGTGGCCAGCAGGGGCAGAACATGTCACAGGCCCAGCATCAGCGAGAATAAATATGGCCTTAGGGTTGCTAGCCAATAGGAGGAGGTGTATTCCCCCTATTAGTAGGAGGTATAGTATCCCATCATTAGGATTGGTGGAAGATATAGTGCCCCATTGTTGATGTCAGTGGGACAAATAGTGCCTCATATCAGTGGGAGGAATTGTGCCCCAAGGGCTGGATAAAGACTAACAAAGGGCCACATCTGGCCCTCGGGCCGCAGTTTGGAGACTACTGATCTAAACCATTCCATTGTAGCTCTGACTGTTTACTTAGGGTTGTTGTTCTGCTGGAAGGTGAACCTCCGCCCCAGTTTCAAGTCTTTTGCAGACTCCAACAGTTTTTTTTTTCTAAGATTGGCTTGCATTTGACTCCATCTATCTTCCCATCAAGTCGGACCAGCTTCCCTGTCCCTGCTGAAGAAAAGCATCTCCGCAACATGATGCTACCACCATCATGTTTCACCTTGGGGATGATGTGTTCAAGGTGATGTGCCATGTTAGATTTCCACCACACATAACATTTTGCTTTAGGCCAAATAGTCTCATGTGAACAGAGCACCTTCTTCCACATGATTGCCCCCACATGCATTCTCTGAAACTGTAAACGGGACTTCTGCCTTTATTTCAACAATGGCGTTCTTCTTCTTTCTTAAAGGCCATATTTGTGGAATGTACAACTAATATTTGTCCTGTGGACAGATTCTCCCAGCTGAGCTGTGGATCTCTGCAGCTCCTCCAGCGTTACCATGGGCCTCTTGGCTGCTTCTCTGATTAGTGCTCTCCTTGCCCAGACTGTCAGTTTAGGTGGATAGCCATGTCTTGGTAGGTTTGAAGTTGTGTCATTCTCTTTCTATTTTCAGATGATGGATTAAACAGTGCTCCGTGAGAGGTTTAAAGCTTGGGATATTTTTTTTATAACCTAACCCTGCTTTAAACTTCTCCACAACATTATCTCTGACCTGTCTGGTGTGTTCCTTAGCCTCTATTATGCTGTTTGTTTACGGAGGTTCTCTAACAAACCTCTGAGGGCTTAAGAGAACAGCTGTATTTATACCAGTGTTTCTCAATTCCAGTCCTCAGGCCCCCCCAACAGGTCAGGTTTTCAGGATTTCCCTCAGATGAAAAGGCTGTGGTGATTACTAAGGCAGTGAAACTGATCAAATCACCTGTGCAAAATAATGGAAATCCTGAAAACCTGACCTGTTGGGGGGGCCTGAGGACTGGAATTGAGAAACACTGATTTATACTGAGATAAAATTACACACAGTTGGACTCTACTAATTAGGTGACTTCTGAAGGCAATTGACTCCACTAGATTTTAGTTAGGGGTAACTGGGGGCTGAATACAAATGCACACCACACTTTTCAGATATTTATTTGTAAAATATTTTAAAAAGCATTTATCATTTTCCTTCCACTTCACAAGTATGTGCCACTTTGTGTTGGTCTATCACATAAAATCCCAATAAAAGACATTTAAATTTTTGGTTGTAACATGACAAAATGTGAAAAATGACAAGGGGTGTGAAGACTTTTTTAAGGCACTGTGGGCCAAATTCTCAAAAGACATACGCAGGCGGAACTGCTGTTCAGTCTGTGCCTAACTTTGGAAATGATCCTCAAAAGGCTTTTTCCAAAGTTAGGCAGAAAATCTGACATGTGTAAGACACTTACACGGTCAGATCTTAGGATGCAGTACCACATCCGCCGCTGGGGGCATTTCTCATTGAAATGCAGCTTTGAGTATGCAAATGAGGACTTAAGCAGATCCACAACGCTTTTCAGCATTGTGATTTCTGCGTAAGTTCCGATTTGCTTGCGCAAAACTAGGGCTGGTTTTACAATGTGGAAAATTAGTCACACCTTGTAAAGGCCCATTCAAGCGACGGCATTTGGTATGCATTCCTGAGGGAGAACTCCACGGCAATTTGTAAAATCAAAACCGGCATGGGTTCCCCCCCCAGGAGCATACCAGGCCCTTAGGTCTGGTATGGGTTGTAAGGAGACCCCCCCTACGCCGAAAATTCGATGTAGGGGGTCCCCCTACAATCCATACCAGACCCGTATCCAAAGCACGCTACCCGGCCGGTCAGGAATGGGAGTGGGGACGAGCGAGCGCCCCCCCCTCCTGAGCCGTGCCAGGCCGCATGCCCTCAACATGGGGGGGTTGGGTGCTCTGGGGCAGGGGGGCGCACTGCGGGCCCCCCCACCCCAGAGCACCCTGTCCCCATGTTGATGAGGACAGGACCTCTTCCCGACAACCCTTGCCGTTGGTTGTCGGGGTCTGCGGGCGGGGGCTTATCGGAATCTGGGAGTCCCCTCAAATAAGGGGGCCCCCAGATACCGGCCCCCCACCCTAAGTGAATGGATATGGGGTACATCGTACCCCTACCCATTCACCTGGAGGCAAACAGTTAAAGTTATTAAACACACAACACAAGGGTTTTTAAAATAATTTATTAGTCTGCTCCGGAGGCCCCCCCTGTCTTCTTTATTAGCTCTAATACCAGGGGGGCTTCTTCTTCCACTCTCCGGGGGTCTTCTCCGCTCGACGGGGGGGGTTTCTTCTTCCGCTCTCCGGGGGGGGTCTTCTCCGCTCTCCGGGGGTCTTCTCCGCTCTCCGGGGGTCTTCTTCTATCTTCGCCGCTCTCTGCTGTTGACTCGGCGCACCCCGGTTCTTCTGCAGCTGTCCGGTGCCTTCTTCTTCAGCGCTGGCTGCCTGCTATCTTCGTGTGTTAGCTCAATTACTAACAGGCAGCCAGCGCGGTCTTCTGTGACGTCATGTTCTTCTTCTCCCTTCTTCCGATGTTGACACGTCGCCTCTTCTCACTGCAATGATGGAAGCGCGCCTTGCATCCCATTTATATAGGCATCACCGTCCCATCATGCTCCGGTAGGTACCCACGTGGTGGGTGCACGTGGGTAGGCACCCACCACGTGGGTACCTACCGGAGAATGATGGGACGGTGATGCCTATATAAATGGGATGCAAGGCGCGCTTCCATCATTGCAGTGAGAAGAGGCGACGTGTCAACATCGGAAGAAGGGAGAAGAAGAACATGACGTCACAGAAGACCGCGCTGGCTGCCTGTTAGTAATTGAGCGAACACACGAAGATAGCAGGCAGCCAGTGCTGAAGAAGAAGGCACCGGACAGCTGCAGAAGAACCGGGGTGCGCCGAGTCAACAGCGGAGAGCGGCGAAGATAGAAGAAGACCCCCGGAGAGCGGAGAAGACCCCCGGAGAGCGGAGAAGACCCCCCCGGAGAGCGGAAGAAGAAACCCCCCCCCGGAGAGCGGAGAAGACCCCCGGAGAGTGGAAGAAGAAGAAGCCCCCCCTGGTATTAGAGCTAATAAAGAAGACAGGGGGGGCCTCCGGAGCAGACTAATAAATTATTTTAAAAACCCTTGTGTTGTGTGTTTAATAACTTTAACTTTTTGCCTCCAGATGAATGGGTAGGGGTACGATGTACCCCATATCCATTCACTTAGGGTGGGGGGCCGGTATCTGGGGCCCCCTTATTTGAGGGGACTCCCAGATTCCGATAAGCCCCCGCCCGCAGACCCCGACAACCAACGGCAAGGGTTGTCGGGAAGAGGTCCTGTCCTCATCAACATGGGGACAGGCTGCTCTGAGGTGGGGGGGCCCGCAGTGCGCCCCCCTGCCCCAGAGCACCCAACCCCCCCATGTTGAGGGCATGCGGCCTGGCACGGCTCAGGAGGGGGGGGGGGGCGCTTGCTCGTCCCCACTCCCTTTCCTGACCGGCCGGGTAGCGTGCTTTGGATACGAGTCTGGTATGGATTATAGGGGGACCCCCTACGTCGATTTTACGGCGTAGGGGGGGTCTCCTTACAACCCATACCAGACCTAAGGGCCTGGTATGCTCCTGGGGGGGGAACCCATGCCGGTTTTTTCTTTGAAAATTGGCATGGAGTTCTCCCTCTCAGGAATGCATGCCGAGCGACGCTGTAATTTTTTTTAAAAATTATTTGTTTTCCCGGCGCGTATATTTTTTTTCACCCGTCGCAACTTTAGTGTCCCGTCGCAATCCACAAAGCCCGGCGTAAATTACGTTCGCGCGCTGCACGTCGGGAAAATTACGTCACACGCATGCGCAGTACGGCCGGCGCGGGAGCGCGCCTCATTTAAATTTTAAACGCCCCCCGGAGAGGAGGACCGCCTTGCGACGGAGGCACTTAAGTTACACGGCGTGTAATTTCTAGGTAAGTGCTTTGTGGATCAGGCACTTAGGTAGAAATTTTAAGTCAGTGTAACTTAACTGCTGAAAGTTAAGTTAGGCAGCTTTTTTGAGAATTTGGCCCTGTGTGTATAATATATATATATATACTTTTTTTTGCATGCTGTAACCAGTCAGTCATATGGTGACACTGTACTGCTCTGATGACAGTACTATATGTAAAAAAATAAAATTTGGAAAAATAAAATCACCAGTCTCTCTGATCACTACCATACCAGTCATATTTTCCCTAATTGCCACCACACCAGTCTGAATGCCTGATTTTGACTCCTTGGAAGCCCAAGGGTGCTCCTTGGATTTTAGGCCCCCTTGTGCATCTAGGCTGTGAAAAAGTCTGACACAGTCTGTATACATCCTTATACTCGGGAGGCATAGAAGAATGAATTATGGGGTGTTTATTGTAAGTATGTCTATGCTGTGTGTGAGAAATAACTTATTAAAATCACTTTGTGTCTGGTATGGATATTAAGGGGAACCCTGCACCCATATTTAAAAATTGAACTATATACTCTGAACAGCAGTATATATACTATACGGCCCACCCTATATAATCTGCAGACAACTGGGCCTTAGGTGGTGGTGGTGGTGGTTAGGGATGAGCTTCGTGTTCGAGTCGAACCCATGTCTAAATACGAACGTTACGGGCCGTTCGCGCCAAATTCGAGTGGAACGTCACGGCCCATAATTCACTGCGGCATCGCAGTGCATTGCTGGCTGATGATTGGCCAAGCATGCACTATGACCCGCATGCTTGGCCAATCAGCGTGCAAAAAACGGAGAGCCATAATTGGCCAAAGCCAGGGTGGTTTTGGCCAATTATGGCTCAGGGGGTTTAGTACACGCCCCACACTATAAAAGGCCGTCTACAGGTCGGCCTTGTGTAGTGTGTTGCGGCAGTGGTTAAAGACAGAGAGAGAGAGAGAGAGTGTAATTTTTTCTAGGTAGATAGAGCAGGCAGGCTAGTCAGTTAAAGTTACAGTGTATAGAGGATATATATGCATCCCAGGTGTTGTACATATATTTATACACTGTATAGTTTAGCTAGATCAGCTATTCCTAATTTACTGGCAGAAAGGTGATTGTGCTAGCTGCAGTATTCTCACGTGGTGTATTGCCTGTGTCCTCTGCAGTGTGCACCATAAAGCTACGTGGTGTGTGTACTGCCTTTGTCCTCTGTAGTTTGCACTTAAAGCTACTTTGTGTGTACTGCCCGTGTCCTCTGTAGTTTGCACCTAAAGCTACTTGGTGTGTACTGCCCGTGTCCTCTGCAGTTTGCACCTAAAGCTACGTGGTGTGTGTACTGCCTTTGTCCTCTGCAGTTTGCACCTAAAGCTACTTGGTGTGTACTGCCCGTGTCCTCTGCAGTTTGCACCTAAAACTACGTAGTGTGTACTGCCTTTGTCCTCTGCAGTTTGCACCTAAAGCTACTTGGTGTGTACTGCCTTTGTCCTCTGCAAGCCATTGGTATGTCTGGAAGGACAACAAGGAGAGGCAGAGAGTCACGAGGGCAAGCAGGCTCTGTGTCTAGAGGCAACAGTGCTGTGAATGGACACGGTGCATCCTCATCAGCACGTGGCCGTTGGACATGCTCGTCCTTGTTTTTGGCAGCTGGCCGTGTTGAGCCGCAACATGCCGAAGACTTGATAGAGTGGATGACCAAGCCGTCCTCATCCTCTCTCACCCAGGCTCAGGTTTTTTTGTCTGGCAAAGCAGCTGCCAAGGCGTCCTCTTCCCTCTGCTCAATGGCATCAGTCACTCCTTCCCTAGCCCCACCATGTCCTCCTGAGGAGTCCTCCGAAGTGTTTGACCACAATGTTGGGTACATGCTGCATGAGAATGCGCAGCGTTTTGAAGGCTCCGATGATGGTATACAGCTAGAGGAAGGCAGTAACGTGAGCCCAGAGAGAGGACAGCAATCTGGCAGTCATGTTCCCCCAACTGCAGCATACTGCCAGGTTTTCTACAGTGATGAGGAGGGAGGGGATGATGAGGTCACTGACTCTACGTGGGTGCCTGATAGGAGAGAGGAGGAGGAGGAGGCACAGGCACATCTCCAACGAGGCAGGATGCCCTCCAGGGGCCAGCTTAAGGGCAGCACACCGACTGCATCACAATGCAGAGCTACGCATGTGCAGGGCGCTGCTGTGTCTTAGCATTATTCCAAAAGTTCTTTGGTGTGGGCCTTTTTTTGAGACGAGTGCATTAGATCGCACCGCTGCTATTTGCAACATATGTCTCAAGCGTACCTCGCGTGGCCAAAACATCACCCGCTTGGGCACCACATGCTTGACCAGACATATGTCAACCTGCCATGCAGTTCGTTGGCAAGCGTACCTCAAAGACCCACACCAAAGAACAAAGCGGACCTCCCCTAGTCCCTCATCAGCTGGGATTTCCAACCCCACTATACCCTTAGTCCTCTCTGAAGCCTACACAGATAGGACTGAAGGTGTAGAATTAGGTGTGTCACAGCCTAGTACATGTGGGCAATCTACTATCGGTACACCAATGGCAGATTGTATCAGGCATATTTCCCTGCCCCAGCTGCTGCAGTGCGGAAAGAAGTTCTCTCCCAGCCGAAGCTAAATTGCTAGCACTTCAACTGCTGCCTTTTCAGTTGGTAGATTCTGTCCCCTTCCGTGAGTTTGTGGAATGTGCGGTACCTCAGGGGCAAGTTCCCAAACGCCACTTTTTCTCATGGAAGGCGATTCCGGATCTCTACTGGCATGTGAAAGGCAATGTCCATGCCTCGCTGGACAGGGCGGTCAGTGGTAAGGTGCATATTACCGCTGACTCATGGTCCAGCAGGCATGGACAGGGACGTTACCCATCTTTCACGGCGCATTGGGTGACTCTGCTGGCAGCTGGGAAGGACGCAGGACAAGGTACAGTAGTGTTGGAGGTTGTTCCGCCACCACGCCTCCAAAATTCTACTGGTTGTGAAACACCTCTCTCCTCCACCCCCTCCTCTTCTTCTTCTGTGGCCTCTTCCTGTGCTGATGTGTCCTCAGAACCAGCGGTGCTCCGTAGGCGTTCAAGGGGCTAGGCAGGTACGTAGGCAAAGAGATGCCATGTGGTGCTTGAGCTGGTGTGCTTGGGGGACAGTAGCCACACTGGGGCAGAGGTTCTGTCAGCTCTGCAGGGGCAGGTTTAGAGGTGGTTGATGCCACGCCAGCTTAAGCCAGGAATGGTGGTTTGCAACAATGGCACCAACCTCCTCTCCGCCCTGCGACAGGGACAACTGACCCATGTGCCCTGTTTTGCTAATGTCCTTAATTTGGCGGTTCTTGGGCAGGTACCCGGGCTTACAGGATGTTCTGAAGCAGGCCAGGAAAGTCTGTGTGCATTTCCGACGGTCATATAATGCCAGTGCTCGGCTGGCAGACCTCCAAAGGGAATACAACCTGCCCAAGAACCGCCTAATCTGTGACATGCCCACCAGGTGTAACTCTACGTTGGCCATGCTGCAGCGGCTGCACACGCAGCAGAGGGCCATCAATGAGTATCTGTGCCAATATGGCAGCAGAACTGGCTCAGGGGAGCTTGTTTTTTTCCCCCACGCCAGTGGGCCATGATCAGGGATGCATGCACTGTCCTGTCACCATTTGAGGAGGCCACGAGGATGGTAAGCAGTGACAGTGCATGCATCAGTGAGACTGTCCCTCTTATTCACATGTTGGAGCACACGCTGCGTGGAATAATGGACAGGGCCCTTGAGGCAGAACAGAGGGAGGAAGAGGAGGACTTCCTTACCTCTCAAGGCCCCCTTTATCCAGACAGTGTTCCTGCTTGCCCGCCTATCACACAGGAAGAGGACAAGGAGGAGGAGGATTGTGTCAGCATGGAGGTGGAGCCTAGCACTCAGCATCAGCAGAAGTCTTCAAGGGATCAATTACAGTCCCAAGGAACCCATGGACTTGTACGTGGCTGGGATGAGGTGGCTGCGGATCATGTAGTCCTCAGCGACCCAGAGGACTTCGCACCGAATGCCTCAGCAAACCTACGTTGTATGGCCTCCCTGATCCTGCAAAGCCTGCAGAAGGATCCTCGTATTCGTGCTATCAAGGAGAGGGATCATTACTGGCTGGGAACTCTCCTTGATCCACGTTACAAGAATAAGGTTGCTGACCTTACCTTATCAGAGGGAGCAGAAGATGAAACATCTTCGGGAGGCCTTGCAGAAAGGTCTGTGCAACGTGTTCCCAGAGACTGGGGGGTTACAAAATCCTGGTCCTGGACAACGTGTTGCTGAGGCTTCAGTCAGTCACAGAAGGAGCGGTGGAGAAGGTGGCCGTCTGACCGATACGTTCAGACAATTTTTTAGTCCGCAGCCCCAAGGTATGACCGGTTCCAGCAACCATCGCCAGCGTCTGTTTTACATGGTGCGGGAATACCTAGGGGCAAGATCAGACTTGGACACCTTTCCCACTGAAAATCCTCTGGCTTACTGGGTCTTGAGGATGGATCACTGGCCAGAGCTTGTACAGTACGCAATTGAGCTACTGGCTTGTCCTGCATCCAGCGTTCTTTCAGAATGCACATTCAGGGCTGCTGGAGGCTTTGTGACCCATCACAGGGTGCGCCTCTCCACCGACTCGGTCGATCGACTGACCTTTATTAAAATGAATCAGGCTTGGATCACCACCAGCTACCAAGCACCCAATGCTGATGTAACTGAATAATTTCATTTGGAATGTCAGATCCCTTCAATACTGCCTATGCTGATGCTGAATGACTATACTGTTATGCTGAGTGACTATCCTTTTCCTCCTCAATGATCATGCTGATAGCTTGTAAGAACATTTTTGGTTCTGGGCACCGCCACCAGTGGCTAAGGCCCAATTTTTCTGCCCCTGTTTAACAGGGGCGTGTAATTAAATTTTGTTGATGCAATACTTTAGTTGGAGCGCAGGAATGAGCCCGCTGCAAAGTATTGCATCAAAAATTTTAATTACACGCCCCTGTTAAACAGGGGCATACGAATTGGGCCTTAGGCACTGGTGCTGGTGCCACAACACTGCAACCCCTCACAGATACTCTAGTTGGAGCGCAGGATTGAGCCTGCTGCAAAGTATTGCATCAAAAATTGTAATTACACGCCCCTGTTAAACAGGGGCAGAAAAATGTGGCCTTAGGCACTGGTGCTGGTGCCACAACACTGCAACCCCTCACAGATACTCTGCAGCGGGCTCATTCCTGCGCTCCAACTAGAGTATCTGTGAGGGGTTGCAGTGTTGTGGCATCGCCACCAGCGCCTAAGGCCCAATTTTTCTGTCCATGTTTAACAGGGGCATGTAATTAAAATTTTTGATGCAATACTTTGTAGCGGGCTCATTCCCGCGCTCCAACTAGAGTATCTGTGAGGGGTTGCAGTGTTGTGGCACCACCACCACCACTAACAAAGGCCCAATTCTTTGGGGAGGTTTGGGAGTGCTGTATACTACTTTTGGTAATATAGTGTTTGTCGCGTGTGCCTTCTTCCGTTCCATAAGATCTGAATTAATTAGATTTGCACTATTACCGAAAGTATTGGGACACCTGACTTTACATGCTCATGAACTTTAATGGCATCACAGTCTTAGGCCCCGTACACACAAGAGGATATCCGCTGGAAACGGTCCGCCGGACCGTTTCCAGTGGATAAATCCTCTGGCGGATTTGGATCTGATGGCTGTACACACCATCAGATCGAAATCCGCGCGGAATACATCCGCGGTGACGTGTCGCGCCGTCGCCGCGACGATGACGCGGCGACGTGCGCGACGCTGGAAAGTAAATACTTCCACGCATGCGTCGAATCATTACGACGCATGCGAGGGAGGGGAGCGGACAGACTGATCCGGTGAGTCTGTACAGATGACCGGATCAGTCCGCTGGACTGAATTCCAGCGGATAGATTTCTTAGCATGCTAAGAAATTTTTATCCGCTGGGAATCCGTCGGCTGGATTTTTATCCGCCGGGAAATGTCTGCTCGAACGTACACACGACCGGATCTATCTGCTGGAGATGATCCGCGGATCAATCCCAGCGGATAGATCCGGTCGTCTGTACGAGGCCTTAGGGGTAGATTCAGGTAGATTGGCTTATTTTTCTGCGGGCGTAGCGTATCTCAGATACGCTACGCCGCCGTAACTTAGTGAGGCAGGTTCTGTATTCACCAAGAACCTGGCCCTAAGTTACGGCGGCGTAGCGTAAATCTGCTGGCGTAAGCGCGCCTATCTCAAATTGTGAAGAGGTGGGCATGTTTTATGTAAATAAAACATGATCCCACGTAAATGCGCCGTCCGTGAAAGTAACCCATTGCGCATGCTCCAAATTAACCCGCAAAAAGACAATGCTTTTGACGTGAACGCACAGCCCTATTCACGGATGACTTACGCAAATTTCCAAAATTCGACGCGGGAACGACGTCCATACTTAACATAGGATACGCCTCATATAGCAGGGGTAACTTTACGCCGGAAAAAGCCTAACGTAAATGACGTAAAAAAATGCGCCGGGCGGACGTACGTTTCAGAATCGGCGTATCTACCTAATTTGCATATTCCTCGCGTAAATCGACGGAAACGCCACCTAGCGGCCAGCGTAAAAATTCAACTAAGATACGACGGCGTAAGAGACTTACGCCGGTCGGATCTTAGTCAAATCTATGCGTAACTGATTCTAAGATTACGCCGTCATATCTCCTACCTGAATCTGGCCCATTGTCTGTAGGGTTCAATATTGAGTTGACTAAGGCCGCGTACACACGGTCGGACAAAACCGATGAGAATGGACCGAGGTTCAGTTTCATCGGTCCAAAACGACCGTGTGTATAGCCCATCGGTCTGTTGTCCTTCGGTCCAAAATGTTAAAACATGCTTCAAAATCGAACCGATGGCCCGCTGCCCGATCGGTCCAAACCGATGGTTAGTACAGAAAGCATCGGTTCAAAACCCACGCATGCTCAGAATCAAGTCGACGCATTCTTGGAAGCATTGAACTTCGTTTTATTCAGCATGTCGTGTGTTTGACGTCTATGGGAATGTTCGACCATTCTTCCAGAAGTACATTTGTGAGGTCAGGTACTGATGTGGATAAAAAGGCCTGGTTCGCAGTCTCTGTTCTAATTCATCCCAAAGGTGTTCTATCGGGTTGAGGTCAGGACTAGTGTTGCTCACGAATATTCGTATTGCGAATATTCGTTACGAATATTGCATATTCGATTATTCGCGAATAACTCGAATATCGCGGCCAAAATTAGCTATTACGAATATTCGCATTTTTTCAAATTTATTTTTAAAAGAGATCACATCCTAGTGATCTCCATCGACGTCTAAAAGCATTGCTGGTACGATTAGAGACTCTGGGCCGAGTAGCTAAGCTGAGGCGATCCTTTTATGTTGACGAATATTCGCTATCGCGAATATTCGTATTACGATTATTCACGAATACTTTCTCCGCCCTTCTTTTGCATCAGAGCCAATCAGAGTTCTCCTACGACAGTTGTCAGAGGTTAGCAACCTCCATAGCAACCAATAGGAACCTGCCTGCACGACCAGTATATAAGATCACTCCCAGCAGTATTTCAGTGCAGATTCACAAGGTGGCTAGAGAGAGTGGAGTGTTTCTGTGCGTTTTTCCAGTGTATCACATCTTCAAAGAATTTTCCATCTTTTGTCCCGTGTCATTTGCATTTCACCTCTTTAATGAGAATAATAACTGTTTAACATAAAGACATTTAAGAGATGTCAACGTAAACGGTTTACTTGGCTTTTTTTTAACTCAACAGAATCAGGGGCCCCAGTGTGCGGTTGATCTTTACCTAACTCAATACAGATCAGTCTAGAGGAGAGATCTGTATTTTCCAAATCTATGGTTATTCAATATTTATTAAACTAATTAATATACAAATTGGTCAAAGTAAACCCTCAAATCTATATAATAATGTATTTATTTTATTAATACCTTGTTGTTAGTTGCAGGGTCCATTACGTAAAACCACACTTTTTCCAAAGGGCAGGTGAAATTGAATGTTTCAGAATTTCGCAATCAATTTCGCATTCGCATTAGCGAAATTTTGCAAAAAAAAATGTTTTTGATAAAATATCACGAATATTCGATTTTAGCGAATATTTCACGAATATTCGTCTATATATCCGTGATATATCGCGAAATCGAATATGGCGTATTCCGCTCAACACTAGTCAGGACTAGTTAGGTTAGACCAGGTTAGTCAAGTTTCTCCACCCCAAGCTCACTCATCCATGTCTTTATGAACTCTGCTTTGTGCGAGTGAGACTACTGGGCTCAGAATTCTACTATGATAATACCCCCCTTTTTTCTATGCCTTTCTATTGGCTCTTGGTATCCCCAGGTTCCTCAGGTTGGAGACTTTGGATTTTTCCCTGGTTAAAAATGCTAAAATATGAGTGGTTTAACCAAATACCATTGCATTGTGCCCTGTGCATCTTCATATATTGTTACATTTAATGGTATCTCAAAGTGGTTGTAAACCTCAGACATTAAATATGAACAAAGCGCATATTTCTCTACTGTGTACTTGCCTCTTTCCAAAGCACTGAGTATAAATTCTCTCTGATGCCTCATTCCTCTGTTATCAGCATGAGTCACTTCTGACAAGTTTCACTGACACAAGAGATAAAAACCTGATGGGGAGGAGAGGCCCAGCACACAGCCTGTGATTCATATCCTCAGCTCTGCATCATTTCTGTGTGCTGTATTGGGAGGGGGTGTCCCTTCCTTTCAATCAGGGCTCAGAGCTCTTCTTCCTTAGTTGTGCAGTGTGTGAATTCGGATCCCCGTCCCATGCTATGTGATGCTGAGAGATGCTGACACTGTGTAACTTCTGTGTCTAAAAGACTGTAGTGGACAGATGTCCTCAACATAAAAAATTGTAGGCAAAAGAACAGAAAAAAAAAAAAGGTATTTCAGGTTGCAATGTTGTTCTTTTTCTTAAACATTTATTCATTCTTTTACAATGTACCTTGCTAGAAGAGCTGTTTTCCTAGCACATCCACAGTTCCCCCTCCCTCCTGCCCCCTCCTGCCATGTTATAGCCCTTTTCTCTTCTAGAGTGTCTAATTAGTGTCTGCACTGGCCCAACTCCTGACCCCCTCCTTACCTTTTATGTAGCTGCAGCGGGAAGTGAACAGGAATACTAAAGAGTGTCACTTAAGTGACAGCTCTGATGCCTCGTACACACGACCGGTTCTCCTGTTGGAAAAAGTCTGATGAGAGCTTTTGGTCGGGAATCCCGACCGTGTGTATGCTCCATCAGACTTTTTCCAACGGAAAAACTGCTGGAAAAAGATAGAGAGCAGGATCTCTTTTTTCCCGTCAGGAAAAAAACTGATCGGAATTTCCTAACGTGTGTACAAATTCCGACGCGCAAAATTCAGACGCATGCTCGGAAACAAATCGACGCATGCTCAGAAGCATAGAACTTAATTTTCTTGGCTCGTCGTAGTATTTTACGTCACAGCGTTCTTGGCAGTCAAAAGTTCACAAACTTTTGTGTGACCGTGTGCATGCAAGGCAGGCTTGAGCGGAATTCCGTCGGAAAAACATCATTTTTTTTTTCGATGGGAAAACCGCTCTTGTGTACGGGGCATGAGTCTACTCTTGGGGAAACATTGGCACATTCTTACTTATGACCCGCGTACACACGGTCGTTTTTTTGTGATAAAAAAAACGTAATTTTTTTGCATGAAAAAAATACGAATTTTTTCAAACTTAATTTTAAAAAACGACGTTGCCTACACACCATCGTTTTTTCAAAATGCTCTAGCAAAGCGCGGTTACGTTCAGCACGTACGGCGGCACTCTGTTCCATTCAAGCTCGTGTCATAACTTGCTTCTGAGCATGCGCGGGTTTAAAAACGTTGTTTTAAACGTCGTTTTAGCCTACACACGGTAATTTTTTATGACACAAAAAAACGACGTTTTGAAAAACGACATAAAAAATTGAAGCATGCTCAAATTTTTTTTTGTCGTTTTTCAGAAGACATAAAACAACGTTTTCCCCACGCACGGTCATTTTAAATGACGTTTTTAAAAATGTCGGTTTTTTTCATCACAAAAAAACACCGTGTGTACGCGGCATTAGAAATAGAGTGGCACCAAACATTTTGGATTCCCCCCCTATCAAGAGAGTTTTTTTTGAGTATATCACTGGGTTTTACCAGTGTAGAAAATGTAGAGTATGCACACTTAGGCCCCGTACACACGAGAGGATCTATCCGCTGGAATTTATCTGCGGATCAGTTCCAGCGGATAGATCCGCTGGTGTGTACAACCCAGCGGATATTTTTCTGTGGATTTTTTTCGGGCCGACCGATTTCCAGCGGATAAAAATTTCTTAGCATGCTAAGAAATCTATCCGCTGGAATCGGCTCCAGCGGATCGATGCGCTGGTCTGTACAGACTCACCGGATCGATCCGTCCGAACCCATCCCTCGCATGCGTCGTAATGATTCGACGCATGCGTGGAATTCCTTATATGACAGCGTCGCGCACGTCGCCGCGTCATCATCGCGATGGGAATTCGGCGCGGATTTCGATCCGATGGTATGTACACTCCATCGGATCAAAATCCTCAGAGGATTTATCCGCGGAAACGGTCCGGAGGACCGTATTCGCTGATAAATCCTCTCGTGTGTACCCGGCATAAGTGGATGCAACCATAGACATACTCATAAATTCATCTCCTTCAGCACTGGACTCGAGTTTGAAATAAAATCTTTCATAACATGCTTGACTGAAAGAGTCGTCTATTTGCTCCAATGCCCGTGCAGGCTTCAATACGTGGGCAGAACTAAACGACCCTTACGTGTGCAGACTAAACAAGCACTAATATCCTCACAGGTTTCCCAAAACACCCAGTCTCTCGGCACTATTTGAAGGCCCATGACAAAAACCCAGATAAAACCATTTTTCTAGGGATAGACAAATATGCTCCACAATGGAGAGGCGATTCAATGGTGCGTAGTATATCCAGGCTAGAAATGGCCTGGATCCACAAAATTAAGGGCTAGATTCATATAGAACTGCGTAACTTTGCGGCGGCGTAACGTATTCGATTTACGTTACCCATCCGCAACTTAGACGGGCAAGTGGTGTATTCTCAAAGCACTTGCTCCGTAAGTTGCGGCGGCGTAGCGTAAATCGGCCGGCGTAACCCCGCCTAATTCAAATTTGGATCAGGGGGGCGTGTTTTATGTAAATGTACTGTGACCCGACGTGATTGACGTTTTTCCCGAATGGCACATGCGCCGTCCGTGGAATTTCCCAGTGTGCATTGCTCCAAAGTACGCCGCAAGGACGTCATTGGTTTTGACATGAACGTAAATGATGTCCAGCCCCATTCACGGACGACTTACGCAAACAACGTAACTTTTTCAAATTTCGACGCGGGAACGACGGCCATACTTAACATTGGTACGCCGCACTTACGCCACCATATAGCAGGGGTAACTATACACCGGGAAAAGCCTAACGTAAACAGCGTAACTTTACTGCGTCGGCCGGGCGTACGTTCGGGAATTCGCGTATCTAGCTAATTTGCATACTCAACGCAGAATTAGACAGAAGCGCCACCTCGCGGCCCGCATAAATGTGCAGTTACGATCCGACGTCGTAAGAGACTTACGCCTGTCGGATCTAACAGATATCTATGCGTAACTGATTCTAAGAATCAGGCGCATAGATACGATAGCGCAACGCAGAGATACGACGACGTATCTGGAGATACGCCATCGTATCTCCACTGAGAATCTGGCCCTTAGTGTTTTACTCCATTTGGTTTAAATGTTGAGGTTAACCTTAACGCATTTATTGATAACTCGTGATTGCTCTTTTATTTACTGTTAATGTCACAATTATTATATTTTTGTTCTTATCGATGTACACTTGGTGTAACTTTGATGCCGCGTACACACGATCATTTTTCCGCATGAAAAAAACGTCTATTAAAAAAATGCCATTTAAAATGATCGTGTGTGGGCTTCACATCATTTTTCTGCTTCTGAAAAACGAAAAAAAAAAATTTCTCGAGCATGCTGCATTTTTTAGCGACGTTTTAAACGACGTTTTAAACTATGTTTTTTTTTCGGGTTGTAAAAAATGATCATGTGTGGGCTAAAACGACGTTAAAAACCCACGCATGCTCAGAAGCAAGTTATGAGACGGGAGCGCTCGTTCTGGTAAAACTACCGTTCATAATGGAGTAAGCACATTCATCACGCTGTAACAGACAGAAAAGCGCGAATCGTCTTTTACTTACACGGAATCAGCTAAAGCAGCCCCAAAGGTGGCATCATCCGCATGGAACTTCCCCTTTATAGTGCCGTCGTACGTGTTGTACGTCACCGCGCTTTGCTAGAGCATTTTTAAAAACCGATGGTGTGTGGGCAACGTCGTTTTAATGATGAAGTTGGAAAAACTTCGTTTTTTCTACATGCCGAAAAACATTGTTTTTTTTAATGCCGAAAAATGATCGTGTGTACGCGGCATGAGACTCCGCTATACATTTTTTTGTCTTATATATATCATGCATGAACTTAGATTCTATGCATTTTTTATATATAATTTTTATTAAAGTTTTCAATTTTTTATGTTTTTTCATTAAAACATCTTATGGATTACTATATTATTTTAGATTTTTTTTTTTTAGGTGTATATACATTATTTTTATAAGATCTTGTATTAACATCTAATTGCATTCTCTTATTTAATCAGTGGGTGCAATTTTTTTTTCCTATGAGTATCATATGCTGGTTTGTTCCAGCCTGTGTAATCATATTTTAGTTAGTAATTTTATATTCTCTGGTCCTTATTTATATTTTTTATTAATTTTATATTCTCTGGTCCTTGTTTATATTTTTTATTCATTTTAAATCTCACAGCTCTCCATTATGGTTAATTCCATTTGGAGATTCTGTTTGATCGTATTATCGTGGTTCAGATCGAGGCGTGGTTCCCGTTGTTTCCTTTAAATGCGATGCGTCAGTGCGTCACCTGATCCCCTGTGACAACGTCTTTATGAGACGAAACAATCATCAGGAAGTTGACGCGCTGACGTCTTCGCCCATAGGGTGGGTGTCTGCTTGCCGACCGGCTGTTTGTTTTCATACGTGATTTTATTCAGATGCTTTTGTAAGTATATCTGATTCTTTTTACATTAAACTCTGTGCATACAATATTATGCTATGCGAGTATTTCTTCCCTCTGTACTGTATGAGATACCTGCTGTGAGTAAGGTGATTGTTTCCACTCGTCCGGATAACTTCCATCCACCCTCCAGCTGTCAAAATTGAGGAGATCGATTTTGGATCCGTTCGGATTTCCTGTGTCCATCTTCCTAACGACCTATTCCAGTCCAGAGGGTGTTTGACTTCCAGGCTTATTTAGCCTGTGTTCTGGTAAGCAGGCTTGTACTTCTGGTGAAGGGACACATGTGATATTGGTGCCATCATAGGCTTTTCTTCACGTTTCTGTTATTGTGGAATTACTTTAGTTTGAAGCATTATCAGGACTTTCTTTTTCCTTTTTGCTGCCATTTAGTTGTTGGCAATTGGACTTTTATATTATCTAATATAAAATCATATGGGTACATTTACATCTATGCACTTAGTGTGGTATTTATATTGTTTATATTTAAGATAATTTCCACAGTTTTTATTTTCATGTTGGTTTACAGCGCAGTTTCCGTATTTTCTTTTGATGAGTCTACTGGGGCTGCTAACATCACATCTAAGATGGAGCTGCAGTCTTAGGCCCAGGGCTTTTTTTCAGCGGGAATGTGGAGAAACGCAGTTCCGGCACCTCCAGCACTGAATGTATGCAGTGGCAAGAAGGGCAGTGGGGTGTGCTGAAGGGTCTAATGATGCCAGCTGCTGGGGACTCTGTTGTTGCCTGGGGGGTCTATTGTTGCTGCCCTCCCGAGCAACATAGTCTTATGTTGCTAGTGGGTCAATTGATGCTGGGAGGGGTCTACTGTTGAAGGAGGGATCTATTGTTGCTGGCTGCTGGAGGGTCTATTAATACTAACTTATGAGGGAATATTTTGTTGCTGGGAGATTTATTGTTAATGGAGGGGTTCTATTGTTGCTGGGGGGGGGTCTTATATTGCTGGTGGTCATTTGTTGCTTGGAGCAATCTACTGTTGAGGAGGGGTCTATTGTTGCTGGCTGCTGGATGGTCTATTATTGCTGGCTGCTGGGAGATATATTGTTGCTGGTGGGGTCTATTGTTCCTGGGGTGGGTCTGTTGTTGCAAGGTGGTATTTTGTTGCAAGCGGTCTGTTGCTGGGGATCTGTTATTGTTGGGGGGGGTGTATTATTGCGGGGGGGATCTATTTTCTACACAGACTTTGGGTACAGGGTGGAAACAAGGGACGGTGCTTGGAGGTGGGAAGGAGGTCGAGACAAGGGGAGACTTTAGAGAGGGGAGTTCCTGTACCTTTTCTCTGAGAAGAAAAAGCCCTGCTTAGACCTTTAGGATGCCTACAAAAAGAGAGGCTATTACAGCTAAATAACATGCATAAAACATGTTACTGTAAATGTGTGTATAATCTTAATGGGAAGATTGTTGCTGGAATGAATGGTCTCTGTAACCATTTCACTGCCAACGATATAGCGCTTACATCTGTGCAGCACAGGCTTTTAAACACACTTCCAGCTGCCAAACTGTATTTACATTTGTTAAGCTGGTTGTTGGCTTTCTGCTTTCACTCACCCCATATTGTGCCCCTTCCTCGAAAGTAAATCAACCTCACTGAAAATGCAGATCTTTTCCCTTTACTTTCAATAGAGGGCAGAATCTTGGCAGCCTGCCAACCCTAAAAGCCAGGTGCTGTTAGAAACTGACTGAAACCCTATTTCAGACTTGGTTCATAAGTTAGGAACATACACTATATATAGGAATGCATGGCATTACACGCACATGAACTTTAATGGCAATAGTCTTTGTCCATAGGGTTCAATATTGAGTTGGCCCACCCTTTGCAGCTATAACAGCTTCAACTCTTCTGGGAAGGTTGTCCACAAAGTATATGAGTGTGTCTATGGGAATGTTTGACCATTTTTCCAGAAGTGCATTTGTGAGGTCAGGTACTGATGTGGACAAAAGGGCCTGGCTCGCAGTCTCCACTCTAAATCATCCCAAAGGTGTTCTATCGGGCTGAGGTCAGGACTCTGTGTAGACCAGTCAAGTTCATCCACCCCAAACTCACTTATTCATGTCTTTATTAACTTTGCATTGTGCACTGGTCAAAATTATTTGGTGGAGGGGGATTATGGTGTGGGCATCAGCATACCAAAACATTTTGGACAATTTCATTCTCCCAACTTTGGGCCAAGTTTGGGTATGGCCCCTTCTAGTTCCAACATGACTGCACACCAGTGCACAAAGAAAGGTCTATAAAGACAGGGATGAGTGAGTTTGGGGTGGAGGAACTTGACTGGCCTGCATAGAGTCCTGACCTCAACACGCCTTTGGAATGACTGCGAGTCAGGCCTTCTTGTCCACATCAGTGCCTGACCTAACAAATGTGCTTCTGGAAAAATGGTCAAACATTCCCATAGACATACTCCTAAACCTTGTGGACAGTCTTCCCAGAAGAGTTGAAGCTGTTATAGCTGCAAAGGGTGAGCCAACTCAATATTGAACCCTACAGACTAAGACTGGGATGCCATTAAAGTTCATGTGCGTGTAAAGGCCAGCATCCCAATACTTTTGGTAATATATTGGCCCAGATTCAGGTAGATTTGCCCATTAGTTGCACATGTGAAGAGCAGCTGATTTGCTCTGCGCTGGGGCAAATTGGAAAGATTGCCACCTGATTCAGGTTTCCTTTTGTCTGGTAATTTGCTCCTTTGTCAGGCAAAAATCAGGGCGCAAGCCAGCGCAAGTGAAAGTGGGTGTGCCTGTCCTATTTTCAGGGCAAATTCTGCCCACCTGCTTGCACTAAGCAAATAAATAGGGGCAGACCTGCGCAGGTCATGTGCAAAATTACATCCTGCTTGTTCCACCCCCCCTGAGCAAGGTAATTTTGCCCTTTGTTGTAAGATGGCACCTCCCGGCCAAAAAAAAAAAGGAAGGCTAACTTTGTGGCAGCTGAGACGGAGATTCTGCTGGAGGCAATGACGCGCCATACTGGTGTTCTTTATGGCTCTGAATGCCAAAATACCACCGTAGCCCAAAGGAGGGCAATATTTGAGGCTATAACCTTGGACATCAATGCCCTGGGCATTGAGGAGCGGACTTGGGAGGACATACAGAAGAAATTCACGGACATGCGGCGTCACGTCAGGGACAAAATTGTCCTCATCAAAAAACATAGCAGGGGCACGGGAGGAGGACCAGCCTGCTCTTTGCGACTCAATCCGGAGGAGGAGGTGATCGCTCAGAGTTTTGCGCTGGAGCAGGTGGAGGGACTGCCAGGCTATGACTCCACTGTTGGGGAGTTGTGGACTGGTAATTTTTTTTTTCTCATATTCTCTGTGTATCATGGGAGGGGGTAGAAGTGAACATATGAGTGGGTAGAAGGGAACATGTAACAAGTTTTGTTTTCTCATATTCGCTGTGTATCATGGGAGGGGGTAGAAGTGAACATATGATAAGTGTGTTGCTCCAGCAACATTTTTGTTTTGTATCATCCACAGATGTTGATGATGAGGCTGGGCCGTCGTCGGCTGTAGGGCGACCCACGCCATCCCCCGAACATCATGGGGTCCAGTCAGGCCCTCTGCAGATCTTGGGCATGTTGGTGGATGAGGATTTCGGCCAGAGTCCATCTAGGGAGGAGGAAGTGGTGGTGGTGAATCTGTGTCCCTCCAGGAGGATCCCACCATCCCTGACCGACCCACCACCCCCCCGACCATAACATCATCCCCCTCCAGGGCAAGCCCCTCCAGTGTCCCTCCCTCCAGTGTCCCCCCCTCCAGTGTCCCTCCCTCCAGTGTCCCTCCCTCCCCTTCTGCTCCCTCAGTTCATGCCCCAGCCTCTCCTCCAAGGAAGGCTCTTTTTAAAACTAGGGGTGTACCCTCCAGCCTCGTGAGGGTCTGCAGGAGGAGCAGGCCCGGCAGACCCACCATATAGGGGAGATGGTGGGAGACCTGAGGCGGGTGGCGGACAGCCTGGCATCCTCCTCCTCCTCTGTACAGCAGGCCCTCACCCTCCATGCTGACCGGGGGGACCGACAGACTGAGACCCTGGAGGATGTTAGTGGTAACTGCGCAGCCATTGTGACCTGTCTGGTTGAACAGCAGGATACCACCGCATTATTAACATCGGAGGTGAGCAGGTTGGCAGGTGTGGTGGAGGCCAACACTGCTGCTGTGCGGGAGGAGGGGAGATTAACCCGACGGCAGCTCAGGATCACCACCACATGGCAGATGAGGATGTTGGGACAGACCAACAACGTCCTCAACCGCCTGGCCAACGCCATGGAGGGCATGCAGGCACCACCTGCCAGGAGAGAGGAAGTAGGGGTTGATGCTCCCCCCCCTCCATCCCCACCCAATGCTCCATCCCCACCACAGGCTCAACCATGGCGTCTGAGGAGCCAGAGCCGGGGCACCCTTGGGCCAAGGATGTCCAAAAAAAAAAAAAATGTACCTTTTTTTTTTTTTGGTGTCTCAGATTATGAGCTTGTTTTTTGTTTATGCTCAGATTTTGAGCTTATTTTTTATTTTCATAATACTCAAAGTTTGAGTTTTTTTTATTTTGTAGTCCCTACACACGGTGAGGAGTGTATACTACAGTGTGACTGGTGTGTGAATGGGGGGGTTGTCACTCCTGCTGGAAAAGGGGTGTCACCCTCTGCCATGTGAAAGGTGTATGAATGGACAGCAACATAATTGGAGCCTTGACGCGGCATTGCTGCTCCCTAATACCATGGGGTATCCTTGGGTCTAATCCAACTTTGGGTGCATGTGGGGTGTGTGTGCTAGGGACCACAGTGGTGTGCACGCGTGCATTCTACTTGTGACATGATTATTGTGTGTGTTTAACGTGAAAAGAGACGTTCCACGAGACCACTCCTGATTGTTCTTCCCTCAGTAGACTGGGTAGAGTTTCTTGGGGGGGGATTGTGTGGTTCGGGGGTCAGGTCATCACATATGTCAATCTGCAGGCCCTTTCTCTGGGCAAAGTTGTGCAGAATACAACATGCCCCGATGATCTGGCACACAACGTTTGGGGAATACAACATTGTCCCCCGGATTTATCCAGGCATCTGAAACGGGACTTCAGGAGGTCAAATGTGCGCTCCACCACTGCACGGGTACGTGCGTGTGCCTCGTTATATCTTTCCTCTCCTGGGGTTTGGGGGTTCCGGAATGGGGTCATCATATGGGGTCCCAGTGCATATGCCGCGTCACCTGGAAGGGAAAAGACAGGAGGATGTTAGTCATGCATGTGCCCCTCGTGATGTCTGCATCATGGGGGGGACAGTAATACCTGACACCCATGTCACTCACCAATCAGCCAGTTGTCCCCATACACGTTCTGTTCAAATTCGGTGGGGATGCTGCTCTGACGGTAGATGAAACTGTCATGGCAGGACCCTGGGTGTTTGGCACGGACATGCCATATGAGGCCATGGGCATCCACGATCACCTGGACATTTATGGAATGCCAGTGCTTCCGATTACAGTAGATATGCTCTAGTTCACGGGGGGGCCGTAGTGCCACATGGGTACAATCAATGTCACCCACAGTGCATGGGAATCTGCCAATTTGGTAGAAATCTGAGATTGCCTTCTGCCGCAGGTCATCCTGGGTTGGTTTGATGAACTGGTGGGACATGCGTCTCAGGATTGCAGGAATAACTTGGTGCACACACCTGCTCATGCTTGATTGGGACATCCCAGCCACCATTCCACCTGTGCGCTGAAAAGATCCACTGGCCAGGAAATGGAGGGTTGCCACTACCTTGACCAGTGGCTCCACTGCCTGTCCACGATGTGTCTTGCTGGTGATGTCATCATGCAGGATTGTGGCTAAGTCCAGGATGACTTCAGGGCTGAATCTAAGTCAAAAATGTTCCTGCGCACTCGGTATACCCTCTCCCGTGCCCTCCTACGAGTCGGTTCACTCTCTAGTATTGCTAGAACCATAGCTGCCCCTGGCATGTTGGCACACAGATGTGAGATCCAGAAAGTGTGGGTGCTCTGCTTGTTCAGCCCGTCCGTATTGGTGCTGCTGTAGTTGCTCTCCAGCTGACCTGTGGCCATCTGTTGCTAACTTGCCCCTGCTTTTAGAAAGTGCAAATTTGCGCGGCCCGAACAGCTTGCACGCTTTGTGCGCAAAATGCACCTCACACGCGCAAGTTTCTGAATCAGTGGTAGTTCCTCATTTGCATATTTGCTGAGGGAAAACCATGAGAGCGCAAGTTGCCCCCTGAGCAAAATTGCCCCTTAATTGCGCCGGGGCAGAGAAACTGCCTCCGTGGAAAAATGGCACATTTCAGGCTTAGCTTGCTTTCTGGGTCACCCGCAAATTTGCCTGGGCGCAAATCCGTACTTGCGCGGCGCAAATCACGATTGCGCCCGCGCAAGTCGTACCTGAATCTGGGCCATAGTGTATAAATAATTGAATGCACAAGATCTGGGCACAAACACAGTTTAAAGGTTCCTGATATAGAATCATAATGTGTACCCCAAACTCTCTGCCTGCTGTGTCTCAACAGCAGAGGAGAATCCTCACTGGTCCCGGTGAATGAGCAATCTCTGCCTGAGTGCTACAGATAGTACATGCAGGCAGCAGTATCATGTAATAAAAGGCTGACTCTGGCAATGTATACATTCCTTTAGCATACTTTGTACTAGATTCAAGGTTTTGAAAATACTTTTTAAATGTACTGTATGGGGGAGATTTACTAAAACTGGATAGTGCAAAATTTGGTGCAGCTTTGCATGGTAGCCAATTAGCTAACGTCAGCTCATTCAATCAAACTTCGACAAAAAAAAAGTATTGGAAACTGATCGGTTTGCAGAGCTCCAACAGATTTTGCACTCTCTAGTTTTAGTAAATCAACCCCTACATGTACTAAACAATAGGGTTGTCCCGATACTAGTATCGGTATCGAGACCAATACCGAGCATTTGTGCGAGTACTTGTACTCGCACATATGCTCCCGATGCCTTACGCGATACTTGGTCAGCGGCGTGCGGACTCTTTGGGCGGAGAGGGTGGGCGGCGTCAGTAGGCGGATCGGGTGGCCTCAGTGGGCGGAGTGGGCGAGCGGATTCAGTGGGCGGAGTGGGCGGGTGGCGTCAGTAGGCTGATCGGGCGGAGTGGGCGGCAGCCTCAGTGGGCGGAGCAGACTCTGTCAGCTTGGACATCCTGATGCCAATCTTGGCACACCCTGCACTTGGCCACAATAAGAAAAGAAAGGAGGGCGCACCGACCTTGTGCATTACCACTTAATTTTTTTATTAAAAACAGAATAAAAAGCAATGGTCCTACTCACAAGGAAATTTAAGTAAGCGCTTTTCAAACAGCTGGACTGGACCTCACGGCACCTGCCAGTAGAACCTCAGACATCAGAACCGCTGACGCGTTTCTGGGGCGTACCCCCTTCTTCAAAGCCTAGATGGTCCGTGATACCTCTCTCCTGCTGCGTGTCCTCCTTAATATAGGTATATGTGTGTGTGCATATGTGCAAAGGCGGCCCCCAGCGCTAATGGCCACTGATTGGCAGGCCCCACCCCTCTCTTATAAACCCCATCCATCCAAAGTGCCACCCAAGGAGAGCGGGCACAAATGTGGTATAGAGAGGCATACTGTATCAAGGAAATCCCATCACAGCTGCAGAATCAATAGCCTCCTTATTATTTATATTGTTATGGTTAGAGACAAGGGCAGTACACGTTGCCAGTAAACCGCCCCCGGCATGGCTCCTGTCTTGCAACACAAAGGGGAGCAGGTAAGGACTTTTTTGTCTGGCCATCTGGCCAATGTCCCCTATTTTAGATCATTCCTTTGTGACCCTTGTCTCTAACCATAACAATATAAATAAAAATAAGGAGGCTATTGATTCTGCAGCTGTGTAGGGATTTCCTTGATACAGTATGCCTCTCTATACCACATTTGTACCCGCTCTTCTGGGGTGGCACTTTGGATGGGTGGGGTTTTGAGAGAGTGGCCATTAGCGCTGGGGGCCGCTGCACACACACATATACCTATATTAAGGAGGACACGCAGCAGGAGTGAGGTATCATGGACCATCTAGGCTTTGAAGAAGGGGGTACGCCCCAGAAACGCGTCAGCCGTTCTGATCTCTGAGGTTCTACTGGCAGGTGCCGTGAGGTCCAGCTGTTTGAAAAGCGCTTACTTAAATTTCCTTGTGAGTAGGACCATTGCTTTTAATTCTGTTTTTAATAAAACATTTAAGTGGTAATGCACAAGGTCGGTGCGCCCTCCTTTCTTTTCTTTTTGTTTTAGCCATATGAACACCCTTTGTTCTGTGGAGGGCTGCAAGACTTCAGACTTTGACGTTAGACTATACTGCTGTACCCGGTTTGGCGAAACACCAGAGCGCAGGAGGTTTTTTGTGTCTTGGCCACAGTAAGCCAGCAGTTGACATCTTGTTACACCCAGCCCATATAGTTCGGGCTGGGTGTAACAAGATGTCTGCTGATACTTACTGATGCTGAGTGCAGGGTGTACCAAGATGGGCGCTGCAGCATAGCATTTCAAAATACTTTCCTCATGTCATTTATTGCTGCATTTCAGTGCCTGCCCATAAGTGCCAGCCACCTGTCAGTGCCATCAGTGCCCAAAAGTGCCACCTATCAGTGCCACCTATCAGTGCCAGCCATCAGTGCCAGCCACCAATCAGTGCCCATAACTGCCGCCTATCAGTGCCAGCTACCTGTCAGTGCCATCAGTGCCCATAAGTGCCACCTATCTGTGCCATCAGTGCCACCTGTCAGTGCCACCCATCAGTGCCAGCCACCTGTCAGTGCCAATGCTCATAGGTGCCACCTATCAGTGCCCATCAGTCAGTGCCATCTACTGTATCAGTCCCCATCAGTCAGTGCCACCTATAAGTGCCCATCAGTCAAACTGTCACATGGCATTAAAAAAAGTATTCGTAATCGGTATCGAAGAATACATGAAAAACAGTATCGGTACTTGTACTCGGTCCTAAAAAAGTGGTATCGGGACAACCCTACTAAACAACATATACTTATTTCAGATTAGCATAAGGTTTTGTCCTCTTGCTTTTTTTGGATAACTCAGTTTATGTTTACGATGCATATTTAATGCTCTATCCTTCCTGACGTCTGACAGTATTTTAATGTATATATGTAATAACTACAATAAATAAGACTAAAATTATTGCCTGTTACCAAGATAGAACATTAGTGTTTTAACTTTTTTTTTTCCATGTGCTGCCCTAGGAAAAACATGTTTATGGAGGACTTGTGCAGAAGAGTCCAATTAAAAAGGGTTATATAAGTTATTGCAATTACGAAATCTTTGTATATAACAGCACATACTTCAGCCTGACCAGTGCAAGCTTAAATTTAACAGGCATGACCAATTTCTGTTAAAATTCCCCTGTTGCGCTGTCCTGGATGTCATCCATTGCATTACATGCTTGATACACTGGCTGTCACTGCCAGGTTATGTGACTTCCTGTAATGTATGAATGCTTGTAATTGTAGCAAATGTATATATTTCCTACGTTCCTCTTTTAGAAAAAAAAAAAAAACGTATATATTTCCTTGCTGTGCTTTCAAGCTTTCAAAGAAGTTCAAAATTAAAAATTATGTTTGATTTCACCACAACAACACAGTGTACTGTAAGGTTATCATAAAGTCAAGAGATAACGAGCTCTTACATACAGTAAGGTATTAAAGGAGTTTTATGCTCACAGCATACACTTCTATTTTATATTATCAGCATTGTAATAGCCATACACATTTTGCCTGTCTGCTGGCCATCTTATTCCACAACATTCTGGATTCCCTGCATACTTTGCAGCTTTTCTTCTGCTGTTTACTTTTAATTGTCAAGGACAGGGCCGTCTTTAATATGGTTTGGGCCCTGGGCAAACATTTTTTTTGGGCCCCCCTCCAGCTTATTTTGGGCCTGGCTGGTTCACATGTATGTTTTGGCGGTCCTCATTTGTGCAGGTACAGCAGCCCATTGATTTGAATGGGCTGCCATGCCTTTGTTTCCTGCAGAAAAAAGGTGCATTCAGCATTTTAAAAATACAGTTGCCTTGAAATGCATTCTGCATTTGCACCATGCTACTTACCTGCAGTTCTTGCACCATGCTACTTACCTGCAGTTCTTGCACACACAAACGCACTGTGTTTTTAAAAGCGTGACCTAAACGTCTAAAAATGCAGCAAGTTTGACAGTGCGGGAACTGCAGATAAGTCACAGCAGACAGCAGAATGGACAGACAGTGCTGTATTTCAGTGTTTGATGGGCATGGGCGTGCCGTGTGCGCAGCCTATTACATGAGGCATGCGCTTTTCTTTGCAGGAAATGCAGGCATGGCGGCCCATTCAAATGAATGGGCTGCTGTGCCTGCGCAAATGTGGGCCTCCAAAACACATACATGTGAACCAGCCAGGCCCAAAATAAGCCCATCAAGCAGTTAAATACATACAGTAATGCCATGTGCTCTGAGACCTTACTCAGCCTGGACTGCAGGTCTGGTCTGTGATTTAAAGAGTTCCTCTATTTTACACATGGCATGGCGTCCCATGGTGCTAATACAGAATGGGCAGACGGTGCTGTGACCCCCATGCCATGCCATGTGTAAAATAGAGGAACTTTTTAAAACACTGACCAGACCTGCAGTGAATCATCAAATATTATAAAGACTTTGGGCACACTCTACAGAAAACTTCTATTTACAATATAGATTAGCAAACAGTGACATACCTTGAGGAGCAGGACATGAAGAAGTCAGCCTCAGGAAGAGCAAACTGGGGATGTTATAAAATCACATTCTAATTCACTTTTATATACAAGCAGCACCCAGTGGCAGGAAGGGAGAAGTGCACGTCTAAAGGGAAGCCAGGGGTGCTGTACATTTTAAAACACTGGGAAGGGAAGCAGTACTGTCACTGGCTGCGTGCCGCTGATGATTTTCAGCCTGATTTGTGGGCAGCACAGGGGCTTAATGGGCGGCAGGGCCGCCATCAGAAATTATGGGGCCACTTACACAGTTTCAGGCATGGGCCCCCTGGAGCAGAGAACCGGGATGGGGGGGTGCTGCCGCCTTAAATTGAGAAGCAGGGGGGGGCTGCCGCAAATGTAGAAACGGTGGGCCCTTTACAAAAAAAGAAATATAGAAAGAAATAAAGAAAAATATATATAAAAAAAAGGGTGTAGCCATCCGGGGCCCTGGGGACCTCTGGGCCCTTTAATAAAAAGAAAAAAAGAAATAAAAAATATATATAAAACATATATTTTAAAAAGGGGGTTGCCATCTGGGGCCCTGGGGACCTCTGGGCCCTTTAATATTTTTTTTTTAATAAAAATAAATTACAAAAAAAAGGGGGTTGCCATCCGGGACCTCTGGGCCCTTTAATAAAAAATAAAAAAATATATATTAAAAATAAACATTTATTAAAAAAAAAGGGGGGGTTGCCATCCAGGGCCCTGGGATCCTCTGGGCCCTTTAATAAAAAAATATATATATATAAACACAAATAAAAAAAATAAACATTTATAAAAAAAATAAAGGGTGTTTGCCACCTGGGGACCTCTGAGCCCTTTAATAAAAAAAAAAATATATATATATATATAAAAAAAATAAAGAAAAAAAAATTATAATATATAATAATAATATCCCTGGGGACCTCTGGGTCCTTTAATAATAATAATAATAATAACATATATATATATATATATATATATATATATATATATATATATATATATATATATATATATATATATATATATATATATATATATATAATATATAAAAGAAATAAAGAAATATATAAAAAAGGTTTTTTTATATTAAAAAAGGGGGTTGTCATCTGGAGCCCTGGGGAACTACGGGCCCCTGGGGACCCCCAGACCTCTAAAAAAAAAATTGTCCCTTTAATAAAAAATAAAATAAAAATATATATTAAAAAAAATTTTTTTTTAGTTTAAAAATAAATAAAAAATAGGGGGTTGCCATCTGGGGCCCTGGGGGCCTCCGGGCCCCTGGGGACCCATAAAAAAAATTGTCCCTTTAATAAGAAATAAAAATATATTAAAAAATATATATATATATATTTAAAAATAAATAAAAAAAAGGGGGGTTGCCATCTGGGGCCCTGGGGCTTGCCATCTGGGGCCCTGGGGGCCTCCGGGCCCCTGGGGACCCATAAAAAAACCCATAAAAAAATTGTCCCTTTAATAAGAAATAAAAATATATTAAAAAAAAAAAAAATTATTTAAAAATAAATAAAAAAAAGGGGGGGTTGCCATCTGGGGCCCTGGGGCCTCCGGGCCCCTGGGGGCCTCCGGACCCCTAAAAAAAAAAAAAAAAAAAAAAAGATTTTTTTTTTTTTTTTTTTAAAGGGGGTTGCTTTGGGCCCCCATCAGAGACAGGGCCCAGGGCACCTGCCCCATTTGCCCTGCGGTAAAGACGGCCCTGGTCAAGGACTATATATCCCATGGTATTTTGCTGCCTGGAAACTGTGGTTCCTGTACTGACTTTTGAATCTCCTCCTCTCAGCTCCTCTATAGTTCAGAAGGCCGGCTCCGTGACTTCTAAGACACAGCAGTGCCTGCTCACAGGTCATAGTGGATATGTCACAGAATTCAAGGAAGTTATTGTGTGGAAATCTTCACAAAGTAAGTTTACAAACATCAAGATTGTTAGATTAATAGAAATAGGTTACAGATAATAGAAATACAATGTGGAAATGAATACATCATTTGAAATTTTGACCATAGATACACCTTAACCACTTCCATACCGGGCACTTACGCACCTTCCTGCCCAAGCCAATTTCCAGCTTTCAGCGCTGTCGCAATTTGAATGACAATTGCGCAGTCATGCTACACTGTACCCAAACTATTTTTTTAGCATTTTATTCCCACAAATAGAGATTTCTTTTGGTGGTATTTGATCACCTCTGCGATTTTTATTTTTTGCGCAACAACTTAAAAAAGACCGAAAATTTTGAAAAAAATTAAGTATTATTTTTTTCTGTTATTTTTTTGTAAATAAGTACGTTTTCTTCTTCGATTACGGGCACTGATATGGCGGCACTGATGGGCACCGATGAGGTGGCACTGATAGGCATCGGTGAGGCGGCACTGATGGACACTGATAAGCAGCACGGATGGGCACTGATAGGCGTCGCTGGTATGCGGCACTGATGGGCACTCATAGGCGACACTGATGGGCACTCATAGGCGGCACTGATGGGCACTCATAGGCGGCACTTATGGGTGGCACTGATGGGCACTGATAGGTGGGCACTGGGCATGGATGGGCACTGAGAGGTGGCACTGATGGACACTGAGGCCTAGTACACACGAGAGGATTTATCCGCAGATACGGTCCACTGGACCGTTTCCGCGGATAAATCCTCTCGAGGATTTCCGCGGATTTGGATACGACGGAGTGTACTCACCATCGGATCAAAATCCGCGCCGAAATCCCATCGCGATGATGTGTCGCGTCGTAGCCGCGATGATGACGCGGCGACGTGTGCGACGCTGTCATATAAGGAATTCCACGCATGCGTCGAATCATTACGACGCATGCGGGGGATCCATTCGGACGGATTGATCCGGTGAGTCTGTACAGACCAGCGGATCAATCCGTTGGGATGGATTCAAGCGGATAGATTTTAAAACATGTCTTCAAATTTTTATCCGCTTGAAATCCATATTTATCACTGAACATAGGCTACAAGGACAGCTATATTCAGGTGTCAGGTATATGTCAGGTCCATTAACCGCTTGCCGATCAGCCGCCGTAAAACAGTTTTACGGCAGCAGGTCGGCTCGGCTGCGCGAGAGCACGTAATATTACGTCATCTCGTGAATCAGCCAATAGGGGCATGTGCGCGCTATAAAAATGCCAATGGTCCCAAAAATGTGTCAAAAGTGTCCGAAGTGTCCGCCATAAGGTCGCAGTACCGATAAAAATCGCTGATCGATTCCTTTTCAAACTGCATGCTCTGTAATATTCTGTAAAATGCTATATGAATACTTGGAGGGGTTCTATACACATAATGTGTACAGAGCACCCCCCAGAAACGTAATTTCCTGCTTGTGCTCTCCAATTTTCCCAGAAGTCTACACTAAGATACAAGTTAGATTTCAGGCATCCCCTACAACAAAAATGACGTGATGTTTGGTGAGATACTTCCAATACGAACACGTCTAAAGGGATGCAGACGCTGCAATTTTCTTCATTAGAGCCCTGCAGGTGCACAGCTGACTAATAATTATGAAGCCACTCCCATTAGAGACTCACTTTCCGACATGGATACAGACAAACACACAGGCATTTCTTCAGAATAACAAAAGGTTGGAAACACCTGTCCATAAATCTCAGTTTTATTTGAGACTAATATACTGTAGGTAAGCAAATTTAAATGTAAACATACTTTTTAATTTAATATGGATTGCTGTCCTTTCATGGTACCATGTTCTATTTAGTTTATTCCTATATATTTTCTATCCATTCAGCTACTCACCACCATCCACCGATTCTATTTCTGGATTTTGGTATTTCTGCTCAGCGCCCCCATTTGTATAATCAATTCATTATTTTTGCAAAATGGTATGTTAGGAGCAGGGAACGCGTGGGAACAGAGTTTCTGCACTTTTTTCACAGCAGGAACTCAGTTCCCTTTGCAGGACTAGAGCAGCCGAGAGCAGCCGAGCCGCCCGAGCCAATCCTTCACTAAGCGGCGATGCCCAGCTCGAGTCACTGTCAGGGGCAGGCGAACCTTAGTAATCCATTATGTTACTGGGCGCTTCCTGTATATGAATTCATCGGGTAGTGTGCGGATATTCCGTCACTTCCTCGATGCCGCAATGTGTCCTGGGAGCTTTTGTCATTGTTCCCAGGAGACATTGCGGAGGTCTGCTGCAAGTTATTGTGGGATTTAGAAAGAACTTGCGGGTAACTTGCGAATACCCGCACACTACCAGATGAATCCATATACAGGAAGCGGACAGTAACATAAAGGATTACTAAGGTACAGTGGATCGAAAAAAAACAAAACATGCGGTTTAGTAATTATGCATATGAGCGTATCATTTTTTTTTTTGGTGGGGGAGTGGATCTTGGGTGGGAGTTCCCACACTTTTTTCCCCAGGACTTGACCCCTGGTTAGGAGGCTATGTTAGCCCCTATAGGGACATTTACCAGCCTTGGAGCCTTTTTTGTCCCCTGATCATAATATTTTTTCTGGTTTTCTTATTGTAGTACTTCTAGTCCCCTGCAGCCACAATATGGCAGTTGGCTGGTTTGCCGCTGTGGGTACCACTGCTGGACCTTGTTTCTGGTTGACTTGGGGTAGGTTTGCTTGCTTGTTTGACTGATTGTATGCATAGAGGCCACTTTGTGGCTGGACTGCACAATGACCAATATGACATTGATATGTTTATTTCTCAGTCTGTGTTTAATTATATATGTATTTTACTTCAACATTCATAATATACCTATTTTTTTGTATTAGTAATCATTGATTTTCTTTGTAGAACTGTTATTCGTCATTGTTTGTACCCTACCTCCGAAGAAGCCAATGGTTTGGCGAAACATGTTGGAACTTACTGCTGTACAATTCAATTGATTATTGCATTGCTCAAAAATATTTCAAGTACTTGTTTAATCAACAATAAATTATATGTAGAGTTGAGCGGACACCTGGATGTTCGGGTTCGGACCCGAACCCGAGCTTTGAAAAAAAAGTTTGGGTTCGGGACCGAACCCGAATCCGGACTTTGACCCGAACCCAAACCCCATTGAAGTCAATGGGGACCCGGACTTTTGACTACAAAAATGTCTCTAAAAAACTAAGGGAAAGGGCTGGAGGGCTGCAAATGGCAGCAACATGTCAGGAAGAGCATGGCAAGTACTCTGAAAATAAATGTGGATAGGGAAATAACTTAAAATAACATAAAAATAATTAAATTAAAAAATATAATGATTTTTGACCTTTGAGGACGAGGTCCATACAGTTTTGTTCAAAATTATTGAACCCCCCAATGCTGTAAAGGGTTTTAGGGAATTTAGTGTACATTTGTAATTGTATTCAGAATGAAATCCTACAAGGACTTCATAAAGAACCATATGCAACTAATATGACATCAATTGGTTTTGTAATACAGTAGTAAATGCAAAATTCAAGGCAATGGGCACTGTTGAAACGCTACCTGGTCGTGGCATAAAGAAGATGCTGACTTCGACTGCTGTGTGCTACCTGAAGCGTAGAGTGGAGAAAAGTCCCCGTGTGACTGCTGAGGAACTGAGAAAATATTTGTCAGATGTGGGTACTGAAGTTTCTGCTCAGACAATACGGCGTAATAAAGGCCTCCATGCCAGAACTCCCAGGCGCACCCCCTTGCTGTCTCCAAAGAATAAGAGTCGACTGCAGTATGCCGAAAGTCAAGTGGGCAAACCACACACATTTTGGGATTGTGTTCTGTGGACTGATGAAACAAAATTATAACTGTTTGGGCCCATGGATCAACGCTATGTTTGGAGGAGGAAGAACAAGGCCTATGATGAAAAGAACACCTTGCCTACTGTGAAGCATGGCGGGGGGTCAATCATGCTTTGGGGCTGTTTTGCTTCTGCAGGTACAGGGAAGCTTCAGCGTGTGCAAGGTACCATGAATTCTCTTCAGTACCAGGAGATATTGGATGACAATGTGATGCAGTCCGTCACAAACCTGAGGCTTGGGAGACGTTGGACCTTTCAACAGGACAATGATCCCAAGCATACCTCCAACTCCACTAGAGCATGGTTGCAGATTAAAGGCTGTAACATTTTAGAGTGGCCATCGCAGTCACCAGACTTAAATCCGATTGAGAACCTCTGGTGGGACTTAAAGAAAGCAGTTGCAGTGCGCAAGCATAAGAATGTAACTGAAGGTGGAAGCGGCAGTGGAAGAGGAGGAGGAGGAGGAGGTAGCCAACACAGCAGGTTTTGGTTTTTAATTGATTTATTTTTTAAATTAGGGTAAACCCCAAAATAGTGAGACTGTTAGGATTAAGTTCACCTGCTGGTGGCACTATCCTGCTCTGGGCTGTTTGCTGCAGTTCCAGTGTCCACCAGCAGGTGTCTCCCAGAAGCCAGCAGGTTCTGATCAGCCACACCTGGCTCCAGCTGCCAGGTGGATATTTAAGGCTGCTCCTCCCTTCCCCCAGTGCGTTACGATTCTGGTCCCTTCCTGTCTGTCTGCTACCAGCTTGTGCCTGATAACCTGCCCTTGTCCTGATTCATCCTGCACCCTTCTTGCCTTGTTTTATGCTCTTGTCCCCAGCCGTGTCCCTTTCCCTGCATCCCTGTTGCCTTTTCCCTTATGTTGTAGATATTGTATATAGATAGCTGTTAGGTTATTAGTTGTTCTTGTTTGCTGGAGTGGTTTATGTTTTCACTGGTTGTTGTGTATGTTTATTGGTGTATGTTCACTGTAAATAAATATCACTTAATATATATATCCTTTGTTTGGTCTCAGTTCCTTTGTGTAGCTACGTGTCTGGTCACCTTAGCTGCTGATCCTGACAGAGACAGATCTAGGGTTGCTACCTCATCCCTTTAAACCTGAACACACACCAGGTAACCAGTGTATAGGGGCGTTCAAAAGAATGGTGGAAAGTGACCTCAGGAAGCTACAGAAGAAATCTAAAACTAAAAACAAAAAGGTGTGGGAGAACATTAAAGCAATTGGAGAAAGAAATGAGGTGATCATCAGACCAGCGGACAAAGGGGGAGGGCTGGTCATCCTCAATAAAGCAGACTACGAAGAAGAGATGAAAAATCTACTCAATGTTGAGGGTACATATAAAAAACTCAAAGGCAATCCCAAAATACAGTTCACCAAGAGGCTTAAGAAGTTCGTTACTAAAGGAACAACTATAGGGATACTAAATAAGAATGAGGCTGAATACCTAGTGTCCAATTCGACAAAAACACCGGTATTGTACTACACCCCAAAAATACACAAAAGGCTGGAGAAACCACCTGGGAGACCCATAATCAGTGGGATTAACTCCATTTTCTCCAGACTAGGAGAATACTTGGACACTTTTCTTAATCCCATTGTCAAAAAGGGTAAATCATACCTTCGAGATAGTTGCCAACTGATTAACGAAGTACAGCATATCGATGGGGCAGAAAATCTGCTACTGGCCACTATTGATGTAAATTCACTCTACACCAGCATCACACAAACAGATGGAGTGATGGGGGTAGAAAAGGCCCTACATGAAAAGACTGCACTCAAGCAACAGCAAATTAATTTCATCATTGAAGGCCTCCAAATGGCAATGGAGTGCAATTATTTCTGGTACCAGAAGAATTATTACGTGCAAACAAAAGGGGTCGCAATGGGGGCCCGTTATGCCCCCAGTGTCGCGAACCTACTGATGGACTGCTGGGAAGAAGAATACGTGTACGGACAAAACATTCCCCAGATTAAAATGTATAAAAGATACATTGATGATATCATCATCCTGTGGGACGGAACATCAGATACCTTCAACAAATTTCTATCAGACCTCAACACCAATAGGTATGGACTCACATTCACTGGTAAATGTGACCAAGACTGCATTGAGTATTTAGATCTACAAATCTTCAAGTATGGCTCCAAACTACACACAAAAACTTTCTTCAAATCCACCGACCGTAACGGGTACATACCATCTACCAGCTGCCATCACCCCATATGGAAAGCAAACATCCCAAAAGGACAGATGGTGCGACTCCGTAGAAATTGCAACTTAATCTCAGACTTTGAAATTCAAGCGGATGTGATAATAAAAAGGTTTGAAGAAAAAGGATATAACAAAGAAGAGCTCACTAGACAAAAAGAGGAAGTTCTGAATATGGACAGGAACCTAATGCTGGTACCCAAGATTAAGAAGAGGCAAAAAACAACAGATGTGGCCTTTATCACAGGGTTCAATTCCCAGTATAGAGACTTTGAACATATCATTAAAAAATACTGGCCCATCTTACAAGAAGACCAAATCTTGACCAGCATTTTGGGAAAGAAACCTAAGTTTATTTATAGACGAGCTCCAACTTTACGACAACATCTGGTCCACAATGTGATTGATCCACCCAAACCTGTCATGCTATGCCCAGAGCTGAAAGGCTTCTACAAATGCCAGAAATGCCTGGCATGTCGGGTTAGCAAAAAACAGCCAAGAAGAAAAACAACCTTCAAATCACGCTTCGATTTCAAAGAATACAAAATCAAAGAGTTAATAACTTGCAACACTACACATGTGACATACGTCATCAAGTGTCCGTGTCACTTACAATACGTCGGTAGGACGACTCGACCCCTGAAGGTCAGGATTCAGGAACATATCAGTAGAATAAAAAGTGCCTACCCCAAACACAATCTGTCACGGCATTTTGAAGAATACCACCAAAAGGACCCATCTGGGCTCATTTTCTACGGTATTGACCTTGTCAAGGATAATTGGAGGGGGGGTAACAAAACAGTTGCTATCTCACGCAATGAGACAAGCTGGATCTATCGACTAGGGAGTTTAGCCCCCCATGGCCTGAACAAAGATATAGACCTGAATTGTTATTTGGCCAATCCATAACTGCCAGGGCCTGTGTATCCCTTACCCCTATAGGGCATTGAACAATACTACGTGCACCACTAGTACGTCCTCTCTTACTTCTCATCTCTTTTTAGTGTTTCCTATATTTTTATATTCTTTTATCCAATTGCAGGCAATACAAGAACAAGCGTTAATTACACTTACTAATCTACACTATGCAGATGGGCTATGGCTTATCTGCATATCCCTATATACATTTATATCTACGAGGATATGCAATTACACCTATGTACAGCCACATACCCCACCGCCCCCTATGAGGGTACACCACCATTTAGCCCCCAACTGAGGCCTCCAATTTTCTGGCCACTTAAACTAGGGTGGTAGGATGTACAACACCCACCCCCGGGAGCATATTAGTCCTTGGAATATATCAACAATGGGCTATTTCCTATATATAGAACTTACCCTCTTAGAACACAGGTACATTTTTGGCACCTTTTACACATTTGCCTCATCCAGGCTACCGGCCACATTATTGAGAGTGTAACACGGTAGTAAATTAGCTATCGTATATTCTGTACCTCATGTGGGTATATGATTATAGTTCTTTATGTCTCCACACCCCTGGTTATCCTACCAGATCTCTTCCTTGTTATTAACCCTCTATCCATCATTGCACAGTGACTTATACCTCACTTTTACCCTTCTGAGCCTCCATCTGTGTGGTATCCATTCCCGTACCTATTTGATTCAAGCTATCCGAGTTACCCCCATATCCATGTACTATGCTAGCTATATCACCTATTCCCACCGCACTCTCGAGCCACCCCACCCCCCATAGTGTTCATTCTAATACTGAGACAGTGGAATCTATGCATCACTGCGGAGGTAATTTTTGGAAATATATGGTGGAATTTACCCACCTATGGTGGGCGATCATGGTATTGATTCTAGCCATAATATTATTACTTTATAATTGTAATGGATACTGGGTCTCACCCACTCATGATGATAGATTATGCAATATTATTAATTTACGTTATTACTGCTAACACTGTTGTTTTTTATTATTTATGCATTGTCTTCAACCACTGTATGAGAAGCAATAGCTATGTTATTCCAAAATCTCTATATAGGGAGAATACGTCAGGCTGTGCACGAGTATTAATGCAGGGGTTGTCATACCCCATATGCTTCATACTAAGCAGCCCGCGGTAACCTTTACACACCAAGGGAACTTACTAATTATCTTTAACCACTCATGCAATTCGTGGGGAGCCCTGCATAAAACTGATTGGCTAACGTCCCCATATGGGAGGGTGGTTACACGCGGACGTCCCCTATATAGATCAGAAGTAGAGGTAGGCGTGTACCCGCTTCAGAAGACGTGATTGGACGAAACGATCGTCAAGCGGATACACGCATACCCCCACGCACTTCCGGGAGACGAGCTGGAACGCACTTGGAGCGCACGCCGCTCCATAGCTCAGTCACAAGCACCGGATGACTAGTGCCTAGTGGGAATACTGCTATTTTAGCAGCTTTTTCTCTTATATTCCACGGCTGGGATACTATACCAGCCTGGACTTTTTAAAAGTTCTTATTATTATTATTTTTTACATATTTTTTGCATTTATTTATTTTTTATAACTTATCCCCTGTTACTCTCTGCATATTTGTCATTACTGCTGGCAACGCCAATAAACCTAGCCTTGGGCTATTTTTTCAACTTTATTACGCTATGGGATCTTCTGTCCTTTTTGTTTTTGGAGGTGTATAAATACAGCAACTCAACCTTACTGTGGATCCAAAGGGAACGCCGGGAAGTCCATTGCCTAGAGGCTAAAGCCGTGCAATATCCGGTGGATATCCTATCTATGCTGGTTACCCCTGTAGGGGTGTTCAACTCTGGTGAGTGGGGACACATAAGGGGGAGCACCGGAGCCACAGCGAATGCACCTGAAGTATTAAGATTGTTCACCCATCAAGCCACTAAGATGACACCCTCTGAATGAACTGTTTTATGCTGTCACTCATCTACTGCCTTTAGGTGGAAGGACTTTCTGTGACTTACTTTCAACAGATGGTTGCCACAATTATCTGCTGCTACCTGTGGATGTTTTAATCATATCACTATATTGATTTGTGTTTGCTCACCCAGTTAGATATTCAGATGACACCGTCCGAATGAAATATTTTATGTTGTCATTATTATATATATATTTTTTTTTGATTCACATTTAACAGACGGTGGTCACATTACATTGCTCACTCAGCATATTGCTGTTGTTTTTGGATGACTTAAATATTTTATTGGTTTACCAATTAGAACCACCCACTTTATATTTTGGTGGACGCTACACTCTAAACCCTTTTTGGGTTGGTTCACTGTACATAATCACTCACTCTACATATTGGGTAGAGGTTATAGTTGATTTACAATTATACCATTTTATCATTTTTCTATTATTATCTTTTTACTATATTATCACTGTTATGTCTTGCTATTAACTAGCTGGTTACAATTTTTGTGCATCTGCACTCACATACTCTGACTATATTAGTCATACCGGAGGCACTTATTACCGCCATCTAGTGGCCATCTAGTTTTCACTTTAATACACTGATTTGTGTTATTCACTTGTCACTTTACGATCCTCGCCTATTGTGGGTTAGGATCACCTTTAGGCCAACTAGCCAGATCACACCCTGGTCATACAGGGCATTCACAGACAGCGCCACCACCCCCATTTTTTGTATTCTGAACACAGAGTTACACAGGTTCTGGGGCTAATTTAATGTCGATAGACTCGATAAGGCACCAAGTGAGTTTAATTAACAGCACCTTAATCAGCCAGAGAACCTGTGTAATTAATATGTTTTTGCTTTGGAAGGGATGAGATGGCAACCCTAGAAAGCTCAGAAAAAAACAATGGCTGGGTAAGGCCAGCCCGGTGTCTATTCTGCACAAGGTACGGACAACTCCTCTGGGATCCATGCCTGGTTCATTTTAATGAACGTGAGCTTGTCCACATTGGCTCTGGACAGGCGGCTGCGCTTGTCTGTGATAACGCCCCCTGCCGTGCTAAATACACGTTCAGACAATACACTGGCCGCAGGGCAGGCCAGCACCTCCAAGGCGTAAAGGGCAAGCTCAGGCCATGTGCCCAATTTGGAGACCCAGAAGTTTAAGGGGGCATAGCCGTCATTCAGTACGTGTAGGGGTGTGCTCACATACTGCTCCACCATGTTGCTGAAATGCTGCCTCCTGCTAAAACGTTCCATATCAGCTGGTGGTGCTGTTTGTTGTGGCGTGCTGACAACGCTTTTCCACATTTTGGCCATGCTAACCCTGCCTTCTGAGGTGCTGGCAGTGCCCCTGCTGCATTGGCGACCTCTTCCTCCTCCTCTGCCTTCGCCTTCTGCTTCCACTGTGCCCCCGCTGCCAGGTGGGAATTGCACCAGCAGCGCGTCTACCAGCGTGCGCTTGTACTCGCGCATCTTGCGTTCACGCTCCAGTGAGGGGATTAAGGACGGTACATTGTCCTTGTAACGGGGATCCAGCAGCGTGGCCACCCAGTAATCAGCACCTGTCATAATGTGCGAAACACGCCGGTCGTTGCGGAGACACTGCAGCATGTAATTGCTCATGTGTGCGAGGCTGCCCAGAGGCAACGAAAAGCTGTCCTCTGTGGGAGCTGTATCATCTGTGTCCTCTGTATCCCCCCAGCCACGCACCAGTAATGGCCATGAGCTGGTTTGGATGCCATCCTGCTGTGAACATGGTTCCTCCTCCTTCTCCTCCATGTCTTCCTCCTCCTCATCCTCCACCGCGTCATCCTCCAGAACTGTGCCCTTGCTAGACAATTGTGTACCTGGCCTTTGTTGGTGCACGAACCCACCCTCGGAGCCACTTGTGAATTTACTGCCCTGAAAGCCTTGCAAATGATCCCGATTCCTCCTCCTCCTCCTCCTCCTCCTGTGCCACATCCTCTTCCATCATCGCCCGTAGCGGTTTTTCAAGGAGGCATAGAACTGGGATAGTCACGCTGAGAGCAGCGTCATTGGCACTGGCCATGTTGGTGGAGTACTCAAAACAGCGCAACAAGGCACACAGGTCTCGCATGGAGGCCCAGTTATTGGTGGTAAAGTGGTTCTGTTCCGCAGAGCGACTCACGAGTGCTGCAGCTGGAACTCCACTATCGCCTGCTGCTCGCACAGTCTGGCCAGCATGTGCAAGGTGGAGTTCCACCTTGTGGGCACATCACATATGAGGCGGTGAGCGGGAAGGCTGAAGTTACGCTGCAGCGCTGCCAGGCGAGCAGCAGCAGGGTGAGAACGCCAAAAGTGCGCACAGACGGCCCGCACTTTCTGCAGCAGCTGTGGCATATCAGGGTAAGTTCTCAGGAAACTCTGCACCACCAAATTCAGCACATGCGCCAGGCAAGGGATGTGCGTCAAACCGGCTAGGCCCAGAGCTGCTAAGAGATTTCGCCCATTATCGCACACCACCAGGCCCGGCTTGAGGCTCACTGACGCCAACCACTCATCGGTCTGTTGTTCCATGTCCCTCCACAACTCCTGCGCGGTGTGTGGTTTTTCCCCCAAACAGGAAATTTTTAAAACTGCCTGCTGGCGTTTACCCATGGCTGTGCTGAAGTTGGTGGTGAATTTGTTACGCTGACTGGATGAGGAGGCGGTAGAGGATGAGGAAGCGGAGTAGAAGGAGTTAGGAACAGGAGGCAAACTGAAGCGCCCTGCAATCCTCGGTGGTGGAAGGACATGCGCCAAACTGCTATCGGCCTCAGGCCCAGCCGCCACTGCATTTACCCAGTGCGCTGTTAGGGAGATATAACGTCCCTGACCGTGCTTACTGGTCCACGTATCCGTAGTTAGGTGGACCTTGGTACAGATGGCGTTGCGCAGTGCACACCTGATTTTGTCCACCACTTGGTTGTGCAGGGAAGGGATGGCCTGCCTGGAAAAGAAGTGGCGGCTGGGCACGACGTACTGTGGGACAGCCAATGCCATCAGGCTTTTAAAACTCTGCGTCTCCACCAGACGGAATGACAGCATTTCAAAGGCCAGTAATTTTGAAATGCTGGCATTCAGGGCCAGGGCTCGGGGGTGGGTAGAGGGGTACTTCCTCTTACGCTCCAGTGTTTGGGAGATAGAGAGCTGAATGCTTCCATGGGACATTGTGGAGATGTTTGGTGACCCAGGTGGTAGTGTTGCTTGCCGGTCCTCTAATTGAGGGGTGGCAGGTGGCACTGTCACTATGGAGGTGGATGAAGAGGCAGAGAGGCCTGAGACTGATGCAGAAGAGGAAGCAGGAGGAGCCAGAGACCTTTCTTGGTTTTTGAGGTGTCTACTCCACTGCAGCTCGTGCTTTGCACTTAGATGCCTGGTCATGCAGGTTGTGCTCAGGTTGAGAACGTTTATGCCTCGCTTCAGGCTCTGATTGCACAACGTGCAAACCACGCGTGTCTTGTCATCAGCACATTGTGTGAAGAACTGCCACGCTAGGGAACTTCTTGGACCTGGCTTTGGTGTGCTCGGTCCCTTGCTGTGTTGGGCTGTAGCAGGCATACTGTCTAGGGGACGGACGCTCTGCTTTGGCCCCCTGCTCCCTCTTCTGCTGTGCTGGTGGCTCTGTGCGACCACCGCCTCTTCCTCCGAACTACATGGGTCACCTGCATGAGGTTGATTCCATGTCGGGTCGAGGACCTCATCGTCCTGCACATCATCTTCCACCCAGTCTTCACCACTGCCCTCCTTGTCGGTCTGCACAATTGCAAAAGCACCAGCAGTTGGCAACTGTGTTTCATCATCATCATGCAAGACGTGCTGTGATGGTCCCCCCATGAACTCATCCTGAAATATAAGTGGTTGGGCATCGGTGCACTCAATCTCTTCCCCTTCTGAGGCTGGGCTAGGTGGATGGCCCTGGGAACACATGCTAACAGACTCATCAAAAAGAAGAAGAGACTGCTGCATGCTTTGGGGCTCAGACTGCTTGGCTGATTTGCAAGGGGGTGAGGTGATAGACTGATGGTGGACATCGGCTGCAGGCGCCAACTCTGAGCTTTCAGCACAAGACTGGTTGGAAAACAATGTGAAGGAACTGGAGGCACTGTCAGAAACCCAATCTACTACCGCCTGTTCTGCTCCTGGCCTCAACATTCGTAGAGCTGGATTAGGCCCGACCAAATACCGCTGCAGGCTCTGTCGGCTACTCGGGCCTGAGAAAGGTGTTTTACTTGTGCTTGTAGCTGGCACAGATCGACCATGTCCTCTGCCTGTAACAGGAGCTCCACCAGCAGCACCACGACCGTGGCCACGTCCCTTATTTGATATTTTCCTCATATTTCTCAAATTTAGGGTCTTGCCCTAATTTTGAGAAATTTTAAATACAAAAATAGTGTAAGCTGGTGAAATAGGCAGAGATTCACCTATATATTTCTCTACCTATAGCAATAAGCAGGAAGCCAGCACTAAACAATGTACTGCACAGACAGTATATCACAGGGGAAAGGTGGAGTGCTGGTGAAATGGGCATAGATTCACCTATATATTTCTCAAATTTAGGGTCTTTCCCTAATTTTGAGAAATTTTAAATACAAAAATAGTGTAAGCTGGTGAAATAGGCAGAGATTCACCTATATATTTCTCCACCTATAGCAAGAAGCAGGAACCCAGCCCTAAACAATGTACTGCACAGACAGTATATCACAGGGGACAGGTGCAGTGCTGTTGAAATATACAGAGTCACCTATAGATTGCTGACTGCCCCTATAGGAAAAATATTTCAGGAACCTGTCCCTGACTATGTACTTGACAGAAACACAGTATATCACAGGTGCACAGGTGGTGTGGCAGGTGTACTGCTGTTGAAATACTCAATCACCTATAGAGTGCTGACTGCCCCTATAGGAAAAATATTTCAGGAACCTCTCCCTGACTATGTACTTGACAGAAACACAGTATATCACAGGAGCACAGGTGGTGTGGCAGGTGTAGTGCTGTTGAAATACTCAGTCACCTATAGAGTGCTGACTGCCCCTATAGGAAAAATATTTCAGGAACCTGTCCCTGACTATGTACTTGACAGAAACACAGTATATCACAGGAGCACAGGTGGTGTGGCAGGTGTAGTGCCGTTGAAATACTCAGTCACCTATAGAGTGCTGACTGCCCCTATGGGAAAAATATTTCAGAAACCTCTCCCTGACTATGTACTTGACAGAAACACAGTATATCACAGGTGCACAGGTGGTGTGGCAGGTGTACTGCTGTTGAAATACTCAATCACCTATAGAGTGCTGACTGTCCCTATAGGAAAAATATTTTAGGAACCTCTCCCTGACTATGTACTTGACAGAAACACAGTATATCACAGGAGCACAGGTGGTGTGGCAGGTGTAGTGCTGTTGAAATACTCAGTCACCTATAGAGTGCTGACTGCCCCTATAGGAAAAATATTTCAGGAACAGAAACACAGTATATCACAGGAGCACAGGTGGTGTGGCAGGTGTAGTGCTGTTGAAATACTCAGTCACCTATAGATTGCAAACTGCCCCTATAGCTGAACAAAATTCCTAAACGATATGAAGCACAGCAGATGTCACAGGAATAGAGTGCTTGTTGATATTTCTGGAGCAGCATACACCTAAAACTGTCCCTAAGCAGATTCAGCAGCCTTTCCCTCACATAAGTGAAGCAGTGACAACGAGCCAGATGCCATAAGATGATGCAGATATCTAAGAAATAAAGTGTGCTTCTTGATATTTCTGGAGCAGCATAGCAGCATACACATAAAACTTTCCCTAAGCAGATTCAGCAGCCTTTCCCTCACATAAGTGAAGCAGTGACAACGAGCCAAATGCCATAAGATGATGCAGATATCAAAGAAATAAAGTGTGCTTCTTGATATTTCTGGAGCAGCATAGCAGCATAGACCTAACTGTCCCTGAGCAGATTCAGCAGCCTTTCCCTCACATAAGTGAAGCACAGTGACAACGAGCCAGACACCTAAGACTTTCCCTAAGCAGCAGATTCCAGCAGCCTTTCCCTATCATGAGTGAAGCAGAGTGACGATCTGTGCTGTGTGCCTCTATCTAATATAGAGACTGGTCACATGATGGGTCACATGCTGCACTGGCCAATCACAGCCATGCCATAAGTAGGCATGGCTGTGATCAGTTCCCAGTCACAGTAGTAACACGAATGGCGATTGGCTGCCGTGCAGCGCGCCAAAACATACCCGAACTCTGAACCCGAACCCGGACTTTTTCCAATTATTCGGGTTCGGGTCCGGTCAACCCTAAGTATATGTCTTTTTAAAAGCAATTAAAAGAGGGAAATGGAGCTACGCCTTAAAACCAACACTTTTATTTTAGCTGTAGATTGAGTAGGGAATGGGTAAAATCCCTGCCTTGTGTTTTTTTTTCTTGTCTGTGTCCTGTCCTTGCCTTTCATTTCCTGTCCCAAAGACAAAACAGGAAATTAAATTTAAAGGGAAGGGAAAAGCCGTACACAGCGCACCCCCTCAATGCTGCACTCTACACAATGCACTCCCTCAATGCTGCACTCCGTACACAGCGCACCCCCTCAACGCTGCATGGCGTACACAGCGCACACCTTCAACCATGCATGCCGTACACAGCGCATCCCTCAACCCTGCATGCCACGCACAGCACACCCCTTAACCCTGCCTGCTGTACACAGAGCACCCCCTCAACCTTGCATGCCATTCACAGCGCACCCCCTCAACCCTGCATGCCATTCACAGTGCACCCCCCTCAACCCTACACGCCGTATACAGAGCACCCCCTCAACCCTGCACACCACACACAGCGCACCCCCCTAAACCCTACACAGTGCACCCCCCCTCAATCCTGCATGCCATGCACAGAGCACCCCCTCAACCCTGCACGCCTCATACAGCGCACCCCCTAAACCCTGCATTCCATACACAGCACACCTCTGAACCCTGCATTCCGTACAAAGCGCACCCCTCAACCTTGCACTCCATACACAGCGCACCCCTCAATCCTCATTGCTAATAATTAGTAGTTGTTCTTTTTTTTTTTTTTTACTATCCTGTCACTTCCGCAGTCTGTGGTGTGCAGGCAGTGAGATGATATGCTGTAACCTTAAGCAACAAATCAGTGGGTTGTAATGATGTGATGTAACCTCTAGCAACCAATCAATGATGTGCTGCAATGTCTAGCAACCAATTAGGGAGCATTAATAATGTGCAGTAACCTCTAGAAACCAGTGAGTGGTAATGATGTGCATAACCTTCAGCAACCAATCAGTGAACAGTAATGATCTGCTGTGATCTCTAGCAAGCAATCAGTGAGCAATAATGATATGAAGTAACCTCTAGCAACCAATGGGTAAGTGGTAATTATGCGCAGTATGGTCTAGAAACCAATCGGTGAGCAATACTAATGTGTGTAGTGGATAGTGTAGGAATCAGGTAGTGTAGTGGTCAGTATAGAAATCAGGTGGGTCAGTGTAGGAATCAGGTAGGTCAGTGTAGTGGTCAGTATAGGAATCAGGTAGGTTAGTATTGTGGTCAGGTAGGTCGGTGGAGGAATCAGGTTGGTTAGTACTACTGTACTAGTGGAAGGGACTCAGGGAGTGCTAAAAGTCTGCGGGTCGGGTTGCGCAAATTTCTTGCCCTCTCCCCCGGGCGCTGACAAACCACACTATGCCACTGATCACTGGTCAGGTTGTCTCTCTGCAGCAGTGGCTCCCTCCTGCTTGTGCTCTTCTCCCCCTACTCATGACCGAAGCAGGGTATTTCCACAGCGGCTCCGGGCTTCAGAGGCAGCATGCTCCCCTTTTGTGAGTGTGTTTTTAATCATTAATAAATGTTTACCTTGTTTATTACACAATTAAGGTTACACTTGTCTTTTCCCTTTTGTTTTCACAGTTTCTCAGCAATCACCCATGGCTGCTTTAAGCTGCACCAATCAGTGGCAATGTGTATGTATAGTCTATTGGGCTACCCGCCTCATTATTTACATTATTTATTTATATTTCTATAATCATATTTTATGATTTGTTACATTGCCACACATTGATTTCCTTTAGACCATTTCATTCACACCAATAAGGTCATCACCACCACACATGGCACATTTATACAGATTTTTTCCTCTGAGGAGCTCTGAAGAGTTGACGGGGATTAAGGAGATGTGTGGCCTGTTTTAACATCTTCACATTTTCTGCAATACTTTCTTCACAGTGGGCTTTATAACCAACCCTTCCATAGTTATGCTTTACAGGGCAGTTTTCCCAGCTAAATGCTGATCCATGACACACCAGCAGCCATTGATGTCAAGGGCAGGTCAGAACTCCTGATCTACATACTTGTTCCAGGTCAATGACTCAGAAAGAAGATGGAAGTGTGGATTAAAATAACAGACAACTAGCATTTTAGAAAGACTATTCAATAATGGCAGCCTACTACTGAGTTCACGATTCCTTTATGGAAGTATAGTGTTAGTAACTTTTATGCCCAGAATGGTACTATTTTCCAAGCTGCAGCCCTCGCTCCCTGCTAATTCTGACTCGTATGAATCACATAAGTAAAACATCTGCAAAAAAAGTTATAAACCTTCCTTAACGTATAGTGGTATTTTCCGACATGTAGAAGCTCAGAACAGATTAGCAGTTTTTTCCCTGTGTTTTAAAGGGTGTGAAAAGCTATGATTACCTATTCCCAGCTGTACATTACATGACTTCAAGCCTTGGGTGTTGAGGTGATGGAAGCCATGAGACCACAGGTGCATCGAGGTTGTTCTAGCTGATATGGGTTGGAAAAAGTTATATAAATATGTATGTGAAAGCATGTGCTGGAATGCACACTCTGTCTAAGATTAAAAACATCCCAAAGTGTAGAAACAGCAACTAGGGTCATATCATGTTCTGGGGGGATTGGTGTACAGAAACACATGCACGTTTAACAACATGTTGTTGATATAACATGATACCTCAATTTGAGAATTAAAATTGTTATTTATATAGTGTACAAGAGAATATATGGTCCCTATCAATATTTTTTTCCAATGTATAACAGATTTCATGCTAAGGTACAAGAAACTTAGGCGATGGTAGACAATACTAAGTGATGGTAGACAATAGAAAAAATGTGGTCCAAACAAGTACAAATTCAATTTTGCTCAGATTCAGAATGGTTTACTCTTCTATAGACATAAGTTATTCTTCTTATTATTAAAATACAAGATTTAAATACAGTAAATATACAGTTACAATCGGTGGCCCATCCATACAGGGCGCAGGGGTGCCGCTCCCCTAATCCATGTACCCGGCCCTAATCTACATGCAGGGCACTGAACGCATGTATGCCAATGTTTTTTTTTTTTTTTAAGAATGTGATTAGAGCCAGAGGCTCGAATTGGCTTCAAAAAGTGTGGGCTCGAGTCACAAACTATGGTGAATGGGAGTGAACCACAACTGTGGTTAGCAAAAGATTTCAATGCACCTCTTTATGTTATATGAGATTTCAGTATTGGACCCCAGGCGTCACTCCAATCAGAACACAGAAGTTTGGGGGTTGTCTACATCATCTCTCTCACACAAAGGAATGTGTTGAGCTACTAAGGGAGGACGTATTACAACATGCATCCAATCCTTAGCATTTAAAAGATTATAATGCACATAAAGATTCCAATGCACTTTTGTATGTAAGTGATTATCAGTATAGGACCCCAGGCGTCACTCCAATCAGAACACAGGAGTTTGTGAGTTCTCTACATCATATCACTTTAACATAAAATAATGCATTAGGCCACTAAGGGTGCAGGTATGAAATACCTCAATCCTTAACATAGAAAATGTTATGTGAACATGTTCAGTAACTTGGGGCATGGGCCCATAAACAAGTAATAACTTATATCAAGCACATAGTAAATAGGAATAGTGGGGACAACTGATAGTTGCGTAAAAGAGGCAAATATAGCTCAGCTAGATAGAAAGTATATGTTCCTTTAAGATACTTCAGCAGCAAGCAACTGAGGACACAACAGACAATCCTAGGCAGTATGTTAGTACTTAGTAAGCCAGAGGCAAAACTTAATTTAATTAACAATTAAATCTTTTCAAAATTTCAACATTACCTAGTTTTGCCATGTGACACTACAAGATGACATTTGGTTAATTTTTTTTTTAAAGCCACCTTATCACTGTGTGACATGGCTTTGTTGATAAAAATCCACACAATTGCAATCACAATCACATGGCTTTGTTGACAAACAAAGCCGTATGCGCATGCTGACCATGCTGTATGGAAGGTCTTACCCTACCTCTCAGCCTCACTGTATCTGAGGTCTGGTATAAGAAAGATAAAAAATACCGTATTTATCGGCGTACAGTAGGTGAACCCGATTTTGTGTCAATCTCGCTCTCTTTCTCGGCGAGATTGAGCACCTACGAGCCCCATCGCGGGAGCCAGCGCCGAGCTGGCTTGCCGCGATAGAGACAGAGCCGTCATAGAAGCGACGGGAGATCCGACTTGGATTCCCGCCAATTCTACACGTGTGCGGCGTTTGTTATGAATCCTGAGGGGGAAGTCCCCGCCGGATTTTAAATAAAAATCCGGCATGGGTCCCCCCTCAGGAGCATACCGGGCCCTTAGGTCTGTTATGGGTTGTAAGGAGAGCCCCCCTACGCCGAAAAAACGGCGTAGGGGGTCCCCCTACAATCCATACCAGACCCGTATCCAAAGCACGCTACCCGGCCAGCCAGGAAGGGAGTGGGGACGAGCGAGCGCGCCCCCCCCCTCCTGAGCCGTACCAGGCTGCATGCCCTCAACATGGGGGGGTTGGGTGCTCTGGGGCAGGGGGGCGCACTGCGGCCCCCCCACCTCAGAGCACCCTGTCCCCATGTTGATGAGGACAGGGCCCCTTCCCGACAACCCTGGCCGTTGGTTGTCGGGGTATGCGGGCGGGAGGCTTATCGGAATCTGGGAGCCCCCTTTAATAAGGGGGCCCCCAGATACCGGCCCCCCACCCTAAGTGAATGAGTATGGGGTACATCGTACCCCTACCCATTCACCTGCAAGAAAAGTGGTAAAAACACAAATAAACCACACAGTGTATTAAAATATTTTATTTTTCTGCTCCGGAGGCCCCCCCTGTCTTCTTTATTAGCTCTTTTACCAGGGGGAGCTTCTTCTTTGACGTCTTCGGGTGGGTGGGGGCCGCCGTCTGGTTCTCTTCCACCGCCGGGGGGGGTGGCTTTTAAAAAAGCCCCCACCCCCCCGGCGGGTTTCCTCCGGCGTCTTCGGCGGGGCTCTTCTTCTTCCGCTATCCCGACGGGTCTTCTCCGCTATCCGGGGGGTCTCGCCGCTCTCCGCTGTTGACTCGTCGCACCCCGGTTCTTCGTCTCGCAGTCCGGTCCCTTCTTCCGTGCTGTACGTCTTCTTCCGCGCTGTGACGTCATGTTCTTCACTTCTCTTCTTCTCCCGATGTTGACTCGCCGGTCCTCCTCGCTGAAATGACGGATGCGCGCCTTGCATCGGACCTATATAGGCCTCACAGTCCCATCATGCTCTGTACCTACCCATGTGATACCTACCCAAGAAGAGAAGTGAAGAACATGACGTCACAGCGCGGAAGAAGACGTACAGCACGGAAGAAGGGACCGGACTGCGAGACGAAGAACCGGGGTGCGACGAGTCAACAGCGGAGAGCGGCGAGACCCCCCGGATAGCGGAGAAGACCCGTCGGGATAGCGGAAGAAGAAGAGCCCCGCCGAAGACGCCGGAGGAAACCCGCCGGGGGGGTGGGGGCTTTTTTAAAAGCCACCCCCCCGGCGGTGGAAGAGAACCAGACGGCGGCCCCCACCCACCCGAAGACGTCAAAGAAGAAGCTCCCCCTGGTAAAAGAGCTAATAAAGAAGACAGGGGGGGCCTCCGGAGCAGAAAAATAAAATATTTTAATACACTGTGTGGTTTATTTGTGTTTTTACCACTTTTCTTGCAGGTGAATGGGTAGGGGTACGATGTACCCCATACTCATTCACTTAGGGTGGGGGGCCGGTATCTGGGGGCCCCCTTATTAAAGGGGGCTCCCAGATTCCGATAAGCCTCCCGCCCGCATACCCCGACAACCAACGGCCAGGGTTGTCGGGAAGGGGCCCTGTCCTCATCAACATGGGGACAGGGTGCTCTGAGGTGGGGGGGCCGCAGTGCGCCCCCCTGCCCCAGAGCACCCAACCCCCCCATGTTGAGGGCATGAGGGCATGCAGCCTGGTACGGCTCGCTCGTCCCCACTCCCTTCCTGGCTGGCCGGGTAGCGTGCTTTGGATACGGGTCTGGTATGGATTGTAGGGGGACCCCCTACGCCGTTTTTTCGGCGTAGGGGGGCTCTCCTTACAACCCATAACAGACCTAAGGGCCCGGTATGCTCCTGAGGGGGGACCCATGCCGGATTTTTATTTCAAATCCGGCGGGGACTTCCCCCTCAGGATTCATAACAAACGCCGCACACGTGTAGAATTGGCGGGAATCCAAGTCGGATCTCCCGTCGCTTCTATAACGCGCTTGCTGGGATGTGCTGTCACTATTCCAGTGAGTGCAAGATGTCGGCGAGATCTCGGCACCATGTCGCCGAGTATCAGCGCGACGCTGTCGTGCTAAAAGCACAATATCACAAACACCTACTGTATAACGCGCACCAGCGTATAACGCGCACCCCAATTTTAAGAGGGAATTTTCAGGAAAAACTAATTTTTTGTGAACCTTTTGGGATCAGCTACAAAGCAGATTACAGGCTCTTGCCTCTCAACTGGTCAGCTCCAAAATGATATATCCAGCCATATAAAAGGATACAAAGAACAAAAGATAGTGCTCTCCTTATAAAAAGGAATAATCCCTTTATTAAATGTTAAAACCACACTTACAAAATGAAAATGAAAGAGGCAAAAACCACTAACACCAAGTGAGATGTCTCCCACAGTTCACCACTTCCAGCTGGGTCTAACTGAATTTGTGCATCAGGCTGTTACTTAAATCCACTCTGCTAGCTCAATACTTCAGTGCACATGTGCGTGTGCGGTCTCCCTCCTATTTAAATCTCCGCTATTTAAAACTATGCAGCATACAGTACCTCAGAGGCGAAGGAGGAGGACGAGCGCCCGCCGGAAATCACCGCAGGAAATCACAGAGCCGTCATTTCCACTCGGCTCTACGTCACACACGCACAGTCCCGCCTCCGCCATCGGCATTGGACCATCTTCAGTGACAGACAGAACACTGGTCCAATGCTGGTGGCGGAGGCGGGACTGTGCGTGTGAGACGTGAGAGCCGAGAAGAGATGACAGTTTGGTGATTTACCGCGGGCGCTCGTCCCCCTCCTTCTCCTCCGAGGTATGCTATCGGCGTATAGCGCGCACCCGGGATTTCCCCCCTATTTTCGGGGGAAAAAGGTGCGCGGTATACGCCGATAAATACGGTACTATTTGTGGGGAAGAGAATCCATGCCTGGGTCATGTTCCTTGTGGGTGGTGATCTTTTTGCTGGGATAGGAGATGCATTAGAGTTTGTAGGTTCGATTTGGGGAGATTTTTGATGGGGGAGGGATATGCTTTGCAGTAGGCAGGGCCAGCGCTACCGCTAGGCAATCTAGGCAGTCGCCTAGGGCACAATGCCGCCATGGAATGTGTGACAGTAGTAAACCTTCGTACGACACAGTCCTGTTGAGGAAGAGGAGGAGGCGCTGGGAGCTTGTTACAACCTCGATCATCCAACAGTTGTTCGGTCAATGAGTGTGTCCATGTGCTCCCCTCCCCCGGCTCCTCCCCTTCTCCCGAACATGTGCAGAGCGTGGATAATGGCCGTTACTGTTGAGCAGCTCCTTGACCTCCTCTCCAGGATGGACGGCCGCAGTGTGGAAAACCTGCCAGAGCAGCGATCATCAGAGAGACAGTCTCAAGGTACTGTGCATAACGGCCCACTGCCTGACACTGACAGCATCCCATGACATCACTCTCTGTTTGAGGGCGCCCCAAACATCCCTGCTACCAGCCGCCCTTGATGACCTCACACACAGCCCTAATGATATGATGCCACCTACTGTCCCCTTTCATCATTAGGCTCCTCGTCATCCCCTGTTCCTGACATCCCACTCCCCTACCTCTGAGGCTTGTCATCATTTATTTTATCATCACCCCCCTATCATCTTCCCCCATCAGCTTCCTACCACCCCCTGTCATCTTCATCCCCATGTCATCTTCACCCCCCCTCCGTCAGCTTCCTACCACCCCCTGTCATCTTCACCCCCCTTGTCAGCTTCCTACCACCCCCTGTCATCTTCATCCTCCCTGTCATCTTCACCCCCCAGTCAGCTTCCTACCACCCACCCCTGTCATCAATTTGAAAAGAGCACAGATCCCTGTGAATTAATGAACTACAAGTACTGACAGCCTTTGTGGATGTCAGCTTGTAGTTCTCAATAAACTACCAGAGCACTGTTGAGCACTCGAGTGGTGCATTGAATCTTCCTGTCTTTGTGAAACTGACTGCCTGTATCATATACTGATCTGCAGATCGTGGGTGCAATGCTGTCCAGGCTGCTACAAAGAAAAAATAGTAAATGCATAGTTTTCTACCTGCAAAAAAATGCACATATATTATCTTTTATCTTCAGCCCTGGAAGGATTGGCCCACTTCCTGACCAGGGAATTTTTTTGTTATATGGCACTGCATTCATTTAACTCACTATTACATGGTCGTATGACAATGTACCCAAATAAAATTTATGTCCTTCTTTTGCCACAAATAGAGCTTTCGTTTGGTGGTATTTGATCACCTCAGCAGTTTTTCTTTTTTTTGCTATAAACAGAAAAAGACCGACATTTTTTAAAACAAAAACAGTATTTTTTACTTTCTGCTATAAAACGTACCCAATAATAAAAAAAAAAATCGAATTTCTTCATCAATTTAGGCCAATGTGTATTCTGTTACATATTGTTGGTAAAAAAAAAAAGCGTAGATTGATTGATTTGTGCAAAAGTTATAGCGTCTACAAAATATGTATAGATTTATGGCATTCCAACATTGCGGCGGACAGATCCGACACCTACGGTAATTGCAATTTTTGAGACTTTTTTGGGAACCAATGATATTATTACAGTGATCAGTGCTAATCAGTGCTAAAAATATGCACTGCCACTGACATTGTACTAATGGCACTGGAATTTAAGGGGTTAACATCAGGAACGATTAAGGGGTTAAATGTGTTCCCTGGGTGTGTTTACTAACTATATGGGGGGTGGGCTGCCTGGGACAACACACAGATCCATCTTCCTGCATAGCAGAAAGATAGGATCTCTATATCATCCCCTGATAGAATGGAGATCTGCCTTGTTTACTTTGGCAGATTCCAGTTCTGTCTCTATGGGGAACGATCACGGACATCGAGTTCGCCAGACCCGCTGATTGGCTCCCCTGCTGGCCAATCGGCACGCGCACGTGTGCCCACAGATCACTGTGTATGAGCCCGATGTACACCTACGGCGATTCGCGCAGCCGAGCCAACCTGCCGTAGTATGACTGCAATGGCTGCTCGGCAAGTGGTTAAAAAAGTGAACCTATCCTTTAAGTGAAATTCGACTTTAAGAATAAAAGAGTATTTTTGGGCACAGGTGCACTTAAAATATTGGATTGGGGGGTATAATCATGACACATACTGTAGGTTATATCCAGCTCCTTAACTGCATCTCTGTCTGTCACATGAATAGAAATAAAATCTTAGGAGGAAATACTCCTAAACCTTTCCTTAGAATATCACAAGGATTCTGGTAAGAGGTTCTATAATGATCCTAATGCCGCGTACACACGACCGTTTTTCGGGTTGTAAAAAATTAAGTTTTTTTTAATGTCATTAAAAACGATCGTGTGTGGGCTCCAGAGCATTTTTCACGATGTAAAAAATGGGCTTTCAAAATTTGGAACATGCTCTAATTTTTCACAACGTTTTTAATGTTGTAAAAAATGGTTGTGTGTGGGCTTTAACGACGTGAAAAAAACGCGCATGCTCAGAAGCAAGTTATGAGATGGGAGCACTCATTCTGGTAAAACTAGCATTCGTAATGGAGTAAGCACATTCATCACGCTGTAGCAGACTGAAAAGCGCGAATAGTCTTTTACTAACACGAAATCAGCAAAAGCAGCCGCAAGGGTGGCGCATCCAAATGGAACTTCCCCTTTATAGTGCCATTGTACGTTTTGTACGTCACCGCGCTTTACTAGAGCAGTTTTTTTTTTCACGATCGTGTGTAGGCAAGGCCGTTTTAACGATCGGGTTGAAAAAAACTACGTTTTTTTCTAGACCATTAACCACTTCCCTACCAGCCCATAGTAAAATGACGTCCACAAAGAACCTCTGCCGTTCTGAGTGGACGTCATATGACGTCCTGGGCTTTGTGGGGGGATATCTGAATGATGCCTGCAGCTAGAGGCATCATTCAGATATCCTTCTAAACTGCCGGCGATTCTGCACAACGTAAGAACGATCATAGCGGCGGTTCCGCCGCTAGATCGTTCTTACAGGCGGCGGGAGGGGACATCCCCCCCTCCCGCCGCCATCCGGTGCTTCTCCGGGCTCTCCCGTGCCATCGGGGGCCCGGAGAACGAATCGTCCGGCGCGCGCAGGAAGCATAGAGATGACTGGTGACCAGATGGTCACCAGTCATCTCTATGACCGTCGGAGGACCCGGGCGCGATGTGATGACGTCACGCCCGGGTCCCCGTAAGTAAACAAAGCCGCGATTGCGGCTGCTAAGCAACAGCAAGCATGAGATCGGTGAATTTTTTTTCACCGATTTCATGCTTTCCAGCCTGGAGGAGAGATGTGGGGTCTTATTGACCCCGCATCTCTCCATAAAGAGTACCTGTCACACACATTCCTATTACAAGGGATGTTTACATTCCTTGTAATAGGAATAAAAGTGATCAAAAAAAAAAAAAAATTAAAAAAAAAGTGTAAAAAAAGAAATAAATATATAAAAAAAAAAAAAAGAAATAAAATTTATTTTTTTAACGCCCCTGTCCCCGGTAGCTTGCGCGCAGAAGCGAACGCACACGCAAGTCCCGCCGACATATGTAAACGCCGTTTAAACCACATATGTGAGGTATCGCCGCGTGCGTTAGAGTGCCAGCAACAATTCTAGCCCTAGATCTCCTCTGTAAATCTAAACTGGTAACCTGTAAAAAATTTCAAATCGTTGCCTATGGAGATTTTTAAGTACCGAAGTTTGGCGCCATTCCATGAGTGTGCGCAATTTTAAAGCGTGACATGTTAGGTATCTATTTACTCGGTGTAACATCATCTTTCCTATTTTACAAAAAAAATGGGCTAACTTTACTGTTTTTTAATTTTTTTAATTCATGAAACAATTTTTTTCCAAAAAAAAGGCGTTTGAAAAATTATTGCGCAAATACCGTGCAAGATAAAAGGTTTCAATGACCGTCGTTTTATTCCCTAGGGTGTCTGCTAAAAAACCATATATAATGTTTGGGGGTTCTGCGTAATTTTCTAGCAAAAAAATTATGATTTGTACATGTAGGAGAGAAGTGCCAGAATAGGCCTGGTATGGATGGGTGTATAACTGCCCGGTATGGAAGAGGTTAAAAACGTAATTTTTTACAACCTGAAAAACGGTCGTGTGTACGCGGCATGAGAGTCTTCAATATTTAAACAAGCCTGCTACAGTTATTTGACACAGGCCACAGTCCAGCCCAAAAGATTACAAAAATTGCTGATCACTCTGGTAATCAAAAAAGAGATATAAAATTGTGAATTATGGTAAAATCAATAGTATTTATGACTATAACATAGTGGTAATATAATTTGAATTGTTTAGCAGTTTACAGAATACTTGTTTCCTGGAGTGATACTTTAAGTCCTATGCACACTTTTGGACCCTGCATACAGGGCCGCTGATAGGGCAGTACAGCCAGCCCTGATGTACCGGGCCCGGCTCAGCTAGGGGGCCCGGGAAGCTTTATAGTTAAATTCTGACAGAATATATTAAAATGTTTTTCTAAACCACCCATGTTCCTGCTTGCTTTTTAGGGTGTACTTACAGAATCCTGGGCCCCATTAGGGCAATAGAGAGGCCCAGGAAGTGAAATAACTGAAGGGACTTTATTTCCATTTTCGGGGGGCGCAGGTAGATAAAGCTTGCCGCATAATGCGCTGCACATGTTCTAGTTCCGGCTGCCCTCTGCTTGTACCATCCCTGGCGGAGTGATTTATGTGTACAGGGCTCCCTCAGTAAGTGCTGTCTGTGGGTGGGAGTGAGAGAGGCATGTGACTGTCTGGCTGAGAGGATGCAGGAAACTTAATCGAGCAGCGGTGCACAGCTACAGGCAAGGAAGGGCACACAGTCACACCAGCTACCATGGAAAGAAGGTACAGCCCTCTGACTCCCCACTGTGTTCATGATTATCGTCATTAGGATGATCACAGCACTTTAGATCCTCTGTTGCTCTTCCACAGTGTCACATGGCTATTGAGTCTGAGTGTGTACAGACTGTCACACAATAGAGCCATAACAAAGTCAGCACTCAATAGCCATGTGGCACTGTGGCAGAGCAATAGAGGATCTAAAGTTCTGTGATCATCATAATGATAATCATAAGCATGAGATGCTACTTTACACTTGCTACTTGTTTGGATGGAAGGGGGGGGAGTAAAAACATGTAGCTGAGCTGCATTTTTTTAACCACCCACCAACCACCCCTCCTTAACCACTTCCATACCAGGTACTTACGCAGCTTCCCGCCCAAGCCAATTTTCAGCTTTCAGCACTGTCGCACTTTGAATGGCAATTGCGCGGTCATGCTACACTGTACCCAAACAAAATTGGCGTCCTTTTTTCCCCACAAATAGAGCTTTCTTTTGGTGGTATTTGATCACCTCTGCGATTTTTTTTTTTTGCGCAACAACTAAAAAAAGGCTGAAAATTTGGAAAAAAAATTACGTTTTTATTTTTTTCTGTTAATTTTTTTGTAAATAAGTTTTCTCTTTCAATTACGGGCACTGATATGGCGGCACTAATGGGCACCGATGAGATGGCACTGATGGACATCGATGAGGTAGTACTGACGGGCACAGATGAGGTGGCACTGATTGGCGGCGCTGGTATGCGACACTGATGGGCACACATAGGCGGCACTGATGGGCACACATAGGCGGCACTGATGGGCACACGTAGGCGGCACTGATGGGCACACGTAGGCGGCACTGATGGGCACACATAGGCGGCACTGATGGGCACTCATGGGCGGCACTGGGCACTCATAGGCGGCACAGATGGGCACAGATGGGCACTTATGGGTGGCACAGATGGGCACTGCTAGGTGGGCACTGGGCATGGATGGGCACTGTGGGGTGGCACTGATGGACACTGGGGTGGCGCTGATGGACACTGGGGTGGCGCTGATGGACACTGGGGTGGCAGCACTGATTGTTGCCAGTCAGTGCCCATTTGTGGGCACTGACTGGCATCTTTTTTCTTTATGGTTTTTTTTTTTTTTTTTTTTTTTTAGACTTTTTTTTTTTTTGGCTTTTTTTTTTTTTTTTGCCCACCCTGGTGCTCCAGGGTGGGCATCCCTGGTGGTCCAGTGTGGCGATCCGAGGGGGGGCTGCGCTGATAAACAATCAGCGCTAACCCCCCCTGTCAGGAGAGCCGCAGATCGGCTATCCTCTACTCGCGTCTGTCAGACGCGAGTGAGGAAGAGCCATCGGCGGCTCTTCCTGTTTACATCGTGATCAGCCGTGGTTGGACACGGCTGATCACGTGGTAAAGAGTCTCCGCCGGAGGCTCTTTACCGAGATCGGAGATGCAGGGTGTCAGACTGACACCCCGCATCACCGATCGCCGCGATGCGCGCCCCCACGGGCGCGCGCGGCATGAAATCCTGCAGGACGTTCTAGAACGTCCTGTCAGGATTTCATAACCACTTCCCGGACGTAAATCGGCCATAGGCCGGGCGGGAAGTGGTTAAAGAAGCTTTCACCCAAACCTTACAATTAGATCTGCCTGCCATTTTTTCATGTGGATCTGTATGATCTGTATGAAAGCTCTATATAGGATGGAATCCAGATATACATAGATTAAAAAAAAAAAATGCTGCTATCTCTCTGTATTGTGGGTTTGTGATGCTTTTCTTTGTGGACATAAAAGCTAATTTGTTTCTGATGCTGGGAGTGTGGTCAATCTTCCTTCCACATTGCCTGTTGTGAGTGGACACAAGTCCAAATTTCCATTTGGCCACCCATAGAGACATCACAAGTCCTCCCCTGTGGGCTGTGCATTGTGTGCAGATGCAAACTGAACAGACCTGGAAATCAGAACACATCTGTCCCATTTAGCTCCAATTCTGCAGAGAATCCACTCACTGATCCCTTGCTGAGTGGAGCAGCACTGTGTGAAAGGTAGTGGTTGGCAAAGTACATATGCAGCTTCCGCAAAGCAACTACTGTAACCACCCACCATGTTTCCTGCTGAGGAGGTGATACAGTGCCTGTTCACCACCAGCCAAATTCTGTCAGAAGAGCAATCCGCATGCAGATCACTCTTCAGAGAGCAATGCTAGTGTGAATTGGGTCATACAGATTTAAATAATTTTTTGGAGTGCATGTCTCAGCTGATTTAAAGGCATAATAGATGTGCTGGCTTAAGGAAAATTGAATCCTTAAAGTCAGCTGCAGCACTCTCATTTGTTAGAAGGAATGTGATTAGCCTGGACAAAGATAAATATCACTTAAAATATCACTTTTTTGAGGCGGGGTTGGGGGGGGCCCCATCAGGTAGGCTGTACGGGGCCCCATGATTTCTAACAGCGGCCCTGCCTGCATACCTCCAGCTTTCCTACCATATTATAATCATTTCCCAACAGATGTCCATGGATCTAATGGAACTAGGGATAGAACTAATTGTATCCATTAGCAATGAAACTGCTGTTGCATATGACAGAACAGTTATCCAAGTCAACATAATGTAACGATTTGCGTTGAAAACAGTGCATACAATCAAATCCACATGCCTGTAAAAGCTTCCAAATTGGAGGAATGTGCGTTGAAAGGCTTAAAAACTGGGAATCAGCATGGCATTGATCTCATGGATACATGAAGGTGCTTATCAGGTGCTCTTTATACGCTTGGCTCAAGTATATAAATTGCAATAGTTATTAATTTTAAGCTGGCACAGCACCTACAGTGATTTACTAATCAACATTACTAAACATTTATGACTGTTTTTATGGATTTAACATTGTGGCAGTCACAATATATGGAATTCACAATGGAATGTTTTCTACGTAGCGGGGCTCCGTGACTATTGTTAAGCCCTGTACACACGATCGGTTTGTCTGATGAAAACGGACCGATGGACCGTTTTCATCAGACAAACCGATCGTGTTTGGGCCCCATCGGTTTGTTTTCCATCGGTGAAAAAGAATAGAACATGTTTTAAAATTTTCCTATGGATAAAAAAACGATAGAAAAAAAATGATCGTCTGTGTGGAAGTCCATCGGTCAAAAATCCACGCATGCTCAGAATCAAGAAGCAGTGAACTTAATTTTTTTCAGCATGTCGTAGTGTTTTACATCACCGTGTTTGGACACGGTCGGATTTTTGATTGATGAAAGTCAGCTTCATCGGATACCCAACGATAAAATCAATCGGATTAGATTTCATCAGATATCCGATCGTGCGTACAGGACTTTAGTGTTTCTTGCTGGAAGTAATTGTATGTCTAGTGTTTTGTTTTAATCAAATTAACTTTTTTTTATTTTTTTACAGTATTCATTTATATAAATATTAAGGGGCAGATCCACAAAGGTATTACGCCGGCGTATCTCTTGATACGCCGCGTAATTTCAAATTTTGTGCTTCGTATCTTTGTTTTGTATCCTCAAAACAAGATACAACGGCATCTCGGCTAGATCCGACAGGCGTACGTCTTAGTACGCCGTCGGATCTAAGCTGCAATTTTTTGGTGGCCGCTAGGTGGCGTTTCCGTCTAATTCCGCGTCGAGTATGCAAATTTTACGTCGTTTGCGTTCGGCTTTTTCCGGCGTATAGTTAAAGCTGCTGTTATGAGGCGTACTCAATGTTTAGTATGGCCGTCCTTCCCGCGTAGAAATTCGAATTTTTTACGTTGTTTGCGTAAGTCGTTCGTGAATAGGGATTTGCGTAGAATGATGTCACCGTCGGAAGCATTGGCTTGTTCCGGGTTAATTTTAAGCATGCGTACTGGGATACCCCCATGGACGGCGCATGCGCAGTTAAAAAAAACGTTGTTTACGTCGGGTCACAACGTATTTACATAAAACACGCCCCCATTACACCAATTTGAATCCCGCGCCCTTACGCCGCCAAAGATACACTACGCCGCCGTAACTTACGGCGCAAATTCTTTGAGGATTCGAAAAAAAAAAATAAGTTACGGCGGCGTAGTGTATCTTAGATACGCTGCGCCCGGCGGAAGATTACGCGCAGGTACGTGGATCTGCCCCTATATGTACAGTAGCTGAATCATATGCCTTCTTTGTTTTCTCCCTGGTTGCTTTTATTATATAAATGAGCTACATTAGCAGGTGTATAACATTGCATGGTATTAGCATTACCTATACTTTGTGATTCACAAAGTTCTAACAGTGGCTTTTCTTTTTTCTTCTTTTATTTGTCCACAGATCCAAAACTTAACAGAGCAGTGCCTGTAAGATGACAAAACTTGAAAGTGCATGATGGGACTTTAGAATGGTCACTGGAGGTATGTACAAACCACCCATTCTTCACCCTCCAGCAGTTCCAACAATCTTTTAAAAGAAAGAAATGTCACCGGTGACACATATTAATTCAAGGTGACACAAATCTAACATATGTATACTATTTAAGATTGTTAACAATGCATAGGGCTAGGGGCATTTAGGGAAACGACCTAATGCATTGTAAGAATTTCCAAACATATCCAGCTGTCTAAAACACATGGTAATAAATTATTATTAGTAAAATAGCCAGAAGGGTGATACAAAAGCATTGGATCTGCACAGCTGTCCTGTCATAAAGAGCAGGTGGGATTTAAAAGTTGCCTCGTATCACCTCTTTAGGGCATTTCTTCTAGACTGCTACAAGTTAACCTTGTAAATAATTACATATGCAAACTGTTAGTTTTAACAGTTCCGGGACACTCTCAAATATATGGATGACTAGTCTATTATTTTATTAGCTGGCTATGCTACGCTTTGTGTCTCTTAAAAAGAACATTTGTTTACCATTATCTGATTCAGCACCGGCCTAAACGCGTATTCGTTCTGGTGTCTATTCCCTCCGTGACCGAGACATTAGGGATAGCCCCAATGACTATACTAGTTTCCAGGATCAAATGTCATAACAGAGCATGGATAGGGTTGCTGGGAAATCCAGAGTCCCATCTGAAGATAGTGCAATATAATCAGCCCTGAACATCTTTCCCAAAATCCTAGCTAGGTCATGTGACAGTCAGTGCATGGAAAGCTTGGATTTGGTACTCAGCCACTGCACCTGCTGGATAGGCTTGTAACGGTTCACACATGCATACCATATTTTGCACACTGCCTGAAGCTGTTGATCAATTGCTTCCTGCATGACAAGGGAATGTGAAAATTACACTTTGAGAGATGCATAAAATTTGTGAAGTGTTCAGCTGTTGCTCTGTCCAACTTAAAAATATTCTTGTAGGGATACCGCCAGGGAACACATCGCCAAAACATCAGCTGAAACAGGAGGCTTTAAAATGAGGTCTTGGAACAACACATAACTACAAATATGTATGTAAATAAATAGTAGAAAGCCTTCACAGATGTTGTTCTGAACTCAGGCAACCTGTGTACCAAAGTATTGGCCAATTTGCTTACTTCCTTTGTTAGAAGCTGCTTAAAACTCTTACATAAATCATTTATGCTCCGCAGTGTAAAGAGCATTTGTTGTTTGCACTATCGACATAACCTGACCTGCTGGGTGTACGAATTGCTAAAAGATGTATGGCTTCAAAGAGTGTGAATTTAAAAAAAGAGTAAAGGTGCTACAGATCTTTCACTGAGTGTGCATTTGACATTTAAAGTGAGCATGTGTTATGCTCATACTGGACAAAGTAACAGGTCCCCTTAAAATGACTGTAAACGATTTTTTTTTAAATTAAATTGTTAAACTTACATGCTCCAAGCAATAGTTTTGCACAGAGCAGCCCCATATCCTCTTTTTTTTGGGGTCTCCTGCCGTGCTTTTTGGAGAGTGTTTTTTGGAGAGTGTTTTTTGAAGAGTGTTTTTGGAGAGTGTTTTGCACAGATGACAACAAGGAAGAGGAAGCTGAACTTCTCTCTGCGGGAGAAGGAGATCATTGCCAGGGCCATGACCCAATATATTCGTTACCTCCATGGGCCTGAGAGTCGGGACACCACTGTGGCCAGGAGTAGGCAGATCCTGCAGATTATTGCAGACGATGTAAATGCATCGGGGTGTGAGACCAGGACCCCCAATGAGATCCTTAAAAAGATAAATGATCTCAGGCTCCTGGTTAGAGGTAAGCTGGCAAAGATGGTCACTCATGCCAGGGGCACTGGAGGGGGACCACCATCCACTATCAGGCTCACTGCTGAGGAGCGGCTGGTTGCCCAGTGCCTCCACAGGCATCAAGTGGAGGGAGTGCCTGGATTTGACTCCATTGAGGAGCTCTTGAGGACAGGTAAGTTTTTTTTTCTCTCTGGTGTGTAGCATGTGTGGGGGGGGAAGGGAATATGTGACAAGTGTGTGGATCCTCCAACCTGTGTATGTTTTGTGTCATCCACAGATGTGCAGGAGGGTGCTGGGCCATCTGGCCAGTCTGCACCATCCCCCGGACATCAGTCTGATGCAGACCCCCAGGAAAGCCAGGAGTCCTCTGAGGAGGGGAGTGGCCCCAGCTCTCCTCATAAGGAGGTTGAGGAGGAGGAGGTGCTGTCTGCCAATGAGGTCACGCTCCATTTGGAGGAGTCTAGCCCTGATGCTGGCACCAGTCAGGCCTCTATCAGGGCTAGCCCCTCCCACTCCTCCCCCAACAGGGCTTCCCCCCCAAGGGTCTCCCCTTCTCCCAGGCCACAAGCCTCATCAGGAGGCAGGAAGGCGACCCGCAAGACAAGGGGGGTGGCAGAGGTTCTGCCTGAAAATCTAAGGAGGAACCAGGCCCGTCAGACCCGCCACCTGGGTCAGGTTACTCAGACTTTGGGCCGCATGGAGGAGAGCATGGCTTCCATCAAGGAGTCAGTGCAGGACATGTCTGGCCACTCCCTGGCTGTGATTACCTGCCTCAACGACCTGCAGACCACCACAGCAGGCGTTGGTCAGGAGGTGCGCGCCCTGACCCAGGCTGTCCAGGCCAACACGGCAGCCATCGATGTGGGCCTCACCAGAATCGCCCTGGCGTTGGAGGGCAGGCCGCCAGGTGGGCAGAGACCAGGGGATGCTCCTCCTTCAACCTGATTCCCCCCCCTATGAGTCTCCACTGAGGAGCCGGGTCGTGGCCGCCCCAGGCGTGGGGCACGCCAGCGCCGTTAGGTTTTTGTAATTTTTTTGTTGAGTGTTTTATGTTTATTTGTTATTTTACTGTGATTATGATTTTTTTTGTTGTAGCCCAGGCAGGCTACAGTGTGAATGATGTATGATTGTGGGGGTGACATTCCTGCCAGAAAAGGGGTGTCACCCTCGGTTGTGGTGGAGAAGGGTTCCCCAGGACCAGGGAGAAGTGATCCCCAGGTCCGTGTGAATGGTGTATGAATGTACAGTGACATAATTGGAGCCTTGGCATGGCGTTGCTGCTCCCAAGTCCTGCATGGTGGGCTTGTGCTAATCTAATTTGATGAGGATGTGGGGTGTGTGTGCTAGGGACCACAGTGGTGTGCATGCGTGCATTCTCCTTGTGCCATGATTAATGTGTGTGTTTAACGTGCAAAGATGCCTACTGTGAGGCATCTCCTGACTGCTCTTCCCTCAGAAGATGGGGTATCCTCGGTTATGGGGGGGTTGTCTGGTTCGGGGGTCAGGTCATCACGTATGTCAATCTCCAGGCCATTTCTCACAGCGAAGTTGTGCAGCATGCAACATGCACCGATGATCTGGCACACAAAGTTTGGGGAATACAACAGGGTACCCCCAGACTTATCCAGGCATCGGAAACAGGACTTCAGGAGGCCAAAGGTGCGTTCCACCACTCCACGGGTATGTGCGTGTGCTTCATTGTATCTTTCCTCTACAGGGGTTTGGGGATTCCGGAATGGAGTCACGAGATGGGATCCAAGTGCATATGCAGAGTCACCTGGAAGGGAAAAGACAGGAGGATGTTAGTCATGCATGTGCCCCTCGTGATGTCTGCATCATGGGGGGGGCAGTCATGCCTGACACCCATGTCACTCACCAACCACCCAGCTGGCCCAATACATGTTCTGTTCAAATTCCATTGGGATGGGGCTCTGACGGTATATGTAGCTGTCGTGGCTGGACCCGGGGTGTTTGGCACGGACGTGCCATATGAGGCATTGGGCATCGACTATCACCTGTACGTTGATGAAATGCCAATGCTTCCGATTGCGGTATAGGTGCTCTGTGTCACGGGGGGGCCGTAGTGCCACATGTGTGCAATCAATGGCCCCCACGGTGCGTGGGAATTCTGCAATTCGGTAGAAATCACGCATTGCCTTCATCCGCAGGTCCTCCTGGGTGGGTCTGATGATTTGGTTGGCCATGCGTCTGAGGATTGCGGGGATAACCTGGTGCACACATCTGCTAATGGAGGATTGTGCCATCCCAGCCACCACTCCACTTGTACGCTGAAAAGAGCCACTGGCAAGGAAATGGAGTGTTGCCAGTACCTTGACCAGTGGCTCCACTGCATGTGAGCGGTTTGTCTGGCTGGTGATGTCATCTTTCGGGGTTGTGGCTATTTCCAGGATGGCAGTAGGGGTGAATCTGAAGATGCGAAACACCTCCGAATCACCCATGCCAAAGACGTTTCGGTATATCCTCTCCCGTGCCCTCCTCTCCCGTGCCCTCCACCTCCTCCGTTCCCTCCTCCTTCTGCGCGCATCTAAAGCCAGTAGTATAGCTATGACCATGGATGCCCCTGGCATGTATAGGCATACAGATTGTTGTTCTGCAAGTGTGTGTGCTCAGCTCATCCCTAACGGTGTTGCTTTAGCTGACCTGCACACGTCTGCTTTTATGAGGGGTAACTTTAGACCGGACATTCAGCTTACGTGCACAGCGCGTAGCCTGCGCCGGTCAAACGTACTTTCGTGAATCGCCGTATCTCCCTCATTTGCATATTTGCATAGCAAAACAATGGTGCGTCTAGCGTATTTTTGCGCCCACGATGCGCCGGTGTAGAAAAATTACGTCGGTCGGAAAAACCTAGTGATCAGGCGTATCTCGTTTTGGTGATACGGCGCATATTTACACTTACGCCGCGCATCTCGAGATACGCCGGCGTAAGTGCTTTGTGGATCTGCCCCCTAGTGATCAAATGACATTTGAAGCCAAATTCAAAAAACATAGTCCACTGTATCCAAAAGGAAATAAGTCCAATCCCACAAAGGAGAGTGCATACAAGTTGGAGTGAGGCATGAAGGAAAATAGATGGCTATCCAGCACCACCAAGGTGAGTTCCTCCTCGTGCAGCACACAAAGGTAAACAGGGACCCTTACCGAATGGGATGGACCTCTAATGGCGAGGTCAAAGATGCCTGCAGATAAACCTCTGTGGGGTATTATGATCGTCCGGGATATAAGGATCACCAGGCTCCTGTTAATCTCCTCACCTCCACTCTTAGGTTCACCAATAGGAACGTAGCAGGAACCTTCTCTCCAAGGAGGGTAAATCCATAAACAGTATTAATAAAGATAGAGGGCCAGATTCTCCAATAATCTGCGGCGGCCTCGCGTAAGCTATTTACACTACGTCGCCGCAACTTACTGGAGCAAGTGGCATATTCCTCAAGCACTTGCTCCGTAGTTTGCGGAGGCGTAGTGTAAAAGGCCCGGCGTATCCCCGCGTATTTCAAAGGGGCGGCTTATATTGAAATTAAGCGCGCCCCCGTTTCGATCGAACTGCGCATGCGCCGGGCTAAAAATAGCCCAGTGCACATGCTCCAGTTCTCGGCGGAAAACGGGTACGTCGTTTTCCTAAGTCGTTCTTGAATACTACTTTACGTCAATGACGCACACGTCGGCGTCATTGACGTAAAGTAGTATTCAAGAACGACTTAGGAAAACGACGTACCCGACGGGAAAAGACGACGCGGACCCGACGCCATACTTAACATGGCATACGTGGGACTGGCGTAAGGTTACCCCTCATATAGCAGGGGTAACCTTACGCTTACGCAAACGACGTAAGCGACGGTTACGCGGCGCAAATTCGTTCGGGAATCGGCGTATCAGGCTCATTTGCATAAACAAATGAGACCTGAACGTAAACGCCACCTAGCGGCCAGCGGCGAATTACATTTAAGATTCGACAGTGTAAGTGACTTACACATGTCGGATCTTCAGCATATCTATGCGAAAATGATTCTTAGAATCACTCGCATAGATTCGTGGGTTAAAAAAGAGAGATACGACGGAGTTTCCTGAGATACTCCTTCGTAACTCTACTGAGAATATGGCCCAGAAAGGCTAGGATAGTGCGTTATCTTTAACAATTGTTGGATCATTTATTGAAAAATCGAAGCAGTACAGAGCAAAATAGAAATATAAAATTAAAAATTAAAAATAGCCAGCATAAGCTAGAAAAACGTACGCCCGTGCTTCCGGGGTCACGTGGAGACGTGGTGACAACAATGCATAGGACCGCCCTGACCAGTTTTGTCATAAATTACGTTTTCAAATCGGCTCACTGGCTGTTATTGACAACAGCAGGAGGAGCAAGTGGCTCCCGCTGCTATGCGAGCCAATGAGAGAGACCCAGGAGAGCCCACTGCTTTCATGCACATTGCTGGATTGAGATGGGGCTCAAGTATAGGGGGGTGGGGGCTATATCTAGAACGTTTTTTGCCTTAAAGCATAGAATGCATTAAGGTAAAATACCTTGAGCCTTTAGAACCACTTTAATTGAAGGGACAATAAGAAAAAAACAATTCATACCATCCCTATTCTTCCCAAGAGAAGTATACCATTATACAATGAATCAATAGAACAAAGGAAGGGGAGGGGAACAGGAAGGGGAGGAAAGGGAGATGGAGAAAAACAAAAAACAGGGCAAGCACTCACATTGGCCACATCCGTATTGGGTAAAGAAGGGAAAACAATTGCTCAAAAAAAGTAATTGATGGTCGGACTTTGAGGCAAGTATATAAAAATTATACATTTATTACAAAGTAGAAAAAAATATTTTATACAGCAATAGTGAAAATAAGAAAAAACCATAAGGATATTAAATAATTACTTATAATAAATACTTATACTTTGTAATAAATTTATAATTTTTATATACTTCCGTCTTGCCTCAAAGTCCGACCATCAATTACTTTTTTCGAGCAATTGTTTTCCCTTCTATACCATTATACAAGCCACATACAGGTGTCAAATGCCAAGGCACTCAGATTAGTATTTTCAGACAATCAAAATGTTTGGTTCTTCGTTTGAAAAGGGATTTTTTTTCAAAGCTATAAAGCAGTGGTTCTTAACCTTGTTGGAGGTACTGAACCCCACCAGTTTCATATGCGCATTCACCGAACCCTTCTTAATTGGAAAAATAAAATATGATTTTGCGTGTGATGGGCACAGTGGCTGCGTGTGATGGGCACAGTGGCTGCGTGTGATGGGCACAGTGGCTGCGTTTGATGGGCACAGTGGCTGCGTGTGATGGGCACAGTGGCTGCGTGTGATGGGCACAGTGGCTGCATGTGATGGGCACAGTGGCGACAATTGATGGCACAGAGGCTGCATGTGATGGCATAGTGAGGCTGCAATTTATATATACCGGTATATATTTTTTTGCTAGTCAGAGAAGGCTCATTTAAAATAACACAAAAACATTTTTTTATCTGCCATTTTATATTAATAAAGTGCTGGTCACCTCACCTCAGTCAGCCTCCTCCCCCAATCCAGCCATTTAATTATATGCTCTTAACAGGCTCTACTTACTTTTAAACAAGTTCAGTAATCTTTTTTTAGCACACTGTCTGCTAGGTTCAAATTACCCTAGTCAGGCAGGCTCCTCCAGACTAGTCCTTGCCTCTCTAGCTCGTCACAGGCAGCCCGGACACACAGCTCTCTGCGCAGCGCTCCGAATCCCCCCCTTCCAGCCGAGAGTGGAGTGACGTCACACCGCTGGAAGGGACCAAGAAACTCCTTCATAGGGGGAGTAAACAGGCTGCAGCAGACAGGAAAGGGAGCCGGGAAGTGACGGTCCCGGATGCAGGAGTGCACTCAGCACACAATTTGTACAGTGCCGCTGGCAGCGCTGGCGGCCGTGGCAGAGCTTCACCTGCGGCTGCGCCCCCCCTCCTATACGAAATGGTATCGCCCAGGGCAGCTGTCCGCCCCTGCCTTGTACCGGCGGCCCTGTGTGACCTCCGCCGAACCCCAGAGACTCACTCACCGAACCCCTGGGGTTCGATCGAACCCAGGTTAAGAACCACTGCTATAAAGGCTTTTAGTGTAACATTGAGCAGATTATAACTATGGAAAATGTTACTGGATGTCCTGGATGTCACATTGAAGAATGGGAATTGCATAATCCATAGTGTGATTGATATTTCTGCTTAACTTGACAAGCACACAATGAGAGGCATGCATTATGTAAGGAATAGATAGAAGAACAGGGAACAACAATATTGAGCATTGACAAAGCAGAACTGTTAATTAGAGCAAAGTGTTAATGTTTCCTCAAAAACCAAACTGTATTGCCAGGAGCTGCAAGCTTGCTGCCACCTTCCACCTCTTGGCGAGTTTGCAACTTTTCTACTTGCTGCAATTCAGGATTTAGGTCCTAGCCTAGGGTGACCAGACATCCCCAGTTTCAGGGGACAGTCCCCTGATTGAGGACACTGTCCCCGGACCAAGTCTGTCCCTGGTTTTGTCCCCAGATTGGATTTAATAGGGGGCACGGGCAATTTCAAAGACAATCAGTGCAGAATTAAATAGAAAAATTTAAATTACACCCCCCCGCTCCGCCGTGCCTACTAGCATAGGGGGGTTGTATTTTTCCCATTATCTGTGCCCCTTTCTGATGATCATGTGCTGGTCGGAGCAGAGGGAATATTTCTTCAGTTTTGGGCGCATGCCCATTCAGCTTTGCTGGCATGTTCTTCTGCCTTGGCTCAAATCCTGGCCAGCCACCTGCCTATCTCCTTGCCTTCCCTGGCAGAGTGATCTTCCTCTGCTCCCCATCCAGTAGTAGCCGGGGCCCGAAGAGTAAGACTTGAGAGGCTGTGAGGCGGGCGGCGACGGGCAGCGAGTCGCTGATTGTTGCCATTACTAGTAAAGAAAAAATATTTCCCCGGATTTCATTGTGTAGTAGTGTGTTTTGTTGTTGACACTTTTTTTCCTCAGGTGAACGGGTAAGGGTATGATGTATCCCATACTCATTCACATAGGGTGGGCGGTTTTAACCCTTTCTCAACTAGCGGGGGTTAAAAGCGCGTTCCCTCTGCCCCCGCTAGCAGCCGAATAGCGGTGTGAAAATGACGATGAATCAACGCTAAAAAATAGTGGCTCTTTACCGCCGACGCCCCCACCGCCCCTGTGTGAAAGGGCTCTAAAGGCAGGCGTCACAATACGTTTTACAAAATAGTGTATATTTGGTACCCCATCTTCTAAAATTGTTATGATATACTAACTCCCTAAAGTACATAAAAATAAAGGACGTTCCCCCAGGTTGTTTATTTATAAGTGCTATAGGTTCTCTCTCTACAAGACTATTAATGTATTTTAATTTTAATCTGCAGCTCATAGTAGTAGTCACTGATTTTTATTTGAAAGGTAGTAAGAGCTTTTTTATTAGTACAAGACATTCCTTATGATGAGGATTATTGTTTTGTGGCAATGATTGATGTCAACACCTTATATACTAATATAAGGCAAGCAGATGCTTTGGACGCAGTTAAGTCAATTTTTAAATGAAAAATCTGAGTTGAAAAGAGAGCTGATTTTTTATTTAAATGTCTGAAGTTTGCCATGTCCCACAGTTATTCTTGGTATAACAACAAATTTTATCTACAAACTAAGGACGTGGGGGGGTGGGAGCCAATTACGCTCTTAGTTTGGCCAATATTTTCATGGCCAAGAGGGAAAATTTGTGTATTTACACCGACCTCTGGCTGAATCCATTCTTTTTACAGGCATTTTATAGATGATATCTTTATTACCGTATTTATCGGGGTATTGCGCACTCCGGCATATAGCGTGCACCCCTAATGTGGACCCGCATTCCTGTAAAAAAAAACATTTTAGTACTTACAGTTTTGGTGTCTTGCGCAGCGTCCATCGGCGGCCTCGTCGGGTCCGGCGTCCGTCTGCGGCTTCGGTGGTGTCCTCCTCTTCGGGTCCATCTGCGGCGTCGGTGGTGTCCTCCTCGTCGGGTCCGTCTGCGGCTTTGGTGGTGTCCTCCTCTTCGGGTTCGGCGTCCGTCTCCCGGCTTCTCCCGCACTGTCTCACCTTCGAATCGCCGCTTCCCGCGCAGTTTGCAGTACCCTCGGCTACATTCGGCCAGGCTCGGCTTCGCTCGTGCTCACACTTTGTGACGTTTATGCGTGAGCGAAGCCGAGCCTGGCCGAATGTAGCCAAGTGTACTGCACTCGGTATATGTCGGCGCAGGCATTCATACTGAGCGCGGGAAGCGGGTTTCGGCGTATATCGCGCACCCACGATTTCCCCCTTCTTTTAAGGGGAAAAAAGTGCACGGTATACGCCGATAAATACGGTATTTGAAAATGAATTATTAGGGCATTAGATCCCATAGAGGTGTTTTTAGAGTATTTGAATAACAGTATTTACAAAATAGTATTTCTAGTACATGGAATTAGTTTGCTGGACTTAGTGACACCGATGGGAACAGCTACAGTTCCTAGTTCCAGCTGCCACCAACAAAAGCCGCACAGGCTCATGGTGCAATAATGTATTTTTATTTGATATAAAAGGATAAAATTGATACACTTACAAGTGAAGGTGAATAAACAGCGTCAAACAGAGACTTAACCTCTTGCCGACGCGCGCGCCCCCTGTTCGCCCCTGGTGCTGATGCGAGTCCCTCGTGTAAATACACAGCTCCTGTTTCTTTCAGGGGGAGAAATGTATGAACAGTGATCTGTCATTTCCCCTAGTCAGTCCCACCCCCCCTTCAGTTAGAACACAATGAGGGAACATAATTAACCCCTTCCTCGTCCCCTAGTGTTAACCCCTTCCCTGCCAGTGACATTTTTACAGTAATCAATGCATTTTTATAACACTGATCGCTATAAAAATGCCAATGGTCCCAAAAATTTGTCAAAAGTGTCCGAAGTGTTCGCCATAAGGTCGCAGTACCGATAAAAATCGCAGATCACTGCCATTACTAGTAAAAAAAAAAAATATTAATAAAAATGCCATAAATCTATCCCCTATTTTATAGACGCTATAACTTTTGCGCAAACCAAACGCTTATTGCGATTTTTTTCACGAAAAATATATAGAAGAATATGTATCGGCCTAAACTGAGGAAAAAATTCAAAATTGTCGCTCTATTATTGTTTATAGCGCAAAAAATAAAAACCGCAGAGGTGATCAAATACCACCAAAAGCAAGCTCTGTTTGTGGGGAAAATAGGACGCCAATTTTGTTTGGGAGCCACGTTGCACGACCGCGCAATTGACAGTTAAAGCGACGCAGTGCCGAATCAAAAAAAGTGGCCCGGTCATTCACCAGCAAAATGGTCCGGGGCTGAAGTGGTTTAAAAGGGACACGTCCATGCTTCAGAATAGATGAGAAGACCGCTGGATGGATGGATGGATGGGCTGGCTCCACAGACACAGGCGAGTGAACGGCTCACTGACTGAAAAGACAGCCGGTCAGGAGAGGGCTTTGGGGCACCTACAACACTTGTCCCAGAAAGAGCTCTAATGGAGCCATCTGGCAGAGGACACTGTAGTTGTCAGGATTGCCACCAACCAAGGTGGATCATGAATATACCCAAGAGATAGATGATAAGATTTTATAAGAAATTGTGATAGTATGGAAGACTTCAGGATACAGACATTTTCTTACAGAGTTTTCTACAAAAACGTTAGCGTCAGTTTGGCAGAAGGTTGCCAGTATGGAAAGGGGTGTCTTATTAGTGGAAAATATTGTAAAGAAGAATTGTAATTGTTATTAAGGATTGCAGCATTCACACAGGCAATCGGAGGGGGTTTGAGTAGACACTGGCCCATCATTTTAGGAGACAAAATATTATGTCCAATATTGCCAAAGAAACCCAGAGAAGAGTCCTACCATTGCGACTGAAATTGTCAGTAAGTGACCTTCAGAGAGAATGGGATTATTTTTACATGTAAAAATGTATTGCGTGCATAACAGTGGAAGGTGATCCAAGGAAGAGAGAATCATTTTTTATGTAATAATGCCAGAAAAACCTACTGTATTAGTAACCTTCTCTCATGAGATACGACTTGTGACCTACATGTTGTAGTGCTCGTGGGGTCTCCAGTATGTGAGTTGCACCACAAGAAAGTTGTCTACAGGAATAGGAGAGCACATTAACAATATAAAGAAGGGTTTTAACCACTTGAGATCCGCGCTATAGACGAAATACGTCCGCAGCGCGGCTCTCAAGTGCCAAGTGGCCGTTTAAAAACGGCCTTTATGTGCATTACCCGCGCGCGCCACTGGGTGGCGCGCGGCGGGTAAAAACTGTCCCGACGCATCGCCGAAGACCCGATGCGTGTACCTGGCGGCCGCGATGTCCGCCGGGTACACGCGATCGTCGGTGACACGGCCGGTAACAGCAGGGACGTGGAGCTCTGTGTGTAAACACAGAGCTCCACGTGCTGTCAGAGGAGAGGAGACCGATCTGTGTCTCTTGTACATAGGGACACAGCATCGGTCCCCTCCCCCAGTCACCCCCCTCCCCCCACACAGTTATAACACACCCAGGCTACACAGTTAACCCCTTCCTCACCCCCTAGTGTTAACCCCTTCACTGCCAGTCACATTTATACAGTAATTCGTGCATTTTTATAGCACCGATCGCCGTATAAATGTGAATGGCGCCAAATTTGTGTCAAAAGTGTCCGATACGTCCGCCGCAATATCCCAGTCCCAATAAAAATCGCAGATCGCCGCCATTACTAGTAAAAAAAAAAAATAATAAAAAAAATCATAATTCTGTTCCCCATTTTGTAGGCGCTATAACTTTTGCGCAAACCAGTCGCTTATTGCGATTTTTTTTTTTTTTTTACAAAAATACGTCGAAAAATACGTATCGGCCTTAACTGAGAAAAAAAATAGTTTTTTAAAAAAAAATTGGGATATTTATTATAGCAACAAGTAAAAAAAATATATATTTTTTTAAAATTGTTGCTCTTTTTTTGTTTATAGCGCAAAAAATAAAAACCGCAGCGGTGATCAAATACCACCAAAAGAAAGCTCTATTTGTGGGGAAAAAAGGACGCCAATTTTGTTTGGGAGCCACGTCGCACGACCGCGCAATTGTCAGTTAAAGCGACGCAGTGCCGGACGCTGAGATTTCGCCTGGGAACGAAGGGGGTTTATGTGCCCAGTAAGCAAGTGGTTAAACACAGTGTTTCAATGCAATTTAAGAAGGTACATCAAAGAGACCCTTAGATTGGGTTCACACTGGTATGACATGACTGTTGTGCGGCTGTCGATCCGACTTTGCCCTGCGACACCGGCCCTACATTGGTTCTACTTCTATCCAACTTGAATGAACAGGATACGATTTTGCTCTGATTTTGAGATTGTCCGACTTGTCCTTTGACTGATCAAAACATTCCCAGCCTGACATAAATTCCTTTTCCTGCTGTTGTAATTACTATGTCAGATTTCACAAGTCAGATGGTTAGGACGAGGATCAGACTTTGATCCGACTTCAATGATATTGAATAGGCTGAAAGTGGACCAAAGTCGAACCAAAGTAGCTTTTGAAGAACAGGGCTTAGGCAGGAGTGTTCTTACTGGACACTCCTTCAGTGCACTTCCTTCCTGGCCACTGTGCCCATCACCCTGAGAGGCATGTGGACAAGGAGTGTGGTGGACAGACTAGTTCTCCATCAGGTCTGCCTCGCTGTTGAATAACAGTGCACGGCAGTATGTAGATCCATAGCTGCTATTCTGTTCGATAGCGGCTTTCGGATCCACCCACCGCCCTGCACAGTCAAAAAGTAAGGCGGCTCTGAAGAGAAGCTAGTCTCTCACTTAGGACTACCTGTATTTGGTGCAGGTGTTGGTAATGTTACCAAAACTGGCACAAATGCTTTCCTGAATTACACACAGGTAGTTTTAAAGGGAACTACAACCAAAAAAGGGCTATAATGACTTTGACTCTATTGTATTCAACAAATTCTATCCCAAAGGTTTAAATATTCATGTAGATCCTAATTGTGTTTTACTAGATTTCTGACATTTATGTTTGTGTTGAAGTTATGTTATTTTAAAATATTTTTGTTTTGTTTTTATTCTATTCTATTCATTTTTATATAATTATTTTAGGGATGGGTGCCAGGGGTTTATTGATGTGTACTTCTGGGGATAGTAGGGAGGGTTTTGGTAGAATATACAAAGTATACCATTTATATTTTTTGCACTGGTGATTTGCTGCTGCAGGGGGTTAATTGATTTGTACTTCTGGGGATAGTAGGGAGGGTTTCGGTAGAATAAACAGTATATCATTTATATTTTTTGCACTGATGATTTGCTGCTGCTTTTCCATATGGACAAGGAGCGTGGGTTTTTATTTCTGGTAGCAGTAAAATGGCTGTACCATGGGAAATGCATTGTCTATTTGGAATAGAAGAGCTTGCAATAAAGGTTGAACTGAAGTATTTCTTTTGCATGGATTCCTGGCAAAATTGATTGGATGGAACACATTGAATGAATGAAAACTTATATAGCGCAGCACATGCGAACTTAATCGCCTCTGGGCGCTTGTTGTTCCCGTCTCCTTTGGTATCAAAAGAGATGAGTCTTGATCTTTCTCCTGAATGCTAAGTGGTTTTCCTCCAACCGAATGCTGGTTGGTAAAGCGTTCCATAGTCTAGGCCCTTGGACCGCGAATCTCCTTTCTCCTTTGGACTTGTATCTGGCTTTGGGTATCTGGAGGAAATTTTGATTGGTGGATCGCAGAACGCGATTGGGATTATGAGCTTTTATTTTTTCGCATAGATAATGGGGAGCATTCCCATAGATACATCTATGTGTTAGACAGAGTGCTTTAAAAGTGATTCTGTCTTTTACTGGTAACCAGTGAAGGGTTCTCAGTGAAGGTGAGATTGATTCCCAAGGTTTTTTCCCAGTCACAAGTCTAGCGGCCGTATTTTGAACGACTTGTAGACGAGCGATTTGGTACTTGGGGAGTCCGAGGTAAAGGGCATTTGCATAGTCCAATCTTGAGTTTACAATAGCTCCCACCACGACCGCTATGTCTTCCTTGGGAATAAAAGGAGTAAGTCTGCGTAGTAGGCGCAGCAGATGGTGAGATCCGCTGACTACTGACCCTATTTGTGCGTCCAATGTCATGTGAGAGTCAAAGATGACCCCGAGATTTTTGACTTTGGCGCTAGGGGTGATGATTTTGCCCAGAATGGGCGGGGGGTCCAAGTTGTTGTAGGTTGATTCATACGCTTGGCATGAAACAGGAGAAGTTATGTTTTCTCTCCGTTGAGTTTAAGATAACTCTTTGTCATCCAGTCCTCTATCAAAGAGAGGCATGTTTCTAGATTGAGGTGATGATCCTTTTTATTGCAAATGCGGAAATATAGTTGGAGGCGGAGCAAGAACAATGTGAGCGCATCATGTACGTTAGATCATACGCACACGTTTCATGTTTTTGTGAGATTAATGGGATTTTGTTTCCTCCTCTTCCATAATGTTTGGTGTGGAGTGTTATATGTAAGGATAACAGTGGTTACCAGATATCTCTGCAGAGTTTGAAGAGTATTTTAGGATGTGCACTGTTTAACCATAAATGCGGTATTAAACCCCCCAAAGCAAAAATGTAATACATTTCCGCTTATCAATCATTCAATGTGGTGGCTGCATAATTTTTTTTTTCTTTGACATTTTTTCCCCCTCTGTTTTCACCTGGTGATCTGGCCAGTAGCACCTCTACTGTATTAGTGAGACACAACTCTTGATGAGGGAGCACGGGAGCAGACAGCAGCATTGTCAGCAGTGTTGCCAACCTACCAGATTCAAATTTACTGACACAATACCCCAAATTTACTGGCACAGCCACAATTTTTGTACTGCCATTTCAAAATGTTAGAAAATTACAGTTTTAAGTACAAATTTCAGTATTTAGGGTACGAACAAGTGCAATATGCAATTATCAATGTGATTTAAGGTAGATATTAAGGCAAACAAAAAAAAAAAACATTTTATTTTTGAAATAGTAAGAAAGTTACTCAGGGACATGAGAAATTTGAATGGGCGGCACACACACATGACATTGACAGCAGAGTGCAGCAGCACCGATGATGATGACACCTCAACATGTACTCTTCACAGTGACAGTCTCTCTCCAAGCCAGGTGGTCCCTTCAGTCCACTCCAGTCCAAACAGCACTGACAGTCCTGCTCCTGGCTTGCCTTGCTCCCGTTTCCATCCCACAGACCTACTTAACTCGGCTCCCTTGCACCATGACATCACATGGCACACTCAGGCACTTCCTCCATCAGACCCGCCCCTGCCAGCACCACCCGAACACACTGTAGCAGGCATTAGGATGGTCTCTGTTGGCTCCGGCTCAGAGCCGAGCGTCACAGCTATATTTTTTACTGGCAACCTTGTTCTTGTTTTCAACCTGCATTTACTGCCAGGTAAAAAGTGAATTTTTTTTAATGTCTGCCAGTAAAAATACTGATGGTTGGCAGCACTGATTGTCAGTCTGGGGGGAGGGGAGTGTTAAATGTGTTAGCAGATTTAAAACAACTAACTAATTGAAGCCAAACTCCAGTTCACACTTTATAACCAGTTACAGCAAACTGTTTGTTTTACTTTTAGGATAAAGGTTTTACATGAATAAATATTTGAAGTGGTATTATCGGAAAGTTCCTTATCAGTGGACTTTGCGCGTTTTGGATACTGTTTCAACTATATAAATACATTTGCACTGGAACACTTTTATATTCAAATTAAAGCTGAACTTCAGCTTTAGATATACTTTACATAATTGTTTGGTGCAGCTTGGCCCAAACGAACTGTGAGGGCGCTGGATGTGCATGTAGCTGAGGCCACATACAGCATACCTCGCTGTGTTCCGGGTGCGAGACAAGACTTCCAGTCTCATATCTAGGACACAATAGTCTATCTGATCGGCTCGCAGCCCATTCAGAGAAAGCAATGTATTCTAGCAATGAACAGAGCGATAGACTTAAAAACCAAGCTGGCAGGAAAATTTAATTTACCTACAATATGAATGGTATTTTACTGTAAACGTCGCTTTGCTGTACAGGTGTGCCACATGACATGCAGGCTTAGGTCATCACCCAAGCATCTTATTTAAAGGAATAGGGCATTTTTTATTGTTTCACTTTAAGCTCACTTTAATCGTTATCAACTCCTTCCCGTTGAGCGTACGTACATACGCGGCCTCGGGCTTTCAGGTGTTATACTGCAGCTGCAGGTATCATCCCGGTACCGATTTTTAGAGTGGTTGGTGGGCTCTTCAGGGATAACAACTAAGTGGCTAAAAGCCCCGTGGCTGTTATCCCGGAGGAGCAAGAGAGGACGTCCCCCCTCCCGCCGCCTTCCGACGCTCTTCCTGGGCCTCCCGTCCCACCAGGAGACCCGATCCGCGATCCTGCACTTCTGTCAGCTAGAGTGAGACTGGAAAGAAGTCGCAAATGGCTTTGATCCAGTCTCCTTAGTGTAAACGCAGAAGCGACGTCACAACTTCACTTCCGGTTTTCTCGGCTGCAAATGACGCAGTTTTAAAAAAAAATACAGTATTTAGAATCCCAGTTTTTGGGGATCTGAATACTTTGAAGTGCAAAGCAGGAATCGGGGTCTTTTAGACCCCCAATCCCTTCATAAAGAATACCTGTCACCACCTATTACTGTCACAAGGGACATTTACATTCCTGGTGACAGCAATAAAAGTGCTAAAAAAAATTAAAGTGACAATGTAAAAAATGTAACTAAATAAAATAAATAAAAAATAACGCGCCCCTGTCCCCGCGAACTTGCACAGCAAAGAAAATGAACACCTAAGTCGCACCCGCATATGTAAACTGTGTTTAAATCACACATGTGAGGTATTGCCGTGATCATGCAAGAGCAATAATTCTAGTACTAGATCGCCTCTGTAACTCTAACCTGGTAATTGTTATTTGTTTTTTAAAGTGCCGCCTATGGAGATTTTTAGGTAAGGTAGTTTGTTGCCATTCCACGAGTCTGCGCAATTTCATTTTAAGCATGACATGTTGGGTATCTATTTACTCAGTGTAACATCATCTTTTACATTAGACAAAATTGGCTAACTTTACTGTTTTTTTTTTAAATTGTGTTTGAAAGACTTATACGCAAATACAGTGTGACATTTTGCAATGATCGCCATTTTATTCTCTAGATTCTCTGCTAAACAATATATGTAATGTTTGGGGGGTTCTAAGTAATTTTCTGGCAAAAAATATGGATTTTAGCTTGTAAGCAACACATTTCAGAAATAGGCTTAGTCATTAAAGGGTTCAAATTGCTGCTTTCCTGCAGATATTTTTTTAAGTACATGTTTACCAGGGGAGTGCCTAGTCCACCCCCTCATGCCATTTTGCGACAGTCCTTTGAATATTAGCCTTGAAAACTGGTCAGTGCTGATTTGAATACTATAGGCATCAGTGTCCTTTGGATTACATTTTAGAACTTCCACACAGTTTGGTGAACATCCTGTGAAACCAAAACCCAGGCATGTTCAGCTCACCCCAATCTTATGCCGCGTACACACAACCATTTTTAATAGTCTAGAAAGAACGACGTTTTTTTCAACCCGATTATTGTCAAGCCGGCCTTGCCTACACACGATTGTGAAAATAAAAATGCTCTAGCAAAGCGCGGTGACGTACAACACGTACGACGGCACTATAAAGGGGAAGTACCATTCGAATGGCGCCACCCTTGGGGCTGCTTTTGTGTTAGTAAAAGTTTGGTAAGAGACGATTCGCGCTTTTCAGTCTGTTACAGCGTGATGAATGTGCTATCTCCATTATGAACACTAGTTTTACCAGAACGAGCGCTCCTGTCTCATAACTTGCTTCTGAGCATGCGCGTTATTTTCACATCGTTACAGCCCACACACAACCATTTTTTACGATGTTAAAAACAACAATGTTTAAAACGACGCAAACATTTCGAGCATGTCCTAATTTTTTAATTTTTTAACGTTGCGAAAAATGCTCTGGAGCCCACACACGAACGTTTTTAATGACATTAAAAAAAAATGTCATTTTTCACATCGCGAAAAACGGTTGTGTGTACGTGGCATTAGACTTATGTGGTCACTGTCAAGAACAGGTGTATCCAAAAATTTGTGTCTGCCACAGAGAATATCAGGCACAAGTACAGTGCAAAATATTGTTATTATTTTTTTTTTTATGAATAAGTGAATAACATAAATGAAAACGCACCTCTAATATACTGTACCAAACTGTGTAAAACAAACAGAGAACCAAACAAATAGTGAAACACAATGAACAACTGCCCAAACCAAGTATATACAGAAATCAGGAAATGAAAAGCATAGTCATAACATACATGGGAGATCAAGCAGAGGGAGCTGAGAGCAAGACAGGACAGGGAGAGGGTAGCAGGAGAGGGAGGGAGCAGGTGGTAAAGGATCAGGCTGCAGGGTCTTGGTCAATGTCCAGGACCAGGATACAGGATGCAGGATGCAGGAATGCAGGTCAGGGGCACATAGAGACAGACACCAAGGCAGGGAGGAAGAGCATAGACAGGGTTTAAATACACTTCCTGCAAACAGCATCAGGGGATGACTGATTACATGAGATTATGTGAGCTTTTGGCTTCTGAGGGATACCCACTGGTGGACAGAGGAACCACAGCCTATAGATATGGAAGCCACAGTGCCACCAGCAATTGAACCCTTTCCTGATAGGCCCCCCTTTCCTGATAGGCAACTGGCTAGGTATCCTGTTGACCAGATTCTCAGACGTATGACATTTAATCCCTCAATACAGTAGGCACCCGAATGCTGGGGTACCATGGGTGATCCACAAACTTAGCCCTGGGGTCATGTGACAACACCGGAACTCTGATACTGGAATGTCTGGTTACAACTGTGCAGCTTGCCTGGTTTCCAGGACTTGTTCCACACATCAACAGCCATCTAGGTTTGACTAAAGGCATTAGTTACCTGGAGTTGTGGCAATTGCATCCGGATCGTGGAAAGGCACAAATGGTACTCTGCCAATCCCCTGGAGCTCACCACTATCGTGGAACCAGACTTAAGAAGATAGGCTGACGTGGAAGCAATATAAAGTAAAATAAGCCGCGCAAATAACGTGATATTCAAATATGAAACCAACTAGCATACATAATAATGATCATTGTGCTATTGATAGGTTGAAATCACTTAAAACGAATGGGTTACTCTATCGGTAACACATTCCAATGAGTTGGAATTAATTAAAAAAAGTTGAGAAAGTCAATGTCCTATTTTCAAAGGAAGGACGCATCAGATGGTGGTTTAGTGGCTGAAAAGTACACTTCTCTCCTTCAAATAAAATGGTGACGTGGAAGCAAACTGGAGCAGATCGGCTGGCATAGAAGCAGACTGGAGCAGATCGGCTGACGTGGAAGCAGACTGGAGTAGATCGGCTGGCATAGAAGCAGACTGGAGCAGATCGGCTGGCGTGGAAGCAGACTGGAGCAGATTAGCTGGCGTGAAAGCAGCTTGGAGCAGATCGGCTGGTGTGAAGGCAGACTGGAGCAGATCGGCTGACGTGGAGGCAGACTAGAGCAGATCAGCTGGTGTGGAGGCAGACTAGAGAAGATCGGCTGGCGTGGAGGCAGACTGGAGCAGATCAGCTGTCATGGAGGCAGACTGGAGCAGATCGGCTTCTGTTTCTTTTTGGGTTTAGCCAATGAGGTTCTGCATGTGAATTGCTAAGGAGGATTCCTAAGGGATTTTCGCAGGCAGCGGAGAAAAGGTAATCTTCAGTGAGTTAAATTCAGGGTAGGTGCAGCAAGTGGAAACAGGGTACTGACATATAGTTGGTAGTAGGGTATACTGTGCTACAACCGTGGTTGCTGTGGATGATGGAGAGAGAGATACTAGAGAAGGTTGGTGTCTAGCAGCAGGAATGGGTGTGTACAAGTTGACTGCGTCTGAATGCAATACATCTGACCATGCTTGTAGTGATGCCGCTTACACACGGTCGTTTTTCAGCATGAAAAAAAAAAAATTCATTTTTCAGCATGTCCAAAAAACGAAATTTTTCCAACTTCATCATTAAAAACGACGTTGCCCACACACCATCATTTTTGAAAAATGATGAACAAAGCACGGTGACGTACAACACGTACGACGGCACTCTAAAGGGAAAGTTCTATTCGCCTTTGGGCCGCTTTTTTTGTCTGTTACAGCGTGATGAATGTGCTTACTCCATTATGAATGGTAGTTTTACCAGAACGAGCGCTCCCGTCTCAACTTGCTTCTGGGCATGCGCGGGTTTAAAATGTCATTTTAGCCCACACACGATCATCTTTTACAATCCAAAAAACGACATTTTAAAAAAATGCAGCATGTTCAAAAAAAAATGTTGTTGTTTTTCAGAAGCCGAAAAACGATGTGAAGCCCACACACAATCATTTTAAATGACATTATAAAAAATTTCGTTTTTTTTTCATGCCGAAAACGACCGTAATGGTTGAACAAAATTCAGTTTTCACTCTGCTTGTCTGACACAAGACTGCGTTAATACACTCCACTAGCACCTGTTGGAAAATGCTAAATAGAAATAAGCCGAGTCATCCTCCAATAACCATACCAGGGATTCTACTTGAGTCATATGGAAGGGGGGAGAAAAGTCATCACTGCCTTTAGGAGTACTGGACAAAGCCCTTTCCGCACAAACCTGAATTAATGGCTGAACTTCGCCAAACAACATCTTGCCCTGATCAACTAGAGAATGAGCAAAATGAATGCATTTTAACAGCTGGTCACTGGCCCACTCCTTCAGTATCTGGCAGCAGTATTCTTATTCCTCTGTCACTAGCAAAGAAAAGTATATAACCGCCTCAGGATGCATCTCGCAACAAACATCAGAGCCAAGATGGTTTCCCTGTGCAGCCACTTCTGGTCAGGACTGACCTTGGTATCAAAATCGCATGAAGGTATATAAGGCTCATCCACAGTAGTTAGGGTGTGGGAAACAAATGCGGTCAGCAGATGTCACACTTGCCCAATGGAAGTCCCATTACCTAGGCGGTATGCTGGATAGCAAAGGATCAACCTGGTAAGTCCCTCTAAAATTATATAGCATATTAGAAGGGGAGTGAAATAAGAAATTTCAAAGAATTTATCAGGGAGAGACTACGGGGTTAAACTACAATTAATTTATTTAACATCCACATATAAAATTCTTTAATAAATGATAAGGAATACACGTATCTACAAAAAACTATTTAAAAAGACACTTGTCTAGATAAGGACACAGGTGGCCACCACAACCTTGCATTCCACATTCACCACCTCCTGCAGGAGACTAAGGCCGGGTACACACGAACAAACATGTACGGTGAAAGCGGTCCGTCGGACCGTTTTCACCGTACATGTCTGCCAGAGGGCTTCTGTACGATGGTTGTACACACCATCGTACAGAAGTCCGCGCGTAAACATTACGCGGGGCGTGTCCGCGTCGTCGCCGCGACGATGACGCGGAGACGTGGGCGGCCCTGCCATTTAAGAGCTTCCACGCATGCGTCGAAGTCATTCGACGCATGCGAGGGACGGCGGGCGCCTGGACATGTACGGTAGGTCTGTACTGACGACCGTACATGTCCGAGCGGGCAGGATTCCAGCGGACGGTTTTAAAACACGTCCAGGAATATTTGTCCGCTGGGAAAAGGCCCGGCGGGCAAATGTTTGCTGGAATTCGGCCTGCTCGCGCCCACACACGACCAAACATGTCTGCTGAAACTGGCCCGCAGACCAGTTTCAGCATACATGTTTGGTCGTGTGTACGGGGCCTTACAGCCATCTGGGTACCCAGCCCCCCCAAATGGATAAATTAATGGGTAATCCGCTGATTCAGGATATGCCTGGGAACTTGGACTGGGGATTGAATGTCCTATACAGATAAGAGTGCTGCAATGTGCTGAAGGCACTTGTCACATGTAACAATATTAGGCCAGGACTGACCTTGGTGTTATGTCAGGAACAGAGAATATCAGACACAAGTACAGCGTAAAATAATATAATTTATTTCAAAATAAGTGAATAACATGAATGGAAACGCATCTCCAATATACCAAACTGCATAAAACAAACCAGAAAACCAAAAAAATTGTGACACTGAACAACTGCCCAAACCAAGTATATACAGTACAGAAAGCAGGTAATGCAAAGAGTAGTCAAAACAGAGACAGGGTCATACACAGGAGATCAAGCAGAGGAAGCTGTGAGCAAGACAGGACAGGGAGATGGTAACAGTAGATGGAGAGAGCAGGTGGGAAGGGATCAGGCTGCAGGGTCTGGGTCAGGATCCAGGACCAGGATACAAAAAGCGGGATGCAGGAATGTACAGTAGGTCAAGGGCACATGGAGACAGACACCAAGGCAGGGAAGAAGAGTACTTCCTGCACTCAGCATCAGATGATGACTAATTACATAAGATGATGTGAGCTTTTGGCTGCTGAGGGATCAGTTAGAATTGCAGGAACATTTAGATTTTGCATTTCAAATGGGGAAGAATGAGGAGGGGATCCAATAAACTAGAGCAAGGAACAAGACAGGAAAATTAAAGTTTAAGTTCTCTATTGGAAGAAGAATTATGAACGGACAGTGGGTTAAATGCTTGTTGGTCACTAGTTCTCAAGTAACCACACCAAAGTTTTTAGTGAATGCTCAATGGGTCAAACAGGTGGCTGCAAACAATCTACCTATCTCTGTGAGTAAAGTAACACAAATGAGTGTTAAACTATGGGCAACAAAGTTAGGACCATAGAGTTAGGCTCCTTCTGGCAATACAGAACTCAACTTCCCAGAGGTACAATGAGCAGAGCATATGTAAAAGGAGGGAAAAGCAAATGTGCAGAAAATCCCACCTAAATAATATTTTTTGAGAACCTTTCAGAAAGTCATTCCAAAGAAATGCTTTAGTAGGTGACATTAAGATGCTTACGTCGGAACCAGAAGTGCCCATTCCAACATCTTGGTTCCTGGAATACTGCATGATCTGTCTATGTGAGTAATTTTACCTTAATAAATACAATTTGGATGGGATTTTCTACACTGTTTGCTTCTCCTTTCTTTGTCCGTTCTGCTCATTGTTACTTCTGGAGGATTGAGTTCTGTATTGCCAGAAGGAGCCATTCCACAGAAACTGGAGTCTTAAAGTGATATAAAAAAATGTTATGTTTGTGTTTAGCCTAAAAGGAAGATCTATCCAAAAGTCACTGATCATTTTACATGTTTGTTGCACATATGCACATGTGAACATATTATATTTTTTTCATATATTAATTATCAAAGGTATTACACTATACAGTATGAATTTTGTATTTTGGGGTACACAGGAAGGAAAAATGCAACAATAAATAAATAAATAAATAAATAGAAAATACACAGACTTGTGTATAAAGCTTTATTAGACCCATTTCTAATGCTGGGTCAACAGATCTGGTAAGAACCTGAGACTACGAAATAGTTGGGTGTGGTCAGGGCTACAGCTATAGTAAAGGACAGGCCCTAGTGAGACTAATTAATTGACAGAACACTGATTTGCACGCCCCTCCTGGAACTTTTCTAGGCTTTGTGTATCCAGTTGAGGCAATATGCTCTTCTTTTGTATCTCAATTCACAATAGAGGAAAAAGTGTTTTGTCAGATGTCAATATGTCTAGTTCAGACATTGTCTGCAGAATCTAAGGATGTCTGGGACAGAAAATAAATATTGCAACAACTCCCTGTAGAATTGTTGAAGCTGTCTCTTAGTAAAAAGACAAAATTAGAACAAATATTAGATAAACATATCCATGGTTTCTAAGTGTGGCAATAAATATCCGGACCATTACTTATGAAATCCCAACTGGGGAAACACCTCTGATTCTGGAATGCAGAATTCAGCGAATTTAGGATCATTCCAGTGCACCTGTATCAGGAAGTGAAAGAAGTGGTAAGTAGGTTGTTAGAGAGTATGTGTCAGGAACGTTACTTACCGAGGCCGAGATGCCAAGGGTGGCTCACCTTTGCGACTCGATGCGATCCACCCGCTGGAGTTTGAGACAGAGGGAAGGACGCACCAAGAGGCACCGGGTCCAGTGGCAGGAGGGAATCCAAGGTGGACCGGGAACTGGATAGCCGAAGCTCACTGGAGGCTGTTCAGAAGCACACAGGAAATAGTCTAAACAGAAGGTGCCCACGGGAAACAAGGTTGAAGATAATACCAGGAACGAGCCGGGGTCAGGGGCTGAAGCAAGCAGAATATCCAAAGTCCAAAGCCAAAGGTCAGGGAATAAAGAGATCAGGTAGTCCAAGTCCGAGCCGGGGTCAAAGGGTTACAGAAAGCGACAATCCAAAAGCAGGCCAAGGGTCAGGTAAACAAGATATCGAAAAAAGGTTTTCAGCAGCAAGGTAAATCCAGAAGCTGTAACGAACCAGCCATTTGCAAAGAGGAAGGGGCTGGCTTAAATAGGCCGCTCAGGCCACTGATTGGTCCAAAGTAGCACGAGTTCAGAACCAGGCTCCGACGGACAGCAAGAAGAATAACACTGAGCAGTGGCTCAGAGGCAAAGACCTGGACCAGCAATGGAGAGGTCCTGGGTTCAATTCCACCCAGAGCCAACTGGGGGACGACCACGCCTCGCTGTCTGTTTGGCACGGTAGAGATCCTGACAGTCCCCCCCCCCTTAGAAACGTCCTCCGGGTGTTTAAAGGATCTTCCTCATAGGCACAGTCTGTAAAGTCCAAACCACCCTCTTCACTAGAGTAGCTAAACACATCGTCCGACAGGAGAGATATGTTGCCATAGGCATCCATGCCATACACACAGTTCTCATCCAAACCATGGGGAAACAAAGCACCAACAACAGAGTCCGAAGACTTTTTCTTTTTTCTTTTTGGACTTCGTTGCTTTTGAAGTTCTGGTAGGGGGTGCACTCACCGCTTGCAAAGCTTGTTCAAACACTACTAGATCCTGCTTACGGACCATAATACCATTTGAGGCATATGTACAGTCAGGTGGAAGAACTTCACTTGGGGACACCGGAGCTGGAACTTCAACTGGGGACACTGGAGCCGGAGACACAGGAACTTCAACCCGAGACACAGGAACTGGGGACACTGGAACTGGAGACACAGGAACTGGAGACACAGGAACTGGAGACACAGGAACTGGAACTGGAGACACAGGAACTGGGGACACAGGAACTGGAGACACAGGAACCGGAACTGGAGATACTGGAGCCGGAAACTTCAACTTTGAAGGTAGGTACAGATTCTGAGGTATAGAAAAAACTCCCAATAGTACCCACCTAAAGAACCTTTGGCCGAGATGGACGAGTTGGGCAGAGAGATATAAGGTGCCCGCTAGCACCACAATAAAAACAAAGTCCAAAGCCTCTCCTCCGCTCTCTTTCTGTCTTAGATAGGCTGGACCGGATGGCCCGATTTGCATGGGTTCCTCATCCTCCAAGGTAGGCGTGTGTGCATCCACAGGAATGTCAAGGCTTTGTGGTGGGGGAGCTTCGTAGCTGGGCACATACAGAGCTTCATAGCTTGGCACATACTGGGCTGGCTCGATGTCATAACTGTACTGGGGCTTCCTGTCCCTGGATACCCGTAGGCCACGTGAACTGAGAGCAGACCTGGAAGTGCTGGTCTTCTTGGAAACAGGAATGTATGAGTCCAGAGCAGACATGAACGTTTCCCAGCTGTCCAAGACTGGACTCTTTTCCTGCAACAGCAGATGAGCCCATGATTTGATCTGCCCTGTTAACAAGTTGATGGAAGCACAAACCTTAACATAGTCCGTGGCATAGGTCCTAGGTTTAAGGGTAAACAACAGCTCACAATCAGTTTTAAAACACAAGAAGGATGCACGGCTACCATCAAATTTCTCTGGCATGACAACAAACGGCTCAGAATATGCTGGTTCCGGGGCTGGGCGTGCTGTCCCTTTAAATATTTGAACTTCTTGTTGTAGTTCCAGAATGGTATGGTTCAGGCTGGAGACTTGCAGAGCCAAGGAGGTGAGCATTTTGTACAAGTCTGCGGACTCTATGTTATTGGTCAGTCCATTATGTAAGGGCTTACCTTCTTGCAGTTTTTGAACGGCATCAGTCAATACAGACACCTGTTGACACAGGGCTTCAAAAGGTGAGCTTGCCCTGTCGGCCTCAGACATCTGGCTGGTTCGTATTGTCAGGAACGTTACTTACCGAGGCCGAGATGCCATGGGCGGCTCACCTTTGTGACTTGATGCGATCCACCTGCTGGAGTTTGAGACAGAGGGAAGGACGCACAAAGAGGCACCGGGTCCAGTGGCAGGAGGGAATCCTGACAGTATGGTTATAATAGAAAGTAGGAGTTCCTGTGCTGCCCATTTAGAGTTAGTTAATAAGGAAGACAAAACTACTGGATATGAGATCTGGTTGAATGCAGCAATTACATGTCATTCCTATATCTTACATAGCATTGAAGAGTCACTTACAGTATTAGTAAAGACACAATTCTTCTCAATTCTAGACTTGGGTAGTGGTTATTGGTAAAAACTGCTTTTATGACCCTTGATGGATTGTTTTAGTTCATACCAATGCTATTTGGACTTACAAACTTACACACGACCTTCCATATTTTTTTTTTCAGTTTCATACTTACATAGGTGGATCCAGCATCGATCTGATGCTACATCTGTCCCCCGGTGACTCTACACTGAGAACCAAGCGGTCAAACATCGCCGATGGCTCGGTTTTCACAGCTCCCAGAGCAGAGAGCTGCTGACTGCCAATTAGCAGCTTTCCGCTCTGCTCCTCCTCGCTCATTGGAGAGATGGGCTGACCATCTCAGGCTCTCTGCAGCTCACTGAGAGGCTGAGATGGGTGTCAGTTCAGGCACCTTATTTTTGCAATGATGCGGTGTCTGAACTGATTTCTGTGACATCAGCAAAGAGCGGACTTCAGTCCACTCTCTGCTAAAAAAGGGGGCACAGGAGTGCAAAACAAATTGCACTCCTGTGATCCATAGGAGAAGCCCAGCCAAACAAGCTTTAAATTCTTTACATGTTCTTCCTTTAAAATCTTTACATTTTCTTATCTATCTGGATGACATAATAATATCTTCTTTGTTACAAAAACTCTTTGAGATTTTAGAGACTTTCTTCATGAAAACATAGATTAAGGATGAAGCCACAAAAATATCATCTTTTGAAGACTTCTGTTTCGATTTTGGGACATTAGATGGGACGAGACCAAGCAAAAAGAGGAAAGAAGCAGTTGACAAATGGGAGGTCCCCTAGAACTTTGTGGGAGGTATGTTCATTGACCTGGAGGTTTGTTACAGAAGATTTATTAAAGGGGTTTGTGAGGCTAGTTTCCCCTATCCAAAAACTATTAACAAACTGACAAAACAATAAAACAATTAATTGAAGAGAGTCAAAAGATAAGAGGCACTGGATTATAGCAACTTTAATGTACATTTTTGTCTTTACACCAATGCCAGCAACCAGGGACTAGGAGCAGTATTATCCCAAGTACAATAAGGTAGAGATAAAATTATTACTTATGTCAGTAGGAGCCTAAGGGCACTTTCACACTGGTTCACTTCAAAACCAGTAAAACACCTACGCGTTATTGGATTGAACTTTCTATCCTTTTGCAGCATTTGTGGTGTGTATATAAAGGACACGTGACTTAAAAACTGAACCAAAAAAATGCTTAGAAGGGGCATTTTGTTAAGCATTTTTGATATACAGTACAGAAAGCAGGTTCCCATTCATTTCAATGGGGAAAAGCGTTTTTGGGGTGTTTTTTTTTTTTTAACTCCCAACTACAAACATGCTCCAAAAATGCTGCAAGCAAGATTTTTTACACTTTAATGGAAGTGCACCACCCCAGTGTGAACACATTCATAGATTTTAAAGGGGAACCTTTCAGGTGCTTTCTTCTACATAAAAGCACTTAAAAACTCCTTGGTGTGAAAGCAGCCTTAGGAACACTGAGAGAAACTTAACAAATTGTAGTGCCTTCAGATTGTACCTCTTGGCATTAGTATGGATTGTTAACAAGACATTTTCTAAATATCTCTTAGGGGCCCCTTATGAAGTCATCATTGACTACATCCCTTTGGGTCAAACAACAAAGAAAGGCAGCACGAGATCCTCAGTAGAATTACAAAGCAATTTATTCCATAAAAACAAACAGTACACTTACATGTTAAATTCTTGATGGAAGATGAAAAACACCACAGGGTTGTCCGCAGCGTGATGGGTAATGTGTCAGGGAGATAAGATCATAACAGCTGTCAGAAAACCTGCCAATCCTGAGCATTCTGCACAAGAGCAGTCTACCCTGATACATTTCGGGAGGTTCACTCCTCCTTTGTCAAGAACGCAGAGTATTGGCAGGTTTTCTGGCAGCTGTCACGATCTTATATACCTGATGTCGGCTAGAGGGATAGGACAGGCTCACACATTGACAGCTTTGCATTTTTTTCATCCATCACACTGCAGACAACCCTGTGGTGTTGTTTTTACATCTTCCATCTATGCTGATTACCAAGAATTTAACATTTAAGTGCACTGTGACATTACCAATCCCAATTATCATCTGTCCCAACACCCTTTTCTTCACTGGGATACCAGCCCCCTGAACCAGACAGATTGTCTATGTTTAGAACACTGACATTGGATTTAACATTACTGTCACTGGGTCCTGTACCTTCGGGTAGAGCCTGACCAGCAGAGGAAGGCCTCTCGTACAGCCCCGGTTCAAGGACCACTGGAGTTGCAACAGCAGCCAAAAATGCGTGATGAGATAGGAGTAGAGGTCGACCGATATATCGGTCGGCCGGTATATCGGCCGATATTTGGCCGTTTTTAGGAAATCGGCATCGGCCGATTATTGTGAAAAAATCGGCCGATTCGCGGCAATCGCGGCTATTACAATAAACGGCTGGCATGGCCGCCTGCCCTGCAGCAGCGTGTGTCCCTGAATCCTCCACCCGCACGGCCACCTCGCTCCAATAGCAAGGAAAGATTTTACTGCCATTGCATAGTACCGCCCCGTCCCCGCTCCGCCCCCTCCCTCGGCGTGCTGTATTGGATAAACAATCATTGGCCCTTTACAAGCATCTGCCACGTGACTTTCAGTACTGACCAGTGCTCTTGTAGCAATGTATTCTTGATTCCTACTACACCCGCACGGCCACTATAGAGAAGCTATGGAGAGATTTCACTGGCATTCATCGTACCGCCCCGCCCCCTCCCTCGGCATGCTGTATTAGATACTTGTAAAGGGCCAATGATTTTTCCTCTAATACAGCACGCCGCGGGAGGGGGCGGGGCGGTACGATGAATGATAGTGAAATCTCTCCTTAGCTTCTCTATAGTGGCCGTGCGGGTGGAGGATTCAAGAATATATTGCTTCAAGAGCACTGGTCAGTACTGCAAGTCAGGTGGCAGAGAAACAATCATTGGCTCTTTACACAAGCATCTGCCACCTGACATGGTAACTCCCCCCAGCAGGAGATCGTGGCCAGCACTAGCTCTGCCCTCCTTTCCTGCTGAGGTGGAGCCTGCTGGCTGCTTGAACTATACTTGTTCAATGATTGGCTGGTCATCTCATCAGCATGCACCTAGCCTATCAGGTGCATGCAGATAGATACCAGCATGTATGGAGGGTAAGTGCTACTGTACTGTACCCCCCCCCCCCCCTGCAGACTTAATTGTATGTCTTTTTAAAGTGAAACCGGGCTGAGGCACCATCCCCCCCCCACAACGCAGCACCACCCATCCCCCCCCCACAACGCAGCACCACCCACGCCCCCCCACAACGCAGCACCACCCAATCCCCCCCCCACAACGCAGCACCACCCAATCCCCCCCACAACGCAGCACCACCCACGCCCCCCCACAGCGCAGCACCACCCACGCCCCCCCACAACGCAGCACCACCCACGCCCCCCCACAACGCAGCACCACCCACGCCCCCCCCCACAACGCAGCACCACCCATCCCTCTCCACAACGCAGCACCACCCATCCCTCCCCACAACGCAGCACCACCCATCCCTCCCCACAACGCAGCACCACCCATCCCTCCCCACAACGCAGCACCACCCATCCCTCTCCACAACGCAGCACCACCCATCCCTCCCCACAACGCAGCACCACCCATCCCCCTCCACAACGCAGCACCACCCGCGCCTATCAAAAAATAAGAAAATCGGCCCAAAATATCGGCCGCAAAAATCGGCATTATATATCGGCCATCGGCCGCACAGATTTCTAAATATCGGCATCGGCATCGGCCATAGAAAAACCCATATCGGTCTACCTCTAGATAGGAGTGCCTGCAATGTTCTCCGTTAGCAGGAAAAACAGATTGCAGCAGTACTAGAAGCTGCGGGTAGGCTGTGGATGCAGGCATGCTGTGGATACAGGGGTGTTGCAGATGCAGGTATGTTGCAGGTACTGGTGTACTGTGGATGTAGGTATGTAGCAACTGTAGGAAGCTGAGGAGACTAGTGCAGAGTCAGACAAGCCAGGCTATACACAGAAGATCAGGTGCATCATAGACATCAAGCAAAGAGTGGGTCAAAGTTCAAGCAAAGGTTTGGCAACAGAGAATCAAGCAGATGCTGGGTTATTTGAACCCAGCGTCAGCCACTTGCTCCTTGACGATGCACAGCCATTACTTGATTCAGGTGTTGGTTCCGAGATTGGGGAAGGTAGGAACATATGCCTACAGAAAGGGGAGAACACTGGTACACAATTTGGTAGTCATGGTCCCCCAGCCGCAGCCTATTGCCAAGTTGTCTCCATTGGTAATGAGGATGGAGGAGATGATGAGGTCACTGATGCGACATGGGTGCCAGATAGAGCTGAGGAGGAAAGTGATGGTGAGGCACAACCCCAACGAGGCAGCCATTCATGGAACAGTAGAGAGCAGCCACCCTATTCCATCACATTGTGGAGCTGTTATCTCCCAACCCACTTCCCACAGCTCAGCTGTCTGGCTGTTTCTTAGCATATGTGCAGCCGATCGCACTGTTGCAGTTTGCAAACTTTGTCTCAAGCACATCAGTTCTCAGTGCTGAAGCTTGTTGTTACATCACCATTTGTCAGCTCTAGTCCCTCCTCCTCCTCCTACTCCTCCTCCATGCCCTCCTCTGCTGAATTGTCCTATGAACCACAAGTACCACCTAAGCGTTCCAGGGCTATTCAATGAGTCAGGCTAAAAGGTGCTATGCAGTGCTTCAGCTGGTGTGTCTAGAGGACAGGAACCAAACTGGAGCAGAGATTCTTTCAGCTCTGCAGGGACAGGCCCAGAGGTGGTTCATGCCATGCCAGCTGGAGCCAGGAATGGTGGTGTGCGATAATGGCAGAAACCTCCTGTCCGCCCTTAGACAGGAGAAGTTGACACATGTGCCATACCTGGCACATGTCCTCAATTTGGTGGTGCAGTGTTTCCTAAATAGGTACCCTGGGTTAGAAGGTCTGCTAAAAGAGGACAGAAGAGTCTGTAGCCATTTCAGGCCGCCATACACAGCCAGTGCTCAGTTGGCTGAAATTCTGCGGGGATTCCACCTGCCCGTAAACTGCTTAATTTGTGATATACCCACCAGGTGGAACTCAACTTTGGCATTGCTGCAGTGGCTGCACATGCAGCAGAAGGGCATCAACAAGAATCTGTGTGAGTATAGCACAATGATAGGCTAAGGCTGGCTTGACTTTTTTCCCCCACGCCAATGGCTGCTCATGACAGATGCATGCACTGTATTGTCACCATTTGAAGAGGCCACAAGGAAGGTGATCATTGACAATGCATGCATCAGTGACACCCTGTTGTGTTCCTGCTGGAGCAGACTCTGTGTGGCATTATGGACGGGGCACTCAAGGCAGAACAGCAGGAGGAAGAGGAAGACTTCCTTTCCTCTCAAGGTCCACTTTATGCAGACACCATTGTTCCTACACCACAGAACACACAAGAGGAGAGGGAGGAAGAGGAGGATTCTGGCAGTTTTGGAGGCATGGAAGCAGAAGAACACATGCGTGAAATGGTAAGAGATGGTTTTCCATCCCCAGAACCCTTAAAAAAACGTAATAGTATCTGGCTGGGAGGAGGCAATTCCAAATACTATAAACCTCAGTGACCCTCAGGAGTCTGCTTCTCATACCACCACAAATTTGCGATGCATGGGCTCCCTCATGCTTCAAAGCCTGCAAAAGGACTCAAGAATACATGGCATAAAGGAGAAGGATCACTATTGGTTGGCAAACGTCATTGGCCACTGTTACAAGGGGAAAGTCTTAGAACTCATCCCGTCCCCACAGAGAGTGCAGAAGATGAAATCTCTTGAGGACACATTAAAGAGCAGTTTATTTAACACGTTTCCCAACTTTGGTAGGTTACAGTGTCGTGGAAAACGTAGTTTTGAGGCTTCTGTTGGTCAAGTGAGGAGTGGTGCAGAATGCAGCTGCCTGAGTGATGCATTTTACAATTTTGTTAGTCCTTGCCACCCAGGGCTGTCATCTTCTGCATCCTATCAGCAGCATCTGCATTACATGGACAATTATCTATGGGCAAAAATAGAGATGGAGAGCTTTCCAGTCGACAATCCACTGGCTTACTGGGTCATGAGAATAGACCCCTGGGCAGAACTTGCCCAGTATGCAATTGAGCTGCTGGGCTGCCCTGCATCTAGCGTGCTTTGCGAACGGTCATTCAGTTCTGCTGAAGGTTTTGTTACTGATAGTAAAACATGTCTGTCCACAGACTCCGTGGACTGTCTGACATTTATCAAAATGAATCAGTCCGGGATTACTAGCAGCTTTGAATTCCCCCATGCCAATGTCACTGATTAAGTGTTTTTGAGATGTGAAATCTCTGCAGGACTTTTAGGCTGCCTAGCGTTGTGGGTGTTGATTTCATCTGGAAGAATGTTTTTGGTGTAGGTCTCATGGGCTCAATTAACACCCAAAGACCAAATTTTCCACACCTATTTGACAGGTGCATATCATTGCAATGTTTGACAGCAAGGCCAATTCTTGCTTTCATCAAGAGTACCTCTTATAGGGTTACGGAGTGAAGGCGCAACCCACACCCAAAGACCAATTTTCCGCACCTGTTTGACAGGTGCATATCATTTCAATTTTTGACAGCAAGGCCAATTTATGCATTCATCAAGAGTATCTCTATAGTGTTACAGTGTCAACACCTGAAGACCAATTTTTCTGAACCTGTTACTTCTATCCAAAGTCTGTGAAAGAGACACCAGAATTTATCCCAAAAAACTCTAATCTTGTTCTCAGTGCACTACATTGTGGTCTCATCATACAGACAGGCTCCTCAACCCATTGCTTACAAAATAAAGAAAGCTTGCAGGGAAAATGTCTTTTCTTGAACATACATCATGGGACACAGAGCCTTAATTACTTAATGGGTGATTTATTCACCACAGGTGATTGGACACTGGAAAACCCAATTAAAATTGAGTTCCTCCCCTATATAACCCCTCCCAAATGGAGAGTACCTCAGTTTTTTCGCCAGTGTTAAGGTGGTTGGTCACGTTCAACATGTGCTAAGAATAAAAAATACTTTTGATGGTCTGGCTGCGGAGACCTAGGAGCCATACCTCGGGCTGATATCAAAAGCCTAAGATGGTTGGTACCCGGGCCTTGTGTAAAGAAGAAACAAGGTTTGCCTGTAATGTCTCTCTGCGGAGGTCTGGGCTCTGGGATCCAGACTTTGGTGTACTAATACATCTGTGGCACGAAAAGTTTCTGGCAGAGTCTTCTACAGGTCCAGGTATGAGGTTTTCTCTAATGGAACCCTTGATAAACCTGAAGGTTGGCACAACTTGCCCGCCGTGATGGGTGAAAGCTGGAACTACTTTTTATAGCTTTTCCTGTGGCATGGATAAGGTAAGAAGAGGATAATTTTATTTTATATTATCTTCTGTCACTAGGATGTCTTTCCTGGTTTCCGCCACTAGATTGTATTCTTACATAAGCCATCCAGAAACAAGCTCAGTGAAGTCAGCCCAATTTAAAAAACACCACTCACCTCCTTCCGCTGCAGACTCTGCCACAAAAACATATACAAGTGTCCACAATGATGCCCCCAGTAATCTCCCCCCCTTTCCTTGTTCTCCTGGGTGCCGCCATGACAGCGGCGCCTGCATGTGCTGGGAGTGTGCTTTTAGCTGTCTTAGTGAGACATGGATAGGGGGGGCCGTGGTTGCTAGTCCCTGTGCGCAAATGCGGAACACCTGTATGGAGGCGCCAAGAGGCTTGTTTAAAAGCCCAGTACGCCAGAGCCTTCTGTAGGCAGCATGGACACAGAGCTGTGGGCTGTAAGCATCTGTGGATTGAACCAGGCAAACCTAAGACTCCTACTCAGCATCAGATTGTGCAGTGAGCTGATATTTTGTGTATTGTAAGACTATAGCACAGCAGTGATTGCATTTATTTTGTGGATAGTACCTTTGCTTTGCAGTAAGGACTATGTCCCCGAGAAGAGGTTCAAGGGCTAGTAAAAGAGGCACCAGAAAATCCCCACATATGGCTAAGGATTCTGAGCTTGCCTGCAGTTTACCATCCCCCTCTGTCAGCCTGATAAGAGCTTCACAGGATGAGCCCCTGTCTGGTTTTGCAGCTTTTCTTATGGCAGCTCCTGTATATGTCACTGAGGACGCTTTAAAAGTTGCTTTGGATGGCTTAGAAGGAAGGATTGCTACTATTATCACAACCTCCTTGAAAGGTAGCAGAAAACGGGGTAGATCCCCTTCATCTGCTCTGGCTCTCTCATCAGATGAGGCTTCTGAGTGTGAAAAGTCCTTCTCTGGAGATGAGGGTCATGTGCAGTCTGAGGATGAGAGGATTCCTGCTATTTCTAAGTCTCTAAAGATGCAGGTGCAATATTATGCAGAGATGGTGCGTGCCACTTACAAATTGCCTCCTGTTGAAGCTTCTAGGGCCTCTGTTTCCTCTCTGGGATCTTGGAAATCCACGCAGGCTGCATGTGCCTTTCCAGTTCATCCCTTGCTGGATAAACTGATGTATGATGACTAGGTTCACCCAGATAAACTGTTTTCTCCTCCTAGGCATTTTTGCCTTCTTTATCCTATGGAGGAAGGTTTCACTAAGAAATGTGGGGTACCTGCTATAGATGCAGATATTTCTTGTGCAAACAAAAACCTGACCTGTCCTATAGACAATTTTTTTTTGTATGGGTTGGCAGTCTGTGTTCATCTTGATTAATGTTGAATTTGCTTCAGGGGACTTCTATTTATTTATTTAATTAAAGAAACTGTCTCTGTGTTTTTTGTTTTACTGTTGACACTTTTTGGGTGAATGAGTAGAGTTGCTATGTACTTGTTACCGGTCCCAAAATATAGATTAAGGGAACCGGTGATTGTAGACGTACTGATGTGATCATCTCGGCGGGTACTACAAAAATACACGAACAGGAAGACATATGACCATGCTTCTTTATGACTAAAATGAGTTTCACTTTTACATAACAATACATACAGTTTTTTATAGTTACATGTTCATAATTGCCAACATAACAACAGTACAGATTGGACTGAAATACTTTTAAAACATAGCTGCAACAATGAATACCATTATATTTTAATAAACATACATTTCCCTTTTATTTCGTGTTATCGACACTTATCTTTATCTCTATGGCACACTTTAGCTGTGTCATAATGAGAGTTACACTGCATTGCTCTATAAATAAAAATCCTGAAGCAATTCTCTCTTTTGACCACTAGATGGCGCACCTTGCATAAATGAACAAGCAGTGTATAACCTTTCCATGTGGCTAATAATATCATTTTACCATGTGCTTCTAATATATATAACTTTGCATAAATCAGGTTGAAATATACCCATATATAACAGTCTAGTGCTTGCAATAAACAGTTGCTCCGACCAATACAATAGTCCTAGGGTTTTTCGCTATTTTCACTGCTCTCAACACATGCTGCTTTGAAAGTCTAATTACAGCCAAACTATTGCACAAAATCTACTTAAACTTTCTCCTGCATCTGCTCTAGATGTTTAGGAATCTTTCTAGTACAGTTTAGTAAGAATGAGAATGGTTTAAAGTACATACCTACAAAAATACACGAACAGGAAAATATATGACCATGCTTCTTTATGATGTGAAATGAGTTTCACTAAGTCACATGGTGCATGTGGCCTTATATAGACTCTGTTCGGGTACCCTCTCTGCCATCTACTGGTTGTTTTATAGAATAGCAGGATATCAAAAAATAACAATAAAAATAAATGAATGTAGGCTATGGGGTGCCTGTTTTGTCTTTCAAGTGATACCCCAGCCCGTCACACTCTCCCCTCCTTTAGTTAATGGCTCCTGACATTACACTTAATTGTTCTCTGAACTCTATTGAGTGATTTAAGAAACCCAAATAGGTACTTGCTGCCACCACGGAGCTATGTTAACTACCTGGTATGTCATGGGAGTAGCTAGCATTGTAGGAGTTTGTACGGTGTGAACCTGACTTGGTCTGTAGGTTGGCTGACCTAGTGTATCATATGTAAAGATCTCTTTAGACTTAGTTTGCCTGGTAGATCTTCTTACAGGAGTTGAGTCTTCTCCATCAACATCATTCTCTCTTAGCATATCTTGGCTCACCGGTAAGTCTTGACTTAATGGGTGTAATTCTGCAGTGTCTAGTTCCACCATGTCTGAAGCCCAAACTTGGTCGCCAACTACTGTTCCATCATTTTGTTCTTGTTCAAGATTGGGTGTGGTAGTTGTAGGATAGAACTCTGGAGCAGAAATTCTTAATGGCGGTTTCTGTACGTTTTGAGAGTTTTGTTGAGGCACAACGTGATCATGACTTTCTGTAGTCTCCGGTACATAAGAATAATACCATCCTTCATCATCAGAACCTTCCTTCTCCTGGTTCAGATCCATGCTAGTCTTTTTCCTGTTACTTGATTGTCTTTTGTTCATCGGTACTCTTGGAATGTGTCTTTCAATGGGTAGGTCATTTACTGGTAGTAACAGATTTCTGTGCAGTACTCGAATAGTCTTTTTACCACTTTCAGGCTGAATTTTGTACACAGGCCCATCTTTGATTCTTTCTACTACTTTGTGTACTGATTCCTCCCAGTATGAACGAAGTTTACCAGGACCTCCTCTTTCAGAGAGATTTCGCACTAAGACCCGATCACCCGGTTGGAGAGGTGCTCCTTTTATCTTCTTGTCATAGTACTTCTTCCTGTTGGCAGATGATTTTTGGCTATTCTCGGATGCGATCTTGTAAGCTTCTTGCATTCTGGATGCCCATTTCTGAGTAAATGTTGGTTGACTTTCTGATTCCTTTTCCAAATTTAGATTGAGCATTAGGTCAATCGGCAAACGAGGAGATCTCCCATACAATAGAAAGAATGGTGAGTATCCAGTGGCTTCATGCCTGGTGCAATTGTATGCATGAACCATGTGTGGAAGATGTTCTTTCCAATCTGACTTTTTCTCTTCCTCTAAGGTACGAAGCATCTGTAACAAAGTACGGTTCAGTCTCTCCACTGGGTTACCCTGTGGATGGTATGGGGTAGTTCTTGAGTGAGAAATCCCTGCCAATCGTTGCAATGTCTGAAACAAGTTGTTTTCAAATTCTCTTCCTTGATCATGGTGGAGTTTCTCTGGATATCCAAAACGTGGTATGAAATCTTGAAAGATCTTTTCTGCTGCCATTTTTCCAGATTTGTTCTTAGTTGGATACGCTTGTGCAAAGCGTGTGAAATGGTCTACCATTACGAGTATATACTCATATCCTCCTTTGCTTCTCTCTAAGTGGAGGTAATCAATGGATACTAGCTCCAAGGGTGAACTGGTAGTAATCCCACCCATAGGTGCTCTTTCTGGGATATTTGGACGCTTTTGTTTGATGCAGTTACACGTCTTCAGCACATATTCATCAATGTCTCTTTGCATAAATGGCCAGTAAAACCGTTCACGTGCTAGGTGGATTACCTTGTCAGTGCCAATGTGACCCATGTCATCGTGAAGACTTCTTAAGACCAATGGTTTTAGCTTTTCTGGTAGAACTAGCTGTTTTCGGGTTCCAGAGTGTCGATATAGGATTCCTTCCTCCACTATGAGTTTGTTCCATTCATGTATCAAACGTCTTGTTTTACTGTTCATACTCTCCTTTTCTTTGTGGTTTGGAGTCCAATTGTTCTCCTTAAGCCAGACCACTTCTCTAATGTTGGTATCGTCTTCTTGTAATGCTCTGATATTCTCCTGAGTCATTGGGCAGATTGTCCGTCCTTTCAGCAATTCTTCTGCCACATCACTTTCTGAATGAAGAGTCAATGAGGCCACCCATGGTGCCTCTTCTTCGTTGACAGCTTTGCTCCCTTGCCACATAGCTGACACAACCTCGAATGGTACAAGCTCTGTGTACTCACTCAGATTCTCAGTGACTTCCACGGGGAAACGTGACAGTGTATCCGCGTCAGCATTCTGTTTACCTGGCCTGTACTTGATATCGAAGTGGAAATCGGCCAGCTCACCAACCCAGCGATGACCCACAGCATTCAGTTTGGCGGTACTCAAGACATATGTCAATGGGTTGTTGTCTGTATAGACTGTGAATGTTGGAGCGTAATACAGGTAATCTCTGAATTTGTCACAGATTGCCCACTTGAGAGCTAGAAACTCAAGTTTACCAGAGTGGAGATGGTAATTGCGTTCCGCTGGGGTCAATGTTCTGGAGCCAAATCCAATAACACGAAGGTGTTCTCCTTGTCGTTGGTACAGTACAGCACCTAGGCCTTCATTGGAAGCATCAGTGTGTAAGATGAAGGGTAAGTCAAAATCAGGGTATGCTAGTATCGGTGGATTGGTTAGCATGTCCACCAATCTGACTACCACAGCTTGATGTTTGGGTGTCCATTGGATCGGTGTTTTAGATGGCACTTGTGTTTTATTCCCGTCTCTCTTTGTCGGTTCCCCACGCCGGTTTTTGGTGATGGATGTAGCAGATTCTTTCTCAGTGTTCTGCAAAAGTTCATACAGTGGTTTAGCAAGTCGAGAGAAATCTTGAATGAAGGACCTGTAGTAGCTCAGGAATCCTAACAAAGTTCTGACTTCTCCAACTGTTATTGGTTCTTTCCTTTTCAACTGCAATACCGCTTCAAGATCATTTGGGTCAATTTTTATGCCTTCTTCTGACACCATTCGCCCAAGGTATCGAATCTGTCGTTTAAAGAGTTCACACTTCTTCGGTCTAAGTTTGATACCATGCTCACGCATTCGACTAAGTACTTGCCTAAGATCATCGACATGCTCCTGAAAAGTTTTGGAGTAGCAAAGCACGTCATCCAGGTATGGAGAACAACATTTGTCTCTGATACCCTCTAGTACATTCTCCATGCATCTCTGAAAAGCTGCTGGAGCATTAGTTAATCCGAACGGAATGCGATTCCACTCCAGGAGTCCCCAGGGGGTGCTGAAAGCTGTCAGGTGTCTGGAGTCTTCATGCACAAAGCCTTGATGATAGGCACTACCCTGGTCCAGGATTGAGAACCATGTAAATCCTCCTAAGCTATCCAGCAGATCTTGTATTCTAGGTAGTGGATGTCTATCTGGAATAGTCTTCCGGTTTAACTCCCTAAAGTCCACACATAGTCGTAGGCTTCTGTCCTTCTTCCGAACACAAACAACTGGTGACGAGTATGCGGAAGAAGATTTCGTTACCCAACCTTGGTCAAGAAGGTTTTGGACATATTCTTTCACTTCCTGATATAGGGGTTTCGGTATCGAATTGTAGCGTTTCTGGACAGGAGTTTCATCTTTCAGATTTATCTTCAGTTTCAGGTTTGGAATGCTTCCTATGTCTCCCTCATCTTGAGCAAAGACATCTGATTCGTCATATAACATTTGTCTCGCTATCTCTTGTTCTTCTTCTGAGAGATTATCCAAATTGACAGGTGGGTGCCACTTAACAAATTCGTTAGTGGGTAGCTGATTTTCAGTGTCCACTTGATTCAACTGGTTTACATGAAACATTATTTTCTTCTGGTCAATTCCCTTTTCATCGTCTTTATTTGGAGAAAACGGTAGAATCTCAGCTGCTGGAGAAATGGTACCCAATACTGTTCTGGGCGGAAGGTAGATATCATGTTCAGCACGGTTTAGTATGGGTATCTTCACTAGTTTAGAGAAACCGTTTGGTACATCTACCACTGAAGGAAACAGTTCAAGTCCTTCTTCAACTGGATATTCTGGAAGTGGTTCAAATGGCATGATTCCTCCTTTCGGCCATGCTCTAATTCTGCATTTGACTTCACCAAGCTCGCCTCCTTTGATCTGGAGTCCTTTCTTCCCCACTTTGACCACACGACTATCGGATATTTCTCCTGGGTCAGTTGCTTGACTGACAGCATTGACAATGTTATTCGCTACACTCTGTCTTACTTTCATGGCTTCACTTAGCAAGATAGTCAGGTTTTGGGTGCTGTTTGATCGGTCACGGTTTTCTCTAATCAATTCTTCGATAACATTAAATCCAAGAAGTGGATTGTCGTTACAGCAGTCGCTCACCAGTATTGGCACATGGATGGCTGAGTTTCCATGTCCACTACTTTCGAATTCCAGGAGGACTTCAATCCATCCAATGAATGGAATGATAGAACCATTTGCAGCTGTAATGGATAAGTTGTCGTCACAAAGTAAATCTTGTATGTGTCTAATAGAGACACTGGGTAGGAACTTTTTTAACCATGCCTTCCCGACAATGCTGACTTGAGCTCCTGTGTCCATCAACATGTCAACCGGAACACCATTCATCCGACAAGACAATAGGCATTTTCCTCCAATTAATTGTGCTACGCGTTGTTTGGAGCATCCATTCTCTTTTGGGGGTATTCTAGTTGACCGGTGGGTGAATACCCTATTTACCTTAGCATGGGACAGATTATTTGAGGTGGTCACTGGTTGTCCCTTTCCCAGTGACCGTCTGTCGTTTCCCGACTGCCTTCTTTTCTTCAAGCAATCAACTGCTCTGTGTCCTGTCCAACCACAGTAGAAACAATGGTAGCAGTTCTGACTCTCTCGTCTGATGCAATCATCACACCTGGGCTTGCAGTGAGCTGTATCTGGAACTTGAACATTGGTTAGTGGCTTAGTCATTCGGTTTTCAACAACAGGAGTTTGCTTCATCATCTTCTCCAAGTTCTTTGTGAGAGCCGAAACCTGTGTTGTTAGTTGCATTAGTGCAGTGTGATTTGCTCTAGCATCTCCCTCAACTCTCTTTTGCACTGTTTCTTTTTCACTATTCCCTGGTGTCTGTGACGAATGAACAGTAAGATGTTTATGTTTAAGTGCACTGTTTAAGCGTCTCTGCCTTTCTGTTTCTTCATCAACTGATCTGGTGACCTGCTCTATGACAAAGTCATCAGTTACTGTCAAATCAGACACGTAAGGCTTGATATCTCGTCTGACATTAGAATTTTTCTCGTTTAGTCCCTGATACAGTGTATGAAGGAATACGCCTTGCACTAGTTTTTTGTCATAGCTAAACTCTAGCCTATCATGTTGTGATGTAGACAGAATTTTTTGTTTTAACCCTGCTAGCCTGTAAACAAATTGTTGTGCTGTCTCTTTTTCTTGCTGTGTAGCATTACTAAGTTCCTGAAATAACTCAGTACCACTTCGTTCTCTCATATGTGACTTCAAAAACTTTTTCAATTCAGCAACAGTAAGATCCTCTTTGTCAGTCAACATATCTTTAAAATGACCAGGTTTGATTATTCTCAACACTGTGCGTATAATTTCAGATTCAGGGAATTTTTCACTTAGACCCTCGTCAATCTGACGGCACACGCTACTGTAACTAATGTCCGAACCATGATCTGAAATTACACCACCATGCATTTTGAATTCCCTACGTGGCAATAAAGCAACAACATCAGTTAATCTCACCACCTTCGATCCCTGTTCAGTCCTTGCAGTCCCACTACTCATTTCTTTAGCAGTGGCTGCAATGTTCACAGTTGGTGTACTTTCCTTATTGAGTTTTAGTTCATCGATCTTGTCTTGGATGATGAGCAGGTAAGACATGCCTTGATCTTCTAACTTCGCTAGCTGATCACTTCTCATGTAGTCTACAATAAATTCAACGAATTCCATTTCGTTTGCACCAGTCACTGATGGAACGTCCACGTCTCTTTCATCATCCAGCGTAATAGCGAGGCTATACAGCTGTTCTTTACTCAGCAGATGAATTTGTTTCCGGATATCCCACATCAGCGCACGACGAGGGGACGCCATCTCTGTTGCACTCAGACAACTTGCACTCACACGGCAGACGACACTCGCGACTCTCCTTGTAGTTCTGCAGTCGACTCACACTCGTCTCGCGTTTCCCTCTCACTGGTACACAACGAATCCCGGACGAGCCCCCAAAATGTTACCGGTCCCAAAATATAGATTAAGGGAACCGGTGATTGTAGACGTACTGATGTGATGTGATCATCTCGGCGGGTACTACAAAAATACACGAACAGGAAGACATATGACCATGCTTCTTTATGACTAAAATGAGTTTCACTTTTACATAACAATACATACAGTTTTTTATAGTTACATGTTCATAATTGCCAACATAACAACAGTACAGATTGGACTGAAATACTTTTAAAACATAGCTGCAACAATGAATACCATTATATTTTAATAAACATACATTTCCCTTTTATTTCGTGTTATCGACACTTATCTTTATCTCTATGGCACACTTTAGCTGTGTCATAATGAGAGTTACACTGCATTGCTCTATAAATAAAAATCCTGAAGCAATTCTCTCTTTTGACCACTAGATGGCGCACCTTGCATAAATGAACAAGCAGTGTATAACCTTTCCATGTGGCTAATAATATCATTTTACCATGTGCTTCTAATATATATAACTTTGCATAAATCAGGTTGAAATATACCCATATATAACAGTCTAGTGCTTGCAATAAACAGTTGCTCCGACCAATACAATAGCCCTAGGGTTTTTCGCTATTTTCACTGCTCTCAACACATGCTGCTTTGAAAGTCTAATTACAGCCAAACTATTGCACAAAATCTACTTAAACTTTCTCCTGCATCTGCTCTAGATGTTTAGGAATCTTTCTAGTACAGTGTAGTAAGAATGAGAATGGTTTAAAGTACATACCTACAAAAATACACGAACAGGAAAATATATGACCATGCTTCTTTATGATGTGAAATGAGTTTCACTAAGTCACATGGTGCATGTGGCCTTATATAGACTCTGTTCGGGTACCCTCTCTGCCATCTACTGGTTGTTTTATAGAATAGCAGGATATCAAAAAATAACAATAAAAATAAATGAATGTAGGCTATGGGGTGCCTGTTTTGTCTTTCAAGTGATACCCCAGCCCGTCACATACTCCATACTCATTCACATGGGGGGGGGGGTAAGATCTGGGGGCCCCCTTGTTAAATGTGCTTACAGATTCCCATAAGCCTCCTGCCTTCAGATCCCCACACCACCGGCACAGGGTTGTGGGGAAGAGGCCTTTGTCCTCATCAACATGGGGACAAGGTGCTTGGGGGGTGCTGAGGACATGTGGTCTGGTATGGTTCAGAAGGGGGTGCTCGCTCATCTCCCCCCTCCCCCTTTTCGGGCCTGTATGGCTCACTCATGCATGGATAAGGATCTGGTATGGATTTTGGGGAAGACCCCCATGCCATTTTAATTTTGGCATGGAATTACCCTTAAAATCCATACCATAAACATATTCACATATAATAACACATGCTCCATTTCTTTCTCAATTTCTTTGTCCAGATGTGCTTAACATTTTTCTGCACAGTTTTTTAAAGGAAAACCCATGGTTAAATCATTTACTGATTTTATATTTAACTCGGAGAACATACCAAGGATGATTATGTAGCTAATAAAAGGTAAAAGTAGACACTTTAAAATTTGCTTTACTTTTGATAGTTTAAATGACTGGTGGGTTCAGTTTACCTTTTCAGTGAATCAAATATTTTCTGTGCAGAGGCTATGTAATGTATCTTCATGGGATTGTTAGCAAGGCTTTCAAATATTTGAAAATCCAATAGATACCAGCAATTTGGAAAGTTTTTTTTCTGATTTTACATTTCTGGATGAACACTTTGCATGGTTAGGATTTCATAGTAAGTTGTGTCCCTAACTGCAAGAGGAACATTACTCCACAGAGGATATTAAACTGTCCTGCTGGAAGATGGGTGGAAGTTGTAAATAGTAATCAAATCAAGTTGTTTGTACAAACTAGTAACTCAGTAAAGCGCCCAGTTTAAAGAAAAACCCCTACCAGTCTACTTTACCCAGTGGATAAATGTAAATATGAGATGCAACGTCTACAGCAGACTCAAACGTCAATTTGTTACTGGGCCAACTTAAAAAGGAAGTAAACCCTGGATGATTTTTCTTCTTTTTTTTTTATTTATATATACTGCTAAGTATTGCAAATGAAAACACTTATAAATCGGCCAAAAACGAGGTTGGGAAATACCCTTTATATCTTATTTAGATTATTTTCTGTTCCGGGAAGATAACAGAAGATAATCTACTGCAGTTCTTGAATCAATTCTACTGCTGTTTCTTGAATCAATTCAGGATGTCATTTCCGCCCTTACTATGATTGCCTTTACAAATCTTGCGCATGCGCTGTAGCATCGAAGCCAAGCCTCTATCTCGATTGCTGTTACTATGGTAACAGAGCGAACCCATAGCTGAAGGCAAATCAAAGGGGGAGAAGGAGATGATCAGAGCAGCATCGTGAGACTTCCCTCTGTGCCGTTTTGAGAGGAAGCTCATGAATACTAATGCCCTGGCATGCAGGGGAGATAGAAACGACACATAGTGTGCCGTTAATGAATTTACCTAGTGCGAAATCGCGCCCGACGTCATTCAAGATTGCAGGATGATTTTTTATGGAGACAAACATATCAAGTACACTTTCACAGGCAGCGAACAGCTGCCTGTGCTATCTAGATTACAAAGAGCTAAAGTTGTATTGGAGGGTTTACAACCACTTTAATAGAAGGGCTAAATCACTTATCTTTTTTCTGCAGAAAATGTTACTCCAGGTTCTTTTTATCATGTTTACAGTGTTTGAAAGGATAATCATTTGGTCTCAACCTGAAGGGAATCATCAGAGTTCATTTCGGCTTATCCTGCTTTCCTGTAAAGGAGTGTTTAGGCTTTTAGACATTTGGACATCAGACCCTACGTACACATCCCATCAAGAATATTAATTTAGTTTTATGATTAAGTGTATGTAAATCTTAACAAAAAAATTATATTATGTTCTTTATTTTGGTCTATTAAGAGTTAATTTACTATTAATGGCTTTTGCCAAAAACATTCCTATACCTTACAGAGTCTTTAATACATTAACAGTGATCCATTTGGTAAAATCATTTTTACTTTTTAAACTGCTTGTTCTTTTCCCTTCACCTCTCTGTCCTACATCTTGGCAGGACATACCAAGTGTTGAATATGCAGCCCTAGAATCTCATGAACAAGCCCTCGGCTTTGTTCCCTACACACACATGCGCCATCTGCGCTCTTTCACTCTCACAGAACACTGAGCTGCAAAACTGTGTGGACTGCATATGTATGGCTAGGGAATGATGCCAGAAGTTTTTTCTGTGATTTTCCCTAGCCAAGGGGTATTGAATTAAAATTCAAGGAGGTCCAGTCACTAAAATTTTCTTTTCCGGCCGAGGTCCGAATCTGAAGTCTGTGCCATGAAAGATAATACACCAAAGTACCCCCTTATATCAGGTGTCCCCATCAGAGTGCCCCCTTAAGTAATGTGTTCCCATCAGAGTGCCCCCTTTATTAATGTGTTCCCATTAGAGTGCCAGCTTACATCAGGTATTCCCGTCAGAGTGCCCACTTATACCAAGTTTCTGCAACTGAAAGCCCCTTACATCTGGTGTCTCCCATCAGTGTGTCCCTTACATAATTTTTTACCATCAAATTGCTCCATTAAATAAGGTTCCCTCATCACAGTGCTGTCACGTACCTGATGGTGGTGAGCCTGATATAGCAGTGGGGGGCCTCCCTTACGGCTCCTACTCTCGGCCCCTGGTAAAAGTAACAGGAGACGCAGGAGTGAGGAGTGGTACGAGTGCCTGACAGGATCAGAGGTAGAGGTAATCCGGACGTTCAGGAACTCCTCAGGAACTGGGAAGCTGAAGCAGCTGACAGGTTAGGCAGACAGGGGCTGGATCACTAGACCGGAACCAGGAACAAACAGGCTCAATTCAACAGACTGGAACAGCTTGGACTGGAACCAGGACAGACAGGAATCGTTCAGCAGACTGGACTGGAACTAGGAACAGACTGGAACCGTTCAGCTGGACTCGAACTAGGAACAGACTGGAACCATTCAGCTGACTGGACTGGAACTAGGAACAGACTGGAACCGTTCAGTTGGACTGGAAATAGGAACAGACTGGAACCGTTCAGCTGACTGGACTGGAACTAGGAACAGACTGGAACCGTTCAGTTGGACTCAAAATAGGGACAGACTGGAACCGTTCAGCTAGACTGGAATTAGGAACAGACTGGAACCGTTCAGCAGACTGGACTGGAACTAGGAACAGATAGGAACCGTTCAGCAGACTGGAGCAGACTGGATGGTCAGACAGGCCGGGTCGGTTATCAGGCAGTCGACGAGGTACAGAGGTGCAGACAGAAGGGTAGTCAGAACAGGCCAAGGATCAGGTGCAGGCGGATGGCTGGAATAGTCACAGGTAAGCCGGGGTCTTTCACAGGTCAAGTCACAGATCAGGTTTCAGATACACAAACGCTGTAGAGCAGACAGTAGGGATGGTGTGTGAGAGGCCGGCTTAAATAACCCGCCTGGCTCCAACAGGGGTGTGCACATGCATGCACGGTTGCAGCCGCGATCGGGAACCGCAGAGTCTGAGGCGCCTGTTTCTGGCAGGATCTTCATGACATTGCCCCCCCTAAGGGGCAGCCTCCGGATGCCCATCCGGGCAAACTTTTCGGGATGAGACCTTTTAAAGGACTGTACCAGACTCTTAGCGTGGATATTCCCCTCAGGCTCCCAAGAATTTTCTTCGGGTCCATACCCCTTCTATTTAATCAGAAACTGGTTCTGGTTCCTTCTCCTTCTGTAATCCAGGATAGCTTCTACTTCAAATTCCTCTTCCCCTTCTACAATGACAGGGTCAGGAATAACAGGGCTTCGATTTAGGAAGGGATTGGAAATGGAAGGTTTCAACAGTGACACATGGAATACTGGATGGATCCTTAGTGAGTCTGGGACCGCGTACACACGGTCGATCCATCCGATGAGAATGGTCCGGACCGTTTTCATCGGTTTACCGCTGAAGCAGACCGATGGTCTGATGTGCGTACACACCATCAGTTCAAATACCGATCGAGTCAGAACGCGGTGACGTAAAACACACGACGTGCTAAAAAAAATGAAGTTCAATGCTTCCAAGCATGCGTCGACTTGATTCTGAGCATGGGCGGGTTTTGAACCGATGCTTTTGTGTACTAACCATCGGTTTTGACCGATGGTCAGCCGTCCATCGGTTTGATTTTAAAGCAAGTTCTCTAATTTTTGTCCGAAGGACAACAGACCGATGGGCCGTACACATGGTCAGTTTGGACCGATGAAACTGGACTTCAGGCCGCTTTCATCGGTTTGGACTGACCGTGTGTACGCGGCCTGGGAGTTCCAGTTCGTAAGCCACTTTGTTGATTTTCCTTCTAACTGGGAATGGTCCCAAGAACTTGGGGCCCAGCTTTCTTGAGGGACATGCCATCTTTAGGTTCACTGTGGAAAGCCACACCAGGTCGCCAGGTACCAGTGTTAGTTCACCTCGTCTGTTCTTATCAAACGTAATCTTGTTGTGCTCCTGAGTCCTGGTCATGGTTTCCTGTAAAAGTTGGTTATTGGAAGAGAAGAAGTTTATCTTTTCTTGAACTGCTGGTATCGTACATTCAGGAAGGGTGTTGGGCAGAAATGAAGGGTGAAAGCCAAAGTTGGGGAAGAATGGGGTCTGTTTGGTGGCGGAGTGAATGGAATTATTATAGGCGAATTCGGCCAATGGAAGCAGGGAAATCCAGTCATTTTGAGCAAAAGAAGAAAAGCAGCGCAGATACTGCTTGAGAGTTTGGTTAGTCCTCTCAGTCTGCCCATTGGTCTGGGGGTGATAAGCAGAGGAAAATGACAGTTCAATATCCAGGCCTTACAGAGGGACCTCCAGAATCTGGAGGTAAACTGTACCCCCCGATCTGAGACGATGTTAGCTGGTACCCCGTGGAGTCTGATAATTTCTTTAATGAATACCTGTGCTGTTTCAGGGGCTGAGGGAGTGCCTTTCATCAGAACAAAGTGTGCCATCTTTGACAGATGATCAACTACCACAAATATAGTGGTATGATCCTCTGCCAGGGGTAGCTCAACAATAAAGTCTATGGATAACATCCTCCATGGTCTGTCTGGAACGGGCAAAGGTTTTAGTAGCCCCCAGGCCTTGGTTCTGTGAGTCTTATTCCTGATGCAAGTTGTGCAGGACTCCACAAATCTTTTACAGTCCTCACGTAACTGGGGGCCACCAAAAGGTACGCTGTACCAAGTCACTGGTTTTGGTTGTGACGAAATGCCCGGCCAGTGTATGGTCATGACTAGTGTTGAGCAGAATATGCCATATTCGATTTCGCGATATATCTCGAATATATATTCGAATATTCGAGATATATTCGCTAAATTCGAATATTCGTGATATTTTATCGAAATTAAATTATTGCGATTTTTCGCTATTGCGAATGCGAAAATAATTGCGATTTTTTGATAACTGCGGTAGGAGCACTCTGATTGGCTCAGAATATTCGTGATATTTTATCGAAATATCGCAACATGCGAATGCGATATTTATTGCGCAATTTCGAGAAATGCTGGAGGAGCGCTCTGATTGGCTCAGAATATTCGTGATATTTTATCGAAATATCGCAACATGCGAATGCGATATTTATTGCGCAATTTCGACAAATGCTGTAGGAGCACTCTGATTGGCTCAGAATATTCGTGATATTTTACAATACAAAATAATTGCGAATATTCGGCAAATGCGGAAGGAGCACTCTGATTGGCTCAGAATATTCGTGATATTTTACAATACAAAATAATTGCGAATATTCGGCAAATGCAGAAGGAGCACTCTGATTGGCTCAGAATATTCGTGATATTTTACAATACAAAATAATTGCGAATATTCGGGAAATGCGGAAGGAGCACTCTGATTGGCTCAGAATATTCTTGATATTTTACAATACAAAATAATTGCGAATATTCGGCAAATGCAGAAGGAGCACTCTGATTGGCTCAGAATATTCTTGATATTTTACAATACAAAATAATTGCGAATATTCGGGAAATGCGGAAGGAGCACTCTGATTGGCTCAGAATATTCTTGATATTTTACAATAGAAAATAAAAAGTGTTTTGCATTGGTGGTGATTCTTTACTCTATCCATCTGTCACAGCCATTTGTCAATCAAACACCTTGAAGATTGAACACGTTCATGCTGCATGCTTTGGACTTTTTTTCACTTCACATATCAAAGACATTTTTATGAAAGATTATTTTTCTATTATTGGGACTATATTTCTTTATATATTTGTTTCACTGTGTATTTCACAAGTTATTTGCGCTTGCTTATTTTATAATTTGCCCACATGTCTTGTCACTAGACATATTTTTTATTCTTGTAGAGCGACTCCATTTTCTGTCTTGTATTAATTTATGTTGTATAACATTTTTTAGTTGCTGCTGTATTCTCCCCTTTTTTAAGGTATGCGCAATTTTTTCCTTCTTACAAAAAATAATAATATCAAACATACAAATATTCATAACATACACATACACAAAGCCCCCCCCTTTTGCATCAGAGACAATCAGAGTTCTCCTACCACAGTTATCGAAAATTCGCAATCATTTTCGCATTCGCAATAGCGAAAAATCGCAATTTTTTTTTTTTCAATTTGGCAACATAAAAGGATCGCCTCAGCTTAGCTACTCGGCCCAGGGTCTCTAATCATACCAGCAATGCTTTTAGACGTCGATAGGATGTGATCTGTTTTAAAAATCAAATTGAAAAAATGCGAATATTCGGAATTGCGAATATTCACCGCGAAATTCGAAATATAGCGCGATTTCTCGAATATGCTATATTCGAGTCGAATATTCGCAATGCGAATATTCGTGAGCAACACTAGTCATGACACAGTTCTAAAACAGGTACTTGTAGGCCTTTGGGTATATAGATCTCTAGCCTGTAATTGTGGTTCAGAAAGAGACATGTTTCCCACAGAAGCTTGTTTGATTCTGGAAAGTAGGTTTTCCTGGAGCAGGAAAAAATTTCCAGGAGGAAGAAAGGGATCTGGAGAAGAGATTTCTTTGGATTTGTGGAACATTCGAGACAGAGCGTCAGGTTTAACGTTTTTGGAGCCCGGGGGATATGTAACGTAGAAAGAAAACCTGGAGAATTGTGCCCACCTGGCCTGTTGTGGTTTCAACCTTTTTGCAGACCTCAAATATTCCAGGTTTTTGTGGTCGGTGAATATTAGAATCGGATGGGCAGCTTCTAGCAGGTAACGCCATTCTTCCAGTGCAGATTTAATTGCCAACAGCTCCCGGTCTCCTACGTCGTAGTTCTTCTCTGCTGCCGACAATTTGCGGGAGAAGAAGGCTACTGAGTGAAGTAGGGCTCTGGTACCATGTCTTTGGGAGGGTATCGCCCCTACAGCAATCTCGGATACATCCACCTCAAGTACAAATGAAAGAGCGGAATCCGGATGTTTCAAAACGGAGGCAGAGGTGAAGAGTTTTTTGAGGGTCTCGAAGGCCTTTTGGGCCTCAGAGGACCAGTGGAAACGGGTTCCCTGTTTGGTTAGTTGGGTAATTGGTGTAATAATGTCTGAAAACCCCCTAATGAATTTACGGTAGAAGTTGGCGAATCCAACGAAACGTTGGATTCCTTTCTTGTCCGCTGGGACTGGCCAGTCCAGGATTGCAGCAATCTTCTGGGGATCCATCCTGATGCCCTCACTGGAAATGATTAACCCCAGGAATGGTATGCTTTCCTGTTCGAATGCACACTTTTCGGCCTTCGCATACAAGCCATGTTGTCGCAGCCGGGCCAACACACTCTTGACATGCCCACGGTGGGATTCTAGGGAAGAGGAGAAAATTAGAATATCGTCTAGGTCAGTGTTTCTCAATTCCAGTCCTCAGGCCCCCCCAACAGGTCAGGTTTTCAGGATTTCCATTATTTTGCACAGGTGATTTGATCAGTTTCACTGCCTTAGTAATCACCACAGCCTTTTCATCTGAGGGAAATCCTGAAAACCTGACCTGTTGGGGGGGCCTGAGGACTGGAATTGAGAAACACTGGTCTAGGTAGACAATGACAAATAAATCCAGAAAGTCCCGAAGAACATCGTTAATGAAATATTGAAAAGTTGCAGGGGCATTGCATAGTCCAAAGGGCATTACCAAGTACTCAAAATGCCCAAATCGGGTACGGAAGGCCATCTTCCACTCATCCCCTTCCCTGATGCGAACCAGATTGTAGGCCCCACGGAGATCGAGTTTAGTGAAAACAATAGCGGCCCCCAGTCTTTGAAATAGCAAAAAGAAAACGATTACCCCCAGATGGGACTTTAAAGGCCAGACTCCAGTATAAGATATATACATTTTATTTAATGGTTTGAACCAAGGTGGGTTGACATTTGTTCACAGAAATAAACTGGATGTTGGATTACAAAGTTTTCTAGAACAATCAAGAAGAATAACATAAAATAAAAATAAATATAAATAGAAGTGTGACACCTGGGACACGAGTCCCGTGTATGGAACCAAGAAAAACAAAATAAACCTTGTGACAATAACATACAAATAGATTAAAAAACACTCTGTAGAGAGCAGTGGAGATTTGCCAGACGCGTTTCTGGTCTGTTGATAGAACAAGAGACCTTCATCAGGGGCCACAGGAGTGTATGGTTATAAGCTTTTTTCTCTCGTTTGTAATAAACAAAGGATTGAAAATTAACCCTCAAATTTAGGGTTTTAGGTGTCCCCAGAATGCAGTATATTGAGTCCTAGGGGTGGAAGAAAAAGGGAGTGGTGGCTCCGACTGGCCTCAAACACCAGATGTCCCAGATATGGGACTTTAATAGGGCAAAATTGCAGCAGGTCAGTGAGTCCACTAAGTCCAATGCGGACGATCCTCTTAGCAATGCTCGGGAAGATCCCAAGCTGAATATGTGCAGGGGAATCTGGTATCAATTGCCGTGGTTTTAGGTGTGTGGTCCTAGTAGCGTTAGTCCCTTCAGCTCACAGGGTGCCTAGTCTTTGAAATAGCTCTGGTACCAAGGGGAGAGGATAATGTTTTTTCACTGTAATCTTATTTAATTCACAGTAGTCCACGCAGGGTCGGAGGGTATGGTCTTTCTTTTCTACGAAGAAGATGCCCGCGCCTGCTGGTGATGTGGACAGGCGAATGAACCCCCTTTTTAAGTTCTCATCCACATATTCTTTTAACGCCCCCTGTTTCACCTCTGTCAAAGGGAAGATCCTGCCAAATGGAATTTCGGCTCCGGGAAGTAGTTCGATGGGGCAATCGTAGGCTCGATAGGGTGGCAAAGTCTCTGCCCTTTGTTTACTAAATACGTCAAGTTAGTCATGGTAAGTCTCTGGAATAGACTGACGTATTTCGGCCTCTGCATCCAGGCACAGTAAGGTAGAAGCCTTTTGGGAGTTGTAGGAACCACATAACTGCTGGCTATAGGGTGAAGAGAAGGTGACTTCCCCTGTAGCCCAGTTGATGGCAGGATTGTGTGCTTGTAGCCAAGGCATACCTAGGATTACCGGAAACAGGGGAGGAGACATAATGTCCAAACGTAAAAGTTCTTGGTGAGAACTGGAGATGGTAGCAGGTATAGGGGCAGTCTCTTGGACCACAGATCCAGATTTAATAGCGGACCCATCGGCCAGATGAATCCTTGGGTTTTAGGGAGGAGAGTTATCTGATGTTGTGCAGCAAAAGATGAATCCATGAAACAGCTGCAAGCTCCGGAGTCAATAATGGCGGATATTTTCAGAGTCTTTCCTGGGAGCTGAAACGAAACAGAGAGGGCAAGATGAGATGCAGTCTTGGTCAAGGGTCTTGCCTGATCAAGAGACATGGGTAGACACTTACTGAGCTTAAGTGGGCAGTTTTTGACGTAATGTCCAGGTTACCCGCAGTACAGGCACAGGTTGTTTACCCGGCGACGCTGACGGTCCTACGGGGTCAGGGAAGAGCGAAGAACTCCCAGCTGCATGGGTTCGGGTGCATCAGATGTGGGCGCTACTGGTGCAGCGGTTGCTGGGTGCAGATGACTGGGAGCTCTTGGGAGCATCCAGGTTGGTCGGGAGAAGCCTGTAGCCCTCTCAGCCCTTCGTTCTCTCAGGCGTCGATCGATCTGTATGGCTAGATCGATCAACGCATTCAAGGTCTGTGGGAATCCAACTCTTGCCAGCTCATTCTTTAAAGAATCAGAGAGTCCCATGCGGAACTGGTGATGGAGCGTGGCATCATTCCAGTTCGTGTCTGCGCTCCACCACCTGAACTCAGCCACGTAATCCTCTGCTGCCCTGCATCCCTGTTGCAGGGTGCGCAATGCGACTTCTGCGGTATGAAGTTGGGGATCTTCATATAATTGGGCCATTGCGTCAAAGAAGGTGGTGAGGTTGGTCAAGACAGCATCCTTCTGTTCTAGAAGACGGTGGGCCCAGGTTTGGGGGTCTCCGGTAAGCAAGGAGACCACAAAACCCACCTTGGTAACTTCCAGGGAGAAGGTAAGTGGTTGAAGGGCAAAGTACAGTTCGCAAGAATTGTGGAAAGCCCTAAATTGGTTCCAAATTCCGGAGAATTTTTCAGGCGTGGGGACTCTGAGTCCCAGTCAGTATTTTTTTTCTCCTCTCTCCTCATCTGTGGGGCTCACAATGTCCCCTGCTGCTGAGAGGAAACAGGTGCATACATATGCATACAGTGGTGGATGGTCCCTCCCCCCCCCCCCCATTAGTCGGCCTGACACTTACACTGCCACACCCCCCAGCCCAGTCGGTCGGCCCCGCATTTACCCCATTCAAGTTGTGAACAGTTTTGGCTCCTTTCTGTGTCTACTCATCTGCGTCTTGGGCTTCACAGTGGCTTCTTCTTCGGCAGCTTCCCTTCTCCTTCCCTCTGTGTGGCAGTCAATACAAATGTATTATCTCCTAAAAAAGTTTTCTCCTTCACTGACAGGCACTGATGGGGTTGCACTGATGGGCACTGGTGGGGCTGCACTGACGGGCACTGATAAGGCGGCACTGATTGGCATCGAGGAGGTGGCACTGATGATGGGCACCAATAAGCAGCACTGATGGGCACTGAAAGGTGGCACTAATGGGCACCGGTAGGTGGCATGGATGAGCACTGATAAAGCAACACAGTTCCATATCGCAAACAATGTCCTGGTCATTAATGGGGCAAATCCTTCTGGGGCTGAAGGGGTTAAACCAGGGGTGTCAAACTGGCGGCCCTCCAGCTGTTCCGAAACTACAAGTCCCATCATGCCTCTGCCTGTGAGAGTCATGCTTGTAACTGTTAGCCTTGCAATGCCTCATGGGACTTGTAGTTTTGCAACAGCTGGAGGGCCGCCAGTTTGACACCCCTGGGTTAAACCATAGCAGACTCAATAAGTAATAGTATGCCACGTCAACTTAAAAGAAGGGTTTGAAACTAATGGCATACATTTGAAAATCCATTTTGTTTCCATCTGTAGGAGTGTTTTATCTACATCGCCCTCTCCCCCCAACCCCCATTCTGAACTGCCTACATGTTGCAATGCAAAGAAAAAGGTTACGTGTGCATCAAACTTGTGAAGCAAGCCTGCATGGTGGCTAATAGATGATGTAATTTTACGATTCGTAATAAGATAGACATTGTCACTGATTTACTTTCAGAATTGTCTTTTTGGTGTGCCTATATAGAAGGCTTGACATGCATACTGCATGTAATAAATGACACCTATTGTTTGTCAGTTCATGGTGAAACGTGCGGTCCAATTAGACCCAGTAGGTAGCATCACATTTGTGCCAACTGTAATCCAATCACAAAAATTGCATGCACCACAGCGTGACATACCATGTCATCTGTTCTCAGTGGGAGCATGCATATTTGGATCTCTAGATAGATAGCTATGCGTTAGGTAATCCCTTATCGATTTGGCTCACCTATAGGTGATTTGTGGCATGTTTCTCATATATTTGGTAACTGATCAATCGCCAAATAACAAAGCCTTTCTGAAGAATATTAAGAACCTTGCATGTTGTTTAGAAAATCGAGTAATGATGTTTATGTCCATTGAGACAAGTGTGCGGAAGCAATTCTACCTGATACAGAGATATTGCCCATAGGGTATTATTCTTTAAAGTTGTTGGATGTGCACTGGAAGCGTGCAGAATGGTGTTGGCAGATAACTCCTTCTGATACAAATCAGAAATGAACTGGCCAAATCTGACCTTTAAGATCAACCAATCTGTGAACTGCCAACAGCTTGGTTTCGGGTTGAATTCATGGTCAACCTGAACTCGAAGCTTATCCCTAATTTGCAGGACTGAGATGCAACAAAAAAAACATGAAAATCATTTTTTATTAACAAAAAATTTTGTTTGTTTATACACAGTGCTAAAGCAACCTAAATGTCATATAATTAGGGTTTACATCTACATTTACATCTTTAATAAATGAAAGCCAGCAAGATTGGAAGTGCTTATACTGGCCAAATAATATGAAATTAAGTAATTTATTTCGTTTTTTGTGTGTGAAAATACTGAGTTCTTTCATATCAGTCTTAAATACAATTTCTCATTACTTTTTGCTTTGGCTTGAAAATAAATGTTGGATGGGGGTTATCATGAAGTTATTAAGCAACACATGACTAATATAATGACATGAAATCCTTGCACCTGAATTAATATAACAAACAATTAATATCACAGCTGCAAAAGGAAACTACAGAGGTTGCAGACAGCTGCAGAAAAAGAAATGATTACCTTGGGGTAATACCAAATTTCAACATGAGTATTTATCAGTCATCTAGGGTACATGTTAACAATGTAACAGTACATGATTTGAAAAGCTACGAATTAAAGTCAGTATGTGATAATTATTACTAGCACACATTGATGCCTTGCAAATAGCAAGAAATGGCCATATGCTGTTGATTAAATAGCTTTATTCAAATATTACTCAGACACAAAGGAAGTCAAAGTTGGCTTTGCACTGGGAAGCAAGGTCCACTCATTACATCAGTCCCCAAATCAGCATGTGACATGAAAGGACAAATAAAAGCTTATATGTGGGATAAAAGTTAGAACACAAACTTATATCAGGGAGGTCTAAGGCCTTGTACACACGAGCAGACATGTCCGATGAAAACGGTCCGCGGACCGTTTTCATCGGACATTTCTGCTGGGAGCTTTTGGTCTGATGTGTGTAGACACCATCAGACCAAATTCCCCGTGGACAGAGAACGCGGTGACGTATAAGACACCGACGTTCTCTGACACGGAAGTTCAATGCTTCCACGCATGCGTCGAATCAATTTGACGCATGCGCGGGATTTCGGGCCGCTGGTTATACGTCATAACCAGCGGACATGTCCGATGAGTCGTACTAACCATCGGACATGTCCGACAGACATGGTTCCAGCGGACAAGTTTCTTAGCATGCTAAGAAACTTTCGTCCGCTGGAAACCTGTCCGCTAGGCCGGAAAAATGTCCGCTAGGCCCTACACACGGTCGGACATGTCCGCGGAAACTGGTCCGAGGATCAGTTTCAGCGGACATGTTCGGTCGTGTGTACAAGGCCTAATAAAATGGGCATACCTTGCTTTTTAGTGCAAGGCTTGCTTCACCAATAAAGTGTAGTGATTTTTGTTCAGTCATGACATCAACCACTTGACCACTGGGCAGTGCCGGGACAAGGTCAACCAGCGCCCAGGGCGAACATGCCAAGCGGTGCCCCCCCCCCATAACCAATTATTTTACACACACACACACACATACATATATATATATATATATATATATATATATATATATATATATAGTGCAGAGGTCAGAATTGGATAAATTGCAAAGTACAAGGATCAGGAGCAGTGTGTACAGTGTGCCGAGGTAGAGTATGTACAGTAATATACAATATGCAGGAGTCAAGAGCGGTAAACTGCAGAGTACAGAGACCAGGAGTATATACACCCTAGTGCATAGCAGTACCCCTATAAATTATATCAAATTTAGCGTATGTGTCATTATCAAATATGACTAAGTGAATTATATAGCACATGAATATGGAACCAAAATACCAGTGCTGCAAACAAAACATATAATGCAAACAACTCATAAATACTCAATTACATATCACATGTATGTGGGACCAAAATCCCTGTGCTGCAAAAACATTTTGTGAGGGAGATAAGACCACACTCCTGGTACTGTAAATAAAAACTGTAAAATACTATAACATATAATGTGAATACCGTATTTATCGGCGTATACCATGCACTTTTTTCCCCTTAAAATAAGTGGAAAATCGTGGGTGCGCGATATACGCCGATACCCGCTTTCCGCGCTGTGTTTGAACGCCGCCGACGACATATACCAAGCGCAGTACACTCGGGTACACTCGGCCAGGCTCGGCTCCGCTCGCGGTCACGCCCTGTGCCGCCTCCTAGCCTTTATGCGAGAGGAGCCGAGCGTGCCCAAGTGTACTGCGCTCGGTATATGGCGGCGGCGGCGTTAAAACACAGCGCGGGAAGCGGGTATCGGCTCAAAAACAGCGCGGGAGAAGCGGGGAGGACACCACCAAGGCCGCAGACGGACGCCGGACCGGACAAGGCCGCCGATGGATGCCGGGCAAGACACAGACGAGGGGCATTCAAACTGTAAGTATTTTCTTTTTTTCCCTGAAATTTCCCTTCTAGGTTGGGGGTGTGCGTTATACGCCGGTGCGCGCTATATGAAGATAAATACGGTAACTCCCAAATATTCAAATAACTCTAGTCAAATTCTTATGGTTCATTTGTACACAATTTGGTTTTGGAGTTACTACCAAACTCCCAGTGCTGCAAATCAAACACACAGTGCAAAGTACTATTAAAGTGCACTATAAACAAACAGTCCACTAGAGCAGTGGTCTCCAAACTGCTGCCCTGGGGCCAGATGTGGTCCTTTGCTTGCCTTTATCCGGCCCTTGAGGAATAATTCCTGCCAATGACACCAACAATGGGGCACTATTCCTTCCAATGACACCAATGATGAGGCATAATTCCTTCCACTGACATAAAAAAAGGAGCACTATTCCTCCCATCGACACCAGATCGGACATTGTTAACTTCCACTGGGCACAGTTTGGCCCCCCTGAAGTCTGAAAGACAGTAAACTGGCCCTTTCTTTAGAGAGTTTGGAGACCCCTGCACTAGAGAGCAAGTGCTCTTGTGCACATTGCTGGATCAAGATGGGGCTCAAGCAAGTGGCTGACACAAGCAGGGTGGATGTGGGAATCCCCCTTCACTGGGACATTGTATTCTGACAGCAGGGACTCCCCCCTATCAAAATACACTGATCAGCACTGCTTCTGTTTGGCTGCAAACAGCTAATTAAACAAGGATTTCCAGCAGAAGTGGATATAACAATTGGTCTCTGTCTAACAGAGAGGGTTACACACCGATCAAAAATTCAGCCCCTGCTGAACCCAATGAATTCTGATCTGTGTACTCAGTTTTACCTTGTACTTTTCTTCAGCTGGGTCTCTGCAGTTCTGTTACTTGTGCCCTGCAGCTCCTGTGTCAGTTAGAAGTGACAGTGGTCACACTCCAGCCTCCACTTTGGACCATACAGGGTTAAAGCGGAGATCCACCCTAAAGTGGGGAGGGAGCGCTTCACTTCCTGGTTCCCTCACCGAGGATGGTGGGGGGGGGGGGGGGCAGCAGAGTGACGAGCTATCGCTCGTCCTCTGCTGCGCACGGCGCTGGACTCCAGGACAGGTAAGTGTCCTAATATTAAAAGTCAGCAGCTGCAGTATTTGTAGCTGCTGGCTTTTAATATTTTTTTTCAGCGGAGCTCCGCTTTAATCTTCCTCTATATGTGATAGGGAGGAGGAGGAGAGCACTGGAGCTGGCTGAAGCATAGAATCAAGTAAAAAAAGACTATACAGTAATCCCATTCTCCCCCCTCCCCCACACTGCAAGAGTGGACTTTCTTGAAGTTGGGCTGGGATAAGAAATCACATCCTTTGCTGTGTAATGCTTATATTCTTGAATAGGTTAGGAATTAGTGTGACATTTCAGGTGATACATAGATGTATTCCACATACACATTATATCTTATTAAAAATCATTGGGGTAGATTCACATACGCCGCCGTAATTTAAATTCCGCGCCCGCGTAGCATTACGCCGATTCTTAAAGGCAGTTACGCTGAAAAAATAGGCTTCCTTCACCGACGTAACTTGATTGCGGCGGTGTAGAATTGTGTGCAATATAACTTTGGCCGCTAGGGGCGCTTCCGTTGTTGTCGGCGTAGACTATGCTAATTTCCTAGATACGCCGATTCACAAACGTACGTGCGCCCGGCGTTCGTTTTTTACGTTGTTTGCGTTAAGGCTTTTGAATTTTTTACGTTGTTTGCGTAAGTCGTTCGCGAAAAGGGCTGGACGTAATTTACGTTCATGTCGAAACCAATACGTCGTTGCGCCGCACTTGGAAGCAAAGCACACTGTGATATGTACACGGACGGCGGACGGCGCAAAACGTCAATCACGTCAGGTCATCAAAAATTTAAATAAAACACGCCACCCTTCCACATTTGAATTACGCGCGCTTACGCCAGCCCCTTTTATGCTACACCACCGCAACTTACGGAGCAAGTGCTTTGTGAATACAGGGCCAGATCCTCAGCCAGCGGTGCAAATTTAGTTTGTCCTAACTTATGTCATTTAAGTTACGTTGCCCTAAGTTGGTGTCGTAAGTGCCGTATCCACAGCGCATTTGCGTCTAAATTTGCGCCAGCGTAACTTAAATTCAGAGGCGTAAGGCGGGGTTTTTGCAAGTGGGAAGGAAGTGGGCGTGCTTCATTGTAATGAGCTGTGACCCCATGCAAATGAGGCGCCGGCCGTACTGCGCATGCGCGCACGAATCGGGACCTCACTGGACATGTGCAGAACTGGTCTCGGCGCAATCAGTGAGATAGGTAAAAGGCCAAGTGTACTTAGTTTGAGGATCGCCCTGTGTGTAAAAAGCACCACACACACACACTTCCCTTGCAAAAGTATATCCCATTGTTTCCCTTCCATGAGCAATTTGCTTCTGCTCTGTTTGTTTGTGTGTTGGTAAGTTGTGTTTGTGAGAAAAGTGTTTGAGGAGTTGGAGAGTCTAGTTGTTGTTTGTTTTTGCGAAGTGTCTTTATTTAATTTGTTTGTTAGTGTTTTTGCTGATTGTTTTTTGGTGTTTGTTTTTTGTTTGTTTGTTGGTGCGTGTTTGTTTTTGAATTACTATTAGCTGTGTCCTTGTGTGTTTAGATTTTGGTTAGTTTTTTGTGGTGTATATTTTTGTCTGGTTTTTGGGTGTGTATTGTAGATTGATTGTCGGGTGTGTTTGTTGTTGCTGGGTGGTGTATGTGATGCCCCCCAAACGCAGGAAGCTTAATTTCACCCTGGGAGAGAAGCAAATTCTTGCTCGGGGCATTGTGAAATATGGGCGATTTCTGCATGGCCCTGAGAGCCAGAACACCACCCCGGCCAGGAGGAGGCAGCTTATTAAAAAAATCACGGACCAGATCAATGCGGCGGGGGGGGGGGGGAGACCAGGACCCCCGCTGGCATACAGAAAAAAATAAATGATCTGAGGAGCGTCGTCCGGAATAAGATGGCAAGGATCGACGCCCATACCAGGGGCACTGGAGGAGGGGGACCCTGCCCAGTCAGACTGACGGAGGAGGAATGTGCAGTGGCCCAGTGTTTCCACCCACAGCAGGTGGTGGGCCTGCCTGGCTATACGTCAGATGTTCCTAGAAGGACGTTTTTTTGTTTATTCTCTGTTGATTAGCATGTGTGGGTGGGGGAAGGGAAGATGTGCCAAGTGTGTGGTTCCTCAAACATGTGATTGTTTTGTGTCCTCCACAGATGGCCAGAAGGTTGCAGGCCAGGAGGTTGCAGGCCAGGAGGTTGCAGGCCAGGAGGTTGCAGGCCAGGAGGGCCAGGCTGCAGCACCACCCCCAAGACAGGCTGATGATGAGTCCCAAGAAGGGCAGGATTCCCCAGGGGAGGGGATTGGCCAAACCTCCACTCATGAGGAGGTTGAGGGGGAGGAGGATGAGTGGGAGGAGGATGATGAGGGGGAGGAGGACGAAAATATGCAGATTGGCCGGGAAGTCCTCCTGGCCACTGATATGATGACCTTTGAGTCTTCCCCTGAGGCTACCCCTGAGGCTGGCACCAGTCAGGCCACCATCAGGGGTAGCCCCTCCCACTTCTCCCCCAACAGGCCTCCAGTCACAAGGGTCACTCTCTCCCCTCCTCCAGGCCCGCAAGACTCAGCGGCAGCCAGGGGGCCAACCCAGGAGACCGTGGCTGTGGGCGAGCGTCTGTCGGCCAGTGTGGTGAAGGACAATGCCCGGCAGACCCGCACTCTTGGGAAAATACTTGAAAAAATTACGCAGATGGAGCACAGCCAGGGTGAAATGATGGAGGCACTCGGTGATGTGGCCACCAACTCAACGGCGGTCATTACATGTTTGAATGACATACAGACCGCCACAACACGCGTGGCCCATGAGCTGAGTGCCCTGACCCAGGCTGTGCAGGACAATACTAGGTCTGGCCAGGCCAATGCGGCTGCCCTCACTGCCTGTCTCACTCGCATTGCAGGGGCCATGGAGGGCAGGCCAGCAGGGGCGGCTCCTCCTTCCCCAGCTCTCCCCCCCAGGAGGCTCCTCCTTCCCCAGCTCACCCCCCCCAGGAGGCTCCTCCTTCCCCAGCTCACCCCCCCCGGAGGCTCCTCCTTCCCCAGCTCACCCCCCCCAGGAGGCTCCTCCTTCCCCAGCTCACCCCCCCCAATGGACATCCTCCGCGACGGCGTGGCCGTGGCCGTGCCCGTGGCCGTGCCCCTGCCCGTGCCCCTGCCCGTGCCCCTGCCCAGCCAAGGCGTAGCAATCGCCGCCGCTAATTAATTTGCTGGGATACTTTTGTTTTTTTGTTTATGCTTTTTTTTTTTTTATTATTTAATTTGGTCTTCTGTACTTATGATTTGATTTATGTGTGTGAATGATGTGTGAATGTGGGGGGGTGGCATTCCTGAGAAATTAAGGGTGTCACCCTCAGTTTTGGTGGAGTAGGGATCCCCAGGACCAGGGAGAAGTGCAATCCCAGGTTCATGAATGGTGTATGAATGCACAGTGACACAATTGGAGCTGTGGCGTGGCGTTACTGCTCCCAAGTCCCAAAGGGGGGGGGGGGGGGACTTGGATCTAATCCAATTCGATGTGCATGTGATGTGTCTGTGCTAGGAACCACAGTGGTGTGCATTCATGCATTATCATTGTGACTTTATTGATGTGCATTTACAGGGAAAAGATACATTCTTATTGTGACATTAATCATGTACGTTTACTGGGAAAAAATGCCTTCTGCAAGGCGTCTCCTGGCTGCTGTGCCCTCAGCAGACCGGGTAGAGTTGGTTGGGGGGGTATTGCCTGGGTCGGGGGTCAGGTCATCACATAAGTCAATATGCAGTCCCCTTCTCAGGGCAAAGTTGTGGAGTATACAACATGCCCCAATTATTTGGCACACAAAGTCTGGGGAATACAGCAGTGTACCCCCATACTTATCCAGGCATCTGAAGCGGGACTTCATAAGCCCAAATGTACGTTCAACCACTCCCCGGGTACGTATGTGCGCCTGGTTGTAGCGTTGCTCTCCTGGGGTTTGGGGGTTCCTGAATGGGGTCATCATGTGAGGTCCCAAGGCATATCCTGAGTCACCTGTAAGGGAAAAGACAGGAGGATATTAGTCATGCATGTGCCCCTTGTGATGTCAGCATCATGGGGGGGGACATACCTGACACACATGTCACTCACCAATCAGCCAGCTGTCTCCATACATGTTCTGGTCCAAATCTCTGGAGATCTGTGTTTGCCTGAAAATATAGCTGTCATGGCAGGATCCCGGAAATTTAGCACAGACGTGCCAGATGAGGCCATGGGCATCTACGATCACCTGCACATTTATGGAATGCCAGCCTTTACGATTCCGGAACATGTGCTCAGTATCATGGGGTGGTTGTAGTGCCACATGGGTACAATCAATGGCCCCGATGGTGCGTGGAAATCTGGCAATGTGATAGAAGTCTGTCATGGTCTTCAAACGCTGGTCCTCCTGGGTGGGTTTTTGAAATTGATTTCCCATGCGCCGCAGGATTGCAGGGACCACTTGGTGCACACACCTGCTGATGGAGGATTGTGCCATCCCAGCCACGCCTCCACTTGTGCGTTGGAATGAGCCAGTGGCAAGAAAATGCAAAGTTGCCAGTACTTTGGTGAGTGGCTGCAGTGCATGGGAGCGTTGTGTTGGGCTGGTAAGATCATCCTGAAGTATTGTTGTTAATTCCAGGATGGCCTCACGGTTAAATCTGTAGTTGCGGAATACTTCAGAAGCAGGCATGCCAAACAAATCTTGGCGTGGGCGGTATACCCTCTCCTGTGCCCTCCTCCTCCTCCTCTGTGCCCTCCTCCTTCTTTGTGCCTCTATAGACACTAATGCAGCTAGGATCATTGATGGTCCTGGCATTTTGGCAGACAGATTGTAGTCCTGAAAGTGTGTGTGTGCTGAGCTCTTCCTCAATGGTGTTGCTTCAGCAGACATTCAGACGGCATGTGTAAAATTAGGGCTGCTTTTATAAAGTGTAAATTCCCACCGGGAAACTAACAGGTGCGCACAGGGCGTAATCTACGGCGCACACACTTAATTCTGTGGATCGCCCTATCTCCCTCATTTGCATCTTTGCCTATCAAATAAAGCGGCGTGCCTAGCGTAATTTGCGCCCGAGAATGCGCCGGTGTAATTATTTTAGGTAGGACGGAAAAGCCGGAATTTCAGGCGCTTCTCGTTTTGAGGATCGGGCGCAAAGATACACGCCGTGTAAATTTAGAAAAATCGAGTTAAGTCGGCGTATCTCTTTTGTGGATCTGGCCCATAGCACTTCCTCCTGTAAGTTACGGCGGCGTATCGTAAATACGAAACGCTGCACCGCCGTAACTATGCGCGCCCGTACGTGAATCAACCCCATTATTTTTAGAAGATATAAGGTGTATGTGGATTACATATATGTAGCACCTGAAATGTCACACTAATTCCTAACCTATTCAAGAATTTTACTTTCACTTTCAATAAACCTGTAATGAAAACTGCAGGGCACGTTTATAATCACAAAATAGAAAGCAGAGCAGTCAGGACTCACAGTAGAAGAGGATCCAGTCTGTCATCCGTGATTTACACATCTTCACTCTGCTCTGGAGGAGCATTTTGCTGTGTGCTGGGCGGGAACCAAAGATCAATGCTGCAGTGTGAGGTTCTCTTCCTGCTCCGCCCACATGCACTTTCGTTGGGATTGTACCAGCTCCGATCCAGGGGGGGGGGACTCATAGGAACTCAAGAAGGGAGCCTGGAAAGAGGTGCAGCTGCTGCCACAGAGCAGTGAGCAGGAACGCATAACCCTTGATTTAGGCAGGCAACAGGGGCATACAAGTTTTACAGCTACATTTTGTGGACAGATTTTTCTGCTCACAACCTAGCGCCCCCTCCCACATTGCGCCCAGGGCAGAAGTCCCGCCCACCCCTTGTATCGGCCCTGCCACTTGGCACTTAATCCCCCCTCCTAACCAGATCAATTTTCAGCTTTTGGTGCTCTCACAATTTGAATGACAATTACTCAGTCATACAACACTGTACCCATATAAAATTGTTGTCCTTTTTTTCCACGCATATAGAGCTTTCTTTTGGTGGTATTTAATCACCATTGGGTTTTTTATTTTTTGTGCTATAAAAGAAAAAATTCTGAAAATTCTGTAAAACAATTCTTGTTTCTGTTATAAAATTTCGAAAATGTGTATTTTTTCTTCATAAATTTTGGCCAAAATTTATACTGCTACATATCTTTGGTAAAAATAAGTACAAATTGGTGTATATTATTTGGTCTGGGGTATAGGGTATAGGCTATTGCGGGGTATTGCACAGGGTATTACGAAGTATTGCACAGGGTATTGCGGAGTATTGCATAGGGTATTGCGGAGTATTGCACAGGGTATTGCAGAGTATTGCACAGGGTATTGCAGAGTATTGCACAGGGTATTGCAGAGTATTGCACAGGGTATTGCGGAGTATTGCACAGGGTATTGTGGAGTATTGCACAGGGTATTGCAGAGTACTGCACAGGGTACTGCACAGGGTATTGCAGAGTATTGCACAGGGTATTGCAGAGTATTGCACAGGGTATTGGAGGTATTAGGCGGTTTGGACTCTTTCTGTAGGTGTGACTGGTATGCTAATTAGGACGTATTTAAACCCACCCACATCAGAGCTGTGAAGGAAATTACATAATTTTCAGTGTCTGAAAGACTACAAGGGGGAATATTACAGACTTTAGCTGTTGCAGGAAGTGGCTGTGGAAGGTACCACACAGAGTGTCACATGATACAATGTCACAACTAAACCCAGAATATCAGAGGATCTGCAGACAATAGACTAGCATGGTGCAGAGGTATGATCTATGCTGTGATTGATCATTCCATTCAGTTCTAGTGAAAAGAAAGTTGGCGTTCAGCTTTAAATTTCACTCATTTGTTAATAATCATCCCATCCAAAATATATATTTTACATACCATGTACCCAAACCCTAAGTTTTCTAAGTAATTTCCAGGTCTGGTTAACAATTTCATCTTGCAGGGTACACTGGGGCGTGGAGGTTTAACTAAAGTTGGAGCAAGCAGAATCTGGAGCAGGTCTACTAATTAACTAAGCTTATAAACTCAGCTTTTTCAATTAAAGCGGTAGTAAACCCACATATTTTTTTTATTTTTTTTAAACCTGTAAGGCAAAAGGCATAATGTGCTAGTATGCGCCGCATACATTATTAAATATTTACCTTAGAACGAGGCGTCGGCAAGTGATCTCTGTCCACGCCGAGGGAGCTGACATTTTCACTTGGCGTGTCTTCCGAGTATCGCGGCTCCGGCGCTGTGAGCATGCACGCGGGAGACTTCTTTCCGACAGGGTCTGGCACTTTCTGCCGGACCTTAAGCCAGGAACTCAGAGCGCATACGCTCAGCGGCTGCTTTCAAAAGGAATATCTCCTAAACTGTAAAGGTACCGTAGGAGATATTATTTTTACCTACAGGTAAGCCATATTATAGGCTTACCTGTAGGTCAAAGTAAAATAAAAGACTTTACTACCGCTTTAAGTTTTGAAAATGAAAGCTATAAGCTTTTTGGTTACTAGAGTTGGCTGAACGGTTCGGGCCGAGCAGAAGTTTTGCCCGTACATCGCCTGCCCGTTTGTCGAACACCCGAATATGCACGCTGCACAGTGCATTCTAAGCCCCGATTGGGCAAAGCTTTGCCCAAAAAGGATGCAGTGAATAGTTGGTTGTTAAGGAGTGGGGGGAGTCATCGGCTGTCAATGGGCTTCCCAGCTGACAAGTGAAAAAAAAAAAACGCATGGGGGCCCCCCGATCCATACTAGGCTCCTCGAGTCTGGTATAGATTTTAAGGGGGACACCATGCCAATTTTTTTTTTTAACGGTGTCTATAATCTATAATCTATACCAGATCCTTATTCGAGCATGCAGCCTGACATGCCAGGAAAGGGAGGGCGTACAAGCTCTGCTTTTGGGCAGGGGGGCTTCGCCATGTAAATAGGGACAAGGGCCTCTTCCCAACCAACCCTGGGCAGTGGTTGTCGGGGTCTGTGGGTGGGAGATTTATCTGAATCTGAAAGCCCACCTTAAACAAGTGGGCCCCCATATTCCCACCCCCATGTAAATAAGTATGGGATAGTACCCCTACCCATTCACCATAAAAGTGTAAAAAAAAAAAAACACGCCGCCTCCACCACCGCCGACCCAAAAAAAGAGGAATCTGGGGACCCCCTTGTTAAAGGAGGCTTCCAGATTCTGATAAGCCTGATGTCCGCAGACCCCCACTACCACTTCCCGGGATTGTTGGGAAGAGTGCTTTGCGGTGGGGGGGCTCTACACATGTTGAGGGCTGGTATGGTTCAGGAGGGGGGGCACTCACTAGTCCCCCCCCTTTACTGACCTGCTGGGCTGCTGGCTTGGACAATGGTCTGGTATGGGTTTTTGGGGGGACTCCATGCCATTTTTTGGCATGGGGTTCCCTTTAAAATCCATACCAAGCCTGGTATGGATTGTGCGGGACCCATGCCGTTTTTCTGGTATTGTACTGCCGGCAATTACATTTTTTTTCTTTAGAAATGTCAGTTTTGCTGCAGTAGTCTATCCATGGTACAGATGCACCCCTTTATAGGAAGACAAAGGGGACCCTCTAGGCACTGTATTTAAAGGAATTTTTAATTTTTATTATTTCACTTTAAGTATCATTAAAATCGCTGCTTCTGAAAAAAAAACGATCTTTCTAAAAAAAAAAATTGCATTGATATATGTCCCCCAGGGCAGTACACAGACCCCCCATACCCTTTTTATGGCCAATAACTTGATATTTTAAGTTCAGAGTTTAATAGGGTTCGCTGTTCGGGTCAAAACTTTTTCTCTGTTCAGGAGTACTGGTGCAAACTGAACAGGGGTGTTTTTGGCCCATCTTTATTGGTTACCTTACACAGCTGCTCCAGTCTTAGTAAATTACCCCTTTTGTCTTGATAATTAGAGATCTTGCGAGCAACTAATAAATGTTAAAATATTCAAAAAGAATCAGCTAGCAACTGGTAGCACACTCCCAATATAAATGTGACAATTAGTGAAAAAATAAACAGTTGTGCTAATTTATGCAATCCATGTGTGAATCAAACATAAATCAAAAATTCCAACGTATTTGATATATATCTATAAACCGCTAATTCAATGTGTATAAACTGTTGCGCTAATTAATACAATGCATATGTGAAGAAATCATAACATGAAATAAGCCACATGAAACTAATAAAATTCATCCAAAATGCACTTATTCAATATATGTTGAATAATTTATATTGTGGATCAAAGTCCAACCAATCTCCTGTGCATAAAACTACTGTGATAATCTTATTTTAATCTTCTCATTCATATAAAGAAACTACCTCCCCAGTTTTCCCCCTCACCTCAATTGATGTGACCGCACAGCTAAGAATACAGAATTGTCCTATGAACATCAGGTACCCCCTAAGCTTTCAAAGGGCTATTCCCAGAGTCACGCTAAAAGGTGCCATGCAGTGCTTCAGCTGGTGTGTTTAGGGGACAGGAACCACACCGGAGCAGATATTCTCGCAGCTCTGCAGGGACAGGCCCAGAGGCGGTTTAACCACTTAAGACCCGGACCAAAATGCAGGTAAAAGGCAAGGCCCCTTTTTGCGATTCGGCACTGCGTCGCATTAACTGACAATTGCGCTGTCGTGCGACGTGGCTCCCATATCAAACTTGGCGTTCTTTTTTTCCCCACAAATAGAGCTTTCTTTTGCTGGTATTTGATCACCTCTGCGGTTTTTATTTTTTGCGCTATAAACAAAAATAGAGCGACAATTTTGAAAAAAAATGCAATATTTTATACTTTTTTCTATAATAAAAACATAAATAAACATTTCATTTCCCTCAGTTTAGGCCGATACGTATTCTTCTACCTATTTTTGGTAAAAAAAAATCGCAATAAGCGTTTATCGATTGGTTTGCGCAAAATTTAAAGCATTTACAAAATAGGGGATAGTTTTACTGCATTTTTATTATTATTATTTTTTTTACTACTAATGGCGGCGATCAGCGATTTTTTTTGTGACTGCGACATTATGGCGGACACTTTGGACAATTTTGACACATTTTTGGGACCATTGTAACTTTCACAGCAAAAAATGCATTTAAAATGCATTGTTTATTGTGAAAATGACAGTTGCAGTTTAGGAGTTAACCACAAGGGGCGCTGAAGGGGTTATGTGTTCCCTGAAGTGTGTTTACAACTGTAGGGGGTGTGGCTATAGGTCTGATGTCATTGATTGTGCGTCCCTATATTAGGGAACACACAATCGATGACAGCGCCCCAGTGAAGAACGGGGAAGCCGTGTTTACATACAGCTCTCCCCGTTCTTCAGCTCCGGGGACCGATCACCGTATTCTAGCAGTCCCGGTCACGGAGCTTCGGACCGGGTCGCGGGAGTGCACCGCGGGTGCGCGGGAGCGACCCGCCATTCTGCCGACGTATATCGGCGTTAGGCGGTCCTTAAGTGGTTAAACCACGCCAGCTGGAGCCAGGAAAGGTGGTGTGCGATAATGGCACAAACCTGTCCTCCCTTAGACAGGGAAAGTTGTCCTCAATTTGGTGGTGCAGCATTTCCTAAATACATACCGAGGGTTGCAAGATGTGCTAAAGCTGGCTAGAAGAGTCTGTAGCCATTTCAGGACGTCATACACAGCCAGTGCTCGGTTGGCTGAAATTCAGTGGGAAATCCACCTGCCCATAAACTGCCTGATTTGTGACATGCCCACCAGGTGGAACTCGACTTTGTCAATGCTGCAGCGGCTATACATGCAGCAGAGGGCCATCAATGAGCAGGCCCGTCGGAACACAACAGGCAAAGCAAGCAACTGCTTGGGGCCCCGAGCTGGCCAGGGGCCCCGAGCTGGCCAGGGGCCCCAGCAGGACGGGCCCTTACCTTGCCGCTGTGCAGCCGCTTAGGGTGCCTATGTTTGTCCCTGGTCCTGTACAGTTTCAATGGAGGACACAGCCTGTCAGCCAGCACAGCCACTGCATTTCCTGGACTGGTTGCTAGGGCCGCACCGCTTGGCGTCTAGTAACCAGTGATGTCACTCACTGTCAGGAGGGAAGCCCTCGCTTACTGCTGCACAACTCTCTGGGGCCCCGCCCCTCCTCCGGCGCCCAGTGGCATTTAGGGGTCTTCACTCGTCTCCATGTGATCTGAAGCTTTCCCAGGCAGCTCTCTCTCCCTCCCGCACTCCTTTGGGCATAACAGCAAGTAGAAGAACCGTGCTGGCAGTGACAGTGAGTACACTTGATATATCACAGGGATCCAGCCTGACAGATGCCTCTGATCCTTCCCACGCGTTCCCCCTTCCTCTCCCTGTGCTTGATAATGGAGGTGGTGAAGTCCGCTCCAGCCAGCTACTGTCTCTGTCTGATGTTTTTACAATCACTCCACGGTGCCTCTCTGATACTCCCCCGTGCTCCCCCCCTCCTCTACTTGGGCTTGATAACAGAGGTCACTGCAATGGCTCGTTTTTAGCCTCACAGACTGCACACCTCCTGTCCCTGCTTTCTCTGCATGCCTGGTTGCTGTGAATCTCCCTCAAACACCACAGTAGAAAAGGGGGCACATTTAGGTCTGATTCACACTGCTGCAATGTCAAACATCACATGTGATTCGCACCTCACTGCTGTGCAAATCTCATGTGATGTCTATGAGTGTTACCCTAAGGGGCTCTCTACCACTGGAGTTGTCTGTAGTTGTCTGATTTTTGTGCTGGAGCTATAGAATACTCATCACTGGCTGTGTTGGAAAGGTTCTGGCTACAAACAGAGCACACAAGTACTGTACATAAGCTGACATGTTGTAACCTATCATTTTAAAAAAAAATGTAATGTAGCGGGCGGGGAGGGGGTGTGTTGTCATATTCTGCTCCCTATCGCAGAATGTTGCAGAAGTCACGTGGCGGCCAACTGCGCATGCGCAATGCGCTCCAACGGCAAATGCGATGCGTTCCACAGGATTTACGACACTACACTCCAGTGAACCCATCACAATTTGTCACACGGAGCGGGGGGGAGAGAGAGAGAGACACATTCAGAGCGACAGAGAAATAGACATATAGAGATACTGAGATACATTCAGAGCAAGAGAGAGATGGCGTACATATATTGTATATAACGGAAGTAATGCACATAGGGAAGGTAATCCCCTCCCTGAGCCCCGCTTCTCTCTCAGTATCTCTATATCTGTATCCCTCTCTCGCTCTGAATGTATCTCAGTTTCTCTATTTCTCTCTCGCTCTGAATGTGCGTCTCTCTCTCCCCTCGCTCTGTGTATGCTAATATGTCACTTCCGTGACAAATTGTGATGGTTTCACTGAAGGGTAGTGTCGTAAATCCTGTGGAACGCATTGCACTTGCGGTTGGAACGCATTGCGCATGCGCAGTTGTCCGCCACGTGACTTCTGCAGCATTCTACGATAGGTAGCAGAATGTGACAATACAGGGGCCCCCAGGGGGTGGGGCATAAAAAGAACATAGGGAGGGAGGAGGGGGCCGGCGGATGTAAAAAGAACATGGGGGGGGTTGGGGGGCCTCCATGTCCATTTTGCTTGGGGCCCCCAAATTCCTTCAAACGGCCCTGTCAATGAGTACCTGTGTGGAAACGGCACCACTATAGGCATAGGTCGCCTCTGCTTTTTTTCCCCACGCCAATGGCTGATCATTAAGAATGCATGTACTGTTTTGTCACCATTTGAGGATGCCACAAGGATGATGAGCCGTGACAGGGCATGCATCAGAGACACAATCCCTGTTGTGTTCCTGCTGGAGCAGACTTTGCGTGGCATTATGGACAGGGCACTGGAGGCAGAGCAGCAGGAGGAAGAGGAGGACTTCCTTTCCTCTCACGGCCCACTTAATCCAGACACAATCATTCCTCTGTCACAAAACACACAAGAGGAGAGAAGGGAGGAGGATCAGGAGGAGGATTCTGGCTCTTTCATAGGCTTTGAAGAAGAGGAAGACATGCGTCAATCTGTAAGCAATGGGTTTCCAACCACAGGACCCTTAGGAGTAGTAACTGGCTGGGAGGAGGTGGGATGGATGACAGGTACTCAGATGGGATGGATGGATGACAGGTACTCTAATGAGCTCAGACAGGTGCACGGATGGAATGATGACAGGTCCTCTTTATTCACGGGGCAATCTGAGCACAGTATTATCACAGTAATGTGGTAACTCACTGTTTACCACAATGTCTTCCTCACACTAAATCGGTGTGTAAGGAGAAGAACCTGGTAACAGCTGTTACTTGTGGTTTGTATGCCACATAATAAAGAGCCAATTTAATTGGCTCTTTACCCTGATCGGTGCTGGGCTTTCTCTGAGGGAAAAGTCTCAACCCCGATTGCCGTGCCACGTGCCCCTGGGGACGCACACGAGCGGCGTGCATGCCGTTCTGCATAGTGACTGGCTGTGATTGGACACAGCCAGTCACGCAGTAAAGAGCTTATTTCATTGGCTCTTTACCCTGATCAGGGGTTGGGGCCTATATATATATATATATATATATATATATATATATATATATATACTTACCAGGGATGGAAGAACCTATAGGGTTGATTTACGAAAAGGCAAATTCACTTAGCACTACAAGTACACTTGGATGTGCAGTTGCTGTAGATCTGAGGGGAAGATCTGAAATGAGGGGAAGCTCTGCTGATTTTATCATCCAATCATGTACAAGCTAAAATGCAGTTTTTCTTTTCCTTGCATGTCCCCCTCAGATCTACATAGACTGCACTTTCAAGTGCACTTGTAGTGCAACGTGGATTTGCCTTTGGTAAAAAAAAAAAAACATGGCCCAGATTCACAAAGAACTTACGACGGCGTATCTCCTGATAAGCCGTCGTAAGTCCGAATGTGAGGCGTCGCATCTATGCGCCTGATTCATAGAATCAGATACACCTCACTGTTGCCAAGATACGACTGACGTAAGTCTCTTACGCCGTCGTTTCTTGGGGTGCATATTTACGCTGGCCGCTAGGGGCGCTTCCTTATATTTCCGCGTTGAATATGCAAATGAGCTAGATACGCCGATTCACGAACGTACTTGCGCCCGGCGTATTAAAATACGCTGTTTACGTAAGGCGTACGACCGTAACTTTACCCCTTATAAAGCAGGGGTAAGTCATGTTAAGGTATGGATATCGGAAATGTCGGAACAGCGTCGTATTTTACGCTGTTTGCGTAAGTCGTACGTGAATGGGGATGGACATAGGTTACGTTCACGTCGACTAAGCATTGAGCCGGCGTAAATTACGGAGAAAATTCGACGTGATACTGAGCATGCGTGCGCATGCACCGTTCGTTAGGCGCGTCATTTACGTGGGGTCACGATTCATTTCCATACAACACGCCCCCTACCAGCCTACTTTGAATTACGCGGGCTTATGCCGGCCCATTTACGCTACGCCGCCGCAACTTACGGAGCAAGTGCTTTGTGAATACTGCACTTGCCTGTCTAAGTTGCGGCGGCGTAGCGTAAATAGGATACGATACTCCCGCACAAAGATGCGCCTTCCTATGTGAATCTGGCCCCTGGTGTTTATCTTGCTTCAATATTTGCCAGTGTTTACTGATGATTTTCTCAATTGCCTTGTATTGGATATTTAAATTCAAAACAGCAGTAATAACCAACATTGCCATTTCAATTACTTCTTGTGTAGCTTTATCCTTTATTAATTCATCTTCTTCTGTTCTGTACTTTAGACTTTTATCTTTGTAGAAACTGATTTTTATAGCCTTTATCTAAGAACATATTGGTGAAAATCTCCTTCTGAAGAAAGTTTTTGTTACAAGACTATTATTCTTTTTTAAATTGCTAAATCCAGAAAGTGTATATTGGTAATGCTAGTTTCCCAAGTTAATATTAAGTTTCTATTATTTATATTGAGATTAACTAATAAGGTGGTTAATTCTTCCATTCCTTTTTTTCAAATGATAATTAAGTCATCAATAAAGCGTTTGTATAGCAATATATTTTAATTTTGATGCAATATTATGCTCTCCTTCTCCCATTTAGCTATATATAAATTTGCTACACTGGGTGCAAATTTTGCCCCCATGGCAACTCATTTGACCTGCAAATAATAAGCCCCCTGAGATCAAAAATAATTGTGCTCCAAACAAAACTTTAAACTTTTTGGAATATATTTTCTCTGCTTCTTAGTATAATCCCCATATTTTTGAGTGCCCAACTAACTGCTTAAATTGCTCTTTCATGATCTATATTTATATAAAGTGAGGATACATCTGCCATTCCCATCAATGTGTCCACGTCTATATCCAATTCTTGGAGTAATTGTAGTGTGTGCTTAGTATCCTTCAGGAAAGCTTTTGTTTTAGAAACCAGTGGTTTTGTCTGCTTCAGAGCTCCTCACAAGTTGGATAAAATAGAAATGCTATATAATTAAAAGAAAATGCAGTGTTTTTAAGCTTCTCAATAAAATAAGGGGCCTCTTACATGGCGCGGGTACCCCAGGGGTACATATGACAGGTTGAATTGAAATTCAGATTTTAAAAGAAGGTCAGTATACTAGTTTAAAATCTTGATGAATGCCCAACCTTATAAAACAAGTTATTTAATTTGAATTAAATGTAACGTAAGTATATTTGATTCCTTGAAAACTGATTTAGGGTGTATGTCTAATAACTGTAGGCAATACATGAAATAAGATTATACAGTATCTCACAAGAGTGAGTACACCACTCACGTTTTTGTAAATATTTTATTATATTTTCATGTGACAACACTAAAGAAATTACACTTTGCTACAATGTAAAGTAGTGAGTGTACAGCTTGTATAGCAGTGTAAATTTGCTGTCCCCGCAAAATAACTCAACACACAGCCATTAATGTCTAAACCGCTTGCAACAAAATTGAGTACACCCCTAAGTGAATATATCCAGATTGGGCCCAAAGTGTCAATATTTTGTGTGGTCACCCCCACCTTCCATTTGGGGATGCCACACAGATGCTCAATAGAGTTTAGGTCTGGAGACATGCTTGAACAGTCTATCACCTTTCCCCTCAGCTTCTTTAGCAAGGCAATGGTTGTCTTGGAGGTGTGTTTGGGGTCGTTATCATTGGAATACTGCCCTGCGGTCCAGTCTCTGAAGGTAGGGGATCATGCTCTGCTTCAATATGTCACAGTACATGTTGGCATTCATGGTTCCCTCAATGAACTGTAGCTCCCCAGTGCCGGCAGCACTCATGCAGCTCCTCACTATGAAACTCCCACTTGTCTTTGTACTCCTCACCTAGTTGCTGCCACAAATGCTTGACACCATCTGAACCAAATACGTTTGTCTTGATCTCATCAGACCACAGAACATGGTTCCAGTAATCCATGTCCTTAGTCTGCTTGTCTTCAACAAACTGTTTGTGGGCTTTCTTTAGAAGAGGCTTCCTTCTGGGATGACAGCCATGCCGACCAATTTGATGCATTGTGCTGCATGGTCTGAGCACTGACAGGCTGACCCCCCCTTCCCTTCAACCTGTACAGCAATGCTGGCAGCACTTATATGTCTATTTCCCAAAGACAACCTCTGGATATGACACTGAGCATGTTCATTCAACTTCTTTGGTCGGCCATGGCTAGCCCTGTTCTTTTTTTTTTTTTTCACAAAGAATCTTTATTGGGTGAATAATAAAGCATAATACATAGTACACTTACAGAAGCACAATAACTGTGAAGGATTGTATACATCAAAAAAAATTAACAATCATAAAGAGGTGGCAAATAATCAATTCCATATAGGCATATATGTAGCAAAAGTGCCTTCATTTTAGAACTAAGATGAGAGAATATAGTTGCTAAGTCAAGCGAATTTGTGAAGGGGGGGGGGGGGGGGTGGGGACAGGAGGGGGAGGGGGGGAGGGAAAGGAAAAAAAAAAAAAGTTATAAGTCCTGAAATGTTTCAATATCTACTCCTATCTATACCTTTATTTTATAATAGATTTGTAATGTTGAGAGTCTTTGAATGTTGACCAGTTAGACCAGGTTGCATAGAATTTAGTAATTCTTTCTTGGGAAATACTAATGAGTTCCTCAACTTTTTCCATGCTATTTATTCTCCTGAACCATTCAGCTTTCGTTGGAGTGTTAGAAGACCGCCAGTGGGAAGGGATACAGTGCCGTGCTGCGTTAATCATGAACATGGGAAGTGATTTCAAATACTGATTTTTAGGCAAAGAACTGAAATGTAAGAGATACTGGGCCGGGGTAAAGCTTAGGTTTGACGATGTAACTAATTTAACTGTTTCATGGACCGATACCCAGAAGGACTGAATTAGAGGACAAGACCACCAAATGTGTAGCATAGAGCCCTCCTCTCTTTTACATCTCCAACATCTGTCAGACACCAGGGGTTAAATTTTATGAAGAATTGTAGGGGTTCTATACCATCTGGTGATGATCTTGAAGCCACTTTCTTGTGTGGCCACATTTAGTGATCCTTTTGTGTGCGTAAAGATAAATTGTCTCCCAGTCATCTTCAGTCAATTCTATGTCGAGATCTCTTTCCCATGCTTTACAAGATGAGCTGGAGAAGTCATTGTCGTCTTCAAATAGAGAGTTGTAAACAGTCGAGATAATATGTCTGTGTGGGGATGTTTTAGTGCAGAGATTTTCCAGCGAAGTGAGGGGCCTTTTCCAGTGAAGGACGTTCTCGTTATTGGTTAAAAAGTGTCTAATTTGAATATAATTCCATTGAGATAAGAGGGACGGTTTGATATCATTTAAGATGTCCTCTCTATAGAGGAATTTCCCATTTTTAACAAAGTGTTTTGCCAGGATCTCTTTGTATGGCCATTGATGTGTTGGAAACGATTTTTCCATGCCTGGGGGAAAGTCAGGGTTGTGTCGTAGCGGCGTAAGGGGGCTTAGCCATGGAGACTGATTTTTTACTTTAAAAGTATTACGGAAGCTTTCGAGTGTGGGTCCAATAAGTGGATGTGTTTTTAGGAAGTTTGGGTGATACTTGGGATTGATCCATGGTAAAGTTTTTAGCTCATGAGGGTATTGCGCTTGTTCTAGGGAGACCCAGTCTTTCACTGTGTGATGTATATTCCAGTCTACAATTCTCGTCAGTAGGGCAGCTTGATGGTACTTCCTAAGGTCGGGTAGGGCTATTCCACCTCTGCTTTTGGGTAATATTAGTCACGAGAATTTGATTCTAGGGGATTTACCCCTCCAAATGAATAAGGAGCACGCTTTTCTAAATGCGGCGAAAAATGATAAGGGGATTTTGATTGGGATTGTCTGCATAATATAGAGAAACCTTGGTAGGATGGTCATTTTTATCAGGGAGGCTCGACCGAACCAGGATACATTTAGGGCGTTCCATCTTTTCAAATCTTCCTGTGTTTCTCTTAGAATGGGTTCGAAGTTGAGACGGAAGAGGTCTTTCATGTTTGATGAGATTTCAATTCCTAAATATGTGATACTGTGGCTGGCCCACTTAAATGGGAAGTTTTTCTTGCATAGTTCTACCTTATCATTGGGTAATGAGATGTTGAGGGCGTTGGATTTGGAGTGGTTGATTTTAAAATTTGACAGTAAATGGAAGTGATCTAGATCTTTTAGAAGGTTAGGTATGGAAATATGAGGATTCGAGAGAAAAAGAAGCATATCGTCCGCGAAGGCTGCTATTTTATATGTTTTGACATGAATCTCGATTCCCACAATGTCTCTATTTGATCTAATTTTATTAAGCAGGGGTTCAAGTGTTAGAACAAATAATAGTGGAGATAGGGGACATCCCTGTCTGGGTGCAACCTGTCCCGTTAAACCACTGTATGGTCATGGCCATCGTGTTACAGCTCAGTTTCAGGGTATTGGCAATCTTCTTATAGCCTAGGCCATCCTTATGTAGAGCAACAATTCTTTTTTTTAGATCCTCAGAGATCTCTTTGCCATGAGGTGCCATGTTGAAATTCCAGTGACCAGTATGAGCCAGTGAGAGCGATTACACCAAATTTAACACACCAGCTCCCCATTCACACCTGAGACCTTGTAACACTAATGAGTCACAAGACACTGGGAGGGAAAATGCCAAATTGGGCCCAATTTGGTATTTTATCTTAGGGGTGTACTCACTTTTGTTGGCAGAGGTTTAGACATTAATGACTGTGTTGAGTTATTTTGAGGGGACAGCAAATTTACACTGTTATACAAGCTTTACAATCACTAATTTTCTTGTAGCAAAGTGTAAATGTGAGGGGTGTACTCACGTTGTGAGGTACTGTATATACTTGGGGTTATTTATTAAAAACTTTTGTATTTTCATTTTTTTTATTTATGTTTATGTAATTTAAAGGGCCCACCCCAGGGACATTTGTTCAGTTCATACAACTGTACAATATGGCAGTTGGTCATTCTCAACTGTGTGATATTTGGGGAGGATGAAATTAGGGTGAGGCAGAAGAATGGATTAGAAAAAAAGGGTAGGAAGATGGGACATATGAAGGCTAAAAAGGGTGGGAAACTGATGCTGGAAGGAGTTGGGGAGGGGCTGATTTGGGATGAACAGGAGAAAAAATTAAAATATTGATGCCTAATCAGCAGGCCTGGGGGGTGGGTTGCCGTCCACCCAGAGCCATTGCAAGAGTCGCCTAAAGTCAGCACGTGGACAGTTAGGTGATCTGTGGGGGAGGGTCTGATGGTCCGGAGATTGGAGGTGTAATCACCAGAGCACTGAATCGCGTAGAGACACTATTTCTGAAGGTCAACAATTCTGTTTTTAAGGGAGGAGTGAGGTCCATCATGGGAATGACATTATTAACTATGGAATACTGAAAAAATAAATTGGCAGAGGATGGACTTTATAGGCATACCACAGTTAAAAAAATTTAATTTATTGAAAGAGAAACATACAGATTATTTAAAAAACATAGATGACAATAATGGCCGTTACTAAAAGGTCCTGAGAACACAAAAAATCATAACTCACTACCTACTGTATAGCCTGAAGAGTACAATATAATGGAAAGGAGGACACCAAGGTCACTTCCTACTGGTATATGTCTAAGACCATATAGTTTATGGACGGCGATGTATCATGCATAGCTCAGCTCGACATGTTGCGCGTTATTTGAAAGGAACGCTTGTTCAGGAGCTTATAACAAGTTATTTCACAGGTAAGAGGGGAGAGCCCCACTCTGTGATGATATGATTTTTTATTTCAACTATGATGCATTGAGTAAGTGTATTAGTAGAGATTTTTTGGTACCTTGTTTTGAGGATGGGGCTAAGGTGTAACAATCAGGCTGTGGGTGTTGTTGTTGAGCTTTAAACCTGTTATTTTTTTTTAATGATCTTGGTAACTTGGGACCAAAAGTGGGCAAGCTTGGCGCATTCTTGGAAAATGTGCTGCAAAGACTTCCGGTTGGTTCCACATCTCTAACAAACGCATGTTGACATCTTGCTATTGTACTTGCATAGTATTCAATAATTTATAGATCTGTGGATAGTTTTCTAAGTGCTTTTTTGCTATTTTGTATTTAGAGCACTAACCAACATACTGGGGCTTATACGGAATCTCTGGCACACACCTTTATAGCAACACAAAATTCCTTAGTGTGTGTGTTAAAAAACACAATACGTTTCTGTGTACCAAGCTGCTGTTTTTCTAACCAGATGACTTTTAGGGCAAGAATAAAATTTATTTTGCTCTGAAAAAATCATGTTAAGTTAAAGAGGATTGCAAGGGCTGCAGAATATGATCTATACGAATTGGTGGGATCCCATGAGAGGAGAATTATTAGAGTAGTGGGAGACAATGTCTACATTGTTGTATATAAAGCTGAGCTACAGGCAAACAGATATGGCAAATATACAGACACAGCTACACACATGGAAGTTTGCAAACGGATGTTTTATCTGTCAAAAGATTTGAAATTCTGTCCACTCACTTTTGTCATTTTTTACTCCTCTTCTAGACAGACAAAATGTTATTTTGTTTGTAACCTTAGCTGTTGTATGGTTATCTACAGGTTATACAAATTGCGCCATAAATAATCTTCACATATTCATTGTCAAAGGCAGACAATTTGATCACCGAAGCATAAGCCGCCAAGGAAGATACAGACTGGTAATCCCATATGACTAGTTTACATATTGCAAATTATAGCCTCTTTTATTTTGCACTGTGAAACTCTTACAATAAATGTGAAGTCAATTATGACAACATCCGATAATCATTACCTGCTCCAGGAGAAACAATGTCAAACTGTCTGCAACATGGGGCGAGAACTGATGACAGAATGGAGGTAATCTCACACTGTGTGAAACGCATTAGCACACAGACAGGATAAGGAAGTAAGAAAGCTTTTTTTTTTATTTTAATGAGAAAATCTTCTCAAAACAAACCTAGCCAGAGAGCATTCACCAGAGAGAAGAAAAAAAAAAACAAGGTATCTTTAAAAGTAAATCCAGACACCATAATCACTACTCTCTTTTGACCCTAAAACTTTAAATGTTTCCCTTAAGCCAAAGTTCTGTTACCCAATTGATAACTGAGACAGATTGTTCTACACACCTCCATATAACCATTTTCTAAATTTCACAAGCTCAGTGAAAAATAAATTCCAGGTTGAAAAGGTCACAAGCAATGTATTTACTCCTAGGAAAGTTCAAACCTATAAGGAAAGATAGAAGTCATGATCTGGAAAGTAACATAGTGGGTGTTAAATTCATCCTGCTTTCTTGAATAAGGGCCAGTTAGGAGATTTCCCAGAGCTGTTTTTATGACATTACATTTTCGCATTATTAATAATTCTGTTATAATATAGTATTTTATGTTTATATTAAACTGCTCCAATTTCCAAAGGAACTAAAGGTAAATTAATCTTTTAGCATATTCGCAAGCTTAGAAAAATATACAATGACTCTTGCCGATACATAAAACGGAGAGTTTAAACAGCTTGGAAATGTTGTGCAGCAAAGTAATCTGTCTTAAGATAATAAGATAAAGTGGAGGAGGACAGGAAGCACATTTCATCATTACATTCTGTTCTTGGTTAGTAGATAGATGGATAGATAGATAGATACTGTAGATAGCTATCAAATTACCTAACCTCTATTGTTAATCCTATCTTAGTCTATCCTATCTAGTATTAAAGCTTCACATGGAGGTTTCTTCTCGCTGTTCAATTTTGCACCACACCAGCACACCAATTGGTCTTTCCTCTAAAACAAGGGGCTCTAAACTATGGCCCTCCAGTTGTTCAGGAACTACAATTCCCATCATACCTAGTAGTCATGTCTGTAAATGTCAGGCCTCGTACACACGGCCGAGGAACTCGACGTGCCAAGCACATCAAGTTCCTCGTCGAGTTCCTTGTTGAACTTGTCGAGAAGCTCGACAGGCTTGCTTTGCGTACACACGTAACAGACAACAATTTGGTCGTTCTCCAGCGCGGTGACGCTCACCACGTATGACGCGACTATAAAGGGGAGGTTTGATTTTGTTGGCGCCACCCTTGGGGCTCCTTTTGCTGATTCCGTGTTTACGCGTGTTAGTAAAAGTTTGGGGAGTGACGATTCGTGCTTTTCAGTCTTTGTGCTTTCAGATTGATCTCTGCCGTTCAGTTTGTGCTTGTGGGGGTTGTATCTAGGCAATCGGGACGTGCGGTCAGGTCGTATTGTTTTACATTGCGGTCCTGTCCCCGCGTTTTTCATTGTCAGGGTCGTTCTTCATAGGTCTTGCTGTTCTTCACTGCGGTCTGTTTAGTGCAATTCTGATTTGTCGTTCGTTCCTAGCCTTGTAGCCATGTTGCAGGCACCTAGTCGTCGCCGACTTAGTGCTAAGCATCTTCTGTGTGTAGGTCTGTTTGTTTATGACCTAGACGATGAGGAGTTCATGAACAGGAGGAGGACGCGTTCATGGACCAAGAATTGGTTGCTCCGTAGGAACCAATTCTCTCACATGCCTTTGCTGCGGGAGCTTCAGGAAAATAATCCTGTTGATTACAGGAATTTCCTGAGGATGTCTGATCCCGTCTTTCAGCACCTGTTGGCTTTGGTGTCCCCCTATATTACCAGGCAGGACACCGTTATGCGGGAAGCCATCAGTGCTGAGCAGAGGCTAGTTGCCACCCTCCGTTATCTGGCAACTGGGAGAAGCCTTCAGGACTTAAAGTTCTCGACGGGCATCTCCCCCCAGGCTCTGGGCCTCATCATTCCTGACACCTGCTCTGCCATCATCCAGGTTCTGCAGGAGGAATATATGAGGGTAAGTTTTCTCCTTTAATATCCCATTTTATGTCTATAATGTATGCTAATGTCTTGTAGTTATCTCCTCCTTCCCTAATTACCATGTTTGGAATATGCTGTGAATGTTCCCTTTGCCCCCATGCATGCTGTAAACTTTATTGATGCCCCTTTTTTGGCCTACATGCATATTTCCCATCACTTACCTCCCCAGCATGCTATCCTGGGCCCCAACCTACCTAGTCTAGTCACTTCCCAATGTATTGTGTTATATCCATTGTAATGCCCCCCCCCCCCCCTCCCCTCCAAAATGTGTTGTAAAGTCCATGTTCACCAATATTCAATAATTTTTATATTTGTTTTTTGGACTCCCAAACTCATCTAGCCCTCCCCTCCCAAATGTGTTGTAAAGTCTATGTTCACCAATATTCAATAATTTTTATTTTTGATTTTTGGACTCCCAAACTCATCTAGCCCTCCCCTCCAAAATGTGTTGTAAAGTCTATGTTCACCAATAATCCTAATTATATATTTTTTGGACTCCCAAACTCATCTAGCCCTCCCCTCCCAAATGTGTTGTAAAGTCTATGTTCACCAATATTCAATAATTTTTATTTTCGATTTTTGGACTCCCAAACTCATCTAGCCCTCCCCTCCAAAATGTGTTGTAAAGTCTATGTTCACCAATAATCATAATTATATTTTTTTTGGACTCCCAAACTCATCTAGCCCTCCCCCAAACTTGGGCACTGGCCCATCAGAGGGGGTGTTTAATGTGCTAATTGTCTAAATATATTTAGATATAATATGCTAGTTCCCAGAAATGTTATAATGCTTATAATGTCTTTGTCTAATCTGCTTGCAAGGTTATGTGGCTAATTTTTGGATTTTTTCTTCCCCAGCTTCCGTCCACACCACAGGAGTGGCAGTCTGTGGCTTTGGACTTCCAGACCCGTTGGAACTTCCCCAACTGCGGGGGAGCCATCGACGGGAAGCACGTCCGCATCGTGCCTCCACCCCGTTCAGGATCCCAGTTCTTTAATTATAAGGGGTTCAACAGTATTGTGCTGATGGCGGTGGTGTCAGCACAGTACGAATTCCTTTTTGTGGATGTCGGGATGAACGGACGGATATCGGATGGGGGAGCCTTCAGGCAGACGGAGTTTGCGCTTCGCCTTCAGGATGAGGATCTGTCATTGCCACCGGATGACCAGAATGTAGAAGGCCTGCCATTTGTTTTTCTGGCTGATGAAGCGTTTGCCCTGGGACCCCATCTTATGAGGCCATACCCTCAGCGCACCCTCACCCCAGAGAGGAGTGTCTTTAATTTCCGGCTGGGCCGAGCACGCAGAGTGGTTGAGAACGCCTTCGGCATCATGGCCAGCCGGTTCCGCCTTTTCCTCACCTCTCTCCACATGGCGGAATATAAGTGGAATACAATTATCTTTGCATGCTGCATTCTACATAATTTTTTGCGGAGACAATGTCATAATTATATGGCCCTGGTTGGGCCCGAGGCACAACTTTTGTCTCCATCAGAAACTTTGCCGGGCCTTGAAGCTGGCCACACAGGACTGCCCCCCCAGAGTGCCCGTGAAGTGCGGGACAAATACATGGACTATTTCATGGGTAGGGGGGCAATACCATCTCAAGCCAATTTGCCATAATTTTATCTTTACCAAAAATAAATACAAATATTTTGAAAAAACTTGTTATGTCTTGCTTGTGTTGCTTGGAGTTGTTTACTAAGTGTAACTAAGTGTATTTTCATTATCAACTAGCAAACATTTCCCAGGTGACCCCCAAACCAAACACATAGAAAATTTGACGTATTTTATGAAAAACACCACACACTTTTTTCAGGTTCAAAAGCTCTTTATTTTCTGTTTTTTTTTTTTTTTGGGGTTTAACAAATACCCACAAAAATAATTTGTTTTTATTGTTTTTTTAAATTTTTTATCATACAATATCCAATAATCATTTTTTTAATTTTTTTGGTCTTTTTTATCATACAATATCCAATAATCATTTTTTTTATTTTTTTGGTCTTTTTTATCATACAATATCCAATAATCATTTTTTTGGTCTTTTTTATCATACAATATCCAATAATCATTTTTTTCATTTTTTGGTCTTTTTTATCATACAATATCCAATAATAATTTTTTTGGTCTTTTTTATCATACAATATCCAATAATAATTTTTTTCATTTTTTTGGTCTTTTTTATCATACAATATCCAATAATCATTTTTTTTCATTTTTTTGGTCTTTTTTATCATACAATATCCAATAATCATTTTTTATTTTTTGTTTTGTCTTTGTTATCATACAATATACAACATTTTTTTTTTGGTTTTATAATATTTTGATTAAATAATCCTTAAAATCTGGTTTTGTTATTTTTTTGTGTTTTTTTGATTAAATAAACCTTCAAATCTGGTTTTGTTATTTTTTTGTTTTTTTTTGATTAAATAAACCTTCAAATCTGGTTTTGTTATTTTTTTGTGTTTTTTTGATTAAATAAACCTTCAAATCTGGTTTTGTTATTTTTTTGTGTTTTTTTTATTAAATAAACCTTCAAATCTGGTTTTGTTATTTTTTGGTGTTTTTTTTATTAAATAATCCTTCAAATTTTTTTTTTTTTTTTCATTTTTTATTAATATTAAATACAAAAAAATCAGAATTTTTTTGGTTTCACAAACTTTTTTCGTAACATTCAGACTCTCCCCAAAACATCTATTAAATTTTTTAATTTATTTTCCACCCTCCTTGTTCGTTCTTTTTTTTTTTCTGTTGGCCAGATGTATCTCCTCCACCTCTTCTCTGCAGGCCCAGATTTCTGAGATCACCATCTGGACAGTATGCCTGTCCAAGTCCAAGCCACCACCTGCTCCTGAAATGTGGGACAAAACCATTTATTAAAATTAGGCAGGCCTACATCTACATTACCTGAAGCTGGGTTAGTTATATGTTACTTTACCTGATGTGGTGGCAGGCTGCGCATCATCACCATCCCTCGGGGGTGTGGCTTGCGTGATGACTTCTTGCTCCCGTGTCGAAGCTTCATGACGCCCTACGAGAATGAAGAAAATGGAAACAGGATTTTAAGAGCTTATAGGCCTGAAAGAGGAATATGATTCACTTTATACAATTTCTGGGACTATTGATGTTTCGAAAAACCCCTCAGGGCAAAACACAGGATTGTAGGCATTCACAAAGATCATGACAATTCTTATACCTTTGGTCTACTTTTAAACATGTAAGCCAACCAAGTATACACTGGATCACCTCACCTCTGTGTGAACCCCAAAATGGGTTATTAAAGGGGACAACAATTATGCAAATGAGTCCACATGTGTCACCGACTGCTGAGCAGACTCTCCTTTTACTGTATATATTTTAATTTAACAATAATTGAATGTTTTTAATAGCACATCTACATAAATTTCAATATTGATCTCACCCAAATTTTTTGGAAATGTCATAATTTTCTTGATTTTATGCACAATATTTTGTCGTATGAGTTGTCGTTCCGAATGTACGTCCACTTTGACGACAAATTATTGGGCAGAAAAACATAATACAGTACAACCTGAAATTAAAAACACTTGGCGCGGAACAAATAATAATAAATATATAAAAAACTTACTTCTTCTAATCACTCTCCTGATCCGCTTAATTTGTTCCGGCTCCCGCTTTTTGAGGTCCGACCACCTTTTTCTGATCTGTTCCTTAGATCTTTTCACCCCAAATTTGCGATGGAGACTCCTCCTCACCTTCTCCATTATTGCGGCCTTTACCTTGTTCGGGTACTTGTATGGCCCATGCCTCCCATCATAGTCCTCTGCTTTGAAGATGAGGACCATCTCCACCATTTCTTCAAAGGTCATGTTGGTGGCCTTAAAACGGATTCTTCTGTGGATCCCTCGTCCCGCCTGGCCTGGCTCCTGTATTGCTGCCATATTTCCTAACATGTGCTCCCAACCAAAAAAAAGAATGAAAAGGGGCGGGGAAAAGACTACACCACGAACGTCAGGGGCGGGGAGACGTGCGTAAAGTCACACATGCGCGTGTATAAAGGGCTACCACGTGAGTAAAAGGGGCGTTCACAGTTTGTGGAAGACGGCGGAGATAACGATCGGGTCAAACACCGGTATGTAACTACATTTTACATGTTATTCTTGATTGAATGATTTTGTGGGCTACATATTATGTTCATAAACTAAAACATAGCTAGTTCTAAAATTGAAGGTAATAGTCCGCTATAGTGCCGTCGTACGTAACCAACGCTTTGCTTATGCATTTTGATCCAACTACTGTTGTGTGGCCAATCTCGGTTCTCAGGATGTCTTTAGAAAAAATGTCATTTTAAACATGATGCAAATGGTCGCTTTTATGTCTTGACCAAACTAGATCGGAGTGCTTTTCTCTAATGTTTCATACACAAATGAGGAGGAGATCTGGCTTATTAGTTCAACACAACTGGTCATCTGTTTCCTACGAACTGACCCAACATGATCTGCTGCCAATTCCTCCTTGTCGTTTTCGCGACGGAAGATAAGGGGCGGGGGGAAACATCTAATTTTTTAAGCATGGGCGGATGACGTGTGCGGAGTGTATATAAGGCTCGAACACACGTAGCGTCCATACGACCGGGTTGCGTAAGAAAGACGTTTGAACGACAAGCGTGTAGGTATGCTTCGAACTTGGGACAGCAGTGGCATATTCAGGAAAGACAGACATTTAAAGGAGCAATAACCCCAAATTGTTTGGGGCAGAAATAACTTACTTTACATTATATCAGTCTGGATTTCATGTCCTCATTGTCCGTTTTTGCTTTTAAGCAGCTGTAATCCTTTGCATAAATCCTCACTTCCTGGTTCTCTGGCTCCCTCTAAAATTTATCATGGGAGCTTCTCACTGTGGTCTAAGCTGTGTGTCTAAAAATCCACAGAAACAATGCTAATAATTTTTTTGAATAAAATATGCCCTGGATTTGTTTGTTTTTGTTCTGTGTGTCTCTTTACTTCACAGAAACATTAAATCAGTTTAAAAGCAAAAGTGAAACTAGAGGCACATTATATGTATGCACTTGTATGTCTCTAGACACTGTAAACAGTCATTTCAGCAAAAAAAGATTTATCCATTAGTGACCCTTTTAAGGGCTAGCTGGTGAGAAAGAGTAATTAACTTTATAGACTGTGTATTGACATTATTTATTTCTCCTTGGTTTTGGACAGGAAAAGATGAACCTGTTCAATAGACCAGAATTTTTGGACATCTTTATTGACCGGTGGAGAGAACTTCCAGTTCTGTGGGCCACCAAAGACCCCATCTCCCGCAACAAAGACTTGCGGAAAACAGCACTGGAGAGCCTGCTCCCACTTGTGCGGAGACAGGTGGGGTTTGATGTGACGACTGACCAGTTGGAGGTCAAAATTGGGACCTTGAGAGGCACCTACAGGAAGGCACGCAACAAGGTCTTGGCTTCGATGAGGTCTGGAGCTGGAGCAGGGCAGGTATATGTACCCAAGTTGTGGTACTATAGTAAACTGAGCTTCCTGGATGAACACCTGGAGGTAAGGGAGTCATTTTCTAGCCTTGCCCCCAGAAGGAACAGAAGGTCCAGCCTTCCCTCCAGCCTTCCCTCCAGCCAACCTGCTGCTCCCTCTGCAGATGAACCCTCTCAGCAGCCTTCCATCCTGGATGAAGATCCGGATTTGCCCAGCTGGAGCCAGGTATATAGTACTTTCAATGTGCAAATGTGTGGTGTTTAAATGTTGTTAAAGAGATGTAAATTAAGATGTTAAAGGTAAAAAAAAGGTAGAGATAAAAGTGTTATACAGATCATTTGTCAGTATTGGCCAGGAATTATTTTTGTGTGATTCACCATAAAACATGGGTCACAATGATTGGCTTAGCTAAGTCGTGACTAAAAAATATGCAACAGTCAGGAGCTGAAAAGTGAGTCTTATTTTTAAAAAAGAAAGTAAAACTGTAATTTTTTTCCATACACAGGACGAGACCAGCCAGCAGGAGGATCGGGAAAATGCCAGGCAGGAGGAGGGCAGGGTGAGTGGCTTGGAGGAGGCTGCAGGCCCAAGTATCTTGGACGAGGTGGCAGGCCCAAGTGGCTTGAACGTGGTGGCAGGCCCAAGTGGGTTGGACGAGGTGGCTGGGCGAAGTACCAGATGTCAGGTGCCTCCTCTTCGCCTGCGTCCGAGAAGGCAGGTGAGGGATACGAGGGTGCGTGACGCCTCACTAGCCCTCATTCGGGACGCCCATGCAACCCTTCAACAGCCTCCCACTGCTCAGGAGGGATTTGTGACGGTGGTTTTGGCTAAAATGGCAGACATGAGAGTGGACCAGCGCCTCCTCTTTGAGGGACTCCTCATCACCCTAGCAAATCAGGGGGTGAGGGGTCTTCTCACGGAGGACACTGTCATTTGCCGCCATCCCCCTCCTCAGACACCAGATAACTCCCAACCTCCTCCACCTTCTTCTTCTCATGCTCCTTCTCAACCTCCCCCACCTTCTTCTTCTCATGCTCCTTCTCAACCTCCCCCACCTTCTTCTTCTCCTGCTCCATCTCAACATTCTTCTTCCTCTTCTTCTCCTGCTCCTTCTGAACATTCTTCTTCCTCTTCTTCTCCTGCTCCTTCTCAACATTCTTCTTCCTCTTCTTCTCCTGCTCCTTCTCAACATTCTTCTTCCTCTTCTTCTTCTTCTACTACTCCTGCTCCAGCTCCTTCTACTGCTCCTCCTCCTTCTACTGCTCCACCTCCTTCTACTGCTCCTTCTACTACTCCTCCTCCTTCTACTGCTCCTTCTACTATTCCTCCTCCTTCTACTGCTCCTTCTACTGCTCCTCCTCCTTCTACTGCTCCACCTCCTTCTACTACTCCTCCTCCTTCTACTGCTCCTCCTCCTTCTACTGCTCCTTCTACTACTCATCCTCCTTCTAATGCTCCACCTCCTTCTACTGCTCCTTCTACTACTCCTCCTCCTTCTACTGCTCCACCTCCTTCTACTGCTCCTTCTACTACTCCTCCTCCTTCTACTGCTCCACCTCCTTCTACTGCTCCTTCTACTACTCCTCCTCCTTCTACTGCTCCACCTCCTCCTCCTCCACCTCCTCCTCCACCACCTTCGTCTACTCCTCCTCCACCACCTTTGTCTACTCCTCCTCCTGGCATGAGTACTACCCCTGTGGCACCACCTCCAGCCAGGCAGAAGAGGAAGGCTGCTGAGAAGGCTGCAGAGAAGGTCAAAGAGCAGGCTGCAGGGAAGCCACCAAGGAAGGCCTTGAAGAAAACAAGAAAGTGACTCCCTTACTTCCATGTGGTGTACCAGAGTTCAGGCTGCTATAGTACCACAACCTGGTGACATCTGCCTGCCCTGCTCCAGTTTGTGACCTCGGGGAGTCCAAGACCTTGATGCGTTCCTTCCTGAATGAACCTCTCAAGTCCCCATTTTGGCCTCCAACTGCTCACCAGTCACATCAGGCCACACTTGGCTGTGCACAAATGGCAGCAAGCTCTCCAGTGCTGACTTTTGCTTACTTACTAAATTTTTAAACCAAAATAAATGGTAAATTTTGATTTTACAGTTCATACTTGTCCTTGTTTTTTTTTGCTTTAAAATTTAGCTTGTGAGAAGGCAGGTTATGTTTAAAAAAAAAATTGGATATAAGGTGTAATTTGAAAGGGACAGATGAGATAAGACAAAGCAATAAGGTTTCTATGGGGGGAACTTGACATTCAAAAAAAAAAGAGGATTTGCATTTTTGATAAATAAAAAATTAAGGTGAATATTAAGAGCAGGATTTAAAACACAGGACCAAAATAAGGTGAGAATTTAAAAAAAAATATTATTGAGATCAGTAAGAAAAAGGTTCCACCAAATTTTAATGAACTCTGTGTGAATATCCTAACAAAAGAAAAAAAGAATATTGCTGTTTTGTGCCCTTACAAAAAATTGTGTAAAGCGCTGCAAATAAACGATGCAATAATGTTGGAAGCGAGACGAATGTGCTATCTCCATTCCAAACGCTACTTTTACCGATGTTGTTCTCCAGTGTCTAAGTTTTTCACAGGTTTCTTAGCATACACACGACCGAGTTTCTCGTTGAAAAAACAGCCCGATGAAGAACTCGTCGAGCCAAAATCCACTCCCATCGAGAAAATAGAGAACCTGCTCTCTATTTGCTCGACGAGTTCCTCGGCGGCTCCATCGGGCCGTAAGTGTACACACGACAGAGTTTCTCGACAGAATCCGGCTCTTCACCGAGTTTCTCGACGAATTCTGCCGAGAAACTCTGTCTTGTGTACGAGGCCTCAGAGTTTTAAAATGCCCAATGTTTACACAGGGCTATTTCAGGAACTACAATTCCCACCATACCTAGTCATGTCTGTAAATGTCAGAGTTTTACAATGCCCAATGTTTACACAGGGCTATTCTTCATATATTGTGTATATACTGTAAAGCTCAAAGAGAGAAGAGCACCTCTTTATCTGTACATGCTCAGTGAGCCTACCCCTATCCCGCTGTCTGATTTTTCACTCCATCTTTGTAGAAGTGCATCTTCTGTTTCAGCCCAAACTGTAGAAATTCCCAACAGTTATAGTTCCAATAGCAGTTACCCACACTGCCAAGGAACTGCCACTAAATACTTGTCAGACAGAGATTTGCCAGCCATTATAAGTAGACCATGATAGTAGTAATAGCATTTCATTTGGAATAAGAGGGCTGAGTAAAAGAGTAAGAAAAATGCAATAGAAAAAAAAGAGGTAAACGATAGCAGGCCATAGTATAAAAACAGAAGGACAAGGAGTTAAAATGTGCCCTGTGTTGTTAAGGTGGTGTCCCATTGTTAAGAAGCTTACAGTTACTGGAAACTTACAAATACTTTAAAGTTGTGCAATGTGCTACACTTACAAGATTCGGTATTGGGTTTGTGGGCAAAGAAATAGGTGGATAGTGTTATACATCATATCTATATGCATAATTCACCAATCATTTAGATTGACTACAGCATAATGGTGGAAGGGATCCAGGTCTGGTGGATAATTGGCCACAGACACATTGGGAGTATAACTATAGATTATTATAAATTATATAAAGGAGAGAGTCTTTGTGGAAGGCAAATAAAATTAAACTCTTAGTCGATCTAAAGGCAATCTATGGTCCCACATGGGTATATTAACCAGCACTCCATGCTTCATTTTGTGGAGTTGCTTGGAGGATGTACCGTATATAGATGCCACAACCATGATGAGGTATGTAATGCAGCTTACCATATATTACTTTTATACAACACAATGGCTGACTAGTCCCCTGTCCGGGTCTCCCCTACACGTTAATGATTGTGTTTGGATGTGACCTATAATATATTTTTAGATGCATATACTCAACTTAGCCACACTGCTTAATACATCATCATTGTGGTCAAATGGTATTCTACTCTTTTTTTTGCTCTTGTGTATACAGATGAGCATCTAACTACATGGTCTTTCCATTCATGACTCCCTGGGCCGCTGGTCACTCTTTGGCAGGAACTCACATTTCAATGCCTTTGGTGTCCTTGTAGTTGTGGCATCTGCTATCCTCTTCCCCATTTGTATTCCTCCTTTTTCCATCACACATTGGTCACACTGTCTGACCTGTGGAGCACTTACCATAATATCTCTGGCTGATATACCATTTGCTTTCTACATTTTGTATGTATGGTGATCATTACTGCCAACCATATGACTGAGACATGTATATCTATTTAAATGTTGGCAAATGTTTTTTCTACCTTCATTAACCTCCCTGGCGGTATGATTCTGTCTGGAATTTTGTACCAAAAGCGGTACAATTTTTTGCATGGAAATTTGGTGATATGTATTATAGGCCTGCAATTCTTAGTAATTACTTACTTAAACCTGACCAAACAAGACTCTAGTAGACATTCCAGATGTGATAAATTTGAAACACAAACTCATGAATTATAATCTAATCAATAATATAATTTTATTCAATAATGTAATGAAAAATAATGAAATTTGTCAAACAAAGAAATTCAATAAACATCCTGAGTGTGAAACATTTTGAAGCATGGAACTAGACAAAGTCCGACGTCGCAATCAGGACAATAGTACCTTGTTTATTTTCGGACTTTTTTCCCATTGCCATCTCTCTTGGAACAGCAAACGACGCACATCCTGGTAGGCGCTAACTTTCTTGCGGTTGGCAGTACATAGTCTATAAAATGACGACCTGTCAGGCGTTCTGGGTTGACAAGGTCAACAGCGCGTCGTCCGGGTCTGTTAGCAGATACTGATGGCGTCGGGTGGTTGACAAAAATCTGCTCAGCCACCTTCCAGAAAAAGTCCGAATGAACAAGAGGTATGTCAGTGTTTGCTTTATAAAGGATATAGGCATTCCAAAGGCATTGTTCCAGGAGATGCCTGAAAATCTTTTTGTAATATTTCTTCTGCTGTTTCCGCATCGCCGGGTAAAATGTCATTGCCTGATCGGCTCTGTCGACACCTCCCATCGTGTGACTATAGTCGATCACGACTTGCGGCTTCAGCACATCTTTTCAATGTTTTGTGCAGACCATGGCAGTGGAGGTGCTGTGCACGGTGCTCATAAGACACACGTCCTTCTTGTCTCGCCATCGCATTGCCATAATTTTACCCTTTTGAAAGGCAACCATTTCTCAGTTTTTTTGTTTTTTCTTGCTAAACATTGATGGCATGTCACGTCGGTTTGGCCTCACGGTACCATACCCATCAGTTTTGTTTAGGAGCAAAATCTCATATACAGTAGGTGACCGCGATATTGTGTCAATCTCGCTCCCTTTATCGGCGAGATTGACCACCTACGAGCCCCATCGCGGGAGCCAGCGCTGAGCTGGCTTGCCGCGATGGAAACAAAGCCGTCATAGAAGCGACGGGAGAACCGACTTGGATTCGCGCCAATTCTAGCTGCGGCGTTTGGTATGAATCCTGAGAGGGAGAACTCCCACGCCAAATTTTAAATAAAAAACCGACATGGGTTTCCCTACCCATTCACCTGGAGGCAAAGTGTAAAAGAAAAAAAAACACACAACACTGGGTTTTTAACCACTTCCATACTGGGCACTTAAACACTCTCCTGACCAGACCAATTTTCAGCTTTCAGGGCTCTCACACTTTGAATGACAATTACTCAGTCATGCAACACTGTACCCAAATGATTTTTTTGTCCTTTTTTTCCCACAAATAGAGCTTTCTTTTGGTGGTATTTGATCACCTCTGGGTTTTTTATTTTTTGCGCTATTAATGAAAAAAGACCGAAAAAATTTTTAAAAAAATTTTTTTTCTTAGTTTCTGTGATAAAATTTTGCAAAATATTAATTTTTCTTCATAAATTTTGGCCACAATTTATACTGCTACATGTCTTTGATAAAAATAACCCACATTTTTTGGAAATTATTTGGTCTGTGTGAAAGTTTTAGAGTCTACAAGCTATAGTGCAAATCATAATAAATTATCACATATGATCACACCTGATGTATTGAAGGCCTATCTCATTTCTTGAGACCCTAACAAGCCAGGAAAGTACAAATGCCCCCCAAATAACCCCTTTTTGGAAAGTAGACATCCCAAGGTATTTAGTAAGAGGCATGGTGAGTTATTTGAAGTTGTAATTTTTTCCCAAAACACTTTGCAAAATTAAGATTTTTATTTTTTATTTAAAAACATTCTCAAAAGTGTCATTGTAATAGCTTATTTCTCTCACATGGCATGTGCACAAATGACACCCCAAAATACATTCTGCTACTCCTCCTGAGTAAAACGATGTGTGAGACTTTTCCACTGCCTGGCCACATACCGATGCCCAACCTGCAGGGAGCGCCATCAGGGGTTTTAGGAGCATAAATTGCACATCTAACTAGTTGACAACCTATTACAATTTAGAAGGCCCTGGAACACCAGGACAATGGAATTACCCACAAAATGACCCCATTTTGGAAAGCTAACACCCTAACGTATAATCTATGAGGCATAATGAGTCTTTTGAACGGTTCATTTTTTTCCATAAGTTTTTGGAATATGTGGGAAAAAAAATGAAATCGCATTTTTTTTACACAAAGTTGTCCATTGATAAGATATTTCCAACACATAGCATGTACATAGCAAAAATGACACCCAAAAATACATTCTGCTACTCCTTCTGAGTAAAACGATACCCCATGTGTGAGACTTTTTCACTGCCTGGCCACATACCGATGCCCAACATGCAGGGAGCGCCATCAGGGGTTTTAGGAGCATAAATTGCACATCTAACTAGTTGACAACCTATTACACTTTTGAAGGCCCTGGAACACCAGGACAATGGAATTACCCACAAAATGACCCCATTTTGGAAAGCTAACACCCCAACGTATAATCTATGAGGCATAATGAGTCTTTTGAACGGTTCATTTTTTTCCCGAATTTTTTGGAATATGTGGAAAAAAAATGAAATCGCATATTTTTTACACAAAGTTGTCCATTGATAAGATATTTCCAACACATAGCATGTACATAGCAAAAATGACACCCCAAAATACATTCTGCTACTCCTCCTGAGTAAAACGATACCCCATGTGTGAGACTTCTACACAGCCTGACCACATATAGAGATCCAACATGCAAGGAACACCGTCAGGTGTTCCAGAGACACATAGCATGCACATACCAAGAATTACACCCCAAAATACATTATGCTGAGCAAAGCGTAAACAAAAGATTACCTGTGGTAATAGTAGCGCAGTTCTACACAGCAGGATAGCACTGGTCCAGGCAGCAGGCAGGGACTTGGTCAGCAACGGCATACACAATTGTCCAGGCAGGGATACTGCAGGTGGTCAGTTCATGCAACAGGCAGAGGCATGATGGCATAGGTCCTACAGGCAGCAGGCAGAAGGAGGGCCTCGTTCAGGACAGAATGGGGACAGGGGTAGAGGCTTCTCCCACCCAAATCTCTTTGAAGCCTCCGGGCAACCAGACCCTAATCTAGGATGAAAAAACAAAAAAAATTGTTTTCTTCATCTAGAAAAACTTTTCTGGAGCCCCTCACATATGTGAGACCCCTGTGTTGAATCCCACTAGTCCAGTAGCAGGGTACAAGATCAGTCCAAGAGGCAGGCAAAAGGCATGGTCAAACAGTCCGAAGTCAGTTCCAGATCAGGCAGAGGCATTACAGAATCGTTAGGCAGAAGAATGGTCGAAAAACAGTCCAGGGTCAATTCCAAATCGGGCAGAGGTATTACAAAATCGTTGGGCAGAAGAATGGTCGAAAAACAGTCCAGGGTCAATTCCAAATCAGGCAGCGGTATTACAAAATCATTAGGCAGAAGCGTGGTCCAATAACAAGCCGGGGTCAGTTACAAAGCAGGCAGTGGCATAAGGGGTGAGAAGGCAGGAACGGAGGATTAGGTTTACCATACTAAACTAATACTTTAGTTTAGTATGGTAACATTTGAAACAGTCAGTTACACAGAGGCCTGGTTGTGAAGGACACTCTGCACAATAATAAACTGTGTCTCATCTGACTCCTCCACTGGCACACACTTTACATTTTTTTGAGCTCGTCGGCCTGATGCTGTGGGAGGGACCTTATCCGGGAAGTGCCGTTTGGAGAGCCGACTTAGAACATCTGATCGGATGTTTTGGGGTAGGTTAGTCGGGAATATCAGGGTAGTGGTAATTTCCTCCAGGTAGCCAAGGAAGGGTAGGGGGTTTTGGGTGGATTTGCGGTAAATAATATGGGAGTTGTAGACGGCCAAATGAAAAAAATAAATAGCTACTTTCTTGTACCAATGGTACGTGCGTCTTGTGGGTAGATATGGTTCCATCATTTGATCATTTAAGTCGACTCCCCCCATGAACGAATTGTAGTCCCGGATACAGGTGGGCTTTTGGATGGTGGTGCCACGCCTTCTGCGGGTTTCTACAAAGGAATCGTTGTGGATGGACGACAACATGTATACGTCTCTTCTGTCCCTCCACTTCACTGCCAGAACCTCCTTGTTGCGCAGACTCGCCGATTCCCCTTTCTTCAGCTTTGTATTCACAAGGCTTTGAGGAAAGCCTTTCCGGTTCTTTCTGGCGGTGCCACATGCTGGCGTCTTCTTCCGGTGCAGGTTGTGGAACAGAGGAAGAGACGTATAGAAGTTGTCCACGTACAGGTGGTATCCTTTATCCAGGAGGGGGGTGATAAGTTGCCAGACAACTTTTGCACTTGATCCCAAGTAGTCTGGGCAATCGGGGGGATTCAGCTGGGTGTCCTTCCCTTCGTACACCAAGAAGGAATACAAGTACCCTGTGGCTCGTTCACATAGCTTGTACATCTTCACCCCATAGCGGGCTCTTTTGCTGGGTATAAACTGTTTGATTTTAAGTCGGCCACAAAATTTTACTAGGGACTCGTCTACACAAATGTGTTGTTCCGGGGTATATATTTGGGGGAACAATTATGAAAAATAATTTAATAAGGGCGAATTTTGAAAAGCCAGTGCATATAGGTTGCACTGGGCCACAATGCTAGAAAGCAGTTCCTCAGTAAAAAATAAATCGAAAAAATGTATTGGTGAAAAATTGTCCGTGTCCACCTGGACTCCTGGCTGGGCAGTAAAAGGGGGAATGTTGGCTTCTCCGGAATTTGGAGGAAGCCACAAGGGGTACTGAAGGGCATAGGGAAGGCTTGCATGGGTCCTTGGCCTTTGCTGCCGAGGTACTGCAGTGCTGGTGGATGGCACTTCGGTGCTGGTGGATGGCACGACGGGGCTGGTGGATGGCATGACGGTGCTGGTGGATGGCACTGCCTCACCAGAGCGCCTTCTTTTGGCGGGCTGATTATCTTCCCCCTCTGAGCCTGTATCGGTTCCACTGCTGTAGACTGGCTCGTAGTCTACATCCGAATCGGAATCCAGCTGGGAATCGGAAGACGAGAGCTCCCCGTTGCTCTCGTCACTTGTGGCAATAATTGCATATGCCTGCTCGGTGGAAAAGAGACGCTTTGACATTGTTGCTGGCGACTTCACACAGATGTGTGGCACAGATGTGCACTGAGGCGGCACAGATGGGCAGAGATGGGTACTGAGGTGGCAGAGATGGGTACTGAGGTGGCAGAGATGGGTACTGAGGTGGCAGAGATGGGGTGGAATAGATGTGCACTGATGAGGCGGCACAGATGTGCACTTATGATTGATCAGATGTGCACTGATTGATTGCACAGATGTGCACTGATGAGGCGGCACAGATGGCACTGATGAGGCGGCACAGATGGCACTAATGTGGCGAAACAGGTGGGCACTGAGATGGGTACTGATGTGCACCGATGAGGCGGCACAGATGTGCACTGATGAGGTGGCACAGGTAGGCACTGATGAGGTGGCACAGGTAGGCACTGATGAGGTGGCACAGGTAGGCACTGATGAGGTGGCACAGGTGGGCACTGATGAGGTGGCACAGGTGGGCACTGAAAAGTACTGATGTGGCAGGTGGGCACTTGGCACAGGTGGGCACTTGGCACAGGTGGGCACTGGGCACAGGGCACAGGTGGGAACTGGGCACTGGTGGCACAGGTGGACACTGGTGGCACAGATGGACACTGGTGGCACAGGTATCACTGGGCACTGATTGGGTACTGGGCACGTTTTTTTTTACATTCGATACTTTGTATCACTCACAGATTGCTCTCTCTCCTCACACGCGCTGTCTGTGTGAGGAGGGAGAGCCGGCAATGAGAGATGAGAGATGATCATCTCTCATTGGCCACAGAATCGCGCTGTAAATAGCCGCTGTGATTGGCTATTTACTGCGATCTGTAATTGGCTGTGTCCAAGGGACACGGCCAGTACAGGAGTTCCCCGATGCGCGCTCGGGAGCGCACGCGGGGAACGAGGAAAGGGGCGGCCGTATAAACACGGCCTCCCAGAGATTCAGAGCCACCCGGCGGCCGTACAAAGTCGTACAGCCGTCGGGAACTGGTTAAAGTAATTTATTAGTCAGCTCCGGGGGCCCCCCCTGTCTTCTTTAGCTCTTTTAGCAGGGGGGCCTTCTTCTTCCGCTCTCCGGGGGTCTTCTCCACTCTCCAGGGGTCTTCTTCCGCTCACCGTGGGTCTTCCCCCATCTTCTCCGCTGTCATCTCGGCCTCGGTTCTTCTCCGGCTCACTCTCCCGTGCCTTCTTCTTTAGGGCTGGCCGCCGCTATCTTCGTGTGTTAGCTCGATTACTAGCAGCGGCCAGCCCGCTCTTCTTCTGTCGTTTGTCTTCTTCTGCCTTCTTCCCATGTTGACACGACGCTTCTTCCCGCTGTTATGCCGGGTGTCTGGTGCGCGATGATTCATATAGGCCTCTCTTATGATGTCACAGTCCCATCATGTTCCGGTACCTACCCACAATTTTGAAAACAACAAATATTTTTTACTTTTTGCTAAAATAAATATCCCCCAAAAATATATATATAAATATTTTTTTCCCTCAGTTTAGGCCAATACGCATTCTTCTACATATTTTTGCAGATAAGCATTTATTGATTGGTTTGCGCAAAAGTTATAGCATCTACAAGATAGGGGATAGATAGTTTAATGGCATTTTTATTAATATTTTTTTTTTTACTAGTAATGCAGTGCAAAGTGACATTGTCTATGCAAGGATGCCCCCCTCATTCTCACAGCACTCCCCCACAGCTCCATCCTCTTCTAAAGCCGCCAAAAATGCCTGGAATATCCAGGTATGATGAACCATGTGACATACTCTACTGTGACTCAGGTCTAGCAGACTTTCACTACACCTGAGCACTGTCAAATTACCAAGTTGTGACATCATTGTTCACCCAGATCACTGACACCAGCCATTTCAGTGCTGGCAGAAGGAATGAGTGCAGAGGGATAGTTGGTAAAGTGATTATAGAGGATGTAATGCTTTGAAGAGACACTGTCACTGTGCCCCACATGGATGACTCTCTGTCAAAATAGTTTTTTCTTTAAAAAATGCATCCTGCAAAAGAAGATCAAAAATACCTACATGTCTGGGGGGTGGTGATTCTTATTCCTGCTATCTTAAAGAACTACATTGCCTAAAGTTGTGTGCTGTGCAGGGGCAAACTGACCATTCAGGCACTCAGGCACTGCCCAAGGGCCCTATGCCACTAGGGGGCCCCATTAGGGTTGTCAGCCTCAGTAAAACCAGGGACAGTATGTAAACATTTTAGTTTTTTTTTTTTACATCTGTCCCTGAAATGTCCCTTACTGACATCCTTTTAGTCTAAAAATCCCAAGATTACAGCTGCCCTGCCTCTCCACTCTCCAGTACATTTTCAGTGTGTGTATGTGTATTCTGTGTTTATGTATACTGCGTGTGTGTATTGTGTATGTATACTGTATGTGTATGTGTATACTGTGTGGCCCCATAATCTCCTATTGCCTGGGGGCCCCATAATCTCCTATTGCCTGTGGGCCACATAATCTCCTATTGCCTGGGGGCACCATAATCTCCTAATGTCCCGGGGCTCCATAACCTCCTATTGCCCGGGGGCCCCATGAGTTGTCAGTCCGCCCTTGGTGCTGTGATTCCACCCACTAGCTGTTACAGTGGTCTTCAGTGATGTAGCGACCAGCAGGTGGGACTACAGAGCACACTGGGGGATTAAGCATGTGACATACCTGGAATTGTGTTTGATGCAGACAATTTTTCAAGTTTTAACTTTTCAAGACAGGACAGGTAAGAATTCTTGATCTTTTGTATGGTGCACTTTTTAAGAATGAAATTCTGGTAACAGAGAAATTTTAAAACTTAAGAAAAAATGTGTTTCCAGTCTGTAACTTTTTTTTACTAAACCTAAACCAGTTTTACTTTAGTTTATTTATCCATACACTTAAAACTATTTTAAGTTTAAAAAAGTTAATCTTCTTCTAAAAATACAGGTAAGCATCAACCTACAGAGGGCAGCATTGCCTTGCCAACAGAGGGTATCACACAAATACCTTTCTATATTTAAAAAAGGTTGCATTTTTAATGTAGATCATCTATTCATTGTTGCTGTTAAAAATGATAATACTCTAAGGCCTCGTACACACGATAGGATTGCCAGAGGACAACGGTCTGAAGAACCGTTGTCTTAGGTTAACTGACGAAGCTGACTGATGGTCTAATGTGCCTACACACCATCTGTTAATGAACCGATCGTGTCAGAACGCGGTGACATAAAACACAACGATGTGCTAAATAAAACAAAGTTCAATGCTTCCAAGCAAGCGTCGACTTGATTCTGAGCATGCACGGGTTTTTAACCGATGCTTTTACATACTAACGATCGGTTTTGACCTATCGGTTAGGCATCCATCGGTTAAATTTTAAAGTAAGTTCCTATTTTTTTGACCGAAGGATAACTAACCTATAGGGCCCACACACGATCGGTTTTGACCGATGAAAATGGTCCTTCAGACCGTTGTCCTCTGGCAATCCTATCGTGTGTACGAGGCCTTAAAGACCCATAATGTCTACATAAAGAGGACCTGTTGCCTGCCAATACACGGGGGGAGGTTTGTTAGCAATAAATCTTTTTAGCAAGTAAAGCAACAAAGTTAACTAAAAAAATAATAATAAATAAAAGTGAATTAAACTGTAAAAAAAAAAAAAATAATAATAATAATAATAATAATAATAAAAAATGAATTAAAATGATCCCTGCTGCCCTATACATACACGTGTATGCAAACATGTGATTGCACCACACCTGAACACTGTGAACAATACAATGAGAAAAATTATTCTAGGTCCAAGTCATGGTTAAATCTAAACTGATAACTTTTGAAAACGTTTAAAGCATCCCTTTTAGACAATTTTAGGCAATTGACATTTTACAGGCAATTTTATAGCTTGACGTGTTTGGTATCTATTTAATTGACGCAAACCACGGTGGACCTGAACTCAAGAAAGTGAAGATCTGCTTTCATATAGGGAATGCCTAGAAATTTTACGTGAGCATAAGTCTAAAGTCTCGTACACACGACCGAGAATCTCGTCGTTTTCCCTGGCGGGATTCTTGGCAAGAAACTCTTGCTGCCCGAGTGTACAGACTTTTGTTTCAAAAGAACCACGGTTCTCTTGAAAGGAAAGAACGCAGTGATGTCATCGCGAATGAGGAGCATGCGCTCGTCACATTCGATGCCGTTGCCGCCATCTTGCTTTACCCTACCTATGCAGTGGAAGCTACCGTGCATGCATCAAAGTCATTTCGAGCATGCACGGGTTTCCACGGCGACAGGTAAGTATACATACTCTCGGGTTTCTCATTGGGAAACAGGCCGACAAGAATCTTGACGAGAAAAAAGAGAGCAGGTTCTCTTTTTTTCTCGTCGAGATTCTGGCCATATTTACTGACGAGAAACCTGAATGCCTCGTACACGCGATCGGGAATCTCGGCAAGAAGCAGTTTTCTCTGAGAAAACTGCTCGTGTGTACCAGGCTTTAGCCACATTCTGAAAAGCGTACTTGAGGACCTTCAGAACAAGGATCTACTTGATCCTACTTCATTCATCTGTGCTTTCTCCATCTCTCCTACTGCTTCTGGAATACTACTACACCAGTCATCAAATCACGAATCATCAAGCGGCATGAGAAACAAATGCCCTGCTTCTCTATAAAATGGCCTCCCTGACACAGATGCATCATGCGGAGCAAGGCAAGGTAAGTCAGTAAAGGGGAGCTGCAAGAAGCCTACAGAAAATGCTCATGACTAGTCCTTTGCCCCCTGCTTGACTTTTTTTGGGAACAGCTTCCACAGTACAGATAACCTTCAACCTCTTCATAATGTTAGGTACAATTTTAACTTTGCAACTTCGGTATGTGTATGTAAAATAGTAAAGATACAGCATATATACATATACATGCTCATTGCAACAGCTTATTGTATTCAGATGAAATATACCTTGATAAGTTGGGCCTTAATTTGGTGGTAAATGGTAATGTATATCTCAAAATAACAATTTCAAAATGGCCATTACCCTGATGCATCACCAAAATAAATTCTACTACTAACACAGAGATACTACATATGTGTAAGTCATTTGCTGTTTGTACCCATAGTAGGACCAGGAAACAGCATATTTTGCTTTTTTTTGCCCAAGGGCTGAGGCCTACTGCTGTGGAAAAACTGAGGTACTTATAGGATTCACACAACTCTTTGATCCATGGCAGCATGGTGGCCATGCTCATTACAAGAACCTAGTATCCTGTCAGCTAAATATTACCAAGGTACATTCATTTGTTGAATAGTGATCTGATGTGGACACATTTTTTATGTGACTACTCTACTGTTGGTCTTTCATTGAACAACCATTTCACTGGATGTGGATCATATGTTTAGTAAATACTGGATTATTATCTTTGCATTTGCAATATACTGTATTATTGTTCACTGTATAAGTCAGTTGACATTACATAATGATCTGATATGGCTATTTTCATATTGAGTGAGGGGAAATCCAAAATTTTTCAATTTGTCATCGATTCAAAAGGTAAAGGTAAATATTCCAGTGGGGACACTTGTTCCAGGGACAACTCTCTAAGAAGAAAATTACCCTCACTTTGGGAGAATTTCTCTTACTTTCTGCTGCATCTATGAGACAATTATGCAGGTCTATGGAGCGACGAATGTCAGTAGTGACATGTCTGCTGACATCGATCCCCTCCGCTCCATTCCGCTAAATCCAGACGGATGGAAACCCTATTTTTCATCCGTCTGGCGGATCGGATGAAAAGAGACAGGCGGTCCATTTCCATCTGATCCCCCATAGAGGAGAGCGGAGCTCTGACAGGTCCGTCCCTACACAGTGAACAGAGACCAACCTGTCATCCGCCAGCTCAGCAGGGATCAACAGATTAAGCAAGCAGAGTCCGTCAAAACGGACATGTGTGTAAGCGTGAAAGGGGCCTTAGTGAATAAAAATGTCTGAAAAAAACAGAACTCATACAGCAAAAAATAAACTGGAAGGAGTTGTAACCCTTCCCTACTCTATCCAAACCTACAGATCGTTTTGGCTACATACTGTACTTTAACATTAACATTTTTAGCTTGTTAACTTTAATGCAATGATGGGTTACTTTGGCTTTTTAAATATGAACTTTAAAGCGGGGGTTCACCCGTACATAACAATTTTTCCCCTTAGATGGATGCTTGTTTTGTCTAGGGGAATCGGCTAGTTGTTTTAAAATATGAGCTGTACTTACCGTTTACGAGATGCATCTTCTCCGCCGCTTCCAGGTATGGGCTGCGGGACTGGGCGTTCCTATTTTGATTGACAGTCTTCCGAGATGCTTCCGACGGTCGCATCCATCGCGTCACGATTTTCCGAAAGAAGCCGAACGTCGGTGCGCAGGCGCAGTATAGAGCCACACCGACGTTCGGCTTCTTTCGGCTACTAGTGACGCAATGGATGCGACCGTCGGAAGCCTCTCGGAAGACTGTCAATCAAGAAGGAATGCCCGCTCCCGAAGACCCATACCCGGAAGCGACGGAGAAGATGCATCTCGAAAACGGTAAGTACAGCTCATATTTTAAAACAACTAGCCGATTCCCCTAGACAAAACGAGCATCCATCTAGCATCCATCTAAGGGGAAAAATTGTTTTATGGGTGAACTCCCGCTTTAATCGAGAGAGAGAGAGAGAGAGAGAAAGAGAGAATCATTTATGGTAACTTCAGTAAGGAAAAAAAATACATGCACCTTGGAAATAGCTGCCTTAAGAATTATAATATCTTTTAGAACAGTTGTTTGAGCATAGCGATGACACTGCATGTCTCAGAAGATATCTTTTAAGAGCCCATTCACACAGGGGCAACACGACTTAAAGTGTCACTAAAGGAATTTTTTTTTTTAGCTTCCTTTACCTTACTGCAGTCCTGGTTTTATGTCCTCATTGCTCGTTGTTGCTCTGATGTTGCTGTAAAACTGCTCTGTTCTGGACACTTCCTGGTTGTCTGGCTCCTTATGAAAAAAGTAATGGGAGAGTTTAGTTTAGTTTTCCTAGCCATGACTCTCTATGGCACTGTCCAGCACAGAGGCATAAAATAACATGCAAAGACTAAACTAGTTTCAGTTTCGTTTTTGCATCTAAGAGGCACATTATATGATTGATTTTTATCTATTTTTAATCGTTTTTAAAAGGAATCAGTTAACTATTATGGGCCAAATCCACAGCCAGCGGCGCAAAATAAGTTTTTTCAAACTTATGTCATTTAAGTTACGGCGCCCTAAGTTGGTGTCGTAATTGCCGTATCCACAGCGCATTTGCGCACAAAATTGCGCCTGCCGTAACCTAAATTCGGAGGCGTAAGGCGGGGTTATGGCAAGTGGGAAGGAAGTGGGCGTGCTTCATTGTAATGAGCCGTGACCCCATGCAAATGAAGGTCCGGCCGTACTGCGCATGCGCGCAGGAATCTGCTGCTCACTGCGCATGTGCAGAACTTTGCTTGGCGCAATCAGTGAGATAGGTAAAAGGCCAAGTGTACTTAGTTTGAGGATCGCCCTGTGCTTAACTAGCTCCAGTCAAACACACTTCATTTGCAAAAGTATTTCCCTGTGTTCCCTTCCATGAGCAATTTGCTTCTGCTCTTAGTTTGTCAGTGTTTGTTGGTAAGTTGTGTTTGATAGAGAAGTGTTGGAGGAGTAGTAGATAGTAGTTGTTGTTTGTTTGTGATAAGTGTAATTTTTGTTTGATTGTTTCTGCTAATTTTTTTGTTTGTTTTTTTTCTGCTTGGATTTTGTGTTTGGTTTTTGTGTGTTTGTATTTGACTTTGTAGTAGCTGTCTGCGTCTGTGTGTATTTTTGTGTATTTGTTTGGTGTGTATTTTTGTGTGTTTGTATTTGACTTTGTAGTAGCTGTCTGCTTGTGTGTGTATTTTTGTGTGTTTGTCCTGTTTGGCTTCTTGTTGCTGGGTGGTGTCTGTGATGGCTCCCAAACGCAGGAAGCTGAATTTTTCCCATGTTGAAAAGCAAATCCTTGCCAGGTATATCATCCAATATGGAAGATATTTACATGGGCCTGATAGCCGGAACACCTCCCCGGCCCAAAGGAAGAGGATCTATGCCAAAATAACAGATCACATAAATGCGGCGGGGGGAGGGGAGACGAGGACCCCCGCTGGCATTAAGAAAAAGATCAATGATCTGAGGAGCGTGGTCCGCAATAAGGTGACCAAGCTCACTGCGCATAGGAGGGGCACTGGAGGAGGGGGACCATGCCCCATCCGGCTGACTGAGGAGGAATGGGCAGTGGCCCGGTGTTTCGAGCCAGAGCAGGTGGTGGGCCTGCCTGGTTATCAGTCTGATGTTCCTGTGAGGCCAGGTAAGGTTTTTTGTTTTTTTATTTGGTGATTAGCATGTGTGGGTGGGGGAAGGGAACATGTGCCAAGTGTGTGGATCCTCAAACCTGTGATTGTTTGGTGTCTTCCACAGATGACCAGGAGATTGCTGGGCCATCAGGCCAGGCTGCTGCACCACCCCAAAGACAGGAGGCTGCTGAGGAGTCCCCAGGGGAGGGGAGTGGCCAAACCTCCCCTCATGAGGAGGCTGAGGGGGAGGAGGATGAGGGGGAGGAGGATGAGGGGGAGGAGGAAGAAGATCTCCAGATTGGCCGGGAAATCATTATTGCCACAGATCTGATGACATTTGACGATACCCTTGAGGCTAGCCTTGAGGCTCCCCTTGAGGCTACCCCAGAGGCTCCCCTTGAGGCTACCCCAGAGGCTACCCCAGAGGCTCCCCCAGAGGCTGGCACCAGTCAGGCCACCATCAGGGGTAGCCCCTCCCACTCCTCCCACAACATGCCGCAACCCACAAGGGTCACTCTATCCCCTCCTACCTGGCCACAAGCCTCAGGGGCAGGCAGGATGGCGACCCAGGACACCAGGGTGGGGTCTGAGCATATGCCGGCCAGTCTGCTGAGGGACAATGCCAAGCAGACCCGCAGTCTGGGTGACATCAAAAAAACTATGGCCAAGATGGAGCACAGCCTGGATGTAATGAGGGAGTCACTCAGTGATGTGGCCACCAATTCATTGGGTGTCATCACCTGTTTGTGGTCCCTGCATACCGCCACAACAGGCGTGGGCCAGGAGGTGACTGCCCTCACCCGGGCTGTGCAGGACAACACCCGGGCTGTGCAGGAGAACACACGGGCTGGCCAGGCCAATACGGCTGCCATCACTGACTGCCTGACCAGGATAGCAGTGGCCTTGGAGGGCAGGCCAGCCGGAGGTCAGACACCAGGGGAGGCTCCTCCCTCCCCTGCTCCCCCCCCCAATGAAGATACTCCCTCCCCTGCTCCCCCCCCAATGAAGATACTCCCTCCCCTGCTCCCCCCCCAATGAAGATACTCCCTCCCCTGCTCCCCCCCCAATGAAGATACTCCCTCCCCTGCTCCCCCCCGTGAAGATCCTCCAGGTGCCCGTGGCCGTGCCCGTGCCCCTGCCCGTGGGCAGCCTAGACGGAGCACTCGCCGCCGGACTTAAATACCAGGGGTACTTTTTTTTTTTTTTTTTTTGGTTTTAAAATTTTGGTTATTATACTGTACTTATGATTTGGTTTATGTGTGTGAATGATGTGTGAATGTGGGGGGGTGGCATTCCTGACAAAATAAGGGTGTCACCCTCAGTTTTGGTGGAGAAGGGATCCCCAGGACCAGGGAGAAGTCATCCTAGGTTCCTGAATGGTGTATGAATGCACAGTGACATAATTGGAGCCGTGGCGGGGCGTTACTGCTCCCAAGTACCAAAGGGGGGGGGGGGTACTTGGATCTAATCCAATTCGATGTGCATGTGATGTGTTTGTGCTAGGGACCACAGTGGTGTGCATTCATGCATTCTCATTGTGACATAAATCATGTGCGTTTCCAGAGACAAAAACATTCTCAATGTGTCATTAAACATGTGCGTTTACTGTGCAAAGCAACATTCTCATTGTCACATAATTCATGTGCGTTTGCAGTGAAAACAAATAATATCATTGTCACATAATTCATGTGCGTTTGCAGTGAAAACAAATAATATCATTGTGACATGATTTCTGGCCATTTACTGAGAAAAGATGCCTTCTGCGAGGCGTCTCCTGGCTACTGTGCCCTCAGTAGACCGGGTAGAGTGGGCTAGGGGGGGATTGCCTGGGTAGGGGGTCAGGTCAGCACGTAAGTTAATCTCCAGTCCCCTTCTCATTGCAAAGTTATGAAGAATGCAACAAGCCCCTATTATTTGGCACACAAAGTCTGGGGAATACAGCAGTGTACCCCCAGTCTTGTCCAGGCATCTGAAGCGGGACTTCAGCAGGCCAAATGTACGCTCCACTACTGCCCGGGTGCGAATATGAGCCTCGTTGTAGCGTTGCTCTCCTGGGGTTTGGGGGTTCCTGAATGGGGTCATCATGTGAGGTCCCAGGGCATATCCAGAGTCACCTGGAAGGGAAAAGACAGGAAGATATTAGTCATGCATGTGCCCCATGTGATGTCTGCATCATGGGGGGGGACAGTCATACCTGACACACATGTCACTCACCAACCAGCCAGCTGTCTCCATACACGTTCTGCTCCAATTCACGTGATATGTTGGTCTGCCTAAAGATGTAGCTGTCATGGCACGAACCTGGAAATTTGGCACACACATGCCAGATGAGGCCATGGGCATCCACGATTACCTGGACATTGATGGAATGCCAGTTTTTGTGATTCCTGAACAGGTGCTCTGTATCATGGGGGGGCTGTAGTGCCACATGGGTACAGTCAATGGCCCCGATGGTCCGTGGGAATCGGGCAATCTGATAGAAGTCAGCCATGCTCTTCATTCGCTGGTCCTCCTGGGTGGGCTTTTCAAATTGACTGCCCATGCGTCTCAGTATTGCAGGGACAACCTGGTGCACACACCTGCTCATCGAGGACTGTACCATCCCAGCCAGACCTCCACATGTTCTCTGAAAAGACCCAGTGGCCAGAAAATGCAGGGTGGCCATAACTTTAATGTGAGCTGGCAGGGCATGGGATCGTTGTGTTGGGGTGTTCAGATCATCCTGCAGGATCCTGGTTAAGTCCAGGATGGCTTCCTGGTTAAATCTGAAGTTGCCAATGACCTCAGACGCAGTCATGCCAAAGAGATCTTGGCGTGGGCGGTATATCCTCTCCTGTGCCCTCCTCCTCCTCCTCTGTGCCCTCCTCCTTCTCTGCGCCTGTAAAGTTGCGAGTGCCGTTATAATCATTGATGGCCCAGGCATTTTGGCAGTCACAATGAAGTCAAGCAAAGAAGTGTTGGCAGCTCTTCCTAAATGGTGTTGCTTCAGCAGACCTTTACAGGGCTGGTGTAAAATTAGGGCTGCTTTTATAAAGTCTAATTTTGCTCCAGAAAACTAACAGGTGCGTACAGGGCGTTATCTACGGCGCACAGGGCGTAATCTACGGCGCACACACTTAATTTTGAGGATCGCCCTATCTCCCTCATTTGCATCTTTGCCTATCAAATAAAGCGGCGTGACTAGCGTAATTTGCGTCAGAGGATGCGCCGGAGTAATTATTTTAAGTAGGACGGAAAAACCGGATTTTTCGTTTTGAGGATCGGGCGCAAAGATACGCGCGGAGTAAAATTAGAAATCTCGAGTTAAGTCGGCGCATCTGCTTTGTGGATTTGCCCCTATGTCTCTATACCCTATAAACAGTCATTTCAGCAAAAAAAAAAAAAATTCCTTTAGTGATCCTTTAAGTATGAATCATCAAGGCAACTTCAAGTTGCCTCCAGGACAGTACAAGGCAACTTCAAGTCGTCTCCTGGACAGGAGGCTTTCCAGTGGCCAATCAAAACAACAATCAGCTCTGTGGGAGGGAGGGGGAGGGAGGGGAAGGGAGGGGTTTGTCTGAGAAATGTATGTTATCTTCCTGTATTGTTGCTTCAGTTAAGACAGTGATCCGACTTCTGAGGCGACTTCCATTAACATGAAATCAATGGCCCGGATTCAGAAAGGAGATACGACAGCGTATCTCCGGATACGCCGTCGTATCTCTGAGTGCGGGCCGTTGTATCTATGCGACTGATTCATAGAATCAGTTACGCATACATTTTCCTAAGGTCCGACCGGTGTAAGTGTCTTACACCATCGTATCTTAGGCTGCATATTTACGCTGGCCGCTAGGTGGCGCTTCCGTATATTTACGCAAGGAATATGCTAATTAGGTATTTACGCCGATTCAGAAATGTACGTCCGGCGCATTTTTTTTACGTCGTTTACGTTAGGCTTTTTCCGGCGTAAACTTACGTTGTTTCCGCGTCGAGTTTTGAAAATTTTACGTTGTTTGCGTAAGTCGTTCGCGAATAGGGCTGTACGTAAGTTACGTTCACGTCTAAAGCTATGACGACTTGCGGCGTAATTTGCGCCGTTCGTAAAATACGTCAAATACGTGGGGTCACAGAGAATTTACATAAAACACTCCCACATCATCCCCATTTGAATTAGGCGAGCTTACGCCGACACAAATACGTTACGCTGCCGTAACTAAGGGCGCAAGTTCTTTCTGCATACGGAACTTGCACCCTAAGTTACGGCGGCGTACCGTATCTGATATACCGAGCGACTTCAGTAGTGTACATTAAGACGGTTTCACTTCCATTCATTTTCTCGACCGCGTGACTTGGGGCAACTTGGGGTGACTTGAAGTCGGATCCCAGGTTGCCCCAGTGTGAACCGGCTCTAATGCCGTGTACACACGATCATTTTTCGGCATGAAAAAAACGATGTTTTTCGGCATGTAGAAAAAACATTGTTTTTTCCAACTTCATCTTTAAAACGATGTTACCCACACACAATCGTTTTAAAAAAATGCTCTAGCAAAGCGCGGTGACATACTGTACAACACGTATGACGGCGCTATAAAGGGGAAGTTCCATGCGGATGATGCCACCCTTGGGGCTGCTTTAGCTGATTTCCTGTTAGTAAAAGATGATTTGCGCTTTTCTGTCTGTTACAACGCGATGAATGTGCTTACTCCATTACGAATGGTAGTTTTACCAGAACAAGCGCTCCTGTCTCATAACTTGCTTCTGAGCATGCGCAGGTTTTTAACGTTGTTTTAGCCCACACACGATCATTTTGTACAACCCGAAAAACGACATAGTTTAAAACGTTGTTAAAAAATGCAGCATGTTCTAAAAAAAATCCACTGGCAGGGAAGGGGTTAACACTATGGGGCGAGGAAGGGGTTAATTATGTTCCCTGTGTGTGTTCTAACTGAAGGGGAGGTGGGACTGACTTGGGGAAATGACAGATCGCTGTTCATACATTGTATGAACAGACGATCAGGCATTTCTCCCCCTGACAGGACCGGGAGCTGTGTGTTTACACACACAGCGCCCGGTTTTCGCTCTGTAACGAGCGATCGTGGGTGCCCGGTGGTGATCGCGCCCGCTCGTCGGGACCAGGGGCGAGCGGGGGGCGTGCGCGCGCACCCCTATTGGCTAAATCGCGTGATCTCACGCAGCCGAGCCGACCTGCCGCCGTAAAACTGCTGCGGCTGGTCGACAAGCGGTTAAATGACATTTTTAAAAAACATTGTTTTTTTCATGCCGAAAAATGATCGTGTGTATGCGGCATAAGAGTCAATTGCACGGAAACTGGTCATATGAGAAAACACCAATAAAACTGCAGTTTTCAAATTATCTAGTCTTTCTATGTATGGCTAGCTTAAAATACTTATAAATAGTTTGATGTTTTATACACATTTAATGAATAAACATTTAAGTTAATGTTTGAAAAAATATTTATAACAAGTCCTAGAATTTAGTGTGTTGAATTGCTGCAATAATTTCTCACAGTCAGTGATAGCTTCTTAAATTGCATTAACCAGACCATTCTCAGATGATTTGTTTAATTAGAAGTAGGTATATCAAATGCTAACTTAAAGTATCAATAAAGGAAAATATTTTTTTAGCTAAATAGCTTCCTTTACCTTACTGCAGTACTGGTTTCATGTCCTTATTGTTTGTTTTTGCTTTGAAGTTGCTGTAATTCTGCTGTGATCTCCACACTTCCTGCTTGTCTGGCTCCTTATGAAAAATCTCATGGCAGCTTTTCACTGTGGTCCAAGCTGTGTGTCTAAAACTCCTCAGAACCAATCAGATTCATTTTAAAAACAAAACACTGCCCTGGATTTGTTTGTTTGGGTTTGGTTTGTGGGTCTCTTTACTTCACAGAAACATGAAACCAGTTTAAAAACGAAAGTGAAACTGCAGGTACATTATATGATTGAATTTAATCTATTTTTAATCATTTTTAAAAGGAATCAGTTAACTTTTATGTCTCTATACCCTGTAAACAGTCATTTCAGCAAAATATGTTTTTTCCTTTAGTGACCCTTTAATGCCTGATCCATCCTTGCTCCAGAGACGTTGCATGTGGTCCCCATTTCTAGGCTGGAAGCTGATACTGCCCAGTCATTTACTGCACTAGTAGCAGACAAAAAATATTCAAAAAACATGTTTTAGTTCCATTTTACTTTCAGCCTTCTGTAAATTGTCTCAATGACTCAACTGGAAATATGTAAAATCAATTTTACATCAATTTTTTACATTTAAAACCCACATTTTACATAATTTTTTTTACATTTAAAACCCATTAACTAAACAAAATGCATAAAAAATACTAGCCCGTTGTTAAGCATTTCTATGATTTTGCTATTTGAAATACTTTAGGCACAATTTGTGCAAAGAAAACCTATATTTAAATTGATTTTGTTGTTTATTAAAACAATTAAATAAAATAAGCCAACCTATAAAAGAACAACAGTAATACTTACCAATCCCGCCACTGGTGAGCTTTTGCAGAACTACATTGGCTAAATAATCTTCTAGGTGTGTCAGAAAACCTTTTAAAAGATCACAGTAACATTTCCCTTGGACTACCGGAGAGTCAGGACGCCCACTAACACACAGCTCATTTCTCTATATGCAATGTAGAGAGCGTCCTGACTCTCCTGTAGTCAAAGGGAGGGGGCGAGGACGACACTCCACACCAGGGAGAAAGCCTTGCATTACTGTGTGGAGTTACAGACAGAAGAACAGGAAGGCCTTGTACACACGAGCAAGAATCTCGTCAGGAAAAAAACGTTTTTCCAGACGAGATTCTTGGCAAGAATCTCTTGCCGCCCGAGTGTGCACACTGACCTTTTCAAAAGAACCGCGGTTCTCTTGAAAGGCAAGAACGCGGTGACGTCATCGCGTACGACGAGCATGTGCTCGTCACATTCGATGCCATCGCCGCCATCTTGCTTCACCTTACCTATGCCGTGGAAGCTACCGCACATGCGTCAAAGTCATTTAGAGCATGCGCGGGTTTCCACGGCAACAGGTAAGTATACACACTCTCGGGTTTCTTGTCGGGAAACAGGTCGACGAGAAAAAAGAGCGCATGTTCTCTTTTTTTCTCTTCGAGATTCTGGACAGATTTCCTGACGAGAAACATGAAAGCCTTGTACACACGATCGATTTTCTCGGCAAGAAAGCTCTGCCAGCAGTTTTCTTGCTGGTTTTTGGTGAGAAACGCGTGTACGAGGCCGAAGTGAGGATTTCTCAGAAGAAATAAGGACATTTAAATGTAAAATCGAAGGATGAGGTAAGTGAAGGAGGACTGTACTGAGGTAAAGGAAGCTATTTAGGAAAAAAAAATTGTACCTTTACAACCCCTTTAATAAATAAACAGTGCATTGACCAATTAGAATCCATCATGCACTGGACTGAAAAAAAGCAAATTTCAATTGCTTGCAATGGGTTGCTGCACTTTGCCTTTAGCATTTTCGCTCAAATACTGCAAATTATGTTCAATATTCAGCGAAAATGCTAAAGGCAAAGTGCAGCAACCCGTTGCAAGCAATTGAAATTTGCTTTTTTTCAGTCCAGTGGCTGCTTCTCTGATGAATGCACTCCTTGCCTGGCCTGTCAGTTTGGGTGGATGGCCACGTCTTGGTAGGTTCGCAGCCATACGCTTTCCATTTTCGGATGATGGATTGAACAGTGCTCTGTGAGATGTTCAAAGCTTGGGATATTTTTTTTAACCTCACCCTGCTTTAAACTTCTCCACAACCTTATCCCTGACCTGTCTTGTGCGTTCTTTGGCCTTCACGATGCTGTTTGTTCATTATTTATACTGAGATTACACTTCACCAGTATATTTTCTTTCCACTTCACATTTATGTGCCACTTTGTCTGGGTCTATTACATAAAACCCCAATAAAATACATTTACGTTTTTGGTTGCAACATATCAAAATGTGGAAAATTGCAAGGTGTATGAAAACTTTTTCAAGGCACTGTACATTTTTTAGCAAAGTTCCCATTTACTCACTAAGCTGAGATGCAGCTGCAGGCCTCTTTAGGTCTATTTAGGTCTATTTTCCCCAACACCATAGGTTCCTGGATATGCCCAGGCATTATACACTTCTCAGCTTCTCTCTCCCAGCAGTTCAGAGAGGCCATGCCTGATGAGACAGAGGTAGCTGGGCAAGTGATCTGCAACTAGTTGAGAGGCCCTCCACTGTCAGAGCAGACTTGTGTGCAGCTGGGCTGGAGACTTAAGCCTCGTACACACGATAGGTTAACCAGAGGACAACGGTCTGAAGGACCGTTGTCATAGGTTAACCAATGAAGCTGACTGATGGTCCGTCACGCCTACACACCATAGGTTAAATAACCGATCGTGTCAGAACGCGGTGACGTAAAACACGAAAAAAACGAAGTTTAATGCTTCCAAGCATGCGTCGACTTGATTCTTAGCATGCGTGGATTTTTAACCGATGGTCGTGCCTACTAACGATCAGTTTTGACCTATCGGTTAGAAATCCACAGGTTAATTTTAAAGCAAGTTGGCTTTTTTTTAACCTATGGTTAAATAACCTATGGGGCCCACACACGATTGGTTTTGACCGATGAAACGGTCCTTCAGACCGTTGTCCTCTGGTTAACCTATCGTGTGTACGAGGCCTAATAGAATAAAGCTTCTTCAGTAGACCCAGCAACTGTGGGAGGCCCTCCCTTATTGCTACCAGTGTACTCTAGTTCAATTAGGGTGGCCCCAGATGTTCACGTTGTTTTACTAGAGAAGCCCTGGACTTCACAGTGAGCGATGAAGTTTATAAGGACTTTGAATGTTTTACTGAAGCAGTGCTAGTCAGCTTGACTCTGTTGCTATGTAGTCTTTTAGAGACCATACTAAGCAGCCACATGTTATCCTGATTGAGTCAGAGACAATGTTGTGAACAGTTTGGCTATGTGCAGCTTTCATATATCTATGTTTCTGTCATCCTGAACCTCTTTTTCATTATTGTTTCTAAGGCCTTGTTCCCACAAATTGTACAATTCCATATGCCCGTGCATGGCCATATTTTTCTGAACAGGGATGCACAGGTGTTCTGTGCATCCCCATACAGAAAGTACCATTGAACTTTATTTAGACACATCGGCTGCATGGACACAGCCACTGTGTCCTAATATGACCTCTGTGGGTGCATGGGGGGTTCTTGTCCCTGAAACCACCCTGTGGGCATCCAGGGACACAGACGCATTCAAAAGGATGTCATTTGGGGACATAGCAGCTGTGTCCGTGCAGCCACTGTGTCCCTATAGACTGGAAAGGAACTTTCTGCACAGAACACCTGTGCTTCCTTGTTCAGGAAACCATGGCCCTGCACAGGCATACTGTATTTTATGCCCTTTGTGACAAGGCCTTACTTTGCATCTGTTTAGTAAACTGCCAGTTACAGTTGGTCCCTATTTGTTCATTTAGCTGATTACCTATTAAGTTGAGTATATTACTCTTTTAAATTCCGCAGAGAAATATTAATTTCATGTGCTGTAGAAAAGCATTTTTACTTTATCTGTTTTGATCCCTGTTGGATACCTGCTCCTGTAAGGTGCTATACCTAGTAGAGGCTCTGCCAGGGAATTGCTGTTGGTTTTAAATACTCTTATATAAGTTAATATATTTTGTGCTGCTAATTTGTATTATTTAAATTTTTATAGTTTTGGTCATGCTTTCCTTATGGATGTTATGAATGTCTTTGACAGTATTCATAACACGGGTCCTTACAGTTGAGTGTCAAAGGGTTTTCTAAGTGTCTGTGGGTAATCCACTCAGGAATTGTAGAGGAATTTTGGAACCAAGATGTGTTCTTTTCCATGTCATAAGACACCAGGAACCATAATCATTCTGGGATCATAAAGTTTTACATCATCTGGCTGCCAAATGCAATGAAATATGTGACAGCGAGTAGACAGTTTGATTAGCTTGTTCATGGTCAGATCTACAAAATTAAATAAAAGGGATTATAAACACACATAGGACATTAATAATAATATGTAAACATAGAAAATATTGTGAACTGCAAGAACATCTATCTTGAAGTTAAAAAAAAAATTGATTGCCGTTATTACAATATGATGCCTAAAATGACCTAATTAAGGGTCAGTGGTTTCAAGGGTTAACATATGCAATAAGGAACATATAAGCATTGCTTGTGTAATTATCCCTTTGTTGTGTATAAAAGGAAGTTAGGCAGGCCATACCACAGGCTGCAGGAAAGAAATTCATGATTCCCCCATCAACACCGACATTGCTGAGTCCATCTTGCCGAGCAATTGTCTTCTCCCGGCGGGGGTAGGCGGGGGAAGCCGCCCCCGTCGAGAGAAGACAGTAATTATTGCTAGCGGCTATAAGTAAATCCAACAGACTGATTGTATCGATCTATCAACTTGCTACATTCAACCTGCCCATGCACGGTTTGAATATAAGCCAGTTCCTGCTGAACCGGCCGAGATTCGAACCATCCATAACCGGCCTAAGTTTGCTAAACTAGGTAAAACATGGAAAAAAATGTGTTACCGCAAAGGACATAAAAAATGTTAGATAATATCCAGAAATCATGCCAACCCACCTAAATAGGTGTGGTCACTGCATCCTAAATAATAAGCAATAGAAAAATAACCCCAGAAAAAAACATAGGGCCTGATTCTCAAAAGAGATACGCAGACTTAACTGCTGTTCAGCCTGCGTATCCCTGTGCCTAACTTTGGAAACAATTCTCAAAAGGCTTTTTCCAAAGTTAGGCAGAAAATCTGACATGTGTAAGACACTTACACGGTCAGATTTTAGGATGCAGTACCGCATCCGCCACTGGGGGCATTTCTCATTGAAATGCAGCTTTGCGTATGCAAATGAGGACTTAAGCAGATTTTCAAAGCATTTCATCACTGTGATTTCTGCCTAAGTTCCGAATTTGCCTGCGCAAAACTAGGGCTGGTTTTATAATGTGTAAAGTTAGTCACACATTGTAAAGGCCCATTCCAGCGACGGCATTTGGTATGCATTCCCGAGGGAGAACTCCACGGCAATTTTTAAATTCAAAACCGGCATGGGTTCCCCCCCCAGGAGCATACCAGGCCCTTAGGTCTGGTATGGGTTGTAAGGAGACCCCCCCACGCCGAAAAATCGACGTAGGGGGTCCCCCTACAATCCATACCAGACCCGTATCCAAAGCACGCTACCCGGCCGGTCAGGAAGGGAGTGGGGACGAGCGAGCGCCCCCCCCTCCTGAGCCGTGCCAGGCCGCATGCCCTCAACATGGGGGGGTTGGGTGCTATGGGGCAGGGGGGCGCACTGCGGGCCCCCCCACCCCAGAGCACCCTGTCCCCATGTTGATGAGGACAGGACCTCTTCCCGACAACCCTTGCTGTTGGTTGTCGGGGTCTGCGGGAGGGGGCTTATCGGAATCTGGGAGTCCCCTCAAATAAGGGGGCCCCCAGATACCGGCCCCCCACCCTAAGTGAATGGATATGGGGTACATCGTACCCCTATCCATTCACCTGGAGGCAAAAAGTACAAGTTAGTAAACACACAACACAAGGCTTTTTAAAATAATTTATTATTCTGCTCCGGATGCCCCCCCTGTCTTCTTTATTAGCTCTATTAGCAGGGGGGGCTTCTTCTTCCACTCTCCGGGGGTCTTCCACTCTCCGGGGGGGGTTTCTTCTTCCGCTCTCCGGGGGGGGCTTCTCCGGACTCCGGGGGGCTTCTTCCATCTTCTCCCCTCTTCCGCTGTTGACTCGGCGAACCCCGGTTCTTCTGCAGATGTCCGGTGCCTTCTTCTTCAGCGCTGGCTGCCTGCTATCTGTGTGTGTTAGCTCAATTTCTAACAGGCAGCCGGCGCGGTCTTCTGTGACGTCAGGGTCTTCTCTTCTGTTCTTCTCCCCTCTTCCGATGTTGCCTCGTCGCCTGTTGTCACTGCAATGATGGAAGTGCGCCTTGCATCCCATTTATATAGGCATCACCGTCCCATCATGCTCCGGCAGGTACCCACGTGGTGGGTGCCTACCCACGTGCACCCACCACGTGGGTACCTACCGGAGCATGATGGGACGGTGATGCCTATATAAATGGGATGCAAGGCGCGCTTCCATCATTGCAGTGACAACAGGCGACGAGGCAACATCGGAAGAGGGGAGAAGAACAGAAGAGAAGACCCTGACGTCACAGAAGACCGCGCCGGCTGCCTGTTAGAAATTGAGCTAACACACACAGATAGCAGGCAGCCAGCGCTGAAGAAGAAGGCACCGGACATCTGCAGAAGAACCGGGGTTCGCCGAGTCAACAGCGGAAGAGGGGAGAAGATGGAAGAAGCCCCCCGGAGTCCGGAGAAGCCCCCCCCGGAGAGCGGAAGAAGAAACCCCCCCCGGAGAGTGGAAGACCCCCGGAGAGTGGAAGAAGAAGCCCCCCCTGCTAATAGAGCTAATAAAGAAGACAGGGGGGGCATCCGGAGCAGAATAATAAATTATTTTAAAAAGCCTTGTGTTGTGTGTTTACTAACTTGTACTTTTTGCCTCCAGGTGAATGGATAGGGGTACGATGTACCCCATATCCATTCACTTAGGGTGGGGGGCCGGTATCTGGGGGCCCCCTTATTTGAGGGGACTCCCAGATTCCGATAAGCCCCCTCCCGCAGACCCCGACAACCAACGGCAAGGGTTGTCGGGAAGAGGTCCTGTCCTCATCAACATGGGGACAGGGTGCTCTGGGGTGGGGGGGCCCGCAGTGCGCCCCCCTGCCCCATAGCACCCAACCCCCCCATGTTGAGGGCATGCGGCCTGGCACGGCTCAGGAGGGGGGGGGCGCTCGCTCGTCCCCACTCCCTTCCTGACCGGCCGGGTAGCGTGCTTTGGATACGGGTCTGGTATGGATTGTAGGGGGACCCCCTACGTCGATTTTTCGGCGTGGGGGGGTCTCCTTACAACCCATACCAGACCTAAGGGCCTGGTATGCTCCTGGGGGGGGGAACCCATGCCGGTTTTTTCTTTGAAAATTGGCATGGAGTTCTCCCTCTCAGGAATGCATGCTGAGCGACGCTGTCATTTTTTTTAAAATTATTTGTTTTCCCGGCGCGTCTTTTTTTTTTCACCCATCGCAACTTTAGTGTCCCGTCGAAATTCTCAAAGCCGCCCGGCGTTAATTACGTTTGCGCGCTGCACATCGGGAAAATGACGTCACCGCATGCGCAGTACGGCCGGCTCGGGAGCGCGCCTCATTTAAATGTTAAACGCCCCCAGGAGAGGAGGACCGCCTTACGACGGCGGCACTTAAGTTACACGGCGTGTAATTTCTAGGTAAGTGCTTTGACGATCAGGCACTTAGGTAGAAATTTTAAGTCAGTGTAACTTAACTGCTGAAAGTTAAGTTAGGCAGCTTTTTTGAGAATTTGGCCCATAATAGTAACTATTGGCCGGAGTACAGAGTAGCTGCTTCATAGACACACGTGGCTTCAATAGAAAAAGACTATACTTTATTGAATATCAAAAATTACATTAAAAAAATGTAATGATACCCTACATACCTTAAAAATTTTGTTTTTCAAAAATACCTACAATGATATCACCCCAATCTGGTAGATTTGTAGAAGCAAGGATGAATCATTAAGGATCCACATAGACCCTAATTAAATTCCCATTCTTAAAGGGGTTGTAAAGGTTCGTCTTTTATTTTCTAAATTGGTTCCTTTAAGCTCGTGCATTGTTGGTTCACTTGCCTTTTTCTTTGATTTCCCTTCTAATTTTTTTTTTCTTTGTTTGAATTTCTCACTTCCTGTTTCTCCTCAGTAAGCTTTCCACCATGATCTGAGCGGTGGAAAGTCATTTAGAACAGCTTACTGAACACCTTACTGAGGAGGAACAGGAAGTGAGAAAATCAGACATAGAAAACAAAGAAAAAAAACATCTAGAAGGGAAATTGAAGGAAAAGGTAAGTGAACCAACAATGCACCAGCTTAAAGCGGGGGTTCACCCAATTTTTTTTTTTTTTTTTAACATTACATTTAGCTGAGTTGTGAGAATGACATTAGGCTGTTTTTTTTTTAAATCCTTACTGTACGTACCGTTTTATCTATATTTTCACCGTGGCTTCCGGGTATGTAATCTGCGGGACTGGGCGTTCCTAATTGATTGACATTCACAAGTTGCCGAAAGAAGCTGGACTGCGAGTCGGCTCTATACGGCGCCTGCGCACCGACGTTCGGCTTCTTTCGGCAACTCGTGACGCGCTGTATGCGCCGGTCCGAAGCATGTCAATCAATTAGGAACGCCCAGTCCCGCAGATTACATACCTGGAAGCCGCAGTGAAAATACAGATAATACGGTATGTACGGCAAGGATTTAAAAAAAAACAGCCTAATGTCATTCTCACAACTCGGCTACATGTAATGTTAAAACATTTTTTTTGGGTGAACCCCCGCTTTAAAGTAACCTACTGTATTTAGAAAATAAAAAACAAACCTTTACAACCCCTTTAAGAGAATGCAAATACTTTAACTACCTAACAAAAACTGACTTGAAATAAAGGAAAAGCAATCAATGTTTTTTCAGATTAATAATACTTAATTAGTGACTCTAATGCCGCGTACACACGGTCGTTTTTTGTGATGAAAAAAAAAACGACATTTTTAAAAACGTCATTTAAAATGACCGTGTGGGGGGAAAAAGTTGTTTTATGTCTTCTGAAAAACGACCAAAAAAAATTCGAGCATGCTTCAATTTTTTATGTCGTTTTTCAAAACGTTGTTTTTTGTGTCATTTAAAATGATAGTGTGTGGGTAAAACGACGTTTAAAACAACGTTTTTAAACCCGCACTTGCTCAGAAGCAAGTTATGACACAAGCTTAAATGCAACAGACTGCCGTCGTACGTGCTGAACGTAACCGCGCTTTGCTAGAGCATTTTAAAAAAACGATGGTGTGTAGGCAACATCGTTTTTTAAAATGAAGTTTGAAAAACGTTGTTTTGTTTCATGATTAAAAACGTTGTTTTATTTCATCACAAAAAACGACCGTGTGTACGCGGCATAAGCCCTGGCTCACATTGCCAAATGTCAAATCGCATGCCAAATCGGCAGCTATTGCCAGGAATTGCACCATCCAAATCGGTGCACCTATTCCCAAAAGTAGTTTCTGTACTACTTTTGGCAACTTTTGGCAAAAAAAACTCTACAAACTTTATGCTGACTAGGGTTGAGCCCAATGTTCGAGTCACTTTTATTCTTTCACTTTAAAGCGGAGGTTCACCCTAAAAACATGTATTTAACATTGCATTCATCATAATTCCAACATTTACACTATGCCGTTTTTTGCTGTACATACCGTCTTATTGTTATTTTCCACCCGGCTTCCGGGTTCTCACTCCCGCGGGAGTAGGCGTTCCTATGCAGAGGCTAGATGATTGACGCCTTGTGAAAAACTTCCCCCTGGCTCTTTTCTTGATACCCTATCAATAAATGTATACCTTTTTTATCTACTTGTACATCATTTATATCGTGCTGCAACACAAAGCCCCTAGGGGTAAATTTCATTTTCTTCAAGTATTATCAGGGGTGTGCAGCATCCTTTATCCATGGGTTGTAATACCTCTTTTTTTGCTAAAGGCACGTCACCAGTTTTCCAAAAGGAAGCCAGCTCTATACGGCGCCTGCGCAGTCAGCTCTACACGGCAAGCGCAGGCGCTGTATAGCACCGTATAGAGCCGACTAGCAGTTTGGCTACTTTCGGAAAACTGGTGACGCGCCTTATGCGCCGGGGGGAAAGTTTTTCACAAGGCGTCAATCATCTAGCCTCTGCATAGGAACGCCTACTCTCGCGGGAGTGAGAACCCGGAAGCCGGGTGGAAAATAACAATAAGACGGTATGTACAGCAAAAAAAAAAAAAAAAACGGCATAGTGTAAATGTTGTAATTATGCTGAATGGAATGTTAAATATATGTTTTTAGGGTGAACCTCCGCTTTAAGCATTATTAAAATCACTGCTCCTGAAAAAACGCCCATTTTTAAAACTTTTTTTGCATTGATACATGTCCCCTGGGGCAGGACCCAGGTCCCCAAACACTTTTTAGTACAATAACTTGCATATTAGCCTTTAAAATGAGCACTTTTGATTTTTCACATTCATGTCTCATAGACTTTAACGGTGTTCGCGTGTTCGAACAAATTTCTTGCCTGTTTGCATGTTCTACTGCGAACCGAACTGGGGGGGTGTTTGGCTCATCCCCAATGCTGACCAATATCCCAACAGTACCATAAGACAGGAGTGGTATAAGTGTTGGCACTGTATTGAGTGGATACATACACACAAGTCCAACCTATGTGTGTGATTATATGTCAGTATTACCTTGTATATCCCTGTATGTTGTGGTCATTCAGGTGTTTATCTAATAGTTTCTTGAAACCATTGATGCCCCGCTGAGACCACCACCTGTGGAAGGGAATTCCACATCCTTGCCGCTCCTACAGTAAAGAACCCTCTACGTAGTTTAAGGTTAAACCTCTTTTCTTCTAATTGTGTCTTGTTAAACTCCCTTCCACAAAAAAGTTTTATCCCTATTGTGGGGTCACCAGTATAGTATTTGTAAAATTGAAATCATATCCCCTCTCAAGCGTCTTTTCTCCAGAGAGAATAAGTTCAGTGCTCGCAACCTTTCCTCATAACTAATATCCTTCAGACCCTTTATTAGCTTTGTTGCCCTTCTTTGTACTCGCTCCATTTCCAGTACATCCTTCCTGAAGACTGGTGCCCAGAACTGTATAGCATACTCTAGGTGGGGCCAAGCCAGAGTCTTGTAGAGCCAGAGAATTATCGTTTTATCTCTGGAGTTAATCCCCTTTTTAATGCATGCCATATTCTGTTTGCTTTGTTAGCAGCAGCTTGGCATTACATGCCATTGCTGAACCTATCATCTACTAGGACCCCCAGGTCCTTTTCCATCCCAGATTCCCCCAGAGGGTCTAGATTGGGTCTAGTGTATAGATTGCATTCATATTTTTGTCACCTAAATTCATTATTTTACATTTTTCTACATTTCTACATTGAACCTCATTTGCCATGTAGTTGCCCACCCCATTAATTTGTTCAGATCTTTTTGCAAGGTTTCCACATTAGCAGGTTATTGCCCTGCTTAGCTTCGTATCGTCCGCAAATACAGAGATTTCACTGTTTATCCCATCCTCCAGGTCGTTTATGAACAAATTAAACAGGATTGTCCCAGCACAGAACCCTGGGGGAGCCCACTACCCACCCCTGATCATTCCGAGTACTCCCCATTTATCACCACCCTCTGAACTCGCCCTTGTTGCCAGTTTTCACCCTATGGTCCATGCCAACGGACCTTCACCTGCATCTGAGCATGTTGAACAAATGGGCACTCTGCTACTGTGACATGGCAGTTTTGACAAAATGGAAGTTTCTTTGGTAACAAGGCAGTATCTGTTAAAAGAAATAAGAAAATAATACACAATACACATTGACTTGATTTGCAAAATACAGACAGCATGCAATATTATAATTGCCCTGTTCTCCAAAATGTTGTAAGTAATTTAGCCATTGATGGAAAAATGTGGACATTTCTGCACTGCAGCCAGTATAACCAGGTAAATGCATGAAGGGGCCACACTGGATTTTATTGACTGCCACTAGAAACATACCCACCTAGAGATGTATACGGATTTACATTGTAAACTTCCTTAACCAGGATCTTATTGTATTTACTAATACTTTAATAATTACACACAATCAAAAAATAGTTGTGTTTTTATAAAATAATTAGTGAAAAAAGAACAAGTGTTGTTATGTTATGTTGTTGTTATGTGTTGTTATGTTTGACAAACACACACAAGCCATATGCCTGCACTTATGCTGTACTGCAGTAGAAAGCATAAAAACATACAAGCACATTAAAGCACACTATAGGTAAAGCTTTTTTTTTTTCATTTTGGATAGAGTAAGGGAGGGATGCAGTCATAATTATTTTCGCCATCTGTGTCCTATTGCGAAGATTTATCCTCACTTCCTGTCACACAGCCAAACAGGAAGTGAGAGGAAATTCCTGCAAATTAAGGGAAATCCATGGGGACTCCCAGGTCACCAGAACTAGTGTCCCCATTGGAAGATTTCTCCTCTATTACTTTTCTGAGGACAAGCCAAAAATTATTTTAAATTCTCTTTTACCTTCACTTGACAAATGAATTGATGAATTTCCAAAACAGGGGCACAGACAGCATTAAAAACTGACAAGTGTTATAATCTATCTCTATTCTGTCTAAAACTATAAACATTTTTGCTTTTAGCTATACTTTAAACCACAAGTAAAATATATCTAAAACCCAAACTTTCTCTTCAGTTTGGACAAAGTGAGGAAAGGTTCATCATCTGTAAATTTTTGATACTGTATGGGTCTGGGGAGATTCTACTCTGTATTTTTCCAGAAAGTGATGGGAATCCAAAATGCCAGGGTTATTAACAGAACATCTTGGATAGATTTCTTAAGCCCCGTATACACGATCGGAATTTCCGATGGAAAAAGTCAGACAGGATGAATTCCATCGGAGTTTAGATAGAGAACATGTTCTCTTTTACTCTCTTTTACTCCAATGGAATTCTGGAACTCGGATGTGATTTTAGTCGGACAAAGGTCCGATCGTGTGTACGGGGCTTTAGAACTCTGAGGCCCCGTACACACGTCTGAGAAACTTGACGGGCAAAACACATCGTTTTGCTCGTCGAGTTTCTTGTGAAGCCGCCGAGGATCTCGGCGAGCCAAGTTTCCTCATTGACTAACGAGGAAATAGAGAACATGTTCCTCGTCGGTTTCCTCGGCCAAAAGTGTACACACGACCGGGTTTCTCGGCAGAATACGTCTCCGATCGAGTTTCTGGCTGAATTCTGCCGAGAAACTTGGTCGTGTGTACGGGGCCTGTGGTGTTTCTCCAGATCAGAACTTGATTGGTTAGCCCCCCCCAAAGGGACATAGACAGCAAAAAAACAAAAAAACAAACAACAACTGACAGGGATTTTAATTATCCCTTCCATTTACCCAAAACTAAAATAAGATAGATAGAAACTTGCACATTGATCTGTAGTATCTAAATTATGGAACATTAGCATTTTATATTTAATGTGTTTTTTTTTTCCAAAGATGAATCCCATGTAATTATATTTAATCTTCTTTTTGCAATAAAAAAATACCAATATTATTGAAGTAGCAAATTAAAACACAGATATACAAATTTGGCAAAGTGATGGCTAATGTCTTCATTGGAAAAACATTTTTTTTTTTGTTTGACAAGGACTTCACGTTGTTCTGTTTTTACAGGGATATCAAATGTTATGTATTTAGGTATTGGAGGGGATGCCAGCAATAACTAGGTTTGTTTAATTAGTCCTTTGTATATTTTGATTTTCTATATATTTTCAGTTGTTACAATTGCCAGACTGGTGCCATGCTGAAGGAAGATGTAGAGATAAGGTAAGGATGTTTTAGGACATGCTTAATTGGATGTGCTTGTATATTTTTTACTGTTGCTGTTTGCTAAGTGAGTCAGTGTTCTCTGGAGTTTCACAAGTTGTACTGTTTATGTACTCACATCAGCAAATGTTTGAAATCCTGTGGTTGAAGCTCTTCTTGTTACTACAAGTATGCAGATCTGAGCCTGCTCTATGTCATACACAAGCAAATGTGACCAGTGCTGGTTAAACACAGTAGCTACAAATCACTTTGTTTTATTTTTGCTGAGCTACTAAAAAAAACATAGATTTTTATTATGCATACAGCACAAACTCTTTAATGCTGTGAACTTCTCATTCAAAGGAACAACATCCTGAAATATAATACTTGTTCATAAAGCCTCTGATGAAGGTGGACACTCTTCATCTGCCAGTCCTGTACATGTTCTTGGGCAGGTAAGATGGACTTGTTCTTGTCACCATTAGTTATGAGGATAAGGATAAGGTAACAGCGTGTGAAAAATATGGTATTTCTTATATTTCTCATGTAGGGGGAAACACAAGGCCCTGCTTAGGCCGCGTACACACGGTCGTTCCAAACCAATGAGAATGGGCCATTTCCATGGGTTCACCGCTGAAGTGGCCTGATGGTCTGAGGTGCGTACACACCATCGTTCCAAAAACCGATCAGGTCAGAACGCGGTGACGTCAAACACACGACGTGCTGAATAAAACGAAGTTCAATGCTTCCAAGCATGCGTCGACTTGATTCTGAGCCTGCGCGGGTTTTGAACCTGATGCTTTTCTGTACTAACCATCGGTTTGGACCGATCGGTCAGCGGTCCATCGGTTCGATTTAGAAGCATGTTTTAACATTTTGGACCGAAGGAAAACAGACCGATGGGCTATACACACCGTCCGGTTGGACCGATGAAACTGAACCTCGGTCCATTCTCATCGGTTTTGTCCGACCGTGTGTACGCGGCCTCAGTGGTTCATTTGAAGAGGCTGAAATATTTTTCTATATTAATATTACAAAAAAAAAAGAAGAAATTACTTTAAACCACAAATATATGGCTTATAAAACAGATTGCAAAAAAAAAAAATTGAAAGATGGTTAGCAGAGTGGTCTATTATTTCTTGTTTCATACCCGGTCATGGTGAGCACATAATAAGAAACCACGGCGGTTGATTCCCAACTATTAGTAGAAACCTTCAACTTTCAGTGAGAGCTATCTATAACAGCTAGGAGCAGGGCTGGACTAGGACCAGGCAGGGCCGGCCCTACCATGGGACCCGATGGTACCATTGTACCAGGCAGCACTTTCAGGGGGGCAGCACATTTCCTGCCCGCACGCCATCCCATTCCACCAGCTCCACTCTCCACTCCACTGTGGGGCTAATTGCCGCCCGACCGCTCCTCCCGTTCCACTCTCCGCTCCACTGTGGGGTTAATTGCATGAATAGAGCCATAACAGGTCCTTTTTATACTCCTATATACATGTATAGAGCCATGATAGGTCCACTTTAGTTATCATGATATAAAATAATGGATGTGGGGGCATTTTGGTGGGCGTAATTTTTTTTGGGGGGGGGGGCAGCATTTTTTTATTCTTGGTACCAGGCAGCACAATGTCTTGGGCCGGCACTGGGACCAGGGCTGGACTAGGACCAAAATGTGGCCCTGGACTTCATCCAGACCGGCTCACTTTAATTTTGCAAATAAGCACAAAAACAGTATATAAACTATACACAATTGCGCAAAAAAAATGTAAGTAAAAACATTCCACTGTAAGTATAAACAGCTTCTTTTTTTTTTTTTTTTAAACTCTTTATTTCGAGAAAAAGATGCATTCCAACATGGGTGGAGCTGTATGGGAATGGAAATAGTGATTTCAATGCAGATTGGGATAGATAGAAATGGCTATAGATGGGATTAGGGGCTCCTCCTCCTACTGAACACTAAATATAATTTTAATCATCAAAAAAATGTAAATCATAAAACAATTTAAATAAAATTATCACTGATGTGAACTCAAATGTTGAAGATCTGCAGAGTTTTCCTAATTGTATAAAAGTTATTGGGCATAGGACAGAACATATATCTGTCCTCCAAGTTTTACAACTTTTGTTTTTCAGTATGAAAATATACTCCTCACTCACCTCTTTTATTATTTTACTTATTCTGCTCTGTATTTTTCTCGTCCTTCTCATATCACTGCGTGATTTGGGAGGGGTAACGTCATGCAAGAACATTGCTACAGCCTCATTGGCTGGAAATTCAGAAATTGGCATTGCTGCACAGCCATTGACTGCCTTTCAGTAATGCAGCTGCGCTGAGGCTGAGTCAGGTTGCGCACTGTAAAGTGACATTATGGGCAGTGCAGATGACAGGTATATCCCATACCGGCCAGTCAGACACAACCCGCCCCCCACCGGCTGGCCAACCCCAATGGCCACCCAAGTCACCCCCTTTACTGACCATTAGCCATTCTACTTTATTTCTCTTGCAGGCAGAACAGCTGTGCTCAAATTAATGGCTGTGCGAGCCCCATACAGGCTGTCACTGAAACAGCCCACTGGAAAACTCCTAGTAGCCCCGATGGCCAGTACATGCCTGGCTAGGAGCATAACCAACTAACCTACAAACCTCTATATATATAGCAGTTGTACAAAAGTCTTACTAAAGTAAAAATATACAAATATTTTACTCACTCTACCTCTCTTCTTTACCACTATTCAGAGAAGATATCAACTGCACACAGTGCATTATTTTCAGAAAATCAGACGTATGACATACTTGCATTGCAAGAAAGAGTAGTAAACTCCAAGCATTGTGTATCACTGTAAAGTATGATACAGTTCCTACAAATGTAATGAGTAGGGATGAGCCTTAGGTTTGGGTCAAGCATAAGATCGAGGTTAATCCATCCCATTTACAATTTACAGGAATGCTGAACTTATGAGTGATTTTACAATGGCAAAAATTACCAATAGTGAATTTTCTTTTCCTGGCTTTCTTGGGTGTGCTGGGGAGTTGTCTCTTTCAGAAGCAGTTAAATTTGCTAGCATTGCATGTTAAACAATTGTTTATGAAAAGAAAAAAATGCAAATACAGGATTTTTCTGTGCATTTACCTGCAAGTTATTGGCAGACTCTCTTTAAAACAGCTCTATTTTATGTAGTGAAAAGAGCAGTGATAGGATGAAGAGGTGCAACAGTAGAGAAACAGAGTAATGAATCAAATTAAGATTTTTTTTTAACTTCATGTTGATTCTTTTGTCCTTTTGTTCTTAGAACTTAAACTACACTGCCACACTCTGTATGCAAAACAGAATAGATTGTGAGAGAAAGCACTCCTACATTCCCAAGTATATAAACAAATTGTTGTAAGGCGTTTTATAGGACATATTCCTTGTTCAAAACAGTGATATAAATACTATACTCTTCTTCCAAAGAAAAATTACTTAAAGCTGAGACATAGGCAACCCACTAAAAACACAGATATAATACATAAATAAGAGCTGTTTCAATTGTCAAATAATTTGTATTTCAGTCAATCCAGTTCCCAATTTTACACAGCCTGGCCACACTGCAAAGCTCTACATATGAGTAGAGGAAACCTAACTCAACGGAGTTCCTGCACTTTTTTCACAGCAGGAACTCGGTTCCCTTTGCAGGACTAGAGCAGCCGAGAGCAGCCGAGCTGCCCGAGCCAATCCTTCACTAAGCAGCCATGCCCAGCTCGAGTCACAGTCAGGGGCAGGCGAACCTTAGTAATCCTTTATGTTACTGGCCGCTTCCTGTATATGGATTCATCAGGGAGTGTTCCGTCACTTCCTCGATGCCGCAATGTCTCCTGGGAGCTTCTGTCATTGTTTCCAGGAGACATTGCGGAGGTCTTCCGCGAGTTATCGCGGGATTTAGAAAGAATACCCGCACACTACCCGATGAATCCATAAACAGGAAGCGCCCAGTAACATAAAGGATTACTAAGGTACAGTGGATCGAAAAAAACAAAAACATACGGTTTAGTAATTATGCATATGAGCGTATCATTTTTATTTTTTTTTGGTGAGGGAGTGGATCTTGGGTGGGAGTTCCCACACTTTTTTCCCCAGGACTTGACCCCTGGACTGCTAGTGGCTAATACTAACTCTAATTCAGGTAATTTCACTGAGTGTTTAAAGTCACAACTCTGCCACACAGGAGAAATCAGGGAAGAAGACCTGATTTTATTATGCTGCAGTTCAGTAACATGGCACACGTAGAAAAGCCATTAGTAAACAGGTGAAAGCAGCATCAACCAGCTTAATCCAAAGCTTTGGATGAAACTGGTTGAAGCTGCTTTTATCTGATTACTAATGGCATTGCTAGGTGTGCGGTATTTGGGACCTTTCTCTATGCATATCCACAGTATTTGAGGAGTTAGACGGACTCCTGGCCAGCCAGCACCCATTGGAGGAAACTCTGGATGGACTTAGAGGAGCTTGAGTGGAGGGAGACCTTAAAGTGGATGTAAACCCAAAATTTTTTATTTATTTTTTGCTGTCACAATGTAGAGTAAAATATTTCCTATCATCTGTGCCTAGTCTTGCCACAAAGAGTTAATCCAGCTCTGAGCAATCCTCTTTTATTGGTCAGTGAAATTAAACGGACTTACAGAGAAAAACCTTAGTCCGTTCCGCCCCCTTGCTGTGAGGGACAGGTTATTTTCATATCTCATGCACTAGCCTGGAGACAGGCTTTATTTTTTAATTCCCACCCCCACTCCTTTTCTGAAGTCATGTGGTTACTTTTCTGGATTTTGACTGGATGTTAGTGATCATAGCAGAATTCAGCGTAAGGAATACACAGGACAAAATGCATGTTAACAAGGGGAGTGTAGAGGAGGGCGGGGAGTCTACCGACATCACGACTCCACCCACCGAGCTCCAGACAACAGATCTACCCACAGAATCTGCAGTTTTTCAGTTCTTATAACAGACAGAGGGGAGACATTTGACAGGTAAGGATACATACAGGAGACATCTATATCCTTATAGATCAGCACTATGGCAGTAGTTTAGAAAGGATGAGAGTGGGTTTACATCCACTTTAAGTTTCTTGAGGTTACAGTTCAGTAAGACTTAGGCCCCTTTCACATCTCGGCGGATCCGCCCTGTGAACCTCCGCTTGCTCAGTGGGGATCGCTCCATTGATCTCCGCTGAGCCGGCCGATGACAGGGCGGTCCCCGCACACTGTGCAGGGACTGCCCTGTCGTTTCTCCGCTCTCCCCTATGGGGAGATCGGATGAACACGGACCGTCTGTCCGTGTTCACCCGATCCGATCCGCCAGACGGATGGAAAAGTAGGTTTTTCCTCCGTCACACTTTGGCGGATCGGAGCGGATCGGAGCGAGTTGGATGTCAGCGGGCATGTCACCGCTGACATCCGCGGCTCCATCGAGGAGCTCGGAGCGCCCGTTTGGGTCCGCCCAAAAAACTTGCAGGCGGACCTGAACGGGCCGCCCATGTGAAAGAGCCCTTACAGGTCTTGTCCATCCTCTCGGCCTGTGACTGGACAGTAAAGAAAAGTACTGATAAGCTGATCTCTTTGGCACTCTCCTCATTTTAGCATGCATGTTTTTAGCACATGAGCTCGGCAGCACAACCAATTGGCTCCTTGTTGCTGTACAGGGGTTGCAAGAGCTGATACTGATTTAAATTGAGGTGCTTACATTGCTTACATTTAGATATATTTAATGACTTATTAATGAATACAAAGCTGCATTAGTCTCTGCCTTTTATATCTTCCTAGAGTTCAGTTTTATGAAAACAAAACTTAGTGTAAGGGAAATTTAGGAGGGTGTCCCTTGGGTTGTAAGCAGGTGGACATTCCTTTTTCCTTGTCCATTAGGTATATTGCATTAGAGTTCAGTAATTGTGAACTCTAGTCTGTGCTTTGGACATTTAGTCATTTTTTTGTAAATCTTTTCCATGTATTCCCAGATTTGTGCACAGACATATGCAATGCACGTGCAGAATTACTGTTTATCACTGTCATGTGTAATAACGACAATTCCAATGTCCCCTCATGTTCATGAGTAATTTAATGTACATTGGAGAAAACTGCAGACAATTTAAGCTAATGAAATAGATGATAATTAAGTGAAAGTGAGTTGTACCTTGGAACATTCCTCTGTATATTTTAACAAGTGCATCCACTAACTTAAAAAGTTAAATGTATTTCTATTTCTCAGGAGCTTTTTCACAAGCCTTTAGGGCATTTCAAGATTCATATTAATTGGCCACTGGTGCATAAAACTCACATTTTGCCTGTTTTTTCTTTCCATTGGGTAAGTGTATTCTTATATTTATTTTTAACCCTTATGAGTGCAAACTGCTAATCTTGTATTTCATGTTATTATGTTAACATGTGAACCAAAACAATGTACCATACTGAATAGGGTGACATTAAACAAAAATGTAATTCCATTACCATCAATCTTTTTGAGCAAATATTTTACAATGTTCCCTTACATTTGAAAATCTTAAAGCACATTTTTATCATCATATAATTTATATAGTCCTCAGTAACAGATGAGGTAATAAGAATTTTGATCCATTTAAAAAACACATGGTCAAGGTTTCGTCTTGTGAGAGTAGAGAAGCTGGTGAAGCCTGAGAAAATAGGTTTATTACATTGGTTGCTACAACATAGATTTATCTCTCACTTTCCATAAGGAGACAGCCAGCAGATTTTTAAAAATCCTTAATACTTAGCATACTCCATTTATGCACCTTTGAGGATCCTTAGCACTTCAACAGTCATATCCGCAACAAAGTCTTAAAATTCAAGGGCCCAATATGGGACTATATCATTATGTCCTTGTCCTTCCTTGTAACCCTAACAGCATATTTTGAACTCCCCCTCTACACCTCTTGAAGCAGCACAAGAGAACACCTGTTTTGCTGTAATTTACTTAATGTGACTAGACCAATAAAGAAGAAAAATAATAAGTAAGAAATTAGAAAAATAGGTCCAGGGGAGACATAAATAAAGGACACAAAGCTGTCATCACACCTTTCAACATCACATTTCACCCTCTCAGGAGACATCCACCTGTTTATAATTGTCCGCTATATATTTTTTTACCATAACAAGTTTATGGCCTACATAAGAATCAGAAGATGGACTTTTGAAAGAGCTATAAGGAGAATAGGAAATAAAGAAAAATGGGGAAAAAAAAACATTAAAGAGGCAGTGTACTGAAACTGACTTTGTAAAAATAGTACTAAAGATACATTTCACTAGCATTAAAAATGTTGTTTTGTTTTTGTTTTGAGAATCAGTATTAAATCACATCACACTAATTTTTTGCAGCCTCAGAAAATATAAACCAATACTCCATGCCACACAAAGTGGTTGTAGGGCTTGAACTATAAAAACAACCATATTATTTTATGGATAGGCAAACCCTCAAATTGGAAAGCACCTCATTCCATGAAATACACAAATGAATAGAGGGGAAAATGGGTACCTGAGAACCCTGGGATTATAAGACGGTGCTGATAAAGCGTGAAAGGACACAATAGTTTGAAAAGTAGAAAAGATTTTTTAATAAATTTATACATACAAATAATGAATAAATATTTTGAAAACAAAAGACCAACTGAAGTTTAGAACATAGACAGACTTCAGTGACGTAAAACAACTTGTTGCAGTTTTAGTTCGCTCAACATGTTTCGCTCGTTTGAGCTTCTTCAGGAGTGTTTAGAACTAACTGCAATGGATCAAAAAAGAATCAATATAAGACAGGTGGTCAACAGAACAGTGTTAGTAAATACATATATGCAGATTGATATGACACAGCATATTATTAGCTCTTAATAGTGTTATAATGATTGAATAGGGAATAAGTATAAACAATGTAACGATTCCAGAATTGGAGATATTTTGGCAGAAGGGAAGCGCAAAACAACTTACCTCAACATATACGGTTTTAAAATCAATTGCGTCTCACACGGATCAATCAGGATAGGTGAAAATCCTGATTAAAATGAGCCTGGAAAGGCACTTTCACAAGCGATGTGACATTCTGTCCCTAAACCATAATCAATAAAAAAGCCAAGAATAAATAAATGTTTAAAAGATATATTGGGAATTGGGAGAGTCTGAGAAAAGCACATCTCAAAAAAACAAAAAATTGATGATGGTTGTACCTTAACGGATTTAATATAGATGGCTGGATCAAGTAGCACAGAAAAAGTCCTAAATTGTAGCAATTGGACTGCATGGAAAAAGGCAACCACTGAAGAGCCTCCACTGTACTGGAAAATATTCCTCAGAATAGAGAGGTCCAGAGTTCCTGTTCAATGAACAGGAGTACAATCTAATGAAAAAGAAGACAAAGAAACAGGAATTGGTTTTCCCTATTGCTCTGGCATATTAAAAGTTAAATTGCCCAAAGGGACTAATCAATTGGATAGGGGCAATTCACTCCCCAAGATTGAGACATACCTTAGAGGGTTTGCAGGGTCCGTTGATCCAAAATCTGCAGCATTAAGCTGCTTGCTGCTTGTTCAGTTGTGGACTGACACTGCGGCTTGAACAGTCGCGCTTTAAATACCACACCAGAGCTGGCGCCAGCCAATAGCTTCCGCTCCAGCGGGGACATGTGACCTCCCATGTGATCGCTACACAGATCCTCCCATCTGAGCCAGCCGTTCATCAGATGTCAAGCTCTGTGGGCGTGCTCTCTTCTTTCACAGAATCAGGGACCATGTCAATCTAATCACCAAAAAAAAGATGGAAAGTCCCATTAGCCTTCATATGGGCATTCATCATAATTTCAACAGTTTGAAAATTAAATTCTTTGCCTTGGAGCATATTCCCCCTGGGGAAAGAGGTGGTGATTTTGACGGAATATTGTTACAGCGGGAGGCAAAGTGGATCCATTCAATGTCCGCTTTGCATTATCCTGGTTTAAATGAGGCTTTTAGCTTCAAACCTTTTTTATGATCAATTGTCATATCATTGTTATTTTAATGATGTTTTCTTTCTCTATTTATTATTATTTCTTCTTTCATCTCCTTTTTCTCCAGTTTCGTCTTGGTAATGTTGCCAAATAGGTATCATGTCTACTTAATATTGTGGGTTCTGTTTGCCTTGTCAATATTATCATTATGCATAATGTACTAACCAATAATGTCATTAGTAATATGGAGTTAACAATTCCTTTTATTTGGCAGCAGGGGGCGCAACCTCACCCTCATCAGGTCTTGATAGACTGATTTACATAATAGATTGCCTTTTCGGGTGAGGTACTGCCATTCCCCCCTCTTTAGCTGGTAACTGCATGGTCTGGAGACAAATCCTAGCTTGTCCCTTCTTTCAAATTAACTCTCTGAAGAGGGATTCTATCTTTTTGAACCATTTTTGAGCAATCCAGACTGGGGAGTTATGGAGAATATAGAGTAACTGCGGTAACCATAGCATCTTTATCAGGTTACATCGTCCCGCTATAGATAATGGTAGTCTACACCAGGCATCTCTTTTATGTTCCCATTTAGACAAAAGAGGAATTAAGTTATTCTGGACAAAGCTATTAATGTCCCTCGTGATCCATATCCCAAGATATTTCATCATAGCTACAACTTTTAGCTGAGGGATTCCATGGGGTATCTGGGCATCGAGGGAGTCAATTGGCAGTAGTGCTGACTTTTCCCAATTAATGACCAGCCCGGAGCATAACCCAAACTCGCCCACTACTTTGATCACATTTTTTAACGAGGTTTCAACGTCTCCCAGAAAGAAGAGGACATCGTCCGCAAACAGTGCGATCTTATCCTCTATAATCTGTCTATGGAACCCTTGTATATTTTTAGTTTTCCTAATTTTAATAGCCAGTGGCTCCATCGCCAAGGCGAACAGTAAGGGAGAAAGGGGACAGCCCTGTCGCGTTCCTCTCTCTAGTTGAAACATTTCTGAAAATTCGTTGTTGATTTTAGTTTTTGCTCTTGGCTGGTTGTATAACAACTTCACCCAACTCATAAACCTGGGACCAAACCCGAATTTCTCTAAAACCTTCCATAGGTAGTCCCATTCCAGACTGTCAAAAGCCTTGGCAGCATCCAGGGCTAAGATGGCTCTGGAGCCCTCTCCTTCTGTTGGAATTTGCATATTCAGGAACACTCTCCTGATGTTGGCACTGGTTTACCTATTGGGAATATAGCCAGATTGGTCAGGATGTATAAGCGCTTGGATATACCGGTTAAGGCGTGTGGCTAGCACTTTGGCCAAGATCTTAGCATCAGTACATAGGAGAGAGATAGGACGATACGATGAGGCCTCTCTTGGATCCTTCCCCTCCTTATGCAAAACAATGATGGTAGCTTCTGTCATAGAGGTGGGAAGTATTCCCTGAGTCAATGCCCAATTTAGTGTCTTTAGGAGTTCTGGTAGCAGGATATCCCCATATCTTTTATAAATCTCTATTGGCATCCCATCTGGACCTGGTGATTTTTGAGTTGACATCCCCGCTACTGCATGTTTTAATTCTCTTAGAGTAATTGGCGTCTCCATGTTAATGTTTTCTTCCTCTGATAGGGTCGGGATGGTTAGTCCCTGGAAAAATGTTTCCAGTACTTCAGTCCCATCCCTTCTCTTGGAGCTATAAAGGGATACAAAGAATTCTCTAAAGGTATTTAATATCACGGTTTTATCAAAGGAGGTTTCACCGTTTGATAGATTAACTGCTGTAACAGTGGGGGGGGGGGGGCATTGGTTCTAATAAGCAGAGATAATAAACGCCCCACTCGCTCTCCCTCTCCAAACTGATTCTGTTTCTGGAAAATTTGTTTTCCCTCTGTTCTTTTTAATATAGTCATTTTGTATATTTGTTGTTTTTCTAGCCACTCTTTTAAGCTATGAGAGGTTGGGGTTTCAATGTATCTCTTCTCTGCCTGTAGCAACTGATTCCTTGTCTCACTCTCTCCCTCTCTGTTCTTCCTCTTAATTCCTGCTATCTTTTGGATTAGGAGGCCTCGGAGGTAGGCTTTTAGGGAGTCCCATACCACCCCCACTGATGCAGTTCCCTCATTTATCTGAATAAATTCTTTAAGAGCCGACATCACCATACTGTGATCACTCATTAGTTCGAGCCAATGAGGGCTAATTTTCCATTCTTTTGGGTACCATTTACCCCTAGTTTTTATTGTCAGCTCAATCGGCGAGTGATCAGATACTCCTCGTGGGCCATGTTCTATATTTATTACTAGTGATGCTGCCTCCTCATTACCCAGCGCCATGTCTATTCTGGATAAAGTGTGGTGAGTCTTCGAAAAACAGGAGTATTGACGTTCCTGCGGATAACGCATACGCCAAATATCACATAGTCCTACTTCATCCAAAAATAGCGCTAGTCGGTTCTCTCCTTTTGTTTTAGGTCTATTTCCTGGTGGGAACCTATCCTGGGTCCTATCTAACACTTCATTAAAATCGCCTATAATAACTATCGGTGTTCCTGGTTTGTCCAATGTAAACTCAATCAATTTATGCAAAACTTCAAATTTAAATGGGGGGGTAATATAAACGCTAGCTATCACAAATGGTTTATTTTTAATTAGGCAAAATAAAAAAACAAACCTTCCCTGATCGTCTACCCTGCTCTCTCTACAGGAGAATACCAACCCCTTCCCTACCAGTATGCTTACTCCCCTAGAATAGGATGAGTGATACGAGTGGTAAATGGCCTGGAATTTTGAACCGCTCAACTGTGTAGCTGTACTTGCAGTTAAGTGTGTCTCCTGCAGACAGAGCAGACCGGCACCTCCTCCCCCCAACATATCCAAAATAATTGCTCTCTTGGTTGGGTCCCTCATTCCCCGCACATTAAGGAATTTTATACAGAACGTCTTATCTACCATGTGTTATTATTAAGTTTGATAAAGTTTTGTAAAAATTAGGGTGTAATTACCCATTTCACCATATCTTAAAACGAAAAAATAATAAAAACAATCTAAGTAGGGAAATTGCAATTGTGAGTAGTGTCAGCAAGCAGTTAATAGTGGTGTGAAACCCAACCATTTCACCCCTCCCCCCCTCCCCCTCTCTCCCTAATACATCCCTCCCTCTTTTCCCGCCCCCCGCGCCACCCCCTCCCTCCCTTGGCCCTCCTGGGCCTCCCCTAGGGGCTCTTCCTGTGACCTCCACACTCCACACCATTGTTGGGACCTCCCAACTACCATACCTCCCTATACAAACCACAACCATACTGTCCTCCCCTCACCCCCCCCCCTCTAACATTATTGCAGTGCCTCTTACTTTCTCCCCTCTCCTCGTCTCATTTTGTGAAGTTTAAGTGCTGATAATTTATGTTAAGAAAATGATTCCCTGTGTTCTATACATATTTAAAAGTGCATTAAATAACCGAAAAAAGAAGAAAAGGAAAAAAAAATAAAAAATTTACAAAAAAGTCCAAGTTCCTTTCTTTCTCTCTCTCTTTCTTCCTCCACTTCACCTCCTCTCTGTGGGTCATAGGTCTTTCTTATTGTCCTCAAGCCACTTTGCAGTACTTGCCGGCGAATCAAAAAAAAAGGTTCCACCCAATGCAGAGACTCGCAGGCGGGCTGGATAAAGCAAGGCATAAGTAAGACCGTGTTTTTGAAGAGTTCGCTTAATTGAAATAAATTCAGCTCTACGCCTCTGCAGATCGGGAGAGAAATCCTGATAAAGCGAGATTTTAGCCCCGTTATATAAAATCTCCCCTTTTTCTCTAGCCTTCCGCAGTATAGTGACTTTGTCGTTATAGTTAAATATTTTGACTAGGAGTGGTCTAGGGCGCTCACTTGGTAAACGTGGTTTAAAGGGAACCCGGTGGGCACGTTCAATGCCAAAAAAGGATGAAAAAGATGTGGCACCAAAAGTCTCTCTAAACCAGTCCTCGAGAAAGGCAATGGGGTTAGTTCCCTCGCTCCGCTCCGGCATACCAATAATTCTAACATTATTTCTGCGGCTTCTATTTTCCAGGTCGTCAATCTTCACCCCCTGTATGTCCATTTGTTTCTTTAACCCTGCAATTTCCTGTTTAAGCGGGAGTATATCATCCTCAACTGTACTTAGTCTTTCCTCTAGTATAGATGTTCTTTCCATGGTTTTAGTCAACTTGTCACCCATTAAACATAGGTCATCTCTGATACCTTTCAATTGGGTCTCTAGGCCTGTTATTGAATCCCTGCAGGAGTTAATGGCCTGCAGGAGATCTCTCAAGGTGGGTTCCCCCTCGCTTCCTGTTGTGCCCCCTTCCATAATTTTTTTGGGTAAGCTGGCCGATTTTACTGCTGTGTTCCTTACTGCGTTTTCCGTGTAATCTTTTCCTCCCCCAACCCCTTTGGTATTTTCAGTTTTTGTAAGGGGTTCAACTATTGATTTAATCGTCGTCGCGCCCCTACTTCTCCGGTCCGAGGGTGCTCCTGCTTGCGCAATCTGCAATTGGGCCGCCTTAGATGGTGATAAAGAGGTTCGAGCAAAGCGATCAAGTTTTACTACAGCTGTTGCAGATATTGCTGAGAAAGCTAATGCGCTTGCCTGGCTTTTTGCAGACCGTGTACCTGACCTTTGGACATATTAGGAAAGACAAAAATACGTACGGGAAGCGACTTGCCTCCCCCACTACGGGGCTACAGCTGTATTAATAAATCAATAAATCGATGAAGATTTAAGTTTGAGAAAAAAAAAAAGAGGAAAAGGGGCAGGGGAGTCTCGGTTCCGATTATCCAATGATAATCAAGGGGGTAATAATAAAGGTAATATTCACCAAGTCGCGGGAGCGAGCACAACTTTCCTTTCCCCCTATCCTTTTCCACATGAGTTGGAGCGAGCGTTGTTGATACGCCTCTATTGTATACTGCGATATTGCAGTGGTAATCACCCAAGGTCGTTAAAAAATAGGAGCCTTTTCATTTAAGCCAATTTTAGGATCAAAGTCAGTGAATAAAGTAGATAATATCTAGAAAGGCAGTGTGTCACCTGGGTCTCTTTGTTTCTTCTCTGGAACTTATTCTATGATCAATTTATGTGGTTTATGTTATACAGTTTAGTATGCATTTATTTATGCTGGGTTACTCACTTTCTTGTCCCAGGCTCACCTCCATTGAGTAGGTTAAACAATTATAGATGTCATCCTCATAAATTTGCTGCAGCGCTCTTTTGCTCCTCTGCTCTCTTGAGCAATATTTTTCACTATTATACACGTCTTCTTCCTATACCGAGATCAGAGATGCAATGCAGGGTCCATGAGGGAAACTCACCGAGCCAGCCCCTGAACTCAAGCACGATCTCCGGGGTTTCAGTGAGAGATGCAATGCAGGGTCTATGAGGGAAACTCACCGAGCCAGCTCCTGAACTCAAGCGCGATCTCCGGCGGCATCAGTGAGAGATGCAATGCAGGGTCTATGAGGGAAACTCGCCGAGCCAGCTCCTGAACTCAAGCGCGAGCTCCGGGGCTTCAGTGAGAGATACGGGGACAAATTCAGTCAGCGCCTGGCTCCCCGGCTTGAGTGCGCGGTGATTCGCTGGGCCGGTCACGTGTTCCCAGCAGCTGACCGCAGTCCTCCAATCAGAAGCTCTCACCTCAGGTCTGCAAGCGGAACTCCACGGACCTCCAGGGGAAACTCTCCAATCTACGAGGGTTCAAGGAGACACACGGGGGAGACTCGGGGACATCCCCGTCCAGCACGCCCCTCCGTCACAGGTACGATTACTTCCTCAGCTACAGCGTTAGGCAGGTTGAGACAAACGAGACAAACGAGCAGCGCAAGCAGGCAGGTGATTAAACGACATGTTCCGATGCTTGGGGTAGGGAGGGTAGGGGAGGCTTCTCACATCTCACCGCATCTCACCGCACCTCACATCCACACCTCACACTGCACACCTGTCACGTACCTGATGGGAGACTGAGATGACGAGGTCGGCCTCTCTTGTATCTCCCGCCCTGGCACCGCTGGAGATGAAACAGAGGACACCGAGGGACAGGAGGAACACGAGTGCCTGCAGATGAAGACTCCGACAGCAGTAGCGGGAGGTGCGACCCGGGATGAGTAGGAGGCACTCCGCGGGAGCAGCGACACTGGATATCAGAAGAGGTGTAGTTCCTGGAAGACTTGTAGCAGGAAGTTGCAGGAAGTCGCAGGAGCAAGTCGCAGACACTGGGGGGTTGCCAGGGCTCAGCACAGGAAGCAGATGCAGGGTCATACAGAAAGCCGGGTCAAGTGGAAGGCGGGCAGCGAGGTACCAAGCAGCAGGCGGTAGCAGCGTCAGGTGAATAGCCAGGATCAGAAACCAGTAGTCAGGGAATAACAGAGTTCAGGAACGGGGTCAGGGCAAGCCAGGTTCAGCAACAGGAGATCAGCAAGGTAACAGCAAGATTCAGGGTATCAGGGTACAAGCTGAAGACCAGTCAGCACTGCCTGATGGTCAGAGCTCTCTTTAAATAGGCATCAGGAAGGATCTTCCTGTCACATGATGAGCCTATGGCTCCCATTTCATCTACTGGCAAGATTGCCACTACTTCTCCGGTTCCCAAGAATTTTCTTCCGGACCGTAGCCCTTCCATTTGATTAGAAACTGGGTTTGACCCCTTCTCTTCCTGCAATCCAGAACGGTTTCGACCACAAATTCCTCGTTTCCTTCGACAAGCACAGGGGCTGGGGCTTCGGGTTCACGATCAGGGAAGGGGTTAGCAATGGATCGTTTCAAGAGGGAGACGTGAAACACTGGGTGAATCCTCAAACTTCCCGGCAGGCTAAGCTCAAAGGCAACAGCATTAATCCTCTTCTTAACAGGAAATGGGCCAATGTACCTGGGTCCTAATTTCTTAGAGGGGCAAGCCAACTTTAAATTTGCAGTGGAAAGCAACACTTTATCTCCTGGTTGAAGGTCAAGGTTACCTCTCCTCCTCCTATCGAAGAACCTTTTGTTGCTTTCTTGGGCTTTAGTGATGGTTTCCTGCAAGAGTTGGTTGTTGGACCTCCAGAAGTCCAGACGATCCTGTACTGCTGGGACTGAGGATTCCTGGGGAACATCAGACAAAAAGGATGGGTGGAACCCATAGTTAGCAAAAAAGGGGGTTTGTTTGATTGCAGAATGAATAGAGTTATTGTATGCAAACTCTGCTAACGGCAAGAGAGAGGCCCAGTCATCTTGTGCGAATGATGAAAAACAACGCAGATACTGCTCCGGAGTCTGGTTTGTCCTCTCTGTTTGCCCATTAGTCTGAGGATGATAGGCAGAGGACAAACAGTGTTTAATGCCCAGAGCTTCACATAGGGACTTCCAAAATCGGGATGTAAATTGCACCCCACGGTCAGAGGTGATGTTAGCAGGAATGCCGTGTAGGCGTACAACTTCTCTGATAAAGGAAGAGGCAGTTTCCGCTGCAGAAGGGGTACCTTTCAGGGGCACAAAGTGGGCCATCTTAGATAGCCGATCCACAATTACAAAAATGGTGGTAAACCCTTCGGAAGGGGGTAACTCGACAATGAAGTCCATAGAGATCATAGACCACAATTTGTCAGGAACAGGAAGGGGTTCCAATAGGCCCCAATTCTTAGCCCTATCAGACTTATTCCGAAGGCACGTTGTGCAAGATTTAACATAGTCCCTGCAGTTTTGCAACAAGTGGGGCCACCAGAAGGAGCGCAGGACCAAATTTGAGGTCTTATAGGCTCCAAAGTGCCCTGCCAAGGGATGGTCATGGCACATGTAAAGAACTGCCGTTCGTAGGTGCTCAGGAACAAAAATTTGCTCACCGTGGTAGTAGAGCCCTTCCTTACATTGAAGATGGAGTTCCAGAGGTGGAGGATGGTTCTGGACTGCTGACTTGATTTGCGAGATGAGATCACTCTGTAACAAAAGAAAATTTTTAGCAGGCAAAATGGTATCAGGTTCAGGAGGAACCTCAGTGTCTTGGAACATACGGGAAAGGGCGTCTGGCTTCCCGTTCTTAGACCCTGGCCGATAAGTAATATGGAAGCAGAATCTTGCAAAAAAGAGAGCCCATCTAGCCTGGCGGGGTCTTAGTCTCTTGGCTGTTCTTAAATACTCAAGATTTTTGTGATCAGTGAACACAAGAATAGGATGGGCCGCTCCTTCGAGAAGATAGCGCCATTCTTCCAGGGCAGACTTAATAGCGAGTAATTCCCGATCACCAACGTCATAGTTCCTTTCCGAGGTACTTAGTTTCCTAGAAAAGAAGGCAACAGGGTGAAGTAGGGACTTTGTCCCCAGTCGTTGAGACAATATGGCTCCCACAGCAATTTCGGAGGCATCAACCTCAAGAACATAGGGCAAAGCAGGATCAGGATGTCTCAAGATGGGTGCAGAAGTAAAAAGGCCCTTCAATTTTTCAAAAGCAGCTTGAGCCTCTAAAGTCCATGAGAAGGTTGTGTGTGATCTGGTTAATTGTGTGATGGGAGATATGATACCTGAAAAGTTCTTGATGAATTTCCTGTAAAAGTTGGAGAATCCCACAAACCGTTGTACAGATTTTTTATCAGTCGGGGCTGGCCATTCGAGAACTGCAGAGACCTTTTGGGGGTCCATAGCAATCCCATCTGCGGAGATAACAAGACCCAGGAACTGAATGGTGGACTTCTCGAACTCACATTTTTCTGCTTTGGCATAAAGATGGTGTTTCCTTAGTCTGTCTAGTACCTTCTTAACATGGACTCAATGACGCTCAAGGGAAGTGGAGAACACCAATATGTCATCTAAGTAAACGATGGTAAACACATCAAGAAAGTCCCGAAACACATCGTTCACAAAGTGCTGGAAGGTCGCTGGCGCGTTACAAAGCCCAAAGGGCATCACCAGGTACTCAAAGTGCCCAAAACGAGACCTAAAGGCCGTCTTCCACTCATCCCCTTCTCTGATTCTGATCAGGTTATATGCCCCTCTTAGATCCAACTTGGAGAAAACACGTGCTTCACGCAGTCTCTGAAACAACTCAGGGATGAGGGGTAGAGGGTATCGATTTTTAATGGTAACCTTATTTAAGTCCCGATAATCGATACAAGGCCGAAGCGTGTGATCTTTCTTTTCAACAAAGAATATCCCCGCTCCGGCAGGGGAAGAAGAAGGCTGGATAAAACCCTTGTCAAGGTTTTCGTTGATATACTTCTGTAATTCCTCAAGTTCAAGTTCAGAAAGGGGATAAATTCTGCCAAAGGGGATCTCAGCGCCAGGTAGCAGTTCAATAGGACAGTCGTATGGTCTGTGAGGAGGGAGAGTGTCGGCATTCTTTTTATTGAAAACATCTAGGTATTCATGATAGACGGAAGGCACAAGTTTAGCAGTCTCAGGATCCACAGTGATGCAGAGGAATGGTTCACCCGGGCTGGGCGTGTGAGGAAAACAGTGTTTCTTGCAATAATCAGAAGAGAAAGACACCTCCCCAGAGGACCAGTTGATGAGAGGATTGTGTGCCTTCAGCCAGGGTTGCCCTAGGATAACTGGGAACAGAGGGGATGTGATGACATCCAGACGTAGGAGTTCATGATGCCCAGAAGCAGTGGAACAGGGAATAAGTGCAGTCTCAAGAGTGACGGGTCCCGATTTAATACCTGAACCATCCGCTAGATGAACTAAAAAGCTGTTTTTCTTGGCGCACAATGGCAGTTCATGCATGGTAGCGAAGGAAGAGTCTACAAAACAGCTACAAGCCCCAGAATCCACAATAGCGGGGACAGTAAGGATCTTTCCTGAAAACTGGAGAGAAATTGGTAGTGAGGTGTGGTTCTGGCCCAGGCTTGGAGAAGCAACCATCTGGGATGGAGGAGAGGGTCTCCTACGGTGTCTTCGAGGACAAGACTGAAGGAAATGGCCTTCATCGCCACAGTAGAGGCAGAGTCTATTATGATAACGCCGAGATCGTTCTTGCTGAGTCAGAGGAGATCTCGGAAAACTGGCAGGCGGAACCTTCTGGGTGTCTTTCGGCATAGCTGCGGAGGAGGCGGGTAAAGGAAGTTTGGAATGAACAGGCAACAAGTGGGAATTCAACGCTTTTTCAGACTGTCTTTCCCGCAGACGACGGTCAATCTGTATAGCAAGAAGAATCAGGTCATTCAAGGAAGAAGGTGTGTCCACCCTGGCTAGCTCATCCTTGATAGCTTCCGACAAGCCGAGACGAAAATGGAAACATAAGGCAGAATTGTCCCATTTGGTATCAGCGCTCCATAAGCGAAAGTCCGATACATAGTCCTCAACGGGCCTGGAGCCCTGTTGCAGGTGACTCAGAGTAGCTTCCGCTGTGTGATGACGGAAAGGGTCAGCATATAGTTGAGCCATGGCCGCAAAAAAGGAGTTCACGGAAGCCAAGACAGGATCATGTTGCTCTCGAAGCCGGTGGGCCCAAGCCTGGGGTTCATCCAGCAATAAGGAGATAAGGAATCCCACTTTAACTTCTTCCGTAGAGAAGGTGCGGGGTAGCAGAGAGAAGTAAAGTTCACAGGCACTTTGGAAAGTTCTGAATCTTTTACGATCTCCAGAGAAACGTTCAGGTAGGGGCACTCTTGGCTCAGGGGAACAGGAAAGTTCAACATGGTTGCAAGTCACGGTTTGAGCAGCAGAATGCCTGATTCCCAAGTCCTCAGAGGTAGAAGCCAGGCTGGGTGCAAGCTGCAATTGGTCGTGAAGCTGAACAAAGTCCTTATGTAACCCTTGCACCGTTTGAGAGAGTGCGGTAACAGTCCGACAGAGGGTTTGTAGAAGAGAGACCTCCCTTTCAGACTCCATCACTGGCTGACTGGTACTGTCACGTACCTGATGGGAGACTGAGATGACGAGGTCGGCCTCTCTGTATCTCCCGCCCTGGCACCGCTGGAGATGAAACAGAGGACACCGAGGGACAGGAGGAACACGAGTGCCTGCAGATGAAGACTCCGACAGCAGTAGCGGGAGGTGCGAGCCGGGATGAGTAGGAGGCACTCCGCGGGAGCAGCGACACTGGATATCAGAAGAGGTGTAGTTCCTGGAAGACTTGTAGCAGGAAGTTGCAGGAAGTCGCAGGAGCAAGTCGCAGACACTGGGGGGTTGCCAGGGCTCAGCACAGGAAGCAGATGCAGGGTCATACAGAAAGCCGGGTCAAGTGGAAGGCGGGCAGCGAGGTACCAAGCAGCAGGCGGTAGCAGCGTCAGGTGAATAGCCAGGATCAGAAACCAGTAGTCAGGGAATAACAGAGTTCAGGAACGGGGTCAGGGCAAGCCAGGTTCAGCAACAGGAGATCAGCAAGGTAACAGCAAGATTCAGGGTATCAGGGTACAAGCTGAAGACCAGTCAGCACTGCCTGATGGTCAGAGCTCTCTTTAAATAGGCATCAGGAAGGATCTTCCTGTCACATGATGAGCCTATGGCTCCCATTTCATCTACTGGCAAGATTGCCACTACTTCTCCTACGGACATTTCCCTGACACTCCGTCCTTTCCTTACAACACCTCTCTCCATCCACCTGCATCCGGTCACGGTACATTCGCCCCTCATCAGGAGACTTTCTGGCACTGCTATCCTACTTACACAGCCTTAGGAGTGATGCCAGATTGCCTTTAATAAGGTTAATTTAAGATGTTTTTCTTTATAGCCGATTGGAGGGTGTTTTTTCACAAACTGATGTGCATTCATGATTTCATATTCTGTCCCCTAATTAAACCATAGGGACATGTAGGACCGCTTTGTTTTGTAATGGCGGGGCTGGATCCCTTTGTACCAGTGGTCCTATTATTTACCCCCCAGATTTTGTCTTCACTATGTCCCCCCTTTTTTCTTGGTCAGCTGTCCTCACATTCGCCGAGCTGCCGCTTGCAGCGGCAGCTATTATTCATTTAATAGGAAGTATGGGAATACTTCCCACATTCGACGTATAGCGTTGATTCAAACCAGGAGAGTGCACGCCCACAGAGCTTGACATCTGATGGACGGCTGGCTCAGATGGGAGGATCTGTGCAGCGATCACATGGGAGGTCACATGTCCCCGCTGGAGCGGACGCTATTGGCTGGCGCCCGCTCTGGTGTGATATTGAAAGCGCGGCTGTTCAAGCCGCAGTGTCAGTCCACAACTGAACAAGCAGCTTAATGCTGCAGATTTTGGATCAACGGACCCTGCAAACCCTCTAAGGTATGTCTCAATCTTGGGGAGTGAATTGCCCCTATCCAATTGATTAGTCCCTTTGGGCAATTTTAACTTTTAATATGCCAGAGCAATAGGGAAAACCAATTCCTGTTTCTCTGTCTTCTTTTTCATTAGATTGTACTCCTGTTCATTGAACAGGAACTCTGGATCTCTCTTTTCTGAGGAATATTTTCCAGTACAGTGGAGGCTCTTCAGTGGTTGCCTTTTTCCATGCAGTCCAATTGCTACAATTTAGGACTTTTTCTGTGCTACTTGATCCAGCCATCTATATTAAATCCTTTAAGGTACAACCATCATACATTTTTTGGTTTTTTGAGATGTGATTTTCTCAGACTCTCCCAATTCCCAATATTTCTTTTCAACATTTATTTATTCTTGGCTTTTTTATTGATTATGGTTTAGGGACAGAATGTCACATCGCTTGTGAAAGTGCCTTTCCAGGCTCATTTTAATCAGGATTTTCACCTATCCTGATTGATCCGTATGAGACGCAATTGATTTTAAAACCGTATATGTTGAGGTAAGTTGTTTTGCGCTTCCCTTCTGCCAAAATATCTCCAATTCTGGAATTGGTACATTGTTTATACTTATTCTCTATTCAATCATTATAACACTATTAAGAGCTAATAATATGCTGTGTCATATCAATCTGCATATATGTATTTACTAACACTGTTCTGTTGACCACCTGTCTTATATTGATTCTTTTTTGATCCATTGCAGTTAGTTCTAAACACTCCTGAAGAAGCTCAAACGAGCGAAACATGTTGAGCGAACTAAAACTGCAACAAGTTGTTCTACGTCACTGAAGTCTGTCTATGTTCTAAACTTCAGTTGGTCTTTTGTTTTCAAAATATTTATTCATTATTTGTATGTATAAATTTATTAAAAAATCTTTTCTACTTTTCAAACTATTGTGTCCTTTCACGCTTTATCAGCACCGTCTTATAATCCCAGGGTTCTCAGGTACCCATTTTCCCCTCTATTCATTTGTATAAAAACAACCACTTTGTGTCCACAATTACACTGGCTAATTATTAAGAAGTACAGTACACAGTTAAAGTGGATGTAAACCCGAATTATAATTTTTTTCATGTCACAATGTAGAGTATAATATTTCCTATCATCTGTACCCAGTCTTGCCACACAGAGTTAATCCAGCTTTTATTGTTCAGTGAAATAAAACAGACTTACAGAGAAAAACCTTAGTCTGTTCCGCCCCCTTGCTGTGAATGACAGGTTATTTACATATCGCGGCATTATTTCCCACCACCACTCCTTTTCTGAAGTCATGTGGTTACTTTTCTGGATTTTGACTGGATGTTAGTGATCATAGCAGAATTTAGTGTAAGAAATACAGAGGGAAAAATGCATGTTGACAAGGGGAGTGTAGAGGTGGGCGGGGAGTCTACTGACATCACGACTCCACCCACATAGCTCCAGACAACAGACCCACCCACAGAATCTGCAGTTTTTCAGTTCTTATAACAGACAGAGGGGAGACATTTGACAGGTAAGGATACATGCAGGAGGCATCTATATCCATATAGATCCGCACTGTGGCAGTAGTTTAGAAAGGATGAGAGTGGGGTTACATCCACTTTAAAAGAAATGCATTAAGTTGGAGACAGTGTGGCACATGCTTTTTTGTAGAGCATTTCTCCTTTTTGTCTTTGCAGCCCCCAAAAATTATAGTTGTTGCCCATTTAAAACCATTCAACATTCCGGTTGATTTTTTCTATATAATTATAGTGAAAGTTGTTTTTGGTAACAACTATAATTTTGTTTGAATTTTCTTTAATCTACTTTTAATGCATTAGCTGCATAATAAAAGTATATTTGGGTTTTGATGTTGCCAGATCCTCACCACGCTGTTTAGTCTGATGTTAAAAACTGTCCCCTTAATGTCATATAACGTCCGTCTCTTTCAGCAACACTAAAAATCAAATCAAGGAAATTCTGGAACAATGTGTCCCTTGAACTAAACTGAAAAATTGGGGTCAGAGTTAAAAAAAATCATCATCTTTAGGAAGCAGAATGTTGCACGTACAGTAGCAGCTAAAAGGGTGACATAACATTTCGACTGGTTTAAGTTTTTTTTTAGGTGACATCAAATTGTAGAGATTGTTGTCACAGTTAAAGGTGACACTAGCCATGTTAATTGTCATTGTGCCTTGCACAGAGAAATGCTCTTTAACAAAAGCAGTCAAAATACTGCACCCTTTAATATTGATTTACTAGTTGTTAAAAAACACATGAACTGAAAACATGTATTACAAAAAAAAAAAGAAAAATACACGTTTTTAAATGGAAATTAGATTGTTTAAATAACTTTCTGTTTATTTTTTACTTTATAATAAACAATAAAATTGAATCCCAGTGTACCATATAAAAGCCTTATATGTCCTTTAAACAGTGGGACAACATATTTAACTGCTTTCTGACCAGCCGCCGCCGTTTTACGGCGGCAGGTCGGCTCGGCTGCCCAAAATCACGTAATATTATGCGCCCCCTGCTTGCCCCTGGTCCTGCCACGATCACCGCCGGGCACCTGCGATCGCTCATTACAGAGCATGAACCGGGAGCTGTGTGTGTAAACACACATCTCCCGGTCCTTTTAGGGGGGGGAAATGACTGTTCGTCTGTTCATACAATGTATGAACAGCGATCTGTCATTTCCCCTAGTCAGTCCCACCCCCTTCAGTTAGAACACACCTAGAGAACATAATTAAACCCTTCCTCGCCCCCTAGTGTTAACCCCTTCCCTGCCAGTGGCATTTTTTCAGTAACCAATGTATTTTTATAGCACTGATTGCTATAAAAATGGCAATGGTCCCAAAAATGTGTCAAAAGTGTTTGAAGTGTCCGCCATAATGTCGCAGTATGAATAAAAATCACTGATCGCTGCCATTACTAGTAAAAAAAAAATATTACAGTAATTAAAATGCCATAAAACAATCCCCTATTTTGTAGACGCTATAACCTTTGCGCATACCAATTAATAAACGCTTATTGCGATTTTTTTTTACGGTTAAAAAATTTAGAAGAATACGTATCGGCCTAAACTGAGGAAAAAAATAGCTTTTTTTATATATTTTTGGGGGATATTTATTATAGCAAAAAGTAAAAAATATTATTATTTTTTTCAAAATTGTCGCTCTATTTTTGTTTATAGCGCAAAAAATTGAAAACGCAGAGGTGATCAAATACCACCAAAAGAAAGCTCTATTTGTGGGAAAAAAAGGATGACAATTTTGTTTGGGAGTCACGTCGCAAAAAGTGGCCCAGTCATTGACCAGTATAATGGTCCAGGGCTGAAGTGGTTAAGTAGACAAATTATTTAGTTATAATTAAGTTAAAGCGATTCTAAAGCTTCTTTAAAAAATTAAACATGTAATACCTACCTGCTCTGCGGTTTTGCACAGACCAGCCCCAAACCTCCTCTTCTGGGGGCATAGGGAATAGGGAATAGGGATGAGCTTCGTATTCGAGTCAAACTCATGTTCGACTTGAACATCGTATGTTCAATCGTTCGTCGAATTACAAACGTTTTGGGCCGTTCGTGCCAAATTCGAGTTACGATTCACAGCCCATAATTCACTGCGGCATCACAGTGCATTGCTGGCTGATGATTGGCCAAGCATGCACTATGACCCACATGCTTGGCCAATCACAGCTTGCAAAAAACAGAGAGCCATAATTGGCCAAAGCCAGGGTGGCCTTGGCCAATTATGGCTCAGGGGGTTTAGTACACTCCCCACACTATAAAAGGCCGCCTGCAGGTCGGCCTTGTGTAGTGTGTTGCGGTGGTTAAGAGAGAACAGAGAGAGACAGAGAGACAGCATTTTTTGCAGGTAGAGCAGGCAGGCAGGCAGGCAGGCTAGTCAGTTAAAGTTACAGGGGCAGATCCACGTACCTTTGCGACAGGCGCAGCGTATCTAAGATACACTACGCCGCCGTAACTTTATTCTTTTTTTTCAAATCCTCAAAGAATTCGCGCCATAAGTTACGGCGGCGGAGTGTGTATTTGGCGGCTTAATGGCGCAGAATTAAAATGGATGTAATGGGGGAGTGTTTTATGTTAATACGTCGTGACCCGATGTAAACAACGTTTTTTTTAAACTGCGCATGCTCCGTCCGTGGGGGTATTCCAGTGCGCATGCTCAAAATTAACCCGGAACAAGCCAATGCTCACGACGGTGACATCATTCTACGCAAATCCCTATTCGTGAACGACTTACACAAACGACGTAAAAAATTCAAAATTGTACGCGGGAACGCCGGCTATACTTAACATTGAGTACGCCTCATAACAGGAGCTTTAACTATACGCCAGAAAAAGCCGAACGCAAACGAGGTAAAAAAATGCGCCGGCCGGACGTACGTTCGTGGATCGCCGTAACTAGCTAATTTGCATACTCGACATGGAATTAGACGAAAACGCCACCTAGCGGCCGCCGAAAAATTGCAGTTTAGATCCGACGACGTACTAAGATGTACGCCAGTCGGATCTAGCCGTGATGCCGTCGTATCTTGTTTTAAGGATACAAAACAAAGATACGACGCGCAAAATTTTTAATTACGTGGCGTATCAAGAGATACGCCGGCGTAATATCTTTGTGGATCTGCCCCACAGTGTGTAGAGGATATATATGCATCCCAGGTGTTGTTTATATATTTATACACTGTATAGTTTAGCTAGATCAGCTCTTCCTAATTTACTGGCAGGCAGGTGATTGTGCTAGCTGCAGTATTCTCACGTGGTGTATTGCCTGTGTCCTCTGCACTGTGCACCATAAAACTATGTGGTGTGTGTACTGCCTTTGTCCTCTGTAGTTTGCACCTAAAGCTACTTGGTGTGTACTGCCCGTGTCCTCTGCAGTTTGCACCTAAAGTTACGTGGTGTGTACTGCCCGTTTCCTCTGCAGTTTGCACCTAAAGCTAGGTAATGTGTGTACTGCCTTTGACCTCTGCAGTTTGCACCTAAAGCTACATAGTGTGTGTACTGCCTTTGTCCTCTGCAGTTTGCACCTAAAGCTACTTGGTGTGTACTGCCCATGTCCTCTGCAGATTGCACCTAAAGCTACATAGTGTGTACTGCCCGTGTCCTCTGCAGTGTGCACCTAAAGATACCTGGTGTGTGTACTGTCTGTGTCTGTGCTATTTTTCTCAATGATTTTCATCCATATTGCAGGGACCAGACATTACATTAAAGCCGCAAGCAGTTTTAAATTACTTTTTTCTTATAGTAATCTCATTTTGTGCAGGGATAGTTCTAAACACGTGCCACTTCACAGGCATACTATAGACACCCAGCAGGTACAATATTTAAAGGAATTTTTCATTATTATTTTTTTTTATTTAAGCATCATTAAAATCACTGCTCCAGAAAAAACAACCGTTTTTAAAACTTTTTTTCCATTGATACATGTTCCCTGAGGCAAGACCCGGGTTCTCAAAGACGTTTTACGACAATAACTTGCATATTAGGCTTTAAAATTAGCACTTTTGAATTCAAACGTTCGAGTCCCATAGATGTCAATGGAGCTCTAAATGTTTGCGCGAACGGTCGGTCCGTTCGAAGGTTCTGGTGCAAACCAAACGGGGGGGGGGGGGTGTTCGGCTCATCCCAATTAGGGAAGTGCCCCCTTTAGCTATTAAGGCACTCATGTGGGCTCAATCCCAAACCACGCTGCCTGCTTTCACAGACTTATGCCGCGTACACACGGTCGTTTTTCGGCATGAAAAAAAAACGACATTTTTTAAAATGTCATTTAAAATGATCGTGTGTGGGCTTCACATCGTTTTTCGGCTTCTGAAAAACGACAAAAAAAGCGCAAATCGTCTTTTGCTAACAAGGAATCAGCTAAAAGCAGGCCAAAGGCGAATGGAACTTCCCCTTTAGAGTTCCGTCGTACGTGTTGTACGTCACCGCGCTTTGTTCATAATTTTTCAAAAACGATGGTGTGTGGGCAACGTCGTTTTTAATGATGAAGTTGGAAAAACTTCTTTTTTTTTCATGATGAAAAAATTTCTTTTTTTTTTTATGTCGAAAAATGACCGTGTGTATGCGGCATTAGACAGCGTGGCTTGGCCTGCCCCCACTTCCTCCTCACAGGATTTCATCAATAGCAGGAGCTGGTGGCTGTTGTCTCTCTGTCCTGTGAGGAGAGGAGAGAGAGAGTGGAGAGAACCACTTTAAAGCCCATCCCAGGGCAGAGGTAAATAATTCTCCCAGACACTTGTAATTTTTTTACATACATCTTTAAAACTCCTTTTTGCTCACTCATGTCTTTTGCTGGTGCCTCTTTTGAGAGCAGAGACTGAGGCATGTTCTTGCTGCTGCCTGGTCTCCTTCTTGAGATGGCACTACAGCACTGCAGTCTTATGAAACCTGTGAGAAAACCCAAATAACTTACCCACTCTCAGTCTAGAAAAGAGAAGGAACAGAACCCAACGAGACTACAAATTTCGGTAGGTAAAAGGTTGTTTTATTTTAAGTTTTTATTTTTTAACTAATATGGCGTTTAGTTGAGGTATGAGGAGTAAAGAGTAGGGGTGGGATAAGTCGATGCAACAATTTAAAGTGATGCAAATGAAGCTGGAAATGTAGGCATTAATGACATCTGTATCATATAGCGTAGCGCTTATCTTACAGTAAATAGCTTAGTGCAAATAATGTACAATTCATACTACTCAATCAGCAAATTGAATACATTTGTGAAAAAACACAAATAAATCAATATATAAAGTGTAAGGTCAATCTTCATAAAGTTCATTCATATACAGTCCATTCTAAAGAATACGTATTTATCAGAAGATTCCAACTTCCAGTGACTGTGTAATCCCACACACCACAATATCTTCAGTAATCCACCTCAGTGCCCTTCACCCCACCTCTGGGTGGTGTGAGGGGTTCGCTCGGTAGCGGGGTGTGTGACCCCTAGGATGGGTTCACCACACACTGAACTTATACAGACTGGCAATCAAAACGGTTGAAAACAAAGTTTCTGGTTTATTTTTCCATCTTGCTGGAAATCAATTGCAAGTATCCAAACAACATAAACAAAATCAAAACATAAAATAAATCCTAGCCACGCTGGGCGTCTACCTTCCACACAGGAACCTATCTATGAAGTCTAACACAGCCTAGCGCTGGATAGACAGTGCTGCTCATGCAGCAAACAATAGTCTTTTGGTTTTGTTATCACACAGCAAAAAAACAATGGTCTCCTCACCTCATCAGGCACTGCTCTCCTACTCCCACAGCCTTAGGAGTGATGCAGCAATTGAGTGGTAACCTTCTGGCTACTTATAAAGGCCTTGATTGCTTTATTATGAACAGCTGAAGTTATCCAAAGGCCTCTAGCCTTCCTCTGTCTATGTTTGTAGCCGACGCCCGATAATAATCTGTGTATCGTCTAAACAAGGCAGAAATGTATGTCCCGGCAGTGACAACACCCATAGATTTACCTGACTTCCTGTCACATACCCCCCCCTCTTGTTTCAACCCTAGGGTTGGGACACAGGCTGCTAGGCAGGCATGCACTCGGGACAACCCATCTGCATTCCCCATTTCAGCACCAGGACGATGCGTCACCACAAAACTAAATTCTTGGAGGGCCAGGAACCACCTATTTATCCTCCTATTGGTCTCTTTGTTCTGTGCCATCCACTTCAACGGGGCATGATCCGTCACCAGCTCAAACTGTCTACCCACAAGGTAGTACCGGAGAGAATCCAAAGCCCATTTCACCGCCAAACATTCTTTCTCAATGGTGGCATAATTCTCTTCATGGGCCTTCAACTTTCGGCTGAGGTACATAACAGGGTGTTCCTCCCCCTTGATAACCTGAGACAGTACAGCGCCTAAACCCACATCTGACGCATCTGTCTGAACCACAAAGTTCCGTGAGAAATCGGGCGAATTTAAAACTGGCTGACTACATAAGGCCTGTTTTAAAGCTTGAAAAGCCGTTTCTGCTTCGGGAGTCCATTTGGTCATTACAGACTCCTTCCCCTTTGTCAAATTGGTCAGGGGAACAGCCTGTGAGGCAAAATGGGGGATAAAGCGGCGATAGTAGCCCGCGATCCCCAAAAATGCACGAACCTGTTTCTTGTTGGTGGGACGTGGCCAATCCTGAATAGCCTCAACTTTGTTTATTTGGGGCCTAATTAGACCTCTTCCAATAGTATACCCCAGATACTTCGCCTCTTCCAGCCCAAGGGTACATTTTTTTGGATTAGCTGTAAATCCGGCTTTCCAGATGGAATCCAACACAGCCTGAACTTTTGGCAAGTGTGATTCCCAATCCTCACTGTGAATGACAACGTCATCGAGGTATGCAGCAGCATAGGCTCGATGAGGCCGAAGGGTCTTATCCATGACGCGTTGGAATGTGGCGGGAGCATTTTGTAACCCAAAAGGCATTCTCCGATATTGGAAAGATCCGTCTGGAGTTACAAATGCTGTTTTTTCCCTGGCCGACTTCGAGAGAGGAATTTGCCAATAACCCTTGGTAAGGTCTAACGTTGTCATGTACCGAGCAGTGCCTAGGCGATCAATCAGTTCATCTATGCGGGGCATGGGATAGGTGTCAAACTTAGTGATTTGATTAAGGCGGCGAAAGTCATTACAAAACCGCCAATTTCCATCGGGTTTGGGCACTAAGACAATGGGACTTGACCAATCACTATTTGACTCTTCTATCACCCCCAGCTCAAGCATTTGTTTTACTTCCTGGCGAATTGCCTCTCACCGGGCTTCTGGAATTCTATAGGGCTTCAACTTGACCTTATCCCCTGGGGTGGTGATAATGTCATGTTCAACTCCAGAGACCCAACCTGGCAGGTCTGAAAACTTCTCCTTATTACGGAGCACAAATTCTTTAACCTCCTGTTTCTGCGTTTTGGATAGAGTCTCCGCTATCCCAACTTCAGGGACAGTCCGGTCAAACGGAGCATAAACTCGGGCAGTCTCAGCGACCAAGGACTCTCTATCCTTCCATGGTTTCAGCAAGTTCACGTGATAGAGCTGCTCAGGTTTTCGTCTTCCTGGTTGGCTAATTTTATAATTCACCACTCCCACTTTTTCCAACACTTCATATGGACCCTGCCATTTGGCTAGGAATTTACTCTCGACCGTGGGGACCAACACCAACACCCTATCACCAGGTGCAAAGGAACGGACCTGGGCCCCACGATTGTAAACCCTTTGTTGAGCCAATTGGGCTTGGGCTATATGTTCCTTCACAATCGGCATCACTTGGGCAATTCTGTCCTGCATTTGGGCCACATGTTCAATCACACTTCGATGGGGTGAACTCTCACTCTCCCATGTTTCCCTGGCAATGTCCAGTAGGCCCCGAGGGTGCCTCCCATACAGTAGCTCAAACGGAGAGAACCCTGTGGACGATTGGGGAACCTCTCTTATTGCAAACATTAAATAAGGGAGCAGATAATCCCAATTCTTTCCGTCTTTATCCACCACCCTCCTCAACATTTGTTTTAAGGTTTTATTAAACCTCTCCACTAACCCGTCTGTGTGAGGGTGATATACGGATGTACGTAGTTGGGTCACTTTCAGGAGTTTACAAAGTTCTTTGGTCACCCTAGACATAAACGGGGTGCCCTGGTCAGTTAGGACTTCCTTAGGGAGACCCACACGGCTGAAAACCTGAAATAATTCTTTGGCAATTGTTTTAGCAGAGGTGTTTCGGAGAGGAATCGCTTCTGGGTACCGGGTGGCATAGTCCATTATTACCAAGATGTGCTGGTGCCCTCTAGTGGACTTCAACAAGGGGCCAACCAGGTCCATGGCGATCCTCTCAAAAGGGACCTCTATAATGGGCAGGGGTACCAACGGACTGCGGAAATGTGGCATTGGAGCAGTAATCTGACACACTGGACAGGAAGAGCAGTACAATTCCACTTCTTTAGTGATCCCAGGCAAATAAAACCTCTGGGTGATCCTCTCCCGGGTTTTTTCCGCTCCCAAATGTCCCCCAAGAATATGCCCATGGGCCAGTTCCAAAACCACCTTGCGGTACGGTTTAGGCACTACCAGTTGCTCAATGGTGTCATCTATCCTCTGTGACACTCTATATAACAGGTCCCTTTCAATAATAAAGTAAGGGAGGGCAACCCTCTCGTCAGGATTAACTAACTCCCCATCTACCTTCACTGCATTCTCTCGGGCTCTTAGCAATGTGGGGTCCCTTAATTGCTCAGTGACAAAGTTTTCTCTGTGCACCTCGAGGTCATCAAACCCTATTGGCCGCTGTTCCTCTTCTGAGGTAGCAGGCTCCTCCCTAGGGACTGGTGTTTCCCCTGCTAATACTGAGAATGGAAACTCAGGAGAATCCTCACAGTTAGAGGTTTCTGGAATAGATGGTTCAGACTCAGAAGAACCACCTACTGAGGAATCTGGGCAGTCCCAGAGTTCCCAGAATTTTGGGAAATCCCTTCCCACAATAGCGTCATGTGGCAGTTTGGGAACTAAACCTACCTGGTGACACAAGTTACCGAGAGAGGTTTCAAAGGAAACGGTAGTCACCGGATATTCTCGAGTGTCCCCATGTACACAAACTACCGCCATTTTCCTCGGATGTAAGGTTTTTCCTACCACTAGGTCACTTTTCACTAAGGTGACCAGGCTACCTGAATCCAACAATACCACAACATTTTTACCATCTAAGCACATTCTATATAACGGTTTCTTATTTCCCTTTACTGCAGTGCATGTGGTTGCAAAAAGGGACTGTCGTCTCTCGATAAGAAAGTCACATTGCATGGGTTCATCACCCGCTGGGCAAGCGGCTGCTACATGTCCCTCTTCATGACAACGGTAACAGATCAACCTTCTGGTCCTCTCCTGTGGGATGGGTCTTCCAGGCCGCTCTCGCCAAACATTAGCAGTAGTCCCGATAGTTCCTCTAGTTGCTCCTTGGTACCTCTCTCCACCCCTGTCCCTTGATGCAGTCTTACCTATAGGTGGGGACGGTCTGGTCTTGGGGTGAAAAGTCTGTGTGTCTCGGGTGGAAGAGGACAAACTCTCCGTTGTTAGGTACCTTTCGACCAGGTCTACCAGTTTGTCTGCAGTATCCGGACCACCATGGTTCACCCATTTCTGCAGGGTGTTAGGAAGAGACCTAAGAAATTTGTCCATGACTACTCGCTCCAAAATCTTTGGTCCGGACAGAGTTTCTGGCTGCAGCCACTTCTTAGCCAAATGGATAAGATCATACATCTGTGACCGAGGTGGCTTCCTCTGCTGGTAGCTCCAATTGTGGACCCGCTGGGCACGGACATCCAGGGTTACACCAAATCGTGCCAATATTTCCTCTTTTAATCGATCATAGTTCTTTGCGTCTGCAAGTTCCAAATCAAAATATGCCTTTTGGGCTTCTCCAGATAATAGGGGAGCCACTAGTCCAGCCCACCGGTCTTTAGGCCAATTCTCTCTTTCCGCTGCTCTCTCAAACGTGGTCAAAAACATCTCAGGGTCCTCATCTGCAGTCATCTTTGGCAATAAGTGTCGCACCTGAAAAGTCGGTACGTTACTGGCCTGACTCCCAGCCTCGGTCTGCTGTCTCTGAAGTTGTTTCACGATGGCCTCCATTTGCTGCTGGTGTCTCTGTTCCAAGCCTGCAATGCTTTCTTGGTGAGCTTGTTGTTGAGCTGCAATGCTCTCTTGGTGAGCCTGTTGTTGCTCTGCAATGCTCCGCTGCAAAGCTGCATTCGTCTGTTGTTGACTTGCATTTGCTAAAGCCAGCTGTTTCAGTATCTCCTCCATTTTTCACTTTAGTTGCCCGCGGCACTCCACCATATGTGAGGGGTTCGCTCGGTAGCGGGGTGTGTGACCCCTAGGATGGGTTCACCACACACTGAACTTATACAGACTGGCAATCAAAACGGTTGAAAACAAAGTTTCTGGTTTATTTTTCCATCTTGCTGGAAATCAATTGCAAGTATCCAAACAACATAAACAAAATCAAAACATAAAATAAATCCTAGCCACGCTGGGCGTCTACCTTCCACACAGGAACCTATCTATGAAGTCTAACACAGCCTAGCGCTGGATAGACAGTGCTGCTCATGCAGCAAACAATAGTCTTTTGGTTTTGTTATCACACAGCAAAAAAACAATGGTCTCCTCACCTCATCAGGCACTGCTCTCCTACTCCCACAGCCTTAGGAGTGATGCAGCAATTGAGTGGTAACCTTCTGGCTACTTATAAAGGCCTTGATTGCTTTATTATGAACAGCTGAAGTTATCCAAAGGCCTCTAGCCTTCCTCTGTCTATGTTTGTAGCCGACGCCCGATAATAATCTGTGTATCGTCTAAACAAGGCAGAAATGTATGTCCCGGCAGTGACAACACCCATAGATTTACCTGACTTCCTGTCACAGTGGCCTCTCACCTGCTCAAATGGACCTCACTTGTTAGTAAAGATTATACAAGCATTTTAATAAGAGTATGCAGGTACTCCTTTGCCGCTTCAGCAGCCTCGATCCTCAGTTCCACAGTATGATTACATAGATACAGGAGACAAAAGGAAGTTCCAATAGTGTATATCACTTAAATAAACTTTTATTAAAATAATCTGTGGACACTGGGGGTTATTTACTAAAGGCAAATCCACTTTGCACTTCAAGTGCAAACTACAAGTGCAAAGTGCACTTGAAATTGCACTGGAAGTTCACTTGGAAGTGAAATTGCTGTAGATCCGAGGGGGACAATCAAGGAAACTAAAAAACAGCTTTTTAGCTTGCACATGATTAGATAATGAAATCAGGTATGGCAAAGAATTGGGGGGCCTGGGGGGGGCAGAGAAGACCATGAACTGGGGGGGTGCAGAGGAGGCCCTGGACTGAGGGGGTGCAGAGGAGGCCCTTGAATGGGGGGTGCAGTGGAGGCCCTGGGCTGAGGGGGTGTGTGAAGGAGACACTGTAGGGTGTTCAGTGGAGGCCCTGTACTGGGGGTGCAGTGGGGGCCTTGGGCTCAGGGGGGGTGAGGAGGAGACACTAGGCTGGGGGGTGCAGAGGGGGCCCTGGACTGAGGGGGTGCAGAGGAGGTCCTAACCTGGGGGGGCAGAGTAGACCCTGTATTTTGGGGGTGCAGAGGAGGCCCTGGAATGGAGTGTTGCGAAAGAGGCCCTGGGCTGGGGAAGTGGTGCAGAGGAGGCCCTGGACTGTGGGGGTACAGAGGAGGCCCTAGATTGGGGGGGTGCAGCAGTGGCCCTGGACTTGGGGGTACAGCAGAGGCACTGGAGGAGGAGGGTGCAGAGGAGCCCCTGGACTAGAGAAGGATTGGTGTGGCAAAGACTCTGGATTAGGAGAGGAGGCCTTTGACTAGGAGAGGAGTACACAGGAGGCCCTGGACTGGGAAGTGCAGAGGAGGCCTTGGACTAAGGGATGCAGTGGAGGCTCTGGACTAGGAGGGGAGTACACAGGAGGCCCTGGACTGGGAAGTGCAGAGGAGGCCTTGGACTAAGGGATGCAGTGGAGGCTCTGGACTAGGAGGGGAGTACACAGGAGGCCCTGGACTGGGGGGTTGCAGAGGAGGCACTGGACTAGGAGGGGAGTACACCAGAGGCACTGGACTAGGGGGGAGGGTGCAGAGGAGGCTCTGGACTGTGTGATGCAGAGGAGGCCTTGAAGAGTAAGTTTACAAAATAACTAAGTGATCGGCAGTAGTTATAAAAAAAATCCTATACTTCTCTTTTAACCACTGAAGCCCCGTCCCATTTGGCTGGTCAAAGACCAGAGCACTTTTTGCGATTCGGCACTGCATTGCTTTAACTGACAATTACGCTGCCATGTGTTGTGGCTCCCAAACAAAATTTACGTCCTTTTTTCTCACAAATAGAGCTTTCTTTTGGTGGTATTTGATCACCTCTGCGTTTTTGATTTTTTGTGCTATAATCAAAAATAGAACGACAATTTTGAAAAAAAAGCAATATTTTTAACTTTTTGCTATAATAAATATCCCCCAAAAATATCTAAAAAAAAATTTTTTTAGGCCGATACGTATTCTTCTACATATTTTTGCTAAAAACATCGCAATAAGCGTTTATTGATTGGTTTGCGCAAAAGTTATCGTCTACAAAATAGGGGATAGTTTTATGGCATTTTTATTAATATTTTTTTTTTTACTAGTAATGGAGGCAAACAGCAATTTTTATTGTGACTGCGACATTATGGCGGACACCTCGGACACATTTGACTCCATTTTGGGGCCATTGTCATTGATCAGTGCTATAAAAATGCACTGATTACTGTAAAAATGACACTGGCAGTGAATGGGTTAACCAGTAGGGGGAGCTGAAGGGCTTAAGTGTGTCCTAGGGAGTGCTTCTAACTGTAGGGGGGATGGGCTGTGTGTGACATGACACTGATCACTGCTCCCGATTACAGGGAGCTGTGATCAGTGTCCTGTCACTAGGAAGAATGGGGAAACGCTTGTTTACATCAGCATTTCCCCGTTCTTCCTCTCCGTGAGACGGGTATCCTCAAGGACATCGAGTCCGCGGGACCCACGGTCGGACTTACTGAGCTTGTGGCGCACGCGCACCCACAAAGGGGACGTATATATACGTCGATCTGCCCACAGGAAGCATTGTGTCGACGTATATATGCGTGAGCCGGTTCTTAAGCAGTTAATTGCCCGACATCTCCTCTTTCCTGCTATCTGGCCCACATGACAATTAGGTCTCGTAGCATATGCCCTGTGTGATGGGCGTGCACCGCATGGGGATATTGGTATTCTGTGCATCCCTGTGCAGGCAGTCCAGTCAAAGTCAATTGGGACGCAGCAGTTGCATGGACATGCAAACAGATAGGGATGCATGTATCCGAACGCACAGTGTCTGCTTTCAGATCTGTGCCCCCATTTCTATAGGTGACGCTCTCTGGTGGATGAAGATGCAGCAAAAAGTAGCTCAGCATACAGGACCTGTCTCAGCTCCTGTCTGATTGAGCCCTTAGGGGAACTTATCAAAACTTGAGCAGACAGAATATGGAGTAGCTGTGCATGGCAACCAATCAGCTCATAGCTTTAATTTTCAAAGCTGAACAAGCTGAAGATAGAAGCGGGTGGGAGTGCAGCTTCTGAGGCCCCGTACACACGTCCGAGGAACTCGACATGCCAAACACATCGAGTTCCTCGTCGAGTTCAGTGTTGAAGCCGCCGAGGATCTCGGCGGGCCGACTTTCCTCATTGAACAACGAGGAAATAGAGAACATGTTCTCTATTCGGCCCGACGAGTTCCTCGTCGGCTTCCTCGCTGAAAAGTGTACACACGACCGAGTTTCTCGGCAGAATACAGCTCCGACCAAGTTTCTGGCTGAATTCTGCCGAGAAACTCGGTCGTGTGTACGGGGCCTTAGATGTCCCCATAGCAAGCTACCTGCTGTGGGGACACCCAGCAGGAGAAAGGAGCTAGGGGTTCTAGCAAGGGACCAAAGAAAAGGAGGATCGAGGCTGCTCTGTGAAAAACCATTACAAAGAGCAGGTAAGTATAACATGTTTGTTATTTAAAAACAAAAAAACAAAATGACCAGGCCCGGTTACCAGATATGCTAGCTATGCCATTGCATGGTGATCATATCCCCCTTAACCCCCCCCCCCCCCCCTAAGTATTTTACTAGCTTTACAAACTGCAGCTTGGCATTGCGTGCTAATATTAAATTGATGATTTCCTAGAACACCCAGATCCTTCTCAACCACCAAATCCCCCTACTGTTCTCCTAGAATGTATGATGTATGCATGTTTTTAGCCCTCAAATGCTTTACATTTATCAACATTAAACCTCCTTTGTCATATAAATGTCCAATTAAATAATGAATTGAGGTTGGTTTAGTTGGAGACATCTTGTAAGGACTATATTCCACTGAATACTTTGGTATCATCTGCAAATACTGAAATGGTACGCTATATAATTTATAAATAATAATGGTCCAAACACTGAACCTTTAGGTGTACCGCTTATAACCTTAAAGAAATCAGGGTATGAATCATTAATCACTACTCCTTGAATACAGTCTTTTAGACAGTTTTCTATCCATTTACAAATTTAATTAGTATATCAATATCTGTAGCCACTGTTTTGTCAAAATGTTTGCTTACCTCCTCAGAAAAAGAAATACGATTTGTTTGACAACTTTGGTCTTTCATTAATCTATGCTGACTATTGCTTAAAACATTTTTTTCTAGCAAAAACTCTTCTATATGTTTTTTTTTTATTAAACTCTCAAGTATCTTCTTGACTATAGAAGTTAAACTAAACACTATGGCCCGGATTCATATCGAATATACGCTACGCCGACGTAGCGCAGAGCGGCGAGCACAGTATTCTCAAAGCACTTGCTCCCTAATCTACGCTGGGTTCCCTCGGCGTAACTCTTCGTAAGTGGCAGTGGGTGTGAGCCATGCTAATGAGGCGTGACCCCATGTAAATGATGGGCCGAGCGCCATCAAGATACAAATAACGAACGGCGCATGCGCCGTCCCATGGACGCTTCCCAGTGCGCATGCTCATAATCACGTCGAAACAACTGCCTAAGTTACGTTGAATCACTGCCTACGACTTGAAAGTAACCTACGACTAGCCCTATTCACGTACTACGTAAACGACGTAAAAAACGACGGCTGTGTTCCCTAGTGCAGCCATTTGCATTGATGCTGCTGACTTACTCCTGCTTTGTGATTAGTAACGTTACGCTGGACGTACGACTTATGTAAACCGTGTATATTAATGCGCCAGGGACAAGTACGTTCGTGAATCGGTGTATCTCACTCATTTGCATATTCAAATCGTAAATCAATAGGAGCGCCCCTTGCGGCCAGCGTAAATATGCGCCCATGATACGACGGCGTAGGAAACTTACGTTGGCCGGATGAAGCCTATTTGCAGGCGTATCTTGCTTTCAGAGTCCGGCGCATAGATACGACGGCGCATATGTGCACTTACACGGCGTATCTCGAGATACGTCGGCGTAAGTGCTACGTGAATCCTGGCCTATGTAGTTACTTGGTAAAGGTTTTGATCCCTTTTTAAATATAGGCACCCAGTTGGCCATATACAAATCCAGTGGTTTTACACCAATTCTCAGAAAAATAAATAAATTAGAAACAATGGCTTAGAAATAACAGAGCTGAACTTGCTAAGGAACCGTAAATGTAAGCCATCTGGTCCGGGTGCTTAATTTACCTTTATTTTGTGTTTCTGGACTACATTATATACATTTTGAGCCATTGTGGATCCATTTGGGGCTATGTCAATACAATCACCAGGTAAGTACTAACTTTTGTTTTCTAATAAAAAAATATTTTGAAACTCAAAATGCTGCATAAATCAGATATTTAAAATGAAATCCATTTTAATTTCAGGCTGTTAACACTACAAAATGTTGAAATAAGTCAAGAATGCTGAGTACTGTACTTATGCAAAGCACTTTGGGCCAAATCCACAGCCAGCGGCGCAAAATACGTTTTTTCTAACTTATGTCATTTAAGTTACGGCGCCCTAAGTTGGTGTCGTAATTGCCGTATCCACAGCGCATTTGCGCCCAAAAGTGCGCCTGCCGTAACGTAAATACGGAGGCGTAAGGCGGGGTTATGGCAAGTGGGAAGGAAGTGGGCGTGCTTCATTGTAATGAGCCGTGACCCCATGCAAATGAAGGTCCGGCCGTACTGCGCATGCGCGCACGAATCTGCTGCTCACTGCGCATGTGCAGAACTTTGCTTGGCGCAATCAGTGAGATAGGTAAAAGGCCAAGTGTACTTAGTTTGAGGATCGCACTGTGCTTAACTAGCTCCAGTCAAACACACTTCATTTGCAAAAGTATTTCCCTGTGTTCCCTTCCATGAGCAATTTGCTTCTGCTCTTAGTTTGTCAGTGTTTGTTGGTAAGTTGTGTTTGATAGAGAAGTGTTGGAGGAGTAGTAGATAGTAGTTGTTGTTTGTTTGTGATAAGTGTAATTTTTGTTTGATTGTTTTTGGTAATTTTTTTGTTTGTTTTTTTTCTGCTTGGATTTTGTGTTTGGTTTTTGTGTGTTTGTATTTGACTTTGTAGTAGCTGTCTGTGTGTATTTTTGTGTATTTGTTTGGTGTGTATTTTTGTGTGTTTGTATTTGACTTTGTAGTAGCTGTCTGCTTGTGTGTGTATTTTTGTGTGTTTGTCCTGTTTGGCTTCTTGTTGCTGGGTGGTGTCTGTGATGGCCCCCAAACGCAGGAAGCTGAATTTTTCACATGTTGAAAAGCAAATCCTAGCCAGGTATGTCATACAATATGGAAGATATCTACATGGGCCTGATAGCCGGAACACCTCCCCGGCCCAAAGGAAGAGGATCTATGCCAAAATAACAGATCACATAAATGCGGCGGGGGGAGGGGAGACGAGGACCCCCGCTGGCATTAAGAAAAAGATCAATGATCTGAGGAGCGTGGTCCGCAATAAGGTGGCCAAGCTCACTGCGCATAGGAGGGGCACTGGAGGAGGGGGACCATGCCCCATCCGGCTGACTGAGGAGGAATGGGCAGTGGCCCGGTGTTTCGAGCCAGAGCAGGTGGTGGGCCTGCCTGGTTATCAGTCTGATGTTCCTGTGAGGCCAGGTAAGTTTTTTTTTTTGTTTTTTTTGGTGATTAGCATGTGTGGGTGGGGGAAGGGAACATGTGGCAAGTGTGTGGATCCTCAAACCTGTGATTGTTTGGTGTCTTCCACAGATGACCAGGAGATTGCTGGGCCATCAGGCCAGGCTGCTGCACCACCCCAAAGACAGGAGCCTGCTGAGGAGTCCCCAGGGGAGGGGAGTGGCCAAACCTCCCCTCATGAGGAGGCTGAGGGGGAGGAGGATGAGGGGGAGGAGGATGAGGGGGAGGAGGATGAGGGGGAGGAGGAAGAAGATCTCCAGATTGGCCGGGAAATCATTATTGCCACAGATCTGATGACCTTTGATGATACCCTTGAGGCTAGCCTTGAGGCTCCCCTTGAGGCTACCCCAGAGGCTCCCCTTGAGGCTACCCCAGAGGATCCCCTTGAGGCTACCCCAGAGGATCCCCCAGAGGCTGGCACCAGTCAGGCCACCATCAGGGGTAGCCCCTCCCACTCCTCCCACAACATGCCGCAACCCACAAGGGTCACTCTATCCCCTCCTACCTGGCCACAAGCCTCAGGGGCAGGCAGGATGGTGACCCAGGACACCAGGGTGGGGTCTGAGCATATGCCGGCCAGTCTGCTGAGGGACAATGCCAAGCAGACCCGCAGTCTGGGTGACATCAAAAAAACTATGGCCAAGATGGAGCACAGCCTGGATGTAATGAGGGAGTCACTCAGTGATGTGGCCACCAATTCATTGGGTGTCATCACCTGTTTGTGGTCCCTGCATACCGCCACAACAGGCGTGGGCCAGGAGGTGACTGCCCTCACCCGGGCTGTGCAGGACAACACCCGGGCTGTGCAGGAGAACACCCGGGCTGGCCAGGCCAATACGGCTGCCATCACTGCCTGCCTGACCAGGATAGCAGTGGCCTTGGAGGGCAGGCCAGCCGGAGGTCAGACACCAGGGGAGGCTCCTCCCTCCCCTGCTCACCCCCCCAATGAAGATACTCCCTCCCCTGCTCCCCCCCCCCAATGAAGATACTCCCTCCCCTGCTCCCCCCCCCAATGAAGATACTCCCTCCCCTGCTCCCCCCCCGTGAAGATCCTCCAGGTGGCCGTGCCCGTGGCCGTGCCCGTGCCCGTGCCCCTGCCCGTGGGCAGCCTAGACGGAGCACTCGCCGCCGGACTTAAATACCAGGGGTACTTTTTTTTTTTTTTTTTTTGATTTAAAACTTTTGGTTATTATACTGTACTTATGATTTGGTTTATGTGTGTGAATGATGTGTGAATGTGGGGGGGTGGCATTCCTGACAAAATAAGGGTGTCCCCCTCAGTTTTGGTGGAGAAGGGATCCCCAGGACCAGGGAAAAGTCATCCTAGGTTCCTGAATGGTGTATGAATGCACAGTGACATAATTGGAGCCGTGGCGGGGCGTTACTGCTCCCAAGTACCAAAGGGGGGGGGGGGGGTACTTGGATCTAATCCAATTCGATGTGCATGTGATGTGTTTGTGCTAGGGACCACAGTGGTGTGCATTCATGCATTCTCATTGTGACATAAATCAAGTGCGTTTCCAGAGACAAAAACATTCTCAATGTGTCATTAAACATGTGCGTTTACTGTGCAAAGCAACATTCTCATTGTCACATAATTCATGTGCGTTTGCAGTGAAAACAAATAATAACATTGTCACATAATTCATGTGCGTTTGCATCGAAAAAAAAAAAAAACATTGTGAAATTTTTTCTGGCCATTTACTGAGAAAATATGCCTTCTGCCAGGCGTCTCCTGGCTACTGTGCCCTCAGTAGACCGGGTAGAGTGGGCTAGGGGGGGATTGCCTGGGTGGGGGGTCAGGTCAGCACGTAAGTTAATCTCCAGTCCCCTTCTCGTTGCAAAGTTATGAAGAATGCAACAAGCCCCTATTATTTGGCACACAAAGTCTGGGGAATACAGCAGTGTACCCCCAGTCTTGTCCAGGCATCTGAAGCGGGACTTCAGCAGGCCAAAAGTACGCTCCACTACTGCCCGGGTGCGAATATGAGCCTCGTTGTAGCGTTGCTCTCCTGGGGTTTGGGGGTTCCGGAATGGGGTCATCATGTGAGGGCCCAGGGCATATCCAGAGTCACCTGGAAGGCAAAAGACAGGAGGATATTAGTCATGCATGTGCCCCATGTGATGTCTACATCATGGGGGGGACATACCTGACACACATGTCACTCACCAACCAGCCAGCTGTCTCCATACACGTTCTGCTCCAATTCACGTGCTATGTTGGTCTGCCTAAAGATGTAGCTGTCATGGCACGAACCTGGAAATTTGGCACACACATGCCAGATGAGGCCATGGGCATCCACGATTACCTGGACATTGATGGAATGCCAGTTTTTTCGATTCCTGAACAGGTGCTCTGTATCATGGGGGGGCTGTAGTGACACATGGGTACAGTCAATGGCCCCGATGGTCCGTGGGAATCGTGCAATCTGATAGAAATCAGCCATGCTCTTTATTCGCTGGTCCTCCTGGGTGGGCTTTTCAAATTGACTGCCCATGCGTCTCAGTATTGCAGGGACAACCTGGTGCACACACCTGCTCATCGAGGACTGTACCATCCCAGCCAGACCTCCACATGTTCTCTGAAAAGACCCAGTGGCCAGAAAATGCAGGGTGGCCATAACTTTAATATGAGCTGGCAGGGCATGGGATCGTTGGGTTGGGGTGTTCAGATCATCCTGCAGGATCCTGGTTAAGTCCAGGATGGCTTCCTGGTTTAATCTGAAGTGGCCAATGACCTCAGACGCAGTCATGCCAAAGAGATCTTGGCGTGGCCGGTAGATCCTCTCCTGTGCCCTCCTCCTCCTCCTCTGTGCCCTCCTCCTTCTCTGCGCCTGTAAAGTGGCGAGTGCCGTTATTATCATTGATGGCCCAGGCATTTTGGCAGTCACAATGAAGTGTTGGCAGCTATTCCTAAATCGTGTTGCTTCAGCAGACCTTTACAGGGCTGGTGTAAAATTAGGGCTGCTTTTATAAAGTCTAATTTTGCTCCAGAAAACTAACAGGTGCGCACAGGGCGTTATCTACGGCGCACAGGGCGTAATCTACGGCGCACACACTTAATTTTGAGGATCGCCCTATCTCCCTCATTTGCATCTTTGCCTATCAAATAAAGCGGCGTGACTAGCGTAATTTGCGTCAGAGGATGCGCCAGAGTAATTATTTTAAGTAGGACGGAAAAAACGGATTTTTCGTTTTGAGGATCGGGCGCAAAGATACGCGCGGAGTAAAATTAGAAATCTCGAGTTAAGTCGGCGCATCTGCTTTGTGGATTTGCCCCTTTATGTTTTGGGTAGAGTGGGGAAGGCATCCAGACAACTAGAAAAAGGTTAGCAATATGCTTTTCCTTTATGCCCCAAACCCCATATGGGGAATGCAGTGTGTATCCTCTGGGCTTTTTTTTTTTTTTTTTTTTCATCTAGTCATAAGTGTACCAGCAGTTTTACTGTGTTTGCCAGTAATTTGATATTGTTGGCAGGATCACTAGAAGTCAGCCTGGGCCATAACGAAGACAAACTTTCTGGGCCCCCAGCCACCTTCTTGCACTGACTCACTGTAATTAACACCAATGAAAAAATGTCATGAAATTTTAAATTACAAATATATAAATCATTCCTATACCATATTGAAAATTACTGCAAAATTATTAAACTAGAGTATATATCATATAAACCAGTCTATTTGAATTTCATATGAACAAAAAATGAATTTCATATACCTTTTCTTTCAAAAAGTTTTTATTAATATGAACATTGAGTTGAGACAGAAATAATTCACGATACTCATATGCAAATGTCACATCTTGAACAGTAGATAAAAAGATAACAAAATGGTACAGTCTAGCTAACAACTACATAGTTAGGTACACTTGCTGTCATCTTCGAGAAACGAACAAAAGCTTGAGAAGTGGAGGCCCCTGGAAGGCACCATTAATAGGAGCATACTATGACCTTGGGGGGCTCCCTCACTCGAGGTGACAGGCGAAGTGAGTCTGTAACATTTAGTAAGACCGACCAGAAAGTGAGGAACCTGTAATACCTTGAAAAAGTAATTTGGTTACAATTGTCTGTACAAGATGAACTCTACTAAAGAGTTAGTACGATAGAGGTAGAAGAGAAGAAAAAAAAGAGGTGAGAGGGAAGGGGCAAAGAAGCCAACCACCTGGAAGGTGTTGAAGAGGAACTGAGAGCCTAGGGTATTGTAATAATAGGGATCCCGACAAGTAGTGCCCAGGATTCCCAAATAGCTTCAAATTTGGATTCTTGGATCTAGAGTCTGTTATTATGCTGGATAATTTTTCTTGGGTCATAATACATAAAAAATACAGTGGCAGCTGCAAGGGAGACCCTGGGTTGCTTTCATGCTTTAGAGATAGTTATTTTGGCACCAGTCAGAATGAAGAGAATTCATTTACAGGTGTGTTTGTGAATCTTTGGAAAGTCGTCATTCAAGGGGGCGATGGTTGGGGTTCTAGGAAATTGCCTTTTTCGTGGGCATTCCCACCATATGTGGGACATGGTACCCTGAAGGTGGCATTCTCAGGCATTGTACACACGAGAGGATTTCCGCTGGAAACGGTCCGCCGGACCGTTTTCAGTGGATAAATCCTCTGGCGGATTTTGATCTGATGGCTGTACACACCATCAGATCAAAATCCCCGCGGAATACATCCGCGGTGACGTGCCGTGCCGTCGCCGCGACGATGACGCAGCGATGTGCGCGACCCTGGAAGGTAAATACTTCCACGCATGCATCGAATCATTACGACGCATGCGAGGGATGGGAGCGGACGGACTGATCCGGTGAGTCTGTACAGACGACCGGATCAGTCCGCTGGACTGGATTCCAGCGGATAGATTTCTTAGCATGCTAAGAAATTTTTATCCGCTGAAAATCCGTCGGCTGGATTTTTATCTGCCTGAAAATGTCCGCTAGGCCGTACACATGACCGGATCTATCTGCTGGAACTGATCCGCGGATCAATCCCAGCGGATCGATCCGGTCGTGTGTACGGGGCCTCAGACGCAAAGGGGATTCGCTGTTGGGAAGATGGCTGTGAGCTTAGAAGGAGTTAAATACCATCTAGACATTACCTTGAGGTTAGCCTCGATTAGGGAAATGTTTAATAAGCCGGCATAAGAACTAGAGTGGACCCTCTGCCACTTTTCAATATTCCATTTTATCTGAAGTTTATCTTCCCAGGCTGACATGTAAGAGGATTTGTCAGTCGGGTTGGCAAGAGACTGGTAGATTACAGAGATTTCAAGCTAAGCTCCCCTAGCTGACTGAACCATTGTTCAAAGGCTGTAAGGGAGGGAAGATTTGGTTTGTTGGTCCAAATTTTGTTAAAAAAATGGGTAATTTGTCTGTGTCTTAATCTTTCCGAGTTCGGTAGTTCCAGAGTGCTCACACAGTAGCTCAAGGAAAGAGGACCCATGGAATTAAAGAAATTACCTATCTGGTACATTCCCTTGTCCAACCACCACCTAAATTACCTAATGTCTAAACCTGGAGGAAATTCGGGGTTGTGGAAAATGTGTGTTAGTGGGTGGTAATTCGAGGTCAGGGAGGTTGAGGGTCTTAATTTTTCCCATCGGTCAAGGGCCTTGGATAGGATGGGAGATAAAATTGGCAGTCGATCCTTGGGGGGAACCCAGAGGAGAAAGTCCAGAGTGAAGGATGCAACTGCCTGTCTTTCAAGTTGGATCCAGTCTGGTTTTTAAAATTTACAATAAACTGTAGACTATGCTAATCTAGCTGATTGGATATACCATAGAAGGTTGGGTAGACCTAGTCCTCCTTTAAGTTAAGGCTGGAATAAGGTTTTTCATGGAGTCCTGCAGCACGAGCCACCCCAGACAAATTTAACTTTTTTGCTTTAGAGGGGTCTTAAGTGGTCCTTCCTGACCAAAATGGGGAGGGTTCGGAACAAGTACAGCAGTCTAGGGAGGAGCGTCATCTTAATTGAATGAATTTTGCCTAGCCAGAATAGTTCCCCTCTAGACTAGTTTTTCAAGCCTGATTTAAGTTTTTTGTAAATAGGGGGGATAGTTGGCAGAGTATAGGTTTTCGATTTTGACAGTAGGGGTTATTCCCAGATATCTGATGGATGAGTTACTCCAAGCAAACTCAAACACATTTTCAAGGGGAGGGACCTCTTCTGGGGAAAGTGATACTTTGAGGGCCTGAGATTTAGAATGGTTGACTAGAAGATCTCTGTGAAATCTTTAAAAACTTTGCACAAGTTGGGGAGAGAAGTCAAGGGAGACATGATGAACATGAGGATGTCTATTGTTTGCAATAGACATGAGGATGTCTATTGCAAACAAGGCCCATTTGTGGGTCTGAAGAACACAGGAAACCCCTTGTATATTTGAGTTGTGTCGAATGGCCACCACAAGTGATTAAATTGCAAAAATAAGGGGGGAGACAAGGCATCCCTATCTAGTTCCCCTGGAGATGGTTATAGGAGGTGAGTAATTGCCCTGGATATGGATCATTGCTTTTGGGGAGGAATATAGAGCATGAAGTATACCCATTATTCATTGGCCGAAACCTCAGTGTATAAATACTGTAAAAATGTATAGCCACTCAACGGAATCAAATGCCTTGTGTAAGTCGAGAGAGAGAGTATTATTCCTTTCTGTTTAGGACCTTTATCCCATTTAGGTGGAAGAATGGAGATTACATCTATGGCCCTTCTGGTCTGGTCCGAGCCCTGTCTGCCTGGGATGAATATCACCTGTTCCTTATGAATGTAGTGACCTATAAAAGAGGCTAGATGGTTGGCTAAAATCTTTGTTAGTATCTTCAGGTCATTGTTAATGAGGGATATGGTTCTATATTTGCCATGTCTTCCAGATTTTTGTCTGGTTTGGGGAGCACCGGGATGTAGGCTGTGTTTAATGCGGAATCTAGGGAGTTGCCTTTAGTTTTCTGGTTGAAGAATTTGGCCATGAATGGGGCTAAGGTTGCTTAAGGCCTTGTAATATGAGACCACGAGGCCATCTGGACCTGGAGCGGATCCCCTTTTTAGGTCCTTGATAACCTCCAGATTCTCTTCGACTGTAAAGGAGGCTTCTAGCAATTTTCTATGAGTAGGGGAGAGGTGTGGCAAAGGGAGGTCCTTTATGAAGTCAGAGAACCTAGGTCCTATGTGCCTGGATTTTGAGCTGTAAATATTGGAGTAGAACTCATGGAAAGCCTCAAGTATCTAGTTTTGGTTGGTGATGGGGGGGCACCCCTGGACTCTGAGTTTGGGAATGGTGTGAGATCTAAATCGGGGAGAAAGTTTGGAAGCTAACATAAAGCCTATACGGTCTTTCTGGGCGTAGAACTTAGCTCCACTCCAGCAGATTTGTTTTTCTGCTTTAGCCATAAGGGCCAAATTAAGCTCTAGTCTGGCCTTGTCTAAATGTGGTAAGGATTCTTTTGTTGGGTGTTTCTTATGCTCTTTTTTCCTTGTTGAAAATGCCTGCTCAAGGTTTGCAATGGTTGATCGACGCTTCCTTTTAAATTGAGTTGCTACCTGAACAATTTTGCCCCTAATTGTTACTTTATGAGCCGCCTATAAAGACTCCGGGGAGATGTTATCCACATCATTTAGCACAAAATATTCCATGAGGGAATTCCCAATAATTTGGGTTTGAATTGGGTCACTTTGAATTGATTAGTTTAGACACCAGTGTGAGAGAGGACTACTATCAAGTGGTCTTAGAGGGGGGTATCTAATATGGTGGAGCTATGTGCAGAAGGGATAAGGTTAGGGGACATCAGAATATGGTCAATTCATGATTGGTGGGGGCTTGAGAAATGGGTATTATCACGTTTGCCAGGGTTCGGTTCCCTCCAAGCGTCAACTAGATTGTGGGAGTGTTAAATTTTAGATATCCTAAGACTGGCCTTCGTTGGGGAGTGAGTCGGGCTGAGAGGGGGTTGGATTTATCTAACCCTTGGGTGAAGGCTATGTTGGAATCCCCACCGAATATCACCATCCCCTCTAGATGTGGGAGTAACGTTTTGAAGAGTAATTGAGTATAGGTGGCCCTCGATTGCGCCCTCGACCAAGATAAATCTCCCCTCTGGGTCCCTGAGATCTGACTGCTAGGCAAAATTACTGTTTTTGGAGAAGGATAGCTACCCCCCTGGTTCTGTCCTCTGCGTTTGCTAGGTAGAAAGTGCAGTAGTTGGTGTGCAATAATTTGGGACTGTATCAAACTGGGAAGTGGGTCTCTTGGAGCAAAACAATGTCCAGCTTTCAAGAGCTTAATTTGGGAATTTAGCCCCTTGGTATTGTGTGAGGCAATCCTGAGAGGTGGAGATGTGGTATGTAGGTCAGCCATGGGGAATCAGGGGGGGAATTCTAAGGTAGCTACCGTCACTTACCCTCTGTCCTTTTTTTTTGATTAGGGCTGGTCGAGCCGCTAAAAAGGGATCACTCCGGGGTGAGGATGGTAAAAGATTCCATTCCAGGAGATTGGCTAGGAGAAAATAATTAGAGCTAGAAGGAGAGGAGAAACCAATGGAGCAAAGGAGGAGGGTCTGTAGAGAGAACCTCCTTGGATTGACAGGTATGTGTCCGTTTGCAAAAATTGGGGCAGCTGAGGTCCCCGAGATGCTTAAGATGGAATTCTGCTGAAAGGGGCATCGAAACAGTGGTCTCTTGACCATGAGGATCTTAGCTTGGGACAACCGTTTCCAGGTATATCCAAGTCCCCTAATATTGTACGGGCCAGGGGGAGCGTGGTCGATATTTGACCATATCCTTCTTTGCTTGGTGAAACTGTCTGTATCCTGATATAAGCTGCCGGGCAGACTCATTCTGAAATCTGTCTGTATGGTGACTGAAGGAAGTTCGAGTCCCCTGGCTGGGCTAGAGGGAAGAGTCCCTGAAACTGCAATGGAAAGAGAGATTGAGGATCCAACTTTTGTCTACCAAAGTGTAACTAGAGCATGAGGCCATCTCGTTGGAATGTTGTTCAGTAAGCAAGCGATATACAGTAGATCCATAGTCAGTGTCCGATGCCCATGCCAGGAGCGTGAAGTTCAGGGAAGGTAGGAGCTAAAGCTCAAACTACGGATTGAGCACCAAATGAAATTGATGGTTAAGGGAGTCATATAGACGTGGTGGTGGGAAGGGCTATGAGGCCCTGATGCCCTTTGATTAAGGAGACCTTGTGTCAGTGGTTTTCTTACTCTTGGCTTTGTTTCAGACTGGGAAAACTGGGCTGGCAGGGAGAGGATCTTTGGAGGTTCTGCTCGCTGAGTTAGTAAAATCCATTGCCGATTCTTGTGTGATTAGTTTAAGGATCAGCATGGTTCTTTCCCCGTCAGGGAAGTCTTTGAAGGCATATATTTTTTGCCCTTAAAGGTAAATTTTCAAGCAAACGGTAATCCCCACCAATTATTCATTTCCTTTTGGGAAAGAATATTCAGGAGGGGTTTGAGGGATATTTGGATTTTTTTTTTTTATCAAATACTTTTATTCATTTTTTTTCACAAAACAATACAATCAATACAACATAAAATCAATATACAGACTAACATCTAAGGTCTCGGTATGTACCCCTTCGATTAAAAAAGAAGAAAAGACAAATATAAACACTGTGTCTTCTTCTACCACTACTACATTCTACTACTGGATTTCTCCATCACATTCTGCCCCAGGGCCGATCCTTCCCTTTCCATCTCCATGGGAAATGCCAATACCCACAGTGAGTTAGGGGGGGGGGAGGGACATAGGGAAAGAGAGAGAGAAAGAGGAGACAGCGGGAGAGGGGAGAGACAGAACGAGAGGAAGAGGGAGGAGAAAAGAAAAAAAAAAGGGGGGGACACTTTCCCCTGTGAAGACCAAATGAGAGACATTAAGTCCCTCTAAAATATAGTGAGATATGTAGGGGTTAATTCCCCTAATTGTGTATTTACTTAAATATATAATAACAAGAATGAATTATGAAGAACAAGAAGAGAAGAAAAGGGAAAAAATAGTTAAACTATAGGGGTTAATTCCCCTTATTGTGTATTTACTTAGGTGTACAAAAAAAAAAAAAAGGGGGAACACTTTCCCCTGTGAAGACCAAATGAGAAACATTAAGTCCCTCTAAAATATAGTGAGATATGTAGGGGTTAATTCCCCTAATTGTGTATTTACTTAAATATATAATAACAAGAGTGAATTATGAAGAACAAGAAGAGAAGAAAAGGGAAAAATAGTTAAACTATAGGGGTTAATTCCCCTTATTGTGTATTTACTTAGGTGTAAAAAAAAAAAAAAAAAAAAAGGGGGAACACTTTCCCCTGTGAAGACCAAATGAGAAACATTAAGTCCTACTAAAATATAGTGAAATATGTAGGGGTTAATTCCCCTAATTGTGTATTTACTTAAATATATAATAACAAGAGTGAATTATGAAGAGCACGAAGAGGAGAAAAAGGAAAAATGATTAAACTATAGGGGTTAATTCCCCTTATTGTGTATTTACTTAGGTGTACATAAACAAATAAAGAAAAAAAAAAAAAAAATTAAATATATACTACCCCATGAGAAAGAAAATAAACTAAAGGCAGTTTCTTCTAAAAAATAAAAAACACGAAATCTTACTGAAATATAGTGAGGAGTAGGGGTTAATTCCCCTTAATGTGTATTTACTTAAGTGCGCCAAAACACGATGGGATTGTGAAGAAAAGGGAGTTCATCTAAAATACTAGTGAAAAGTAGAGGGGTTAATTCCCCTTATTGTGTATTTACTTAAATATAAAAAAATAAGAGGGGAGAAAAGAGAAAAAAAAAAAAAGAAAAAAGGGGAAAAACAAATAAGAGGGGGGGGACAGGAGGTTTCCCACCAACAGTCTCCCCTATTCCCCTCCAGACTCTCCTCCCCCCCCTCCCCCCAGCCCTGAAATCCCTCCATCTCCTCCAGATCATTTCATATCTTAGCCCAGACTCTACCTTAAAGGACCACAGCTCCTCCATCACTTTCATTTTATCAATTTCTTGGAGCCATTCCCCTATCGTGGGTGCTTTTTTTTCCCTCCAGTTCCTAGGTATTAGTGCCTTGGCTCCGTTCAAAAGAAACGGGACCAAGGAACCTCTATACTTTTTCCTGGACATACTTGTAGTGTGAAACAAACATTCCCATGGGTCATATCTTATCGCATATCCACTGATTTTTTTTATCAGTCCTAATATCTCCCGCCAATATACCTGTATGAGGGGGCATTGCCACCATATGTGGGCATGTGTTCCCTCCATCCCACACTATCTCCAGCATAAGGGGGAGGCCTCACTATTCATTCTATGCAATTTAATCGGTACGTAGTACCATTTAGTGAGTAACTTATAATTAGTTTCTTTTACTTTTGCATCCATCGTAGTAGCCTGGACATATTCTAATACCTGTCTCTTCTTCTTATTGGATATGGTTTGATTAAGTTCTTTTTCCCAGCTTTCTATTATTTTCAATTTCCCTAAATCTATCTTGGTTGTCAACATCTTGTAGATACTTGATATTCCCCCTTTCCCAGATTCTCCTTGGGTCATAAGTTTTTCCCATTGATTTAATTCATTCATAGCTCGCAAGGGCTTCGACAGAGTGCTAACAAAATGTTGGACTTGTCTGTGTCTCCACCTGTCCCCTGGGTACTGTCCATATTTCTCTTGGAGTTCTCCCACCGAACAAACTTCATTTCCTTTTAATAAATCCTTCAATCTTGGGGTATCTGAGGTTGACCACCTCCGGTACCATCCCCCCTCCTTACCCGGTGGAAAGTAGTCCGTACCTGTTAATGGCAGCAGCGGGCTATTATAGGGCAATTTATTTTTCTTACAGACCTTATCCCATATTCTAAAAGTTTCTTTTGTTATTACAGGCGTATCCAGGGGTAAACCCCTATATTGCCTCGGTACCCATATTATATTCCCTAGCTCTTTTTTACTTAGACTTTCTTCAACTTCTACCCATTTTTTTTTGCTTCCACCCTCACCCTGCACCCAGTCTGTAATCCTCCTCATTACCGCTGCCTCATAGTACCTTCTGAAATCCGGCATCTGTATTCCTCCTTCCTCTTTGGGTCTAATCAGAGTCTCAACTGCTATACGCGGCTTTTTACCCCTCCATATGAAACCTCCTATTATCTTTTCCAAGATTTTAAAATATGTTTCTGGGATTTTTATAGGGAGTGTTTGAAAGATATAAAGAACTTTCGGCAAAATCATCATTTTTATAGTACTCACCCTTCCCCACCATGATACTCTGTCTATACTATATCCCTTTAAATCTGATCTTACTTTATTCAATAATAGTATATAATTGTCCTCATAGAAATATCTTTCCATGCTGGACAAGTATACACCTAAATATTTCATCCTCCTTTGCTTCCATTTAAATTAGGGTTGTCCCGATACCACTTTTTTAGGACCGAGTACAAGTACCGATACTTTTTTTCAAGTAGTCGCCGATACCGAATACCGATACTTTTTTTAAATGTGTCCCCAAATGCAGCCATGTCCCCCCCATATGCAGCCATGTCCCCCACATATGCAGCCATGTCCCTCTAGCCATGTCCCTCACATATGCAGCCATGTCCCTCTAGCCATGTCCCTCACATATGCAGCAATGTCCCTCTAGCCATGTCCCTCACATATGCAGCCATGTCCCTCTAGCCATGTCCCTCACATATGCAGCCATGTCCCTCACATATTCAGCAATGTCCCTCTAGCCATGTCCCTCACATATGCAGCAATGTCCCTCTAGCCATGTCCCTCACATATGCAGCAATGTCCCTCTAGCCATGTCCCTCGATGCGGCGGCGCGATGCGGCGGCAGCGGCGGGGGGGAAAGGGGGGGAAGTATTCTATTTAGGTATCGGGGGTATTTGCGTGAGTACGAGTACTCCCGCAAATACTCGGTATCGGTCCCGATACCGATACTGGTATCGGTATCTGGACAACCCTAATTTAAATGGATATAGCCCCTCAAGTTCCCTACGATCCTGTGGGCTTAATGATATACTTAATATCTCCGTTTTATCTTTATTAATTTTAAGATTAGAGATCTCCCCATACAGTTCATATTCCATCATTATTTTAGGCAGTGTCTCCCTGGGGTTCGATACGAATAGCATCATGTCATCCGCAAATGCGGATATCTTATGCTCCCTTCTCTCTAGTTTTATCCCTTCTATATCCTGATTCATGCGGATTGTTTCCAGTAAAGGCTCCAATGAAAGGACGAATAGGAGAGGCGAAAGCGGACACCCCTGCCGGGTCCCATTACCCAGTGAAAAGCTATCCGATAGGGTGCCATTCACCCTCACCTGAGCAGAAGGTTCCGAATAAAGAGCCCCTATCCACCTGAGCATACTTGAACCAAATCCTATATGGGATAGGTTTGCTAACATAAATTCCCATTCTAACCTGTCAAACGCCTTTTCGGCATCTAATGACAGGAATACTACTGGTTCTTTGTTCTTTTTGGCTTTCTGTAACAAAAATATAACTCTTAAAATGTTTTCTCTCGTTTCTCTCCCGGGTACAAACCCTGCTTGATCATTATCTATAAGGCCTATTAAGAGCGGTCTTATCCTCTCAGCAAGAATTTTTGAATACATTTTTATATCCACATTTATTAAAGAAATTGGCCTATAGCTGGCACACAAGGAGGGGTCCTTATCTTCCTTCCCTATCAAAGTTATGTGAGCATTCAGAGCCTCCTTACGCATTGCCATACCCCCCCCTATTGAGTTCATGTACTTCTGGAAAAATGGTACTAGTATCCCCCCAAACCTTTTATAATATAATGATGTAAACCCGTCAGGGCCGGGGCTCTTCCCCATTTTGATACTCTTAATCACTTGATTTATTTCCTCTTTTGTTATTTCTTTTTCTAAGTCATTTATTACTTCCTCTGCTAGGCCAGGGGTCTTAATCTTTTCTAGATATTGTTTAATTTTCCCCCTTCTATTCTGAACTTCTATATCCCCTTGCCCCTTGTTGACATTATATAGGTTTTGGTAATAATCATAAAATATTTTAGTTATCTCGCTAGTAGAATGTCTCATTTCTCCATTTCTATCTTTTATTTTCAGGATAGAGTTCTGTATGTTTCTTGGTTTTATGGTCCTTGCCAACAGTCTCCCCGGTTTATTACCAAGGGCATAAAATTTGTTGTTCACATTGTTAAAAATCCATTTAGTTTCCTGCTCAAGGAGGTCACGGAGCTCTTCTCTCTTGCTAGTTAGAACCCTTAGGACCTGTTCTTCCTGTACTACTTTATGCTCCCGTTCAAGGGCCTGGATTTCTTCTAATAGTGTTTGTTTCCGTGCCTGCCTAATCTTCCTCCTCTTAACCTTTTCTGCAATCAACCTTCCTCTTATAAATGCCTTGTGCGTTTCCCAAAGCGTGGCTGGTGCGATGTTTTCAATATCGTTTTCTTTGAAGAATGTACCTATGTCCTTTTCTAGACCATCGGCTGTCTTGATATTATTTATCAGGGATTCATCCAATCTCCACACTGGATGTCCAGCCGGGATCTCACCTGAGTCTAAGGACATTACCACTGGAGCGTGGTCAGACAGTGTTATAGATTTTATTTCCATCCTAATCAGTCCTTCAAGCAGCCGATGGTCTAGTAGGACATGGTCAATCCTTGAGTATGACCCATGGACCACTGAGAAATATGTGTAGTCTTTATCTTTTGGGTGGATGATTCTCCAGGCTTCCACCATTTGCATTTGATGTAATTTATGTTTAACCATTCTAAGATATTTCCCTTCCGATCTCAATGAGATGGGTTGAGTGTCTAGTAGTGGGTCAAATACAAAGTTTAGATCGCCTGCCAGGATCACCATCCCTTCTCTAAAACCATCTAGTTTATTCAGAATTTTTCTCAGGTATACAGCCGGCCTTACATTAGGACAATACACATTTACCAATGTATATCTTATATTCAGAATAGTACCCTTGACGAACAAGTATCTTCCTTCGGGGTCTATTTCCGTAGCTTCTAGGGAAAACCGTATGTTTCTATCGACCCCTATTGCGACTCCCTTTGCTCTTTTATTAGGAGAATAGCTATGAATCCATGTGGGGAATTCCTTAGAATTTAATCTAGTTTTAGAGGTTATTTTCAGGTGGGTTTCCTGGAGAAATACTATGTTGGCCGAGAGTCTCTTCATCTCCTGTAGTACCTGATACCGCTTGCTGGGGTTATTTAATCCTCGTACATTGTACGTGACCATTTTTAAACCCCCCATTTATCATTTTTCACTTGTTCCCCCCTTAATGAGGTTCGGAGATCATATCCCCACAGGACATGAGAGACTCCAGACCTTTTCTCCAGCTGTAGAACAACCGAACCATATTCCTGATTTAACTTCAGGCTCGTTCTTTTAAACACACACATCTTAATCGGAGTACCTCGAGACCACATACAAGACATATCCCCCCCCCCTCCCCCCCCCCCCCCCCAACGCATTGAGCCTCAATGCTAAGACTCACTCGGTTAGTGCCCATCCAGGCCGCTTGCCGAGATAGCCTTTCCTCGGGACGTCTACTATGACCCCCCACTTTCCAGGCCCCGTCTATAACAGGACGGGTCCTGGTCCAGGGACAGCATGTCAGCTCCTGTTTCCCCCCTCCCCAGGCGGCATCCCCTATTCTCTCTCTGAGTATTAACCTTACTACAGGCCATTGTTACAGAGAGAGCGGGTAGAGGGGGGGATCAGGAGCAGGGGGCGGTCCCTCCACATACCTGACAACCAACCATCCCTAACCCCCAACCTCCCATTTCCCCCCCTCCACCCCCCATCCCAGTGCTCTAGAGAGCTCTCCCTTTAGCCCACCCAAGCCTAAATAGTCTATGCCCTATTCCATTCCTGTTCCCTCCATCTTCTCCACGCTGGAGGCCTCTTTTCCCAGTTATCTATTTGCATTGGCTGAATATTCAGCTTTTTGCAAAATTCTTTTACGTCTTCAGGGAAACGGATAACTGCTGAGACCCCCATATTCTTAACCGACAAGCAGGCTGGGAAGCCCCATCTATATGGTATGTCCTTTGATTGTAGGTGACTGGTTAATGGCTTCAACGCCCTCTTTCGGGCCAATGTCTCTGCCGAGAGATCTGAAAACAAAAGTAACTTGACCCCTTTATACTCCATTGTTGCCGAATTCCTTGTAGTTTGGGATACCAGTTCTTTTTGATTATATTCTAGGAATCTGACTATGGTGTCCCTTGGTAGATCTCTCTGTGTGTTATAAAATTTTTGTATTCTGTGGACCCGCTCAAAATGCATAGGGGCTGTCGCCTCCCTTTTTAGAGCTGTATTGAATATTCCTCTAAGCACCTCCCCCAATTCTAGGTCTTTGACTTCTTCTGGGAGGCCTTTTATGCGCAGGTTTTTTCGTCTACTACGGTTCTCTTGATCCTCTAGTTTATAGCGCGCATTTCTTATTTCTATCCAGTCCATGTCCGCTCTATCTCTTAGTTCCGTTATTGCATTTCTATGTTCCTCTAATTGTTCCTCTATCCCTTCAACTCTCTGAAGCACACTCTGAATGTCTCTTCTCGTTGCTCCCATTTCACCTTTAATAGTTCTTTCTAGGCGTAATATCATTTCTGACATGTCCATCATATCCTGCCTAGTTGGTGGAGCTCGGGTGTCTCCGAGAGAAGTATCAGGAAGCCAGCTCGATTGTATTTGTTGATTTTCGGGGGTTTTCAGTACTTTACTTTGGCTTTTTATCGCGGGGGATTGATCCTTGTTTTTCTCCTTCTCTCTTCCTGGAGTCCCCCCCTCAGTTTGTCCTTTATTTTTAACGGGTGTCCCGGGGGTCCCTGGTATGCCCTTATCTCCATCTCCTTTGGGGCTGACCAGTATCTGATCTGGTCCTTCAGACACAAGGTATGACCTCATTGTGCTGCGGCCAGAGCTCCCCCCCTGCGCATTTTTTGGGGCCTTTCGAACCATTTTTACCCTTTTGTCCACAGTCTGTTTATGGAGATTTTAATAACGTTCAATGATAAGCTCACCGCCCCTCCCCGACTGATACACTGCCCCTGTATTTTTAGGCCTGTGTCTGGAGCAAAAAAAAAAAAAAAAGAATGGAGCGGGGAGAAAAGTGGAACACAAAACTTAGTGCTTATTCAGTGTCCGTATTCAACTATCCCTTTCACCCACTGTTCCTTATCGACTGGGCCTGGGACTGGGGCCTCCGAAAGCTTAAATCCAAACCTCCCAGGGGGATTCTGGGGGATTCAGGTCAAGCCAGTATCCGCGGGGCTGCTGTTTTCTCTCACTTTATCTCACTTTATCTCTCATATCTTGAAGTCCTTATTTTAATTAGATTATAACAGTCCTATTGGCCCCTTGGACCAGATCTCCTCTCTCTTCTTTCCTTTTTTTTTTCCAACACTTTATATATTTCTAGGCATTCTTAGGTATACATTTATGTGAGATTATAGCCAGCCCATTCCAGTACACTCCTTTTAGCGAGACAGTAGGGTATCAGCACGATGAACCCCCTTCAGCAGAACAATATCACCCATATATTGGTTCAGATTAGCTCAGATCAACTTGGGAGGCCAAAAGAAAGATAAAAAAAAAAAACAACAGATAGTCCCAAAGCCAGTTCAGTTTACTGTCACTTGCAATATCATCTTATAGCATCTTGGCTTTTCACTCACCTCCCCTCTTGTTCCTGGAGTTTCCACAGGCCGACGATATGGGGAGGGGGGGGGCCCCTCCTCCGTTCTGATGGAGATCTATGGGTGGTTAACCTGTAGCGGGATCTGACCGCTCTGCTGGCCGTCTACGGGTAACTATCGGGCTCCTGTATCACCCGCTCCCTTCCGCCTTACTCCCAGCAGAGCAGGGCTTGGTGTCCACACTGGCGTCTGCAGCGTCTGTAGCGATACACGCTGCAATCCTTGCAGAGCTCCCGCTCCCTCTGCTCTCGCTTCCTCGCTCTCCCGCGTCACTCCATATAAGAGAGAATTTTTTTTCAATATAGACTCTCAAAAAAGTTAAAGAGAAAACATAAATAGTTACCCCAGATGGAGTTGGGATTGCAATGGCTACCAAGCAAGGGAAGCATGTAAAGTAGACTCTCAAAAACCATTTACAGCAGACATTTCCTGGCCTAAAAGCTACAATTTATGCATAGGGAAATGGCAGCGATCACAGACCATTCTGCAAGAGTTGGACATACAATACCTTTATAACCTTACTGTCAAAGTACCCTCCCCATGTTGAGGGCATGTGGCCTGGTATGGTTCAGGAAGGGGGTGCTCTCTCATCCCCTTCCCCCCTTTCCTGTGGCCTGCCAGGTTGCATGCTCGGATAAGGGCCTGGTATGGATTTTGGGGGGGGGGGGGGCACACATTTTTTTTACAGTTTGCCGTGGAGTTCCCCTTAATATTCATACCAGACCTGAGGGGCCTGGTAATGGACTGGGGGGGGGGGGGAGGGGGGTCCTACGCCATTTTTATCAATGATTTTTAATGTATATTGCAGGGATCCGGCAATACATTATAGCCACAAGCACTTTTAAATGACATTAGAAATTTAATTTTGCTGTGGTACTGTTATAAACATGGGACAGTTGCGCTACTTTACAGGCAGACCAAGGGGACCCACAATGCATGATATTTAAAGGAATGTTTAATTTTTATTGTTTCTTTTTAAGCATTGTTAAAATCGCTGCTCCTGAAAAAAAAGCAGTGTAAAAACTTTTTTTTTTACTTTGATACATACCCGGGTTCCCATGTACTTTTTATGTCAATGACTTACATATAAAGTAAGCCTTTAAAATTAACACTTTTGATTTTTCACATTTGTGTCCCATGGACCTTAACGGTGTTCACACAAACTTTTTGGCTGTTTGCATGTTCTGGTATGAACGGAAAAGGGGGGTGTTTGGCTCATCCCTAGTGCACAAGGCTAGGGCCCTTCAATAGATTAAATACCATACAATGAAAAAAGAGACAGTTTAGCAATAGCTGACAAAATTGGGAAGGTTTGACTTAATAGTAAAGTCTAAATATCATACAAATGTCATAGTAATGTAATTTACTGTTTGTAGAGAGTGTTATTCATTTTATTGTAATGCACTGATGAATGCAACAGATTGCACATAGATAACTAAAAGAGAAGTAGGACTACATTTTCACAAACTTTGAAGAAAATACATTGCCAGTCAATTATATTAAAAAACACATATTTGTAAGTGTATTATCATTTTATGCATTTCTACAGGACCTTTTGGCTGGAATCGGTTTGCTCCAGGCAGACGTACATTGGAGTAAATCCAGCAGTTGACTTCAACTGCAGTCCAAAATATTGAATGCTAGCTCAAGGTTATAAAACCTTTATCACAACTCCAATTAGTAAACTCTGTAGATAGCTCAGGAAACACTTTGAGCTTAGATTTGTCTTTAGGCTCTTTCACACGGGCGGACCGCATGTCTGCCTTTTCATCCATCCGTGTACGGAGGTAAAAGGGACATACATTGGTCACTAAGAGATTGCGGGTGTCTGCGGACGAACATCCGCTGACACCCAATCTCACCCGGTTCCGCAATCCTCCGATTCTGCAGACGGAGGAAAACCCTATTTTTCCATCCGTCTGCGGATCGGATGAACACGGACAGACCGCCTGTGTTCATCCGATCCCCCATAGGGGAGAGCGGAGATCTGACAGGGCGGTCCCTGCGCACTGTGCAGGGACCGCCCTGTCACCCGGCGGCTCAGCAGGGATTAATGGAGCGATCGCCGCTGAGCAAGCGGAGGTTCACCGGGCGGATCATCACGGATCTGTCCCGTGTGAAAGAGGCCTTTGGTGTAATTGACTTGATTTATCTCTGGAGCTGCTAAATAACATATTATCCAAACTCTGGAAATAATATACACAGGTGTATTAATTTAGTAACAGCATGCTAACATTATTTAGTAATGTAGGAGTTAAAGAAGAAATGAAAACTGCAAAATGTATATACATGCCAAATTTAGAATATGATTACAGTTTTGAACATCTTATTTTTACCCACAGTAAGTGCAGATAGCAAATTTTTAAGTATTTTTCTTCAGGCATGCAGAGTTCAGCTATGAAACATAATCAGAAGAGATGTACTATTAGATTGCCATTAAAATGAACAATGAATTTCTATTTTTTTGAGGACATGTTCATATGAAGTATGTTTAGGTTAAAGCATCTACAGTATTCTATCTAGAAATTAATCTGGGCTAATAGAATGGACTTTTGACGGTACAAGTACATATTGTAGAAAATCGATAAATATTTATTCATAAAAAAGGGGGTATACGAAGAGAATGGTATACAGAACTTTGTGAACAAAACAGTACAATGTCAGCATATTATCTCAGTACAATAAATAGGAAATATTACATAAAAGCTTATACTTATGCGCATATGCTCATGTTCATACGAGCATATAGCACCAGAAGGTATACATACACTTTTTGATCCTTAGGACTGGATTGGATATGCAGAGTGGTAGATCTTGCATTTACTCGATTTTACTCAACATGTTTCGCGTACAGGATGCTTCATCAGGAGCATACCGGTCTAATGGTAAACATACATGACACGAACAGAAAACATCAAGGGATGTCAATTAGTTAAACAGATTTATAGATAAGAAATACATAAAAAAAGAGAAAAATGAACAGAGTATAGCAGACCTCAAAATTTCAAGTCCTGAGCTACTAGCCAGGCCTTAAGAGTTACTCGCCACGTGTTGCCCCACCTAAACCCTACCTTGCCCCACCCCTAAACACGCCCTTGTAAATAATCTCATAAAATAACACTGTTAACTGTTTTATTCAGAATTAAGTTTCAAAAATAAATAACAACTACAACCAGTACGCCTCTACCTCCAGCACCTCCCCAGTACACTTCTACCTCCAACACCTCCCCCAGTACACCTCTACCTCCAGCTCCTCCCCCAGTACGCCTCTACCTCAAACACCTCCCCCAGTACCCCTCTACCTCCAACACCTCCCCCAGTACGCCTCTACCTCCAACGCCTCCCCCAGTACACCTCTACCTCCAACGCCTCCCCCAGTACGCCTCTACCTCCAACACCTCCCCCAGTACACCTCTACCTCCAACGTCTCCCCCAGTACACCTCTACCTCCAACACCTTCCCCGGTACTCCAACACATCCTCTATCACACCTATGTCTCCAATCCCTTCTCCCCCTAGCACACCTCTATACCTATAATCCCACTTCCCAGTATGTCTCTGCCTCCAATGCCACCCCTGCAAACCTATGCTTTGTGCTTTTAACGACCCCCCAGCACACCTCGTCTTCCAACCTCCCCTCACCAGTGTACCTATGCCTCCAATCCCGCCCCCCTCCCCCCATTCTATCATACCTATGCCTCCAATTCCGCCCCCCATTCTATCATACCTATGCCTCCAATTCGGCCCTCCTCCCCCCATTCTATCATACCTATGACTCCAAATCCACTCCCTCCCCCCATTCTATCATACCTATGCCCCCAATCCCCCCCCCAACCTATCATACCTATGCCTCCAATGCCACTCCCCTCTCCCCCCAATCTATATTATGGTATGTTAGATGGGGGGGCAGAATTGGAGGCATAGGTATGATAGAATGGGGGGAGGGGGCGGTGTTGGAGGCATAGGTATGATAGAATGGGGGGGCGGTTTTGGAGGCATAGGTATGATAGAATGGGGGAGGGGAAGAATTGGAGTTATAGGTATAATGGATTGGGGAGGGGGGTGATTCATACCTATGCCTCCAATTAACCTGCCCCTCAATCCAGCACATATGTTCTCTCAATCCCCCCTTACTCCCAGCAAACTTTTTGTTCAGTCCCCAAATGCCTCCAGAACATCACAACAGACTGTCACATTCTCACATACCATTGTCCTGCCGCCACTGGGGTCAGGCATCGGTGCACTCATTGGATAAGTGGGAGGTGGAGAGGGGCGGTCCCAGACAGCTGGTACACTGTGCAAAGCTGCTAGCCTATGGGAGGTGGAGAGGGGCGGTCCCAATCGGAGGTAGAGAGGGCGGTCCCAAGCGGCGCCGACTGATACATTGCTTTTCACAATTCAGCTGCTAGCCTGTGCACAGAGATCTGTGGAAGGTGGAGAGGGTCGGCACTAGCTGGAACACTTCCTTTCAAAGCTCAGATTTGCTGCTAGCCTGTGTAGTGCGGGATGTGTTGGAGGTGGGGAGGGGCGTTTACAATCGGCAATGTGTGGAAGGTGGATCGGGGCGGCGCTGGCTGGTACATAACTTTGCAAAGCTCGCACTGCGAGTGTGGGGAGGGGAACTGGATACATAGAAAAGCCCTGTCCATACTCGCACTGCGAGTATGTGTGCGGCGGGAGGGGAACTGGATACATAGAACAACCCTGTCCATACTTGCACTGCTCAAAAATGTACTTGCCAAATGCGAGCAGGCGAGTGCAAATTTTGAGGGCTGCAGTATAGAATTAAAAAATGCCAAACGTTATTATCCAGGCATAGCAACATGGTGACACGGTGACAAAAAGTATAAACAGTCATTTTTTTCGGTTCTCACCACCGTGTCTGATCCCCTTTGCGGATGCCTTTTGCACACCACTAATTACTAGTGCTGTACTGTCAGTGCGGGGTGGACTGTGGTGTCCCCCGGCCGACATATTACGCCATGGGCGCGGGCATTTTGATGCCTACGGCACATGCGCGGCAACCCCTGACCTTACGAGCTGACGTCACTTCCGTTCTGACGTGTTTCCGGTGGCAATGCCTTTTAAGACGTAAATGCAGCAGGTTCCGTTGCTGCACGGGTGAGTGTGACACGGATAAATCACCCTCCTCTGCTCCCTACAGGTCCACATCTGATGCTCCTTGCTGGATACTAAGGTAAATAATGCCACCGGTCTTGAGACACAAGACCTGATTATGCCCTTACTCTCCTTTGGATTTATTGATTATCTACTAAGTCCAATACCTTTTTTTGTGCTGGCTGGACGGGCTATACCCCTTTCTATGCAGGATGGATGGGCTATTATCCTCTGTACGCTAAGGTGGTAGTTTTTTATCCACCCCTTTTCTTTTTTCCCCCGCCATCTAGCCTACAAGCTATCCAACAATTTGAGCTACAACAGATTTTTGGACTCGCTCTAGGGACCCCAGCTGGAGTACCCGTTGTCCATCGTTAATTACTGTCCCTCAACAAACGGTGTACGAGACAAAAGTTTTTTTACCTTCATATACAATGGTGAGCTCCTCTCTGTTGTGGCTTTTCCTTCCCCCCCCCCTTTCTCTCTGGCACTTCATAAAACCTTTCCTCCATACCTATGACCCCTACCAGTGCCCCTATACATGTTTAACAGGTTTACGATATTCAAATATTTTGTTTATGCTTCCAGGTGTTTTAAACTGCCTACCACATGCCTACTTGGCTGGCTAGGTAACAGCATTGTATATGCCACAAATGACTACTAATGGTCTGATCCACACATTGCTGCGGAGACCTGTTTAAACCTGTAAGTGAAAAATATCTTACTATGACCTCTTGTTTTACGTTTTTTAATTAACTACTTATTTATTTTTGATCGTTTTTATTTTTCAATAATTTTTTTACACCCTTTTGTTACTTCCTAAATGGATCTGTTATTTTCCATTTAGACCCCCAACGTTAATTAAAAATATATCCAATTTTAATTTTCTATTCTTCATTACCCTACATGCTCCTGTCCCTATAATTATCTAGGGGTATGGCTTGATGGGTGGTATCTATCTCTTTGAGGGTCTTTCTTTGGGAGGCGGGTCACCGGGTTGCTATGCACTGGTAATAACGCTTGGCAGTTTTTAATTCTATACACTGTTAATTTTTCTCTTTTTTATGTATTTCTTATGTTTAAATCTGTTTAACTAATTGACATCCCTTGATGTTTTCTGTTCGTGTCATGTATATTTGCCATTGGACCGTTATGCTCCCGATGAAGCGTCCTGTACGCGAAACATGTTGAGTAAAAGCATGTAAAAGCAAGATCTACCACTCTGCATATCCAATCCAGTCCTAAGGATCAAAAAGTTTATGTATACCTTCTGGTGCTATATGCTCGTATGAACATGAGCATATGCGCATAAGTATAAGCTTTTATGTAATATTTCCTGTTTATTGTACTGAGATAATATGCTGACATTGTACTGTTTTGTTCACGAAGTTCTGTATACCATTCTCTTCGTATACCCCCTTTTTTATGAATAAATATTTATCGATTTTTTACAATATCTACTTGTACCGTCAAAAGTCCATTCTATTAGCCCAGTTTAATTTCCAGTTTCATATTATCGGGACGTTGGTACACTTTAACAGTTGCATTCACAGCATTTAGTCGCCCTGTGTTTTATGCACTTTTCTCTGGCAAGGTCCACTTAAAAATCTATTCTATCTAATCCAGACTTAAATCCAATTGAGAATCTGTGGCAAGACTTGAATATTGCTGTTCACAGACACTCTCCATCCAATCTGACAAAGCTTGAGTTATTTTGCAAATAAGAATGGGCAAAAAATTCACTCTCTAGATGCGCAAAGCTGGTAGAGACATACCCAAAAAGACTTGCAGCTGTAATTGCAGCGAAAGGTGGTTCCACAATGTATTGACTCACACTTTTCACATATTAATTTGTAGAAAATGTTGAAAATCATTTATCATTTTCCTTCCAATTCATAATTATCTGCCACTGTGTGTTGGTCTATCACATAAAATCCCAATGCAATACATTTACGTTTTTGGTTGTAACATGACAAAATGTAGAAAATTTCAAAGAATGACCTAGGGCTGAGTATATTAATGAATTCACATGCATGGAAGACACATAAGCACATATATAGATTGGACATAGCGTATTTATCGGCGTATAACGCACGCCGGCGTATAACGCACACCCCCAATTTAAGAGAGAAATTTCAGGATTTAAAATTAAATAAATAAACCAGTTAGAAGCAAAATAATGTCCCTCTGCAGCCTGTGTGTCCATCTGCAGCCTGTGTGTCCCTCTGAAGCCTGTGTGTCGCTCTGCAGCCTGTGTGTCCCTCTGCAGCCTGTGTGTCCCTCTGCAGCCTGTGTGTCCCTCTGCAGCCTGTGTGTCCCTCTGCAGCCTCACCTCATCTCCTCATGCAGCCGCCAGTCATCTCGTACAGCCGTCATCATGTCCCTCTGCTGCCTCGTGTCCCTCTGCAGCCTGTGTGTACCTTTGCAGACACACCATCTCTTCACGCAGCTGCCCGCCATCTTGTACAGCCATCATCACTCGGCGTCTGCAGTCATATACACAGTCCCGTGTGTGACGTCAAAGCCAAGTAAAGGGAAGATGACGGCTCTGTAAATTCCGGCAGCACTCGTTCCCCTCCGAGTCCGAGGTGCGCTATCGGCGTATAATGCACGTATAAAGCGCACCCCTGTTTTGTCCCTGATTTTCAGGGGGAAAAAAGTGCGCGTTATACACCGATAAATACGGTAAATGCTGGGTGCTTGGAGTGTCTATATCTCTACTATATGTCTATATCTCTACTAAAATAATAAAATGAAGAACATAGTATTCTGAATGGACTCAAAAGGATTTTAATTATTATACTATTACTATTTACTATACTATTTTGTATATATAGTATTTTGGTACTTGTCATCATTTTCTTGTATCCTCTGGGTCAAGTCTTTCAATAAAGGCTCTCTCTGTGGAGAAGAACCACAGTTTTTTTTTTTTGATAGGTGGACTGATTACTGTAGTGTAGCACTACCCCCGGAGGAGCTGCTGGTTTGTTTTGGGTCTACGCTCTGTGATCAACCCCTTAAAGTGTCTCAAAACCCTCCCTTGACACACCTGGTATATCGGAGTTGTGGACTCCGGTAACTTGTGGGGAAACACAATATCCTGTTACACTACAACAGATTATGCAAATAAAAGGGGTTACCTTAAATGGAAGGGATCTTGCAGTACGAAAGATAGGCTGCACACAGACGTCAAGATAACCAAAGTAATGCTTTACTTAAAGTAGAATCAAAAGAACATGAATAAAACAGTGATACTCTATTTGCAGGTCCCTGCAGTATCAATAACAATAATAAAGCTTAAGTGTAAGCTAGACTACAATGTCATATAGACCTGTGTAAGCACACAGCAAGAGGGACCCCTTCAACAAACACACATTGAAACGTCCTCTTGCCAAGCCTCACCCAGCTCTCTGCCTCTCTACAACACTGTATAAAGTAATAGAATTAATTACTCGATCAACAAGCAATGAAATGAATATCATCAATATACAACACTAAATAGATAACCCTTGAGTACTATAACTATAGCTAGCTAATCAGTATGACCTGGCGTCCCAGGCCAAACTTCAACACAGTCTCCTGCTAATAGTTTTTACACTTGTGTGTTGGCATGCGGTGGCGCGCAAAAAACAATTTATAATCCAAAGAGGGTAATAGTAAACTGTTGAAAGTTTCCTCAATAGTCAAACTGCAAAGATGGATATCAACAATCCACCCTCCCACAAGACAAACAGTACTTTCAGGCAAGTGCCCGTCTCACCCAACCGGTTCAGGCCTTGTCCTTCCACGGCACTCCGTCCCCGATCGGCAGTCACAGTCCGGTTAGCCAGCAGTCTCCGGTCCTTAGACAGGTCGCAGGGTTACTGGGAACTAGTCCGATGACTCCAGCAGAGGCTCCGTCTCTTCTTCTTAAAGCTGCTCCGCCCCGGGCATATGTAGGCCTCAGCTGCGGCCTACTCCCTGTGGAGACACTCCTGTCAGTGTCCTCCTGGGTTGAAGAGGTGGTCCCGAGAGAGCGCGCCAAACACGTCCTCTCCCTTAAATTACCTCCCCTAACAGGCGGCGCGGAAGGCAAAGCATCTTGGGGTGGTACAGCTGCTCTCTGGGTAATGTAGTTTATTATAGGCCAGGGCAAATGGAGTCTCTTCTCCTCCTGAACTCAATTCCCCAACATTCTCTGCGGTACCAGAATGAAATGTAAACAACAGGTGGCTCTAACCCAACTCGGCCACAGGACGGAGCTGAGATCCTACACGATCAGCAATGGTAGTCTCTTATATCACATCAAAAAGGGTGATACCCCACTACAGTAGTATTTAGGTTATGCCTCCAATCATACAAATATTCCATAACTACAACAGTGAGGTAGTGCTATCTAGCATCAACAGCTGCAGACAGTTCTCAGTAAGTTAATAGTAATAGAGAGAAACAGACACGTTACTTAACAAGAAATGTGAGTCTCAAAGTCCCAGCATTCCTCATCAGGGATAACAAATAGTCTCCATTATACTAGAATTCAAATTTCTCCCCCATTGCTAACCACCACCATGATGCTCTAAATACTGACCTCCCGGACTTCTGTCTGTAACTCCACACAGTAATGCAAGGCTTTCTCCCTAGTGTGGAGTGTTGTGCTTGCCCCCTCCCTTGAGGGGGCGAGCAGGAGAGTCAGGATGCCCACTAACACACATATCCTTTCTCTATCTGCAATGTAGAGAGTGTCCTGACTCTTCTGCTCGCCCTCTCCCCCCTCAAGGGAGGGGGCGAGCACGACACTCACCTTTCAGGCCCCCCTGCCAGGTATTTGAAAGTAAAGCAGAGTGCTGAGGTCAGTATTATGTAACACACAGTTTAAGGGGCAGGTGTAAGTAGTGCAGAGTTCAGGGGTCCGTAGTATGTAATATAGAGTTCAGAGGTTAGAAGTAATTAAGTAACACATGGTTTATGCATCAGTAGTAAGCGATGCAGAGTGCAGGGAATAGCATTAAGTAAAACAGAGTTCAGAGGTCAGTAATATGGAAGGCTGAGTGCAAGAGTCAGTAGTATGAAAATCAGGAGTAAGCATAAGAGTACATTGATTAGTGGTAAGTAATGCAGAGTTCAGTGGTCAGTAGTATGTAATATAGAGTTCAGGGGTTATAAGTAGGTAATGTAGAGTTCAGAGGTCTGTAGTAGGGATGAGCTCAAAGCTTGCTCCAAACAAAAGTTTAGACTGAATTGTGTCTGTTTGTCTGAACTCATTTGGCAGAAGCTAAACATCATGTATAGTGGTAGTATTTCTACCGCTAAGATTGCATCCTTGCTGTCAATACTTGCTAAGAAAGTGGCAGGTACCAGTGATGTCACCCACCCCCATTTTTTGCTGGGCTTGAATATGCGGCCATGCAAACAAAGGAGCATGGTTATCGTGACATCACTGATTAAATATGGTGACATGGCCATATTTGGGCAATGACAATAATTAAATATGGCCGTGGCCATATTTGATCAATGTTGTCACCTGGAAGACCCTGTCCCTTTGTTTACTTTTAGTGACTGGGCCTGAGCGATGTCGATTGGAGCCAGTTATGGGATTGGACATGGAATGTGTTTTCTTTTGGTGGACATTGGACATTGTTTATTATGATTGATAAAAATCTGCATTGCTGGATAATGTGATTGACGGATCGATGCATTCACTTGTACCTATGTTTATTTACTTTACACTTGGAAAGGGGTGATATCTGGGTGCCCCCTTATTGTTAAAGGGGGCTTCCAGATTCTGATAAGCCCCCTGCCCACAGACCCCCACAACCACTGGGCAAGGGTTGTTGGGAAGAGGTATTTTTCTTCATCAACACGCCCTCTCCTGACCCTCATGTTGAGGGTATCTGGTCTAGTAAGGCTCAAGAGGAGGAGCACATTCTACCCCCCCCCCCTTTCCTGGCCTGCATGCCCTAGACCAGTGATTTTCAACCTTGGTCCTCAAGTACCCCCACAGGTGCTTTAAATCAGAGTCAATGGCTTGGCATTTTGGACAGATATTTTATCTAAGAGAACATTCCACAACATGGCCTGTTGGGGGTACTTGAGGACTGAGGTTGAGAACCACTGCCTTAGGCCATCAGCCATAACTATTTTTAAATGATGTCTGTTCAGTCAAGCGTATTAGGTGGCACGTCTATAATCTCATCTGTTATCATGCTTGAAGTATATTGTTTAAAAAAAAAAAAACGATACTGGCACACGAAAAGCTCTCATACCCAAAAAGATTTATTGACTTAATTATTTTTGAAAGTGCCCCATTTCTGGTATTTCCCACAGTAATGCATAGTCATTAAAGCACTATATAAATAGTTTTGTACATACCAACATTTAAAGGTAAATAAATAAAGCAAATGTGTTTACCTTCTTTACTTTAACTAGTAACAAGGACCACATTTGACTATTATTATGCACTAAAGAATTTGACTATAGAGGATATACACTAAAAGTTAAACGCCTTATGTAAAAACCATGTGAATGCTTCTGCTGTATTTTCAGTGAGCAAATCTCTGTGTATAGCTTTGCTGAGTTCTGCATAATTGCAGTGTTTTATAGATATGTTTAAGGTAGTTCATTTTAAAACTCCTGCTCCATGTGGTAGGAGAATTTAGTTGGAACATGTTTTCACACATAATCAAATCATATATCAGTAATGTAGAAGCCAGGCTAATGGTAATTCATAATACTGAGAGTGCCTCCTTATGATTGATAGACATACAAGACTGGCACATACAGTTGTAGAACCAACCTCAGACTTCACACACTGATTTCACATGTTGTTTTAATATACTGCAGCAGAAATTGGTGTAAAGATGAAATTGTTACTTTATGTTCCATATGCCATAAAAGAGAAATTAAAGTTATAAAATACAACTTTGTCATGCTTTGTTACACAGTGGAACTTGAAGTAAAATGTAAATAAAACAATCAAACAAGAAAAATCTATACCACATTTACCAGTAATGTAAAAATAAAATAAATACAATTTCAGTTAGACTTAAAAATAAAACACTTTTTGCATGTTTTCATAAAGGGGTTTTCATAAGCAAAGGTAGGCTAATGATCTACTCTAAAGTATACGTAAAGGCTAATTTTAAGTGTACATGAAAGCAAGAGGTGAGTGAATATCTTTCAGTGGGGGACACCTGTTCCTGTGCTTTTTTTCAGCCCTGCGCTTTTGGAAAGGGTCAGGGACTTTTTTCAAAAGCAAAACGGTGCTTTTTTGGTTCAACAGACTTCAATGGAGAAGCTGCAGAAAAGCATGTAGTGCGTTTTTGCCTCTATTTTACCGCAAATTTGCCGCGATTTACGCTTTCTATTTTTTAATATGCCCAACAACAAATTGGCCAAAAAAAGCATAAAAAAATGAAAAATGCAAATCGCTGTAAAATGTGTGCAAAACACGCGGTAAAAAGCAATGCAGAAACTATCAAAAGCAAACAGCATAGGTGTGAACCGGGACATAGGGCTTTTTTACCCCTATGTTCACACCAATGCGCTTTTTGTGCATTTTTCCTTTTTCAGAAACACACTACAGTCCATGTAATATGGTTTCCTGAGGTACATGTTCACATCTATGTTTTTTTTAGCCCGTGCGTTCTTAAAAAGGGCCAGGGACTTTTTCCCGCAGCAGTTGCGTTTTGTGAATAATAGACTTTAATGGAGTCGCACCAGAAATGCAAGTGTTGCGTTTCTGATGCTTTTTTTAATGGTCTACAGCTGTCAGTGGGGGGTTCCCGCTGACAGCTGAATGTAAAAAAAATAATTGCGGGCTAAAACATTTGTCCACAAATCCTTACCAGGCCCTTTGGGTCTGAAAAAAGACAGAAGGGGTCTAAATCTGACCTTTGATAGAGCCATGACCCAAATGCTCGTTCATAGCTAGCGATTTTCCCACCCACCATCCCTATTTGTTTATGGTTTTAATAAACATTAATTACATGCTGTAACGGCTACCCACTGGTGTGAGGGTCTCAGCCGTTGGAGACGTCCTTTTCCCTGGCAAGCTGCGATATGCAGGTACCACCGGTATATCCCATCGAACGCCCTTCCAAGAAACGAGACGTGCTACGTTTGAAGGGTCAAGCAGACTGACTTTATTTGGCATATTTCACCTGCTTATATCTGGTTACAACTGTTACAAGAACAATGACATCTCCTTGAATTAATCACTTGGCCAGTTTCTAGCCGCTTCGGCACCTCACCCCACTTAACATTTCCTGGCCAGGCACATAGAATTCAATTAACCTTTAAAACAATTATCACTCACACATAATCCCCATCAGCATACACCTCACAGGGGGGCTGTTTACCTGCACACAAAAGAGAGTTCATTATCTATGCGAAGGGAACATTAGCATTCGACAATGAAAAGAAACTTGTCCAATTAACCCTTTGAGCTCAGAATACACTGTGGTACATCCAATTGTGACAGGCCATGCAGTTCCTTGTAGTCCCCCTGCACGAAGATTATAACTGTCTCGGCAGCATGCATGTGTCCGTTACACTACTCCCCCTTTGTGGAACACTCCGGCAACTTGGGGATGTCCGGTCTGCTGTTAGGGTAAAAGTTCCGTTTGCCTGGACAGTCCGTCGGCCTTCCCATTGGCTTACCAGGTCGGTAGCTGATGGTGACGGTGAATAATAGAATTCAATTCTGGAACAGTCACTTGCTTTGCTCTCTCAATGGCTCCCAAAACCTGTTGCTGATGCTCTTGGGACAGATACGGCACCACCTGGATGCAAATCCCATTTAATCTTTTGACAATTTCCGCCTGTTTGTGCATTTCAATGTTCAAGCCACGGGACATCTCATAATACATGACATAGTGTCGTTGCATCTCTGATTTCTCACTGGCCAACTTGTCACATTCCCATTTTAGACTGTGATATTGTGCCGGATCTACAGTACATGTCGGGGAAGGGAGTCTTACCCGGTTCTCAGCAGCAAGTGGGTTGATTCCAGCAACGCGGGTGGTCCCGGGACAAGCAGCAGCAGGTGTAGGTAAATAAGCCGAAGTCAGAGGGCCAATGTCGTTGCCCAGCACCACCTCGGCAGGTAGGTTGTCCATGATACCAACTGTGGTCTTTCCTGACCCGGCTCCCCAGTCTAAGTGCACCCGGGTGGTGGGTACGCGAAATACAGCACCCCCTGCGACCCGGACGGCAACTGTGCGAGTGGACACGTTCTCTGGCTTTACCAGATGTTTTTGAATCAGAGTGATAGTAGTCCCGGAATCTCTTAAGCCTTGTGCTACTTGTCCATTCACTCGTACCTCCTGACGGTGATGCTGACGGTTATCCGGAGAGGCCGCTTGTATTGGGTCTGCCTCATACCAAATTCCCAGACATCCCTCGGTCTCCAGGCAGTGGGTCGCAGAGGGACGTGATGGAGTGACCTCTGTGTTGGGTGTTGTGCGTCTCCAATTGTTAGTTGTAGCTCTCAAAGGGCAATAACGAGAAATATGTCCCGTGTCGCTGCAGTGATGGCACGTCACCCTAGGCAAATCCCGGGGGTAGTTGCTAGGCCCCTGAGGACGTGGTGGGACTGGAGCCCGAAAATCTGGGCATGGGGTGACGGTTGGAGTACGCGGTTCTACCTTCTGAGCCAGCCGTGTAGTACCCTGGCTTACTTTCCTCGTCTCCGCGTACTCATCTGCTAGCCGAGCCGCCTCGTTTAAGTTAGCGGGCCGGCGATCTCGTACCCAGTCTTGTATGTCTGCGGCCAGGTCTTGAAAGAAATGTTCCATTAGGAACAGCTGCAATACTTCCTCCCCGGTGTTGGCCTTGCACCCTTGGACCCAAAGGGATGCCACCCTTTGTAACTGGTTGGCCCATTCCATGTGGGAGTCCACAGCCATCTTCTTGGACTCCCGAAAGCGCCGGCGGTAGGCTTCTGGCGTTACGGCGTATCGGGTTAGCAGCGCCTTTTTAACTTGCTGGTATTGTAAAATATCCTCTGGAGCGAGAGCCCGAAAGGCTTCATTGGCTTTGCCCGACAATTTCCCCGACAAAATAGTGACCCATTGGTTTGGTGGTACCTGGTGTAGTGAGCACTGCCTCTCAAAGTCCGCCAAATACCCATCGATTTCCTCCTCACTTTCTACAAAAGCTTTAAATGCAGTGAACGGTATTTTCTTTCCTGTAGCAGCAGGTGGGGGGGTAGGAACTGCAGGTGTAATGGGCTGTCTCGCTCTTACCAGTTCCAGTTCTTGTCCCCTCTTCGTTTGTATCTCTTCCCTTGCTTCCCGGAACAGCTGGTTGATTAGTTCCACGGACGTTTCTGGATACAAGGATAATCTCCGCGGTACAATCCCAGTAATTACATCTTCTTTGCTTCCAGGTGCAAGGGGCTCCGTTCCTTCCATGGATCCATCCATTTCGTCCAGCTCCAGCAGGTCAGCTATCAGCTCCCTCCGTGGTCTGTTGCTGGTGCTCCTACCACGACTCTCCAATAGATCTTTTAGTGTGGATCTTTTCAGCCTGGCGTACTGCGACTCCATTCAGCACTTGCTCTTTGGATAAAAGGACCATCCCACCACTGCCAACCAATGTAACGGCTACCCACTGGTGTGAGGGTCTCAGCCGTTGGAGACGTCCTTTTCCCTGGCAAGCTGCGATATGCAGGTACCACCGGTATATCCCATCGAACGCCCTTCCAAGAAACGAGACGTGCTACGTTTGAAGGGTCAAGCAGACTGACTTTATTTGGCATATTTCACCTGCTTATATCTGGTTACAACTGTTACAAGAACAATGACATCTCCTTGAATTAATCACTTGGCCAGTTTCTAGCCGCTTCGGCACCTCACCCCACTTAACATTTCCTGGCCAGGCACATAGAATTCAATTAACCTTTAAAACAATTATCACTCACACATAATCCCCATCAGCATACACCTCACAGGGGGGCTGTTTACCTGCACACAAAAGAGAGTTCATTATCTATGCGAAGGGAACATTAGCATTCGACAATGAAAAGAAACTTGTCCAATTAACCCTTTGAGCTCAGAATACACTGTGGTACATCCAATTGTGACAGGCCATGCAGTTCCTTGTAGTCCCCCTGCACGAAGATTATAACTGTCTCGGCAGCATGCATGTGTCCGTTACACATGCTTACATTATTTATAATTGTATTTATTATTTCTTCTAAGAGTCGGTTCACACTAGGGCGACACGACTTCCAGCGCGACTTTCAGAGGTGACTCCGACACGACTTGAGTATGAACCACAGGGCAATCTGGGGCGATTTACAACACGACTTGAAGTCATCTCCAGGACAGGAGACTTTCCAATGGCCAATCAAACAACAATCAGCTCTAGGGGAGGGAGGGGGAGGGAGAGGTTTGCCTGAGAAATGTATGTTATCTTCCTGGAAAGTCGCTTCAGTTAAGACAGTGATCAGACTTGTAGGCGACTTCCATTGAAATCAATGGGTACAAATCACCTGCAAGTCGGACTGAAGTAGTACAGGAACTTCTTTTGAAGTCGGAGCGACATGAGTAGTGTGTATTAACACCGCTCCCATTCACTTGAATTGTTTTTCTCTGCAGCGCGACTTGGGACGACTTGAGACGACCTCAAGTCGGATCCCAAGTCGCCCCAGTGTGAACCGGCTCTTAGGCTATCGTTTTCCTGGTCAAGCAAACACAGGCAGAGACAGTAATGTGAACTGGGTACTACCTTGGCAAGAAGAGAGTACTAAGACACCATCATGTCCCAGGCAGGGACAGCAAGGCTATAACTGTGATCATATTCATGTACTACTGTCTGGAAGTGGTCCAATATGCACCTGGGTTTCTACTCTGTCCTGCTTCACATGTCATGTCAGTGAAGGCCTTCAGTAAAGCAATGGGTAGGGGGGGACTGTAACTGAGAAGATGCGCGATAGGGAAAGGACACATGGGGCAGAGATGAAAGAGCTGCTCACCCCAAAGTTGCATGAGAGAAAGAGGTTCCCCAGTAGGGCTTTTAGGCAGCGGGGTCAAAAAGTAAATTGAATAGTTTCAGTAAAAAATGACATTTATTTGCCGATAATATCGGATGTCACAGTGAATGATAGTGGAAAATATACAAAAAGGGTACAAAAGTTAATATCACAGTCCTAGTTGCAGTAGACATGAATACATATACATCTCATAGTACTATGGGTTATTGTACAATTTAAATCCCCAATGTAGGTCCCCGACGTGTTTCACCGTTGGTTCGGTCTCTTCAGGGGGACAAGGGTTCTAAAACGTTAATTAGAAAGTTTAAAATTAGAAAAAGAGAACATATCAACATACATCACATAGAGTATACAATGGTGATATATTTACCGCTGAAACAAGGAATCAGGGATAATAGGAGCCGCTGGACCGTCTGGGAGGGGTTATGGCTGCCCCCACCACCCCCCAAGACCAAAGGGGGCATAAGGCCAGTCCAAAAGGGCTTGCTAGGAGCCAAAGCGTGAACCCCCTCTCGGCGGTGGAGGAGCAGGCACCTGCAAAGAACACCCACAATGTTGTAATTGGTTAGAGAGAATTTAATGAATAATTCAACGAAAAGCTGCCAAAGTGACAGTTAGGATCTGGATATAGTAGTATAGGGGCTGAAGGCAGGTACTAATTGCCAATGTTAAGTAATGAATGGCAGGGCAACTTAGAGGGTCCATTAAGATTAGTAAGTAAGTAGGGGATATAAATAAATAGACGTGTGAGGGTGTGATCGTAATTAGATTAAAAGAAAATAAAGGTGAGGAGAAAAATAGGGAATACCTAGTGTGTCCCACTTGATGTGGAGGTAGTGAAGTGAGTAGAAGGGTAATATAGTGAATAACGTAATGGAATTGTACGTGTGTAGTGAAGTGGTTACCTGGTGCAATAATAGTTGAGAAATTATTTGTTGTATATGGTAGAATCCTGATTGCAGTTGTGCATGGCAGATAAGGACAAAGAGTCGAGAGACCATGTGTGCTGTAGCATCCAGTCTGGCCGGTGTGGAATCAAATGATGACTCCAGACAGACCCATCATTATAAATAGCCCCGTGGGTGTGGCGATTAGGATGATCGCATGCAGGTGCCTGGGTAATCCCCAATCCACCAGGTGATGGGCGTCCTGGCCATCATGATAACGGCTCACACGTGGCTCCCTCGGCGTCCCAGAGGGCTGGACAGCCCCGACAATGGTCGTCCTCTTCCGCCGCAAATGGCGTGACGTCATGACGCCTGTGCGCACGCCCGAGCGCTGCGCACGCGCACTGCGTCCAGACAGTCCGGAGAGGATTGGAGGGACGCCGCCGGCAGGGTGGAGCTTGCAGAAGTGTCCAAGGAGGTCCCCTCAGGCACCATGCGATCAAATTCAGGGGAACATAGAGGAAAACATAGACCTCCCACCCTGCCGGGAAGCACTAAAGGACAGGCCCCTCCCCCCAGGGGGAGGGGGGGCAGGCCCAGCCAAACTCCACCGGAATCCCCAAGCGGTTAAAAAACATGGTAAGCATGTGGGGCAGGTACCATCCTAAACATATGAATCAATGTGAAACATATAAACATCATCACAGAAACTGGTTGTATTAAAGATTGTATTTACATGTGAGCCGTGTGTGAATTCCATGGTTTAAAACTCATAGCGTAGATAGTATATGGTTGAATTGGAACAGATGTTCGGTAGAGTATCTGAGCACATGCACTGCAGGGATCTATGGTAAGTAAACCTGATGCATAGGGGGGGGTAAGATAATCCGATCCCCCCAAGGCACACGGCTGGTGTCTTATCTCTATGTGTCCAAAGGGGAAGGGGTGTTTAACCACCCAAAAATTGCACGATAGGGAAAGGACACATGGGGTAGAGATGAAAGAGCTGCTCGCCCCAAAGTTGCATGAGAGAAAGAGGTTCCCCAGTAGGGCTTTTAGGCAGCCCTACTTTTTTTTTTTTGTTTTAAAGTGAAAAGTGTGGCATGCATTTGTATTCGGCCCCCTGGGTCAATACGTTGTAGAAGCACCTTTCACTGAAATTACAGCTGCAAGTCTTTTTGGGGATGTCTCTACCAGCTTTGCACATCTAGAGAGTGAAATGTTTGCCTATTCTTTTTTGCAAAATAGCTCAAGCTCTGTCAGATTGGATGTGAAAGCATTTGTGAACAGCAATTTTCAAGTCTTGCCATAGATTTTCAATTGGATTTAGGTCTGGACTTTGACTGGGCAATTCTAACACATGAAAATGCGTTGATTTAAACCATTCCATTGTAGCTCTGGCTGTATGTTTAGGGTAGTTGTCCTGCTGGAAGGTGAACCACTGCCCCAGTGTAATGGCACTGGTGAACGTGAGTGAACCACAACTGCGGTTAGCAAGGAATTCAATACACTTCACTATGTGAGAATTCAGTATTGGACCCCAGGCGTCACTCCAATCAGAGCGCAGGAGTTTGGGGGTTCTCTACATGATCTTTCTCTCACATAAGGGAATGTATTGAGCAACTAAGGTTGGACGTATTACAACATGCGACCTACCTTAGCCTTTAAAACTATACAATACACTTGAAGATTTCAAATGAACATCTGAATGCAAGTGATTATCAGTACGGGAACCCAGGCGTCACTCCAATCAGAGAACAGGAGTTTGGGGGTTCTCTACATCATATCACTTTAGCATTAGGTCACTAAGGGGGCAGGTATAAAATACCAGCAACCCTTAGCGTAGAAAAGATGAAGCGAACATGTTCAGTAATTTAGGGCATAGGCCCATAAACAAGTAGGAACTTGTGTCAAGCACGTAGGAAATAGGGATTGTGAAGGCAACTAATAAAAATAAGAGAGGCAAATATAGCTCAGCTAATTTAAAAGTATATGTCCCTTTAAGATGTTCCTCAGCAAACAGCCATAGGCACATCCGACAGTCCCAATTAGTATGTTAATAGCTACAAGCCAAAGTTAATAACAGCAATTGTTTTAGGAGGAATATATACAGCAGATCTTCCTATAGCACTACAAGTGAAACAATTACTACTTATCCGTTTGCAGGGCTTGAGTGTTGCAGCAAGGGATTCCGTAGTGTAGGGTGTCAGCAAGGAAGATCTCCTAGGTTGTCCCCGGCAATGGCAGTCTGATGCAGTTAAGGTAACAGCAGACAACACTGGAGTTGCAGCATGGATTAGTTTGCAGCATGGGGAGCGATGGTACCAGTGTTTGTAGCGTGGCCGGGCTACGGCTGACAATAATAGAACAGTGTGCAGTCTGCACACTGTTCTCTTTATAGGTAGGATGCAGGTGTAGTGCATAAGCACTAATTCAAGCCGGCAGGGAGGCGCACGTCCGCGTTCCAAGCTGGAATGCACGCGGCGCCGGGTGATGACATCATCGCGTGGTCGCCATATGCGTTCCAGCGCGGAACGCAATGCGGCGCGACGGCGCATTGTTACACCCAGTATTAAGTCTTTTGCAGCCCCTAACAGGTTTTCTCCTAAGATTGCCCTGTATGTGGCTCCATCCATCATCCCATCAGCTCTTTCCAGCTTCCCTGTCCCTGTTGAAGAAAAGCATCCCCACAACATGATGCTACACCACTATGTTGGGATAGTGCGTTCAGGGTGATGTGCAATGCTAGTTTTCCGCCACACACAGAGTTTTGCTTTTAGGCATAATGTTCAATTTTTGGTCTCATCTGACCAGATCACCTTTTTCCACATGCTGTTTCCCCTACATGGCTTCTCGCAAACTGCAAATGGGACTTCTTATGGCTTTCTTTCAACAATGGCTTTTTTTTTTTGTCACACTTCCATAAAGGCCAGATTTGTGGAGTGCACAACTAATAATTGTCCTGTGGACAGATTCTCCCACCTGAGCTGTGGATCTCTGCAGCTCCTCCAGAGTTACCATGGGCCTCTTGGCTGGTTCTCTGGTTAATGCTCTCATTACTTAGCCTGTCAGTTTAGGTGGATGGCCATGTCTTGGTAGGTATGCAGTTGTGCCATTCTCTTTCCATTTTCGGATGATGGATTGAACAGTTCTTCATGACATGTTCAAAGCTTGGGATATTTTTTAGTAACCTAACCCTGCTTTAAACTTTTCCACTGCCTTATCCCTAACTTGTCTGGTGAGTTCCCTGGCCTTCATGATGCTGTTTGTTCACTAAAGCTGGCCATACACCTATAGATTATCTGCACATTTTCTATGGCTAGATGGAAAAAGTGCAACAGATTTCTCCATGTACACTAAACTGTGTGGATGGAGGAATCTCCCACTGGGCCAAGCTTCAGTATCTTGCTAGTCGGCCCCGCTGGCTCTCAACCTAAACAATGCCTGCACCCAATCAGAATGTTCAGGTATTGTGAGATCCAGTGGCGCCGACTAGCAAGATGTGGAAACTTGGGCCAGTCGGAGATTCTTCCATACACACAGTTCAGCGTAGATAGAGGAATCTGTTCCACTTTTTCCATCTGACCATAGAAAATCTGCAGATAATCTATAGGTGTATAGCCAGCTTAAGGTTCTCTAACAAACCTCTGAGGGCTTCACAGAACAGCTGTATTTATACTGAAATGAAATTACACACAGGTGGACTCTATTTACTAATTAGGTAACTGCTGAAGGCAATTGGTTCCAATAGATTTTAGTTAGGGGGTATCAGGGTAAAGTTTGCTGAATACAAATGCACGCCACACTTTTCACATATTTATTTGTAAAAAACGTTGAAAACCATTTATAATTTTCCTTCCACTTCACAATTATGTGCCACTTTGTGTTAAAATCCCAATAAAATACATCCACGTTTTTATTTGTAACATGACAACATTTTGAAAATTTTAAGGGGTATGAATAGTTTTTCAAGGCACTGTATGTATATATGTATATATATACAGCATACACACACACACTTAGCTTTCTGACTTATCCATATGATAACTGAGCCAAAGCATTTATTTGAACTCACGAAAGAGTTTATGAAGGAGTTGCATTCCAATTAGCCAAAAGAGTCATTCAGTCCTGTGTTTGCCAGTCATTATCATAATAACTACTAACTCCACAGCAGACACATTTGCTTTTTAAGTCAAATACAGTGTTTATGTTGGTATGATGCCAATTCTGGGGTCATTCCCAAACTTACAGCAGCATATCCCTTCCTGACGTTTCCAAGTAACATGCAAAAATAGGAAAAAACATTGGAGCTGTTGAGGTTTCTTTGTAGCCACCGGTGACTATGGTCTAAAACACAAAGATTCTTGGAGATTGATAACTGAAAAACTAAAATCATTCAACTTCAAAGGAGTATGCTTTACTGCAAAGTTTTAATCTAAAAGGGAAGATAGCTTTTCAAGATGTTCTTGAATAAGCTCAGGTTTTTTACCAAGATTCAAGGATTCAAGAGTATGCAAAAAGAGTCAAAAGTGTATCTAAAGTCAAACTTTTTTTTTTTTATTATTTGGATACAGTGGTGAGGACTTAGAACCTCTGGCAGATTTTTATTGCTGTCTGTGTCCCCACTAGGGAAATTCCCTCTCTCTACTTGTCATTGTGACCAGGGCTGTAACTGACAGAGAACACACAATTTTGAATTGTCACCAGAACAACAAGAGAGGAGAAATCTCTAATGGGGACACATTTAGGTGACATCTGTCTAAGCTGGGACTTACCTAATTTTGGAGACATTTCCTCTCACTTTCTGTTGTGTCTGCAGGACAGGAGGTGATCCAAAATATTTATAATGGGAAAAAATGGAATAAAAAACTCTCAAAGGTTTTAAATCTTCCATACTACCGCACATATACTGGTGTATGGCGGCCCGGCTCTCCAAAACAATGTGCCTGTACGTTGTTCACGCCACCGGTGATTGGACACAGCGGGAGCCAATTAGCGGCCATTCTTGGGAATGACAGAGCGACGGTTTGCCTATGTAAACTGGTCAGACTGTCATTCTGCTGCAGAGGAAGAGAGAGATCTGTGATTCCTACTAATCAGGAACACAGACCCCTTTCTTTGTCTAGTGTCAGCAACAGTAATAAAGCAATCTGAGAGAACACTTTTAACCCTTTGATTGCCCCTGATGTTAAACCCTTCCTTGCCAGTGTCATTTATACTGTAACAGTGCATTTTTTTAGCACTGATCACTGTATTGATGTCACTGATCCCCAAAAAGTGTGACTTATGCCATGTACACATGATCGGAATTTTATGTCAGGATAAACTCAGACGGATTTTTCCGACGGAATTACGTTCAAGCTGTCTTGCATACACACTGTCACACCAAATTCCGACTGTCAAGAACTTGGTGAAGTACAACACTACGATGAGCCGAGAAAAATTAAGTTCAATGCTTCCGAGCATGCGTCGACTTGTTTCTGAGCATGCATTTTTTTTCTCCGTAGGAGTTCCATACAGACAAACGGAATTTTCTTTCTAAGTCCGTCGGAATTTTTGAAGAAAAAACTCAGATGGGGCACACACATGGTCGGAATATCCGATGAAAAAATTCCGTCTGACTTTTTTCAAGGCATTAGTGTTCAATTTGTCTGCCACAATGTCACAGTCCTGCTAAAAATCACTGATCGCCGCCATTGCTAGTAAAAAAAAGTCCCTAAATCGATCCCATAGTTTGTAGACGTGATAACTTTTGTGCAAACCAATCAATATACGCTAATTGGGATATTGTTTTACCAAAAATATGTAGTATAATACAAATTGGCCTAAATTAATGAATACATTTGATTTTTTACATATTTTTATTGGATGTGTTATATAGTAAAAAGTAGAACTATATATATATAATTTCAAAATTGTTGCTCTTTTTTGGTTTATAGCACAAAATAAAAAACACAGATGTGATAAATTACCACCAAAAGAAAGCTCTATTTTGTGGGAAAAAAAGGACATGGATTTTGTTTGGGTACAACGTTGCACGACTGCGCAAATATCAGTTAAATCAAAACTTGGTCATGCAACACTGTACCCAAATAAAATGTATGTAATTTTTTTTCCAACAAATAGAGCTTACTTTTGGTGGTATTTGATCACCACTGTGTTTTTTATTTTTTGCACTATAAACAAAAAAAAAAAAACTGTCAATTTTGCAAAAATAAAAATAAACAATATTTTTTACTTTCGGCTATAAAACATATCTAATACAATTTAAAAAATCTAGTTTCTTCATGAAATTAGGCCAACCAAACTATTTTTTTATGGATTTTATTTTTTATACTAGTATAGTCAGCGACTAATAGCTGGACTGCTATATTGTGGCGGATAATCGGACACTGAAATTGTTAGCACTTTGCAGGAACCAGTGACACTAATACAGTGATCAGTGCTAAAATATGCACTGTCCCTGTACTAATGACACTGATTGGGAAGGGGTTAAACATCTAGGTTGATCAAAGGTTTTAACTGTGTCTGTGTGCCTAACCAGTATTTTTGTGTACTGTGTTAGATGCTTTTACTAAGGTAAGTGATCGTTTTTTGTTCCTGCTTTGCAGAAAAACAAAATCCATCCCTTCGCCGCTGTCAGAATGGAGATCTGCCTTGTTTACATAAGCAGGTCTCAGTTCTGTGTGTGTTACTGACGATCGGTGGGTGCCGGAGGACATCTAGTGCCCGACACCTGCAGATTGGCTTCTGCTGTGATTAATAACAGCGGGAACTGCCCTTCAGCGATGCACACACACCCCCTGCAGGCGAAAGTACAGAATTACACACACATATGTAGATATATATATATATATATATATATATATATATATATATATATATATATATATATATACGTGATCCTGCGCAGAAGAGCCGCCCTTTAGCAGTTTATCTGCTGTGGGGCAGACGGCAAGTGGTTATAAGAATGGATTTTTTTTTTAATTAGCAGATCTCCTGGCAGGATCAACAGGTAATAAAACTATATTATAAGGGAACTTAGAAAAGCCCAAAGGGCTGTGTTAAAGCGGTATTATACCCAAAAGCAAACATGTATTATATTGCAGCTTACCAATCCTTAGATGCGATGGCTGTATTTGTTTCCTTTTTTAGGCATTCTTTCTTCTATTTTCATCTGGTGAACCAGCTAGTAAGTCTGTTGTTTTTCAAAAGCACAGCTTTTTCAGCTCTCCAGCAGAATGTGTCAGTTTACACTGGCAGGCATAATTAAAATGTTTTTATTTATTTAGTTAAAACCTTTATCCCAAAAGGAAAAAAAAAACAAAAACAGTTTGCTGTAACTGATTATAAAGTATGAGCTGGAGTTTGGCTTTAATTTATTAGTGGGTTTTAAATCTGCTAATACATTTAACACTCCCTCCCTCCAGGCTGACGGTGACTGCTGTGCCTCCTGTTCTCCTTTCTCCAGAGTTGTGGTTTACTGACAGAGGAGGTGTGTTACTGGACAGATCACCAGGTGATTGGTAAGCTGCGATACTTTAGATTTTTGTTTTTGGGTTAAACACCACTGTATATATTTTTTATATACTGTATTTTTTTTATTTTGTTCATAGTTACAAATTAGATGCATTGTATATTAGGTTATCTGTTTTATATATATATATATATATATATATATATATATATATATATATATATATATATATATATATATAATCATTGCACCTATAATTGACAAAAAACAATGAACATTAAAAAAATATATATATGTGTATATATATATATATATATATATATATACACATACATATATATATATATATATACATACATATGTGTGTTCATTAGGTAAAGCTATGATGCTTTTGCTATTGGGCTGCTGCCTAACGAGCAACCAGCATGTCCCTATTTTCATTGTATTCAGCTATTTAATTTATTTAATTACATTGACAGGGCATGTGCTGAATCCTCTTCTAAAAAAGCACACACACAGTTATTTTCAGTATAGGCAGAATTATGTTCCAAGGGTCAGAAAAAGTTGAGCTTTCTTAAATTCCAGATCCAACATACTTTACAGGTCAGTGTACTCACTTCTGCCTAATTTCATCAAACACATCCCCTTTCCAAACACCAGCAGAATATTAAATGTTACAGCTACGAGGAAAGTCTGAGACAATCTCTGCAGAGTCCCAATTCTGATATTAGAAGGTGTAAAGTATTAGAACCTTGTTATGTAGTTGGCTGTGAATTGTGTTCTTTTTTGGCTGAAGAAACGTATGACTAACCGGGTCATTTGTAAGAAATAAACTTTTTAAGGTGTCTCTAAACATGTTTGATGATCATACATTAGAGTCTCATTCAACCAACACTTTTAGGATCTAAAGTGGTTGTAAACCTGAAAATTCTAAATTAAAAAAAAACATTCCATCTCACTCAGCAAAGCAGGAGAACTCATCTGTCTGCAGCCTGGCCGGCAAAGGAGAAGCCCATCATCTGTAATCCTCCCCAGTTTCCTACAGTGAAGAAATCTGACACATTAAAAAAAAGTGTCAACACGCCCTCTCTCCTGTGATTGACAGACTGGGATGGGTAACACACAAAGCACATCCACACAGATCCCTCCTCTGGCTCTTCCAGCAGTAGCTGTTTTGGCACCTTAACCACTTGCCGACCTGCTCATGTACATATACGTCAGCAGATGTACGTACCTGTACGTCCTCTGCTTGACGGCGGTGGAGGGTCCGATCGGGACCCCCCCCGGTACATGGCGCGGGTCGGTAAGCTGTAGAAGCGATCTGTGATGAGGGGGCGGCTGTCCGTTTTCAGCTCCCCCTCTGCGATCGCTCTCAGCCTATCCCAGCGCTTCCCCCTCCTCTTCCTGTGTTTAGTGTAAACACAGGAAGCAGGAACAGTGTGATCTCTCCTTGTGGTGGTCATATCGACCACTGCTGAGGAGAGAAGACATCACACAAGTAAGTGGCACCAAGCAGCACACTGACACCAGCACATTAGGCACATTTAACCCCTTCAGTCACCGCCGATCGCCCCCCCCCAGTCTCCTGTAACAGTGTCACTGAATGCAGGGATCATTTATTTTTTGATTTCTGCATTTAGTGTCAGTGTTACAGAAAAAAGTGTTAGGGCAGTTAGTTTTAGCCCCCTTTAGGTCCAGGGTAGCCCCCTACCCCCCCTAATAAAGGTTTAACCCCTTGATCACCGCCCTAGTTAACCCTTTCACCCCCTATTGCCAGTGTCACTAAGCGATCGATTTTCTGATCGCTGTATTAGTGTCACTGTTGCCGCTAGGCAGTTAGTTTTTTTTGAGGTTCGCCGCCAGGTTGTATAGCGTTAGGTACCCCCATAAATAAAGTTTTTAACCCCTGATTGCCCCCTAGTTAACCCTTTCACCCCCTATTGCCAGTGTCACTAAGCGATCGATTTTCTGATCGCTGTATTAGTGTCACTGTTGCCGCTAGGCAGTTAGTTTTTTTTGAGGTTCGCCGCCATGTTCTATAGCGTTAGGTACCCCCATAAATAAAGTTTTTAACCCCTGATTGCCCCCTAGTTAACCCTTTCACCAGTGATCACCGTATAAGTGTTACGGTTGACGCTGGTTAGTTAGTTTGCTGTTTATAGCATCAGGGCACCCGCCGTATATAACCCAATAAAGGTTTAACCCCCTGATCGCCCGGCAGGTGATATAAATTAAATTTTAGCGTCAGTCAGGGTCTGCGTCGCCCCAGGCAGTGTTAGGTTAGTGCCAGTACCGCTTACACCCACTCGCAAAGCATACACCCCCCTTAGTGGTATAGTATCTGAATGGATCGATACCTGATCTGATCAGATCTATACTAGCGCACCCAGCAGTTTAGGGTACCCAAAAACGCATTGTTAGCGGAATCAGCCCAGATACCCGCTAGCACCTGCGTTTTCCCCCTCTGCCCAGCCCAACCCACCCAAGTGCAGTATCGATCGATCACTGTCACTTCAAAAACACAACACACAACTGCAGCGTTCGCAGAGACAGGTTGATCCCTGCGATCGCTAACAGTTTTTTTGGAAGCGTTTTCTACATTTTCCTTTCTATAGTCAGGTGCTTTTTTTACCTGTGAATCATCACCAGTGTACCACTAAATTTAAAACCCAAAATGGCAAAGCGAATGTACACTGGTGAAGAGGCCGTCAGGATTCTGTGCATGTCAGATAGTGAAGAAGAGGAGGTCACGCATCTGACAGAATCTGGCTCAGAATACGATCCTGTTTACGACAGCGGCTCCATGTCAGATAGCTCGGACGACGGAGTAGTGGTCCCTGCTAAGGACAGGCGTACCCGACCCCATTCTGATGTTGTTGAGCAGCAAGAACCGCAGGTCCCTCGTATGGAGCAGAGAGCCAGTACTAGCGCCGCTATTCCTTCTGGTGGATTGGCAAGCACTAGCGGCCTAGTACACCCTGGTCGTTCATCCAGCACTGCAGTAAGACGTGGCGACGTGGCGAGTCCCATAAGTGCAGTTCAAGCTGGCGAGGTGGCAAGCACAAGTAGTGTCCCGCTGCCACCAAGAAGAAGACAAAGACAGGCCCGTCGTGCCCATAGTGCCCTTCCTGCAGAATTCGCCTATCCTGATTGGGTCCCCACCACTTCTGCAGAACCCGTACTTCCCCCATTCACTGGCCAACCCGGTATTCAGGTGGATACAGCGAACTTTACGTCACTTGATTTTTATTCGCTGTATTTCACGGAAGATCTCTATAGATCTATTGTGGACCAGACTAATTTATATGCTGGTACCTACATCGCCGCTAACCCCCAGTCTCTCCTTGCCAAAGAATGGAAACCTCTTGAGGTTTCCGAATTTAAGATCTTTCTGGGCCTTACCCTCAACATGGGCATACACACATTTCCGGAGTTGCGGATGTATTGGTCCACACATCCCATCGACCATATGCCCGTGTTCTCTGCTCACATGGCCAGGAAACGATACGAGGCGATCCTGCGGTTTCTGCATTTCAGTGACAATGCACTTTGTCGTCCACGTGGAGACCCTGAATTTGACCGGCTCTACAAAATTCGGCCCCTCGTAAACCATTTCAACGAACATTTTGCAGCCTTGTTTAATCCCCAGCAGGTTGTTTGCGTTGATGAGTCCCTGGTTAAATTTGCTGGCCGCTTGTCTTTCAAACAGTACATTCCCAGCAAGCGTTCCAGATACGGGGTCAAGCTCTATAAGCTCTGTGACAGGGCCACAGGCTACACATGGAGCTTTAGGGTTTACGAGGGCAAAGATAGTCAGGTAGAGCCGGAAGGATGCCCAGATTACATGGGGAGCGCTGGCAAGATCGTGTGGGACTTGGTGTCACCCTTATTCGGAAAGGGGTACCACTTATACGTGGACAATTTTTACAGCAGCGTGCCACTTTTTAGCCACTTGTTTGATCGTCAGATTGGAGCATGTGGCACCATGCGACCTAATCGCCGGGGCTTTCCCCAGAGGCTTGTAGATGCCCGTCTTAGCCTGGGGGCGAGAGCCTGCTGCAAGTGTAAAAATTTGCTTGCTGTGAAGTGGCGGGACAATAGGAATGTTTTCGTTCTTACCACCCTTCACGCAGACACGACAGTACAAATTCGTACGGCGACTGGTGTTGTGGAGAAACCCCTCTGTGTCCACGAATATAACCAAAACATGGGAGGGGTGGACCTCAACGACCAGCTAATGGCGCCGTATCATATTGCCCGCAAGACGAGACGCTGGTACAAAAAAGTGTCTCTACATTTATTTCAATTGGCTCTACTGAATGCTCATGTCTTATACAGAGCTTCAGGACAGAATGGATCCTTCCTTCAATTCCAGAGGGAGATCATCACAGAACTCCTGTATCCAGGCGGTACTGTACCTCACCATCCCCTACCAAATGCAGTAAGCCGACTGCATGAGAGGCATTTTTCTTATGTCCTCGAGAGTACCCCTACCCAACGAGCCCCCCAAAGAAGATGTTGTGTCTGTACCAAGCGCGGATTTAGGCGTGACACCCGTTATTTTTGTCCCCGCTGTCTTGACAATCCTGGTCTTTGTATTGGGGAATGTTTTGAACGCTTCCACACACGAGTTAATTTTTAGTGTGGGGTGAAACATTTCACAGGATAGGCTCACTTACACAGGGTCTCCCAAGATGCCATCGCATTTTGAGAGACCCAAACCTGGAACCGAAAAGTTGAACAGTTACAAAAAAAAAGTGTTAAAAAAAAGGAAAAAAAAAATAGTTGTCGTTTTATTGTTCTCTCCCTCTCTATTCTCTCTCTATTGTTCTTCTCTTTTTTACTGTATTCTATTCTGCAAAGTTTTATTGTTGTTATGTTTTTTCATGCTTGCTTTTCAGGTATGTAATTTACTTTACTGTTTTCAGGTACGCCATTCAGCTGTTGCGCGGACTTATTTATCTTGACAGCAACAGCGTTTGCTCCCACGATATATAAAGCCGCGACTCCAGTGCTGTAGGAGGTGATTTCACCACCACAGTTAAAAAAAAGAGCATATATGCCGAAGCATGGGGGCAGCAGGGGCGGAGGAGCGATTTTGCTCCTAATGCCGCGTACATACGGTTGACATTCCTACGGAGGCTTTCCCGTGGAAAAGTCTGACCATGTGTACACGGCATAGAAAAGTCCGACCGTGTGTACGCGGCATAGAAAAGTCAGACCGTACGCGGCATAACTTTTTTGCGGGAGGATGCCCCCATGCTTCGGCATATATATATTTTAGGCACAGGTTGCGTTAAAAAATGTTTTATTTTTTACTATGTTTTTTTTATAGGTATTTGCTTTGCAGGTATGGTATGATCTTACTGTTATACTGGAATGTTACTTTGTTTTAATGTTAACCATCATTTGCTTAGCAGGTACGCCATTCAGTTGCAGTGCGGATTTATTTAGCGTGACAGCAACATCGTTTGCTCCCACGATATATATAAAGCCGCGACTCCAATGCTGTAGGAGGTGATTTCACCACCACAGTTCAAAAAAGAGTATAAATGCCGAAGCATGGGGGCATTAGGGGCGGAGGAGCGATTTTGCTCCTAATGCCGCGTACATACGGTTGACATTCCTACGGAGGCTTTCCCGTGGAAAAGTCTGACCATGTGTACACGGCATAGAAAAGTCCGACCGTGTGTACGCGGCATAGAAAAGTCCGACCGTACGCGGCATAACTTTTTTGTGGGAGGATGCCCCCATGCTTCGGCATATATAAATGGTGCATGTATGCCCATCATTAGAAGTGGGTGGATGAAGGGAGGTATTCTAATGGTGGGCATAACCACCGATCAATCTTTTTTTCGTTCAGCCAACAGGCTGCATGAAAAAAAAAGATTACAATACATGTCCAACAAGAACCATCAACGTACTGGTATGTTGCTGGACTTTGAATGGTTATACCAGAATGATGCCTGCGGGTTTAGGCATCATCTTGGTATCATTCTTTTCAGCCAGCAATCGGCTTTCATGTAAAAGCAGTCCTAGCGGCTAATTAGCCTCTAGACTGCTTTTACATTCAGTGGGAGGGAATGTTCCCCCCCCCCCGGATATAAACGGCGCCATTGAGAATATGGGAAAGCATTTTATCACACCGATCTTGGTGTGGTCAGATGCTTTGAGGGCAGAGGAAAGATCTAGGGTCTAATAGACCCCATTTAAAAAAAAAAGAGTACCTGTCACTAACTATTGCTATCATAAGGGATATTTACATTCCCTGAGATAACAATAAAATGGTAAAAACAAAAAAAAATGGAAGGAACAGTTAACAAATAAAATAAAAAAAGCGAAATAAATATATATATAAAAAAAAAAAAAAAAAAAAAAAAAGCATCACTGTCCCCCCCTGCTCTTGCGCAAAGGCGAACGCAAGCGTCGGTCTGGAGTCATATGTAAACAGGAATTGCACCATGCATGTGAGGTATCACCGCGAAGGGCAGATCGAGGGCAGTAATTTTAGCAGTAGACCTACTCTGTAAATCTAATGTGGTAACCTGTAAAGGCTTTTAAAGGCTTTTAAAAATGTATGTAGTTTGTCGCCACTGCGCGTTTGTGCGCAATTTTAAAGTATGTCGTGTTTGGTATCCATGTACTCGTCCTAAGATCTTCATTTTTATTTCATCAATAATTTGGGCAATATAGTGTGTTTTAGTGCTTTAAAATAAAAAAAGTGTATTTTTTCCCCAAAAAATGCGTTTGAAAAAACGCTGTGCAAATACTGTGTGGAAAAAAAAATTGCAACACCCACCATTTTAATCTGTAGGGCCTTTGCTTTAAAAAAATATATAATGTTTGGGGGTTCAACTTAACTTTCTTGCACAAAAATAATATGTTTTTATGTAAACAAACAGTGTCATAAAGGGCTTTTTCTTCAAGTGGTTAGAAGAGTGGGTGATGTGTGACATAAGCTTCTAATTGTTGTGCATAAAATGCCAGGACAATTCAAAACCCCCCCAAATGACCCCATTTTGAAAAGTAGACACCCCAAGCTATTTGCTGAGAGGCATCTCAAGTCCATGGAATATTTTAGATTTTGACCCAAGTTGCGGGAAATATAAATATATATATATATATATTTTTTTTTGCGCAAAGTTGTCACTAAATGATATATTGCTCAAACATGCCATGGGCATATGTGGAATTACACCCCAAAATACATTCTGCTGCTTCTCCTGAGTACGGAGATACCACATGTGTGAGACTTTTTGGGAGCCTAGCCGCGTACGGGACCCCAAAAACCAATCACCGCCTTCAGGCTTTCTAAGGGTGTAAATTTTTGATTTCACTCCTCACTACCTATCACAGTTTCGAAGGCCATAAAATGCCAAAATAGCACAAAAAAAACCCAAATGACCCCATTTTGGAAAGAAGACACCCCAAGGAAACTGCTGAGAGGCATGTTGAGTCCATTGATTTTTTTTTTTTTGTCCAAAGTGATTGAATAATGACAAAAAAAAAAAAATTGTCACTAAATGATATATTGCTCACACATGCCATGGTTATATATGGAGTTGCACCCTAAAATACATTCTGCTGCTTCTCCTGAGTACGGGGATACCACATGTTTGGGACTTTTTGGGAGCCTAGCCGCGTACGGGACCCCGAAAACCAAGCACCGCCTTCAGCATTTCTAAGGGCGCAAATTTTTGATTTCACTCCTCACTACCTATCACAGTTTCGAAGGCCATAAAATGCCAAAATAGCACAAAACCCCCCCAAATGACCCCATTTTGGAAAGTAGACACCCCAAGCTATTTGCTGAGAGGCATGTTGAGTCCATGGAATATTAAATTTTTTTCCCCCAAGTGATTGAATCATGACCAAAAAAAATAAAAATAAAAAAATGTACAAAACATTGTCACTAAATGATATATTTCTCACACATGCCACGGTTATATGTGGAATTGCACCCCAAAATACATTCTGCTGCTTCTCCTGAGTACGGGGATACCACATGTGTGGGACTTTTTGGGAGCCTAGCCGCGTATGAGACCCCGAAAACCAAGCACCGCCTTCAAGATTTCTAAGGACATACATTTTTGATTTCACTCACACAAATCTTGAAGGCAGTGCTTGGTTTTCGGGGCCCCGTACGCGGCTAGGCTCCCAAAAAGTCCCACACATGTGGTATCCCCGTACTCAGGAGAAGCAGCAGAATGTATTTTGGGGTGCAATTCCACATATAACCGTGGCATGTGTGAGAAATATATCATTTATTGACAACGTTTTGTAATTTTTTTTTTTTTGGTCATTATTCAGTGACTTGGGGCAAAAAAATTAAATATTCCATGGACTCAACATCCCTCTCAGCAAATAGCTTGGGGTGTCTACTTTCCAAAATGGGGTCATTTGGGGGGGTTTTGTGCTGTTTTGTCATTTTATGGCCTTCGAAACTGTGATAGGTAGTGAGGAGTGAAATCAAAAATGTATGCCCTTAGAAATCTTGAAGGCGGTGCTTTGTTTTCGGGGCCCCGTATGCGGCTAGGCTCACAAAAAGTCCCACACATGTGGTATCCCCGTACTCAGGAGAAGCAGCAGAATGTATTTTGGGGTGCAATTCCACATATAACCATGGCATGTGTGAGCAATATATCATTTAGTGACAACTTTGTGCAAAAAAAAATCAGTTTGTCATATTCCCGCAACTTGTGTCAAAATATAAAATATTCCATGGACTCGACATGCCTCTCAGCAAATAGCTTGGGGTGTCTACTTTCCAAAATGGGGTCATTTGGGGGGGTTTTGTGCTATTTTGGCATTTTATGGCCTTCGAAACCTTGATAGGTAGTGAGGAGTGAAATCAAAAATTTGTGCCCTTAGAAATGCTGAAGGTGGTGCTTGGTTTTGGGGCCCCGTATGCGGCTAGGCTCCCAAAAAGTCCCACACATGTGGTATTCCCGTACTCAGGAGAAGCAGCAGAATGTATTTTGGGGTGCAAATGAAATGATATATTGCTCACATATAACCATGGCATGTGTGAGCAATATATCATTTAGTGACAACTTTTTGTAAACTTTTTTTTTTTTTTTTTCGTCATTATTCAATCACTTGGGACAAAAAAAAAATATTCAATGGACTCAACATGCCTCTCAGCAGTTTCCTTGGGGTGTCTACTTTCCAAAATGGGGTCATTTGGGGGGGTTTAGTACTGCCCTGCCATTTTAGCACCTCAAGAAATGAGATAGGCAGTCATAAAATAAAAGCTGTGTAAATTCCAGAAAATGTACCCTAGTTTGTAGACGCTATAACTTTTGCGAAAACCAATAAATATACGCTTATTGCGATTTTTACTAAAGACATGTGGCTGAATACATTTTGGCCTAAATGTTTGACTAAAATTTAGTTTATTCGATATTTTTTACTTTTTGTTATAAGAAAAATCATTTTTTTTCAAAATTTACGGTCTTTTTGCGTTTATATCGCACAAAATAAAAATCGCACAGGCAATCAAATACCATCAAAAGAAAGCTCTATTTGTGGGAAGAAAAGGACGCAAGTTTCGTTTCGGTACAACATTGCATGACCGCGCAATTACCAGTTAAAGCAGCGCATTGCCAAATTGTAAAAACACCTTGGGTCTTTAGACAGCGTATTGGTCCGGGGCTTAAGTGGTTAATATTGCGGGACTTGAGGAAGTCAGGTGGCGCCTTCCTAGGTGTCTGATTTGTCAGGACTCATGAGAGGCCATATGTACACCCACTCAGGGCAGATCCTAGGGTCACAGACGCCTGGGCGCCGAGATATTGCTGGCGCCCCCACATCTTACTAACCCCTCCCCTTTACAAATGTTTCTATGGCTATGACTTAAACACAGAGATGCTCCCCTAAGAAGTCTTCATTAGTGTCCCCCATCAGAGTCCCCCACAGCAGGTGTCCCCCATCAGAGCCCCCCACAGCAGGTGTCTCCTTTAGAGCCCCCCACAGCAGGTGTCTCCATCAGAGCCCCCCCACAGCAGGTGTCCCCCATCATAGCCCCCCTCAGCAGGTGTCCCCCATCAGAGCCCCCCACAGCAGGTGTCTCCATCAGAGCCCCCCACATCAGGTGTCCCCATAGATCAGTACTTGTCCAATAGATCCCTGTAGATCGGACGCGCTGGGAGCAGAAGCACATTACAAGGGGGTGGGGCATATGTGGCATCTTTGGTCACTAGGAGGGTGGCACTCGGAGAGAATTTCTGGCAGTGCACGGGATGATTGGCAGAAGCTCCGGCCAAACCAGAAGCCTATGGGAGAAGAGCCGACACACACAGAGGGGGCGGGACAAGCAGGAGACGGCTCCTCGCGCACCGGACAGAATTAATTAGTGGAGCCTAGTACCGGAACATGTTTCGGTACTAGCATCCGCTGCGGTACCCTACCCAGATTCCGGGGACAGCGGGAGGTATGCGCTCTTGTCATTTACTAGCGGAGAGAGTAAGCGGGATGGGGAACCGCAGCACCCGCTACATGCGATTCACCTCTGGACACAGACAAGGAGGAGGGAGGGGAGTACTTTGGAGCTTCTGCGCCCCCACCTCTGTGGCGCCTGGGTGCGGAGCACCCTGCCTAGGACCGGCCCTGCACCCACTGTGCACACTGCTATACAGCACTAGAGAGATTTGTGGGGGTATGTACTGCTGGGAGGGGAGTCCGGTAACATCACAACTCCGCCTCTCGATCTTTGGGCCGTTGACACACCCACAGATCCAGAAATATTCAGCATGCTGTAACAGGAATACACATTGAAATAATGAGGTACAAATAATACAAGACTATTGTACAAACGTTACACAGATGTTAGTCTTTCATACTTGTGGCACGTTGGGCTTACAACCACTTTAAGTCAACACTTTAAAACCTCGAAAGAAGAGAGTAGCAATTATATCATGGGAAGAAGGCTTCTCCATCCCTGATACACTAGTCAAAGGATATCTCCCATGGAACTTTGTTGCAGCAATAGAAATCACACAATTACAAATTAGTGTACATAAAATAGAAAAACTTTTATTGTACAACAGGTTTAAAATTGGCTGGTCTAGACACTTCACGTCCTGATCTTATACCATTCCTACAATATACAATATGCAGGGATACTTAAATTATTAAAATAAATTGCATATCCACCAGTTCAACCCAACGTGTTTCAACTTGTATAAAGACTTCATCAGGACATAAGGAAGTGGAAGCAATCAAAGATATAAACGTGACTGGTGGTGCACACTATATGGGTGTCAGGGATCTGCCACCTAAGGGTTACTAGTGCAGACTGATTTTTAGTGATTGGCAACAGGCTGCCTTATCTGCCTTATCTGTCTTTGCTGTCCGGTCTGCAGCTTATCCTGAGACCTGATCCTGAACCTGCACCTGATATCATACTGACCTGTCTCTCTGACTCCGTTGCCATCTCTAGTCCTGACCTTTGGCTTTCTTGACCCTGCTGTTTACCTTTCTGACAAATCCTCTTTTGCCGAATCCAGCCTGAACTCTGACCATTCCTTGCCTGCTGCTTTTGCTTGAACTGATCCTCCGTGTATGACCTGGCTTGTCTGACTCCTCTCCTGCTGTCGCCTGCACATGAGTGCGCCTGTTTCTCTCAGGCGCACCTGCATCTGGTGACCTGTATCCTGCCGACCTGCATCCGCTGATCTGCATCCAGCTGACCTGCACCTACAGTGCTCCAGCCGGCTCCAGCCTCTCTCATTGGCTTTCATCTCCAATCTCAGAGAACTCTGCAGGCACTCATACCTCACTGTGCTCCTACGGTCACTGTCTCAACCCCCGTGATCCCAGAACCAGGGCGATACGAGAGGTCTCCCTCTGCACGTCAGGCTCATTCCCAAGGTATGTGTCAATGGGTCTCAGCCCAACCCAGACCTCAAGCCCCACAGAAGATTAATGGCTATCAATGAAAAGGCAACAGAGGCAGCTTGCTTACATTCACTAAAGGAAGAGTAAGAGACCACAAAATATATGTGTAACTGGATGGTAGACAACCGTAGCAAAAGGGGAGCAATCTCCTATAAAGCCATCCAGCATGGGTTGACAGCATGGACTCCGCTGTCTCACTTTAAAACTTCTGCCATTTTTTTTCTGTCTTTGTCTCATTGTGGAGTTTTCTCCTCATCTGTTCCAGAGACTCCAGAATGTAAACCAAATTTTCCAAAATGAAGAGTTCCTGTGACAGCAGTACAGCTTTGATTTCCTACCACTTTTAATTTCAATGACATTGGTCACCAGAAAAAAAAAAGAGATAGGGAATCTCAACACACATAGACAGCAATTGAAACCTGACAGAGGTTCTAACCTTTTCATACATTTCCCTTCCAACACAAGGTTTTGGCTATTGCTAAATTGTATTACTGACTCCTTTTTAAATTTAACTAAACAAAGTACTAGAAACTCTCCTAATATAAAACTCTTATAATCTTCTTTATATCAATAACTAGCCGTGGAGAGGTAGGCAAGCTTCAAGAGCCAATTACATTTTCCAGCAGTACAAATGTACAAGCAGTGAGCATGCTGAGAGAGTAGAGTAAAGCTGACTGTACACAAGAAGAATTTAATTTGTTTCTAGAATGTTTGTAAGATTTCCCAGTTGTTAGTGGGGTAAAATCAACAGTTCATTTTGAACATAGTGATGAAAATTCAAAGGAGCATTATGGAAAATTTTCTTGAACAAATACATTTTTAATTGTGAATTTGGTTTTCCGGTTGGGGAAAATCATACATTTTGTAATGAAATCTGTTTAAAATTGATGGGATTCTATTCAAATAGCAGGTCTGGACAACATTTTCAGGGCTTTCACACACAATTAGTTGACCCAATGATGACACAATTTTTTTTCCGAATGAGCTGTTTTTCTACAAATGTTAAAATGAAAATCTAAGCTTGTAATCTATTGCATATACCTAGTGAAGAGACTAGATGATACACAGAGAGGAAACAAATCCTCCTACATAAGTTGTACCTTTTTATCTGCAACCATCTTTCCTCTACAGTCTTGTACAACATACAGATACAATTAGTTTTGTCAGCAGCAGAAAGCAGGGGGCGGGGATCTGACATCACACAGGATGTAGAGCTCGAGCACAGAGCTGAGAATAATCTGAGATATTGGAGAACATAACACACCCTCTCTTCACAGGCTCAGAGAAATATAGAGCTGAGGGTATGAGTAATCTTCTGTGTGCTGGAGCGGGTGTGCTGTCTCCTGGGAGGCTGAGGTGTATGTTTAATTTATTAGGAGAGAGTCAGCAGATAGCAGAGAGAGGAGAGATCAAAGATGAACCAGACAATAAAAATAACATAATTTTGAAAAATCTCAAAGTACCCCAAAAATAATATAAATTCCACTAAAGGAGTGGAGGAGGCACCACGGATGAATCAATACACTATAATATATAAATAAAAATATAAGAAACCTGGTTCTGACTCAAACTGCGACTCTATCTATGCCATCTAAAAAAAATCAAAACTGCTGATGGATGCCTTTTTTTATTACAAAGCACCTTGTAGAATTTATTAACATATACACATCTCACATTCAACCTGGACAGGAAAATTATAAAATAAACATTAATAAATAAACACACATACTACCAGAGTTTAGGATCCAGGGTCCTTTCACAAAGAAAAGAGTTTAAAGACGAGCATAGGTGCTCACAGGAACCACAAGGCATCTGAACTTATAAATGTTACTTAAACTTTGTTGGACTTAACAGGTTCACTTTAATTTATACACCATGCTTCTCTTTTAAACATAATACACTGCTTGCCATTGATTTTAGAATCAATGTTCCTGGAAAAGTGCAAGGCATACATTTTCCAAATGTCAAAATGATTTGAATTATTCTGTGTCCATAAGCAGCATGAATACGATAATCACAGGTATGATGGGCTGTGCATGATATCCTCTAGAATAACTGTATTTCTTTTGTACTAATTCCGAGCGTTTAATATTCTGCCTTCTGTTGAAAATATATTTTCTACTTGAGTAATATTGCAGATATCCTTTAACGGGAAATGTGCTATTTGAATCCATTCATGGAAAGAATGTGTGACTACAACTCATTCAGTATAGTAAACGCTGAAAACATAGAGCTGTGCATTGATTTCTCCAAGAGCATCAGTATTGTTTACAGGGGTTTATTTCTTAACAGAGAACAATGTTAGAAAATTACTTTTGAGCTTCGGATACACAATTTCATTTTTATGAATGGAATTAAAATGAAAATGTTTATGTATAGGGATAAATAAAATATGCATTTTGCAATCACTATTTTACACAATATACTGACAGATATATATTGTATAATTCCCTGTTAGTTAATCAGTGATGCTTCCATTTCAATGTGGCTTCAGAATGTTTCCAGCTGATTTTATGGGCTGAGTCCTGCAGTGATTTAGGGAGCCAGACCAAGGAACCATTTATGGCAATGGTCAATATGTATTGTTGATGTAATCATTTCTATTGTTTTTCTTAAAAATCTTAAAATTTAATGTTTTTTCGTGATGTACATATACCTGTAGACTGATTTTGTTTCTTGTATATGTTTTATTAGAATGAAATATCTATGCTCCTGAGGAAGCGCTAATTCCATAAGCGCGCAACATGTCGAGCAAATCCTCCTAGTCCTCTGGACAACCATCTGGTCACTTGTGATATAACGTTTTTATAATTATGCTTTTTATTTTAAGCTTTTTATGTTAGAACTATACAATGAATGTGAACCTTGTGTGGTAAACCAGTTGTTAATCGAACTTCACTTTGTGATTTTTTATTTATAACGGTTTCTATGATATTTCTGTACCTATAATAAATCTTTTCTAGTTATCTACAACTTTTGTATCGTGTGCCTTCAAAGCCCAATTCACTAGTCCTTAGTTCAATTCTACATTATCGGGGCGGTGGCACACCTAATACCGGTGCATCCGCATTATCACCTTACGTTTGATGCACATAAAATTAGGGTTTTCTTTTCATCAATGGTCACAAGTATCCAACACTACTAGAGGGGTTGGAAGCCAAAGGCTTTACCATCTGTGTCCCACCAGGGAGATTTCCCTTCCCTTCTTGTCCCATAGCTTTTAAAGTGTAAGCATCCCTAGCTGTCACCAGGGCCACCAGAAGTAGTTTTCTCATTGCCACTTAGGTACACAGGGCTTCCACTTGAGACAAGGAGAGAGTTCTCAGCTTAACGGCTTGTCGCCTGCCCACTGTCAAATGACGGAGGGCCGGTACGGCTCTCAGTCTGGGACAACGTCACATGACGTCGCCCCATTCAAACAGGGAATGCGTGCGATCGGGTGCACGCATCCCTGCACTGTTGATGGTGGCATGTCACCGAGACACAGCTTGTCACCTACAGGGGCAAACAGCCATTGGGCATAGCTGTTTACCATGTGATCGGCCGTGATCAAGAACACTGCTCATCACTGACACTGGTAAATAGCCATTGGCCAGTGGCTTTTACCACGTGATCGGCAGTGATCAAGAGCACTGCTCGTCACTGACACTGGTAAATAGCCATTGGCCAGTGGCTTTTACCACGTGATCGGCTGTGAATGGATCAGAATTGTAAGCAAAGACCGGTAACTAGCTGTTACCGGCTCTTCCCTCACCCATCAGTGACCGTGGCCTGTCACCCTCACCCATTAGTGACCATCACCCATCCCCGACTGTGGCCTGTCACCCATCAGGGACCATTGCCAGTCACCCATCAGTGACTGTGGCATGTCACCCATCAGTGACCATCACTAGTCATCCATCAGTGACCATTGCCCATCACCCATCAGTGACCTGGGCCAGTCACTCATTACCCATTAGTGACCATGGCCAGTCACTCATCAACCATCACACGTCACCCATCAGTGACCATCACCCATCAGTGACCTGGACCAGTCGCCCATCAGTGACCTGGACCAGTCACCCATTACCAATCAGTGACCATCACTCATCACTCACCAGTGACCATCACCCATCAGTGACCATTGGCAGTCACCCATCAGTGACCATTGGCAGTCACCAGTTACCCATCAGTGACCATCTACAGTCACCCATCAGTGACCGTCGCCGATTACCCATCACCCATTTGTGACCATCGCCAGTCACCCGTCAGTGACCATCATCAGTCACACCGTCATCACCTATCAGTGAACATCACCTGCCACCCATCACACAGCCCATCGGTGAACCTCACCTGCCACCAACTGCACAGCCCATCAGTGAACGTCAAATACCACCCATCTGTCACCCGTCACACAGCCCATCAGTGACCGTCATCTGCCACCCGACCCAAAGATAACAGCATGTCCAAGAAGTTTATAGCACTAAGGAGGCATTCCAGATCCTCTTCATGACTGATGAGAAAAGCAGGGAGGACTCAGTAGATTCCAATGCCAATTCTGATTCCGAATCAAATTCAGCATTTGAACCGATTGATAGCAGCGGATCGGCAAATAATTTGGAGGAAGAATTGCTCCCTCCTAAAAGGGCACGGTGCTCTGAAAACCAAGCAGCCGTCAGCAACCAGGATCCAATTCCCAGTACCATTGCTGCCGCCAGCGTTAGGCCCCGAGAAAAAATTCTCAGGCCCAGTACCAGCTCTCCCACCAGCGATTTTAACTACCAAATGCTTCAGCCCTATTTGTCAATAAGGGGGTCCTGTTTCTGGTACAAGAAAGTAGCAATTTATCTCATCCGTTTGGCCCTTTATAATGCATACCCCCTTCCTAAATTCATTGAAGAAGTTGTCACGTCCCTCATCTACCAACAAAGACCCCCCCAGAAGACCTTCACTCTGAGGCTGTTAGCCGACTTCATGAGCGCCACTTCCCAGACAACATCCCGCCATCTGAAAAGGGCAGAAGACACCAAAAAATATGTTGCATATGCACCAAAAGAGGATTTGAAAAGAGTCCAGCTACCATTGTCCTCAGTGTCCCTCTGAACCCGGCTTTTGCATTATTGAATGCTTCTGACTTTTTTACACTTCCCTATAATATTTGCCCAAAGTTTTAACCATTTCCCCATTTTCATCATCTGTGCTGACCATTTTCCATGATTCCTCAAATGACCATGCCACTGTCTTCCACGTGAACTGACCCTGGACTGTATTGTGACTATGCCTCTGCCTACCATTTGAACTGCTTCCACGTGAACTGGCCCTGGCCTGTTTTATCGACTACACTTCTGCCCACCGCTTTGACTGCTTGCACGTGAACTGACCGTGGCCTGTTTTATGGACTATGCTTTTGCCTACCGCTTGGACAGATCTGTTGCCCTGCTACTGTAGTACACAGGGCTCTCACGTATGTGAGGGGCTGCAGAATTGTTTTTCTGGATGGAGGGTCTTGATTCCGGAGGCTTCATAGAGATTTGGGTGGGCGAAGCCTCTACCCCTGTGCCCCTGTGCACAGGTCTTACCTGACTGAGGTCTTCAGCCTGCTGCTGACCTACTGCTATCATGCCTCTGCCTGCTGTATGAACTGACCACACCTCTGCCTGCTACCTGGACTATGGAAATAATTAGTTGTAGCAAGAGGCAGTATGTTTATGAAGGGCTGGAGAGCAGTACACTAATGAGTGTCTGCAGGTAACAGTGCACCAGGACCAATATTATGGCTGTGCTGGCTGTCTCTGCCTGGACAAATCCTATGGATGACATCCTTGTGCTGACTATAGACAATTTCCCTGCCTGCTGCCTGGATAATTACTATTGTTGTCGCTAAGACATCCCTGCCTGCTGCCTGCTGCCTGAACCAACTCTATCCTCTGTGGACACTAATAAATCACAGTTTTTTTTTTACCCTTTCCTCAATATAATTTATTTTGGAGTGTTTATCAATTCTTGGTATGTACATGCTATGTGTTATAAATATGAAGGGCCTTCAAAAATTATAGGTTGTTATGAAATTATATGTGTAATTTATGCTCCTAGAACACCTGAAGGTGCTACCTCAATGTTGGGCCTTTGTATGTGGTCAGGCTGTGTAAAAGTCTCACACATGTGGTATCGCCATACTCAGGACTCAGGAGGAGTAGCAGAATGTATTTTGGCGTGTAATTTTTGCTTTTTACATGCAATGTGTTGGAAATATCAATGGATATAAATGGATATAATCAGGGCTCAAGTACTGCGGGAACACGTGGGAATGGAGTTCCTGCATTTTTTTCACAGCAGGAACTCAGTTACCTTTGCAGGACTAGAGCAGCTGAGAGCAGTCGAGCCGCCCGAGCCAATCCTTCACTAATCGGCAATGCCCAGCTCGAGTCACTGTCAGAACTTGCTTCTTTCTAAATCCCGTGATAACTCGCGGCAGACCTCCGCAATGTCTCCTGGGAACAATGACAAAAGCTCCCAGGAGACATTGTGGCATTGAGGAAATGACGGAATACCCGCACACTACCCGATGAATCCATATACAGGAAGTGGACAGTAACATAAAGGATTACTAAGGTACAATGGATCGGAAAAAAAAACATGCGGTTTAGTAATTATGCATATGAGCGCATCTTTTTTTTTTGGTGGGGGAGTGGATCTTGGGTGGGAGTTCCCACACTTTTTTCCCCAGGACTTGACCCCTAGATATAATATATAGATAAATAAAAATGAACAACTTTGTGTAAAGAAAATAAGTTTTATTTTTTTCCCCCACATTTTCCAAAAACTTCTGGTAGAAAATGAACCATTCAAAAGACTCATTATGCCTCATAGATTATATTTTGGGGTGTTTGCTTTCCAAAATGGGGTCATTTTGTGGGCAATTCCATTGTTCTGGTGCTCCAGGGCCTTCAAAATTGTAATGGGTGGTTGAGAAATGAGATGTGTAATTTATGCTCGTAAAACGCCTGAAGGTGCTCCTTCAATGTTGGGCCTCTATATGTGGCCAGACTGTGTAAACGTCTCACACATGCGTTTTTTCCATACTCAGAAGTAGCACAATGTATTTTGGGGTGTAATTTGTTGTATGCAAGAGAAATAATCTGTTTATTATGACAATATTGTAAGAAAAAAAATCTTCATTTTGCAAAGAATTGTGGGAAAAAAAATACAACTTCAAAAAATTTGGATCCAAAGTAGTACAATTGTCGTGTCGCACCAGTGTGAACCTGGCCTGCGTGTCTAAAGAAATTAGATAAGCCTTCAGTACATCAGGTGTGATCAGGTGTGATCAATTTTCAGTGATTGGCACCATAGCTTGTAGACTCTTTTAAGGACCGCTATTTAACTTTTATGTTTTTAATTTACTGGCTCTTTTAAAGCAAGTATAGAGGGTGTCTGCTTATCTACAAACAGAGACATGCATGCTTTTTTCCCCACAGTTGTTGTAAAACAAACCCATGATTCCTTTAAGGCTCACTTGATGTGTTCCTTTGGCTTTTCTCTAATCTCTTAGAGGTAATTCAGATTAACTGTACTGCATTGTCAAAAACACCCAAAAGTGAAAGTTCATGTTCATAATGAAGTGATGTGTGACCTGAAGTCAGTACTTCACCAAGAGCATGTATTAATTACGTCATTTAGCCTAATACACTCTTTCTGCCTAAGCTATAATAAGCACTTTTTAGGCACCATACATTCTTACATAGTGACCTTCTTGATGCCTGTTTGTATGTAGGTGGCATTCGACAGTGTAATGCTGAATGTGTATTATTAGGGTTCATATTCAGAAACATTTGCAACAAAACAAGTATATTTAACACCACCACACTGACAATCAAGGTATAGTTATAATAGCTCTCACATTTTTGTAAAACTTGAATGTAAGCAATGTCAATACAAATTTCCCTTCTGAGCAAAACCTTTTATTTCTCCAATGTTTGGATTTCAACCCTGTTTCTGGATATCTTATATTGGAACTATACTTACCTCCCCTCCAGCGATGTAACTTTTGTGAGCTCCCTCATATGTTCGCCTGGCCTTTTTCTGAGTTTGGGATTCAACCTTTTTAACTGGCTGTGTCAATGTTATGTAACTACCGTGCATGTGCAGAAGTTCATTGATTTTGGCAGATGCCTACATTGTACACACTCATGTGCAATTCGGTGTACTCTGTAAATAAGTAGATGAAAATAAATCCTTTATTGCAGAATAGACATAGTGAAAGGGAATTCCACAACACTCTTTAGAATTCCTTTATGCCTCTGACAAATGCTGCGTGCCCCAAATTCATGTAGCTTTTGTATATATTACTTCACAAACCAGAAAGGTTTATTTGCCTCCGCGTATGCCTCTTAGCAACAGGTTATCTTCCCCAACGCCATATGGAAGATTTTACCACCTTCATGACCACTCCATGTTTTGCTATTTAGCACTGCACTACTTTAACCACTTAACGTCCGCTGCACGACTTTTTACGTCCACAGAATGGCATGTACAGGCAGAAGGGCGTATATATACGTCCCTGCCTTCTAGCGGGTCGGGGGTCCGATTGGGACCCCCTCCGCTGCGTGCGGCGGGCGGCTTACCTGTGGGAGCGATCCGACTCGAGGGGGCGGCTGTTCGTTCCTGTCTGCCCCCTCGTGATCGCTCCCAGCCAATCCCGCGAGCCTCCGCCGTGTCACTTCCTCTGCCTGTGTAATGTAAACACTGGCAGAGGAAGTGATGCAGCTCACAGTAAGTCGCACCTAACACTACACTGACACCAGTACACATAGGCACATTTAACCCCTTGCGATCACCCCCCCACCCCCTGTCACACTGTCACTAATAGCAGTGATCATATATTTACTGATCACTTCATTTAGTGTCAGTGTGACAGTTACTGTCACAGGCAGTTAGTGTTAGGTCCAGGGTAGCCCCGTACCCCCCTAATAAAGTTTTAACCCCTTGATCACCGCCCTAGTTAACCCTTTCACCCCCTATTACCAGCGTCACTAAGCGATCATTTTTCTGATCGCTGTATTAGTGTCGCTGTTGCCGCTAGGTAGCTAATTTTTTTTTATTGCGATTTTTTTTACTAAAGACATGTGACTGAATAAATTTTGGCCTAAATGTTTGACTAAAATTTAGTTTATTCGATTTTTCTTATAACAAAAATGAAAAAATATTGATTTTTTTTCAAAAATGTCGCTCTATTTTTGTTTATTGCGCAAAAAATAAAAATCGCAGAGGCAATCAAATACCATCAAAAGAAAGCTCTATTTGTGGGAAGAAAAGGACGCAAATTTTGTTTGGGAGCCACATCGCACGACCGCACAATTGTCTGTTAAAGCGACGCAGTGCCGAATTGTAAAAACGCCTCTGGGCATTTAGCAGCTTATTGGTCCGGGGCTTAAGTGGTTAACTGTACCTAATCAAAATGTATTTTGTTTGCAATACAAATAAAGCTTTCTTTTGGTGGTATTTGATCACCACTGGTTTTTTTGCAATATAAATGAAAAAATACTCAAAAAAATAATTAGAATATTTTGTGCTTTCTGCTATAAAAAAAATAAAAAAATCGTATTTCTTCATAAATTTTAATAAAAATCCCAATAAGTGTATATTGATTGGTTTGCATCAAAGTTATAGTGTCTACAAAGTACAGTATACATACTGGAATTTTTTATTTTTTACTTTTTTATACTAGTAATGGTGGTGATCAGAGACTTATAGTGGGTCTGCAATAGTGCGGGAAATCTGACACTAACTGACACTGGGGGACACTGACTCAGGCCCCATACACACCATAGAATCTATCCGCAGATAAATCCCATCAAATGGGTTTCTGCGGATAGATCCTATGGTGTGTACACTCCGTCGGATATCTATCCGCAGATAAATCTCCCCTGGAATGGATTTCCAGCAGATAAATATTTGTCGACATGCACAGAATATCTATCTGCTGGAATCCATTCCAACGGATGGATCCGCTCGTCTGTACAGACTTACCGGATCCATCCGTCCAAAGGGATTCCCCGCACGCGCCGTAATGAATAGACGCATGCGTGGAATTCCTTATATGACAGTGTCGCGCCCGTCGCCGCGTCATAATAGCGGCGACACGTCATCGGCAGAGGATTTCAGCGCGGATTTCAATGCGATGGTGTGTACACGCCATCGCATTGAAATCCTCTGAAATCTTAGAGAGGATTTATCCGCGGATACGGTCCGCTGAACCGTATCTGCGGATAAATTCTATCGTGTGTATGGGGCCTAACTGCCACTGACATCACTAGTGACACTAATACAGTAATCAGAGATAATACTATACACTGCCACTGTACAAATCACACTGGTTGGAAACGGTTTAACATTGAGGGCAAGCATGGGGATAAATGTGTGCCTAACAATGTGTAATGTGTGGTGCTTTTTTACTAAATGTGTCTTTGTTTATTATCCCTGCTTTTCAGAGAGATTGTTCCTTCTGTACAAAGCCCTGTATTGATTGTCAGGGCTCTGGGCTGTGATTGGACACAGCAGATCAGCAGGCATGCACGTGTCCTAAACCTGGAAGATAGCAGCGACGTACAGGTGCGTCGATTTGCCTGCACGGGCCGCCCATCCGCAGTACATTGCGGGTGGGCGGTCCTCAAGTGGATTTCCAAGTTTCCATGTTTGTAGTCAAATATAAGAAAAACCCCAATGTACTGTATATTTGTAATATGTTCTCATTCATACAACATACCTTAACATTCAAAACACTAAGCCCATCCATAGCTAGCACAGACAAAGTTTAAATGTGATGAGCGCCGGCTCGTCGTAGTCGATGACATCACCGCGTTCTTGCCATTCAAAGGAACGGTGGTTCTTTTGAATGGCCGTTTGTATGCATGGCAAGCTTGCCAGGAACCCCGTCAGGAAAACCAATGTTTTTTTCCTGACGAGATTCCCGGCCGTGTGTACATGGCTTAAGACCCCGATGACACTGAGGAGTTTTTCAAGCACTTTTGCATTAGATAAAAGCTCCTGAAAATTTAACGAAAACAGCTTCCCATTTAAATTAATGGATGCTTTTATAATGGGGCGGTGCACTGGCAAGGAGGGGAAAAAAACTCCTGCAAGCAGCATCTATGGAGCATATTTGGAGCGCTAAACACCCTCTCCATTGAAGTGAATGCCTGAAAAGCGCTTTAAAAGCGACTCAAAATGTTTTTGTTTTTTTTGCAGCAGTTCTTTGAGTCACATGACCTTCAAAAAAGCACAACACTAACTCCCTAAAAGCACCTGAAAAGCAATACAAAAGCGCTCAGTGTTTTATACCGTAGGCAGTTTTCAAGCGCCTCAGTATGAAAGGGGTCTAAGTCACATGCAACTGAGCTTGTTCTGTATTGTTGAAAGCATTTCACATCTTAGACCGGGTTCACACTGGTACGATGTGACTGTTGTATGACTGTCATCCTACTTTGCCCTGCGACATCGGTCGTACATCAGTCTTTTTTATATTACCCAGATAGAATTATCACATTAGATATTAATGGAGAGAGATTATAGGATTGTATTGGGTTCACATTTTCTTGATTTTTGGAAGGATTTGTTTAGCACTTATCTGGGCACAGCATTGTCTTTTTTTCAAAAAATTTTCATGTTGAGATTTCTCAATCAGATAGCAGCAAGACAGGATTAATTAACAACTTGCCTACATTGCAACACTGTACACAAATTAGGTGTCCTTTTATGAAAGCGAGATCAGCAGCGATCCTGACTCTCACCGCTGATCTCAGGTGATTCAGTTTCATCGGTTCACAGATGAAGCAGACTGATGGTCTGATGTGCCTACACACCATCAGTTAAAAAAACGATTGAGTCCAACGCGGTGACGTAAAACACAACGACGTGCTGAAAAAAAAAAATGAAGTTCAATGCTTCCAAGCATGCGTCGACTTGATTCTGAGCATGCCCGGGTTTGGAACCGATGCTTTTGCGTACTAACCATCGGTTTTGACCTATCGGTCAGGCGTCCATCGGTCCAATTTTAAAGCAAGTTCTCTGTTTCTGGACTGAAGGACTACAGACCGATGGGGCGCACACACGGTCGGTTTGGACCGATGAAACTGAACTTCAGTCCGTTTTCATCGGTTTGGACTGATCGTGTGTACGAGGCCTAACAGTTTTTTTTTCAACCTTTCAAATCTCCGATCCTATTGTTGGACAATAAGCATCTGCCTTGAGGCATTTCATGGTAATTATATTATTGTGGCAAACATACTAGTGTGGCTATAAATGCTAGGGTTAATGTAACAAACTACTACTAGCTATACTAGTATATAATATACAATGAGAACCTTAACACATATGCTGTACTATATAGCTCAATGGTTGTGGATAGTGGTTAAAAGATAGGTAAACATTTTTACCGTTATATGTGCTCTGCACTCATCATATATACCGTAAATGTTGGTAAAATAGGTCTACAATAATACATAGTCTAGTTATGTCAGTTGTAAGCCTGCATGGCTAAAGAATATTCCCTAAATTAGTGTGTCAAAGATGACCAATTATCTGCATGCTTCTTTGGTTTATGCATCAAGATGTCATTAATGCAAGAAACATGATGGAGCCATTGACTCTTGTGTATTGTTTTAAAAATTAAATGTAGTGGTATGTTTTAAAGTGCCAGTTTCAAAGTTAAATTTTCTTGAAGCTTTGATGCACTATTTTAACTTAATTGTTCATGTCGTCTATTATTCCGAGTGTTTGAAATTTGCTACCATGAGAATTCTGTCAACATCTGTTGTTCCTTTTCTTTCTTCTTCCTCCTCTTAGCAAACGGTTGTTTACACAAACATCCACCAATCCGACCAATGACGCTAAAATGTGGGTGTTTATAATGGATACAATGAAAGCATGTGCTGGAATAAATGTGTTCCAGACGGAAAAAAAAACTTTCATATGACATTCTGTAACTGATCTGCAGGCTAATGAAGAGTAGGTCATCCATAAAATGCTAATAGCGTGTGTATCTTTATCACGCAACAAAGTCAGATTTTTTACCTTTTACACATTTTTAAATATAAATTAATTTGGAGGTTTTAAAATACAGTTTATATAGAATGTTTCCTGGTAGGCCAAAGGAAACAATCTAATATTACTGAACTATAAATTATACTACAATGCTATAGCACAGAAGGTGACCATATTTTGTTGTTTCTTAAATAGCCTTCATCTGGCTTTCATTCATGAAAACAGCACTATCCTAATATTCCCTTGTGGTCTTATAGCTGAGGCCTTAAACATGTTCAGGATATATCAAAGTATGATTTGTAGTTTTTTTCACAAGTTCTAAGAGTTTAAATATGATGGACTAAATGGTTGTTTTTATTTTAACGTTTAACTATAATTTGACAATGGACACATCTGGTGTTTTTTTTCTTTAATGCTCTTATGGGAGGAAGCCCACCAGAGATGTGTTATGACATTTGATCTTCTGCAAAATATTATGATAAAATTTTACACACCGGTAACATAAAAAATATCCTATATATGGTTTTGAGAAAAATGCTGTGAACCCATGGGAATTTTCATGTGATGTGATCTAAAAAATGCTCATATAATGCACACCACATACAACACTTTATCTTGTTCATAGTACATGGGAGATAATAGAGGTGATGCCAAGATATGCACCACATCCCATATATGAAGTAAACAATTAAAGAAACACAGTTGTGGGACTTTTTAGGTGCCAGAAAACGTGGAGCTTCAAAAAGTATTTTGACAGTGCGAGGCGAGTGGTCAGGAAAAGGACACAGGGTTTGCATGTTTGCTGAGTGCAGGACTATGGAGTGTTAACTTTGAGCAGATTTCTTCATATTTTGTGATTTATGGATGGTGCTCTATAGTTTGGAGATTTCAAAGTGTCTTAGGAGGGAAGAGATATCCAACCCAGTGTCTGGATTTTGTGGAAGACCAGCAGGGTGTGTGCCTAGGTGCATACAGCCCTTATATTGATTATATGGTGAGAGTTGCAGGTGGAGTAGGAGTGGGAATTGGGGTTGCAGTGGCTGCCATGTGGAGACAGACCCCTGTCAGCAGAACTGGTGGTGCCTTTCAGAGACTACATCCCATGTGTGGGAGACTTCTTGCCAAAGGACTGAGAAAACCAGGACAGTTTTATTATTATTATTAAAAACACAGGATAGTACAGCTCTATAAGGATAATTGATGACCACCAAGAAATCAATTGTCAATTGCAAACAAAATTGGTGAAATAATCTGTGACGGCAAGAAAAAATGAATAAAAAAATAGTCCAAAACACATTTTCCAAAAGCCAAACAAATGGATGAAAAATTCATAGGTGATTGTTCATATGTGATAACCATATATAGCTTAATTAGGAAATCCTCCACCGAAAGGGACACCCGATAAGTGAGAATATATTCTCCTTACCAAAAGAAAAGACCGGATTTGCAGCGGTCTTATAAAGGTCAGGGTTGTTTTTGTCAAGTCTTCCCAAAAAGACTGCTTCTGGGACTGGAAGTGCGGAAGAATGGTTCTGGATCATATGAACTCCAGCAATCAGATAACGGTATAACCACCCATGCAATGAGAAATAACGGGATACCACATAGTATAATACCATTTGACAAGGTGTTTAATTGAATAAGAGATGTGCACTTACAATGAGATGAAAAATGCAGCGCATAGAGATAAGAATGGATTGGTAGAGGATGGCATCTCATCAAGCCCTCCTCTGTCTGCTCAAACACCGTCGTCATGTGTCTCCGTGTATAGCGTGATGACGTCACCCAGCTAAGCCACACCTACGCATTTCGTCACGAGTAGGACGTCAATACAGGAGGGATCAGAGGGCCCTGCTCATTAGAGCTTACAGTCTAGAAGGGAAGGTCAAGTGGAACAAAGGGTAGTAGTTGTGGGAGATGATCAGATGGACATAATGAAAATACAGTTGTTAGGTGTGGGTAGGGTAGGCTTCTCTGAAGGGTTTTCAGGGATCCTCTAAAAGCTAATAGAGAAGGAGATAGATGGACAGATTGGGGTAAGGAGTTCCATAGGCTTGGAGAGGCTCTGGAAAAGTCCTGGAGACGAGCATGGGAGCAGGTAATGAGAGAGCCAGAGAGCAGGAGGTCTTGAGAAGAACAAAGAGAACGATTAACTTGGTATTTAGAGACTAGGTCAGTGAAATAGCTGGGGGCAAAGTTGTGTATGGCTTTGTAGGTAGTTGTTAGTATTTTTAATTTAATTTGTTGGGTGAGCGGAAGCCAGGAGGGATTGACAGAGAGGAGTAGCAGAGACAGAGCGGTTGGTAAGATGGATGAGTCTGGCAGCAGCATTCATGATGGACTGAAGGGGGATAGAGTATGCAAAGGTAAGCCAATGAGGAGAGAGTTGCAGTAATCGAGACGAGAGATGACCAGGGAGTGAATTAAGAGTTTTGTTGTGTCATTGGTTACAGTCAGGCAGACACAATACAAATGACAGAATTTCAGGGCTGTTTCTTTTATGCCTAGAAAAAGGCATCTTAAAATTACACACTTTAAAACTTGTAAAGCCCAACTCCAGACCATGTTTTAAGGAATGGGAAAAAGTCCAAAATTCTGTCAAGGTTTTATTGCTGATTGTGTCCACAAGATTTCCTTTCACTTCAAGGCAGAAATGAGAGTGTAAGAAAGGAACAAGAAGAGAGAGTTAAATAGTTAGTAAAAATACTAAACAAGAGCTGAGAACATGGCAAGGTTTTAGAGAGGAAACCACTCAAAGTTATATATGTTATATACATTAAATAAGTACCAAGTTGATGTTACAAACACAGTACTACCAAAACAAATGTTGAATTTTGTAAGTAGAGTGTAAGGATTAGAGAAACAGAACACTCTTTGCTAACACCAAAATGTCAGCCAAGCCGTGAAACTACTTAGAGGTGAATGGAGGGTCTGATTTGGTTGGACTGACTATGTCAAATGGGCCTAAGGCTGCGGGCCACATCAGAGGGCTATGTGGGCCACATGTGGCCACTGGGGCACTGGTTGGGCATCCCTGTGCTATATGATACTGATAATGATACATGATGAAACATGATAATGAACACCTAATTAAGCCAACAAAAAAATGGCTAAAACAAAACAAAATTATTATTTTAAACTGGTCATATCAGAATTATGACCTCTGTCCTATTCAAATGCATGGTGTGATCCAAGACAGACCATTTAAACAAACATTTCCAAAAAACATAGATGTGTTGAGGTAATTTTGTTTACAGTAATAGACCAAAATGCATGTTGACATGTATTTATAAGTAATGCTGGCCATACAGATATTGATTTTTTTTATGGATTTCTCAATGCGTGCTATACAGCACAGCTGAATGAATCCTCCACAGGGCCTACTGCATTTTGATAGTTGGCCCTGCTGGTTGTCCAATAAGTGAGATCATAAGCTCAATAATGGCATGCAATGCCAAGCTGCGGTTTCCAAAGCGAGCAAAGTCCTTTCTCCGATCGGATATCTGATGGAATCTAACCTGATGGATTTTTTCGTTGGATATCCGATGAAGCTGACTTTCATCGGTCTTGCCTACACACCATCAGTCAAAAATCTGACCTTGTCCAATGCGGTGACGTAAAACACTACAACGTGCTGAGAAAAATGAAGTTCAATGCTTCCGAGCATGCGTCGACTTGAATCTGAGCATGCGTGGATTTTTCTCTGATGGAATTCCACACAAAGGATCGTTTTTTTCTATCGTTTTTTTATCCATAGTAACATTTTAAAACATGTTCTATTTTTTTAAACCGATGGAAAACAAACCGATGGGGCCCACACACGATCGGTTTGTCCATTGAAAATGGTCCATTGGTCCGTTTTCATCAGACAAACCGATCGTGTGTACAGGGCTTAAGAGATAATTTTGCCTTTGTACAAATCATTAGTAAGACCTCATCTAGAATATGCAGTTCAGTTTTGGGCACCAGTTCTCAAAAAGGATATGGGGGAACTGGAGAAAGTGCAGAGAAGGGCAACCAAACTGATAAGAGGCATGGAGGAGCTCAGCTGTGAGAAAAGATTAGAGGAACTGAATTTTTTCACTCTTGAGAAGAGGAGAATTAGGGGGATATGATCAACACGTACAAATATATAAGGGGTCCATATAGTGAACTTGGTGTTGAGTTATTTACTTTACGGTCAACACAAAAGACAAGGGGGCACTTTTACGTCTAGAGGAAAAAAGATTTCATCTCCAAATACGGAAAGGTTTCTTCACAGTAAGAGCTGTGAAAATGTGGAACAGACTCCCTCCAGAGATGGTTCTGGCAAGCTCAGTAGATTGCTTTAAGAAAGACCTGGTTACTTTCCTAAATGTACATTATATAACTGGGTACTAACATTTAGAGGTAAAGTTGATCAGGAAGGAATTTTTTCCCCTGATGTAGCAGCCCTGCGCTGCTGGGGTTTTTTGCTTACCTCTGGATCAACTGTGGGTATAGAATTGGGTATATGGGATTGTACAATATTTTTTATTTTATTTATTTTTTATGAACTGGATGGACTTGTTTTTTTTTTGTTTTTTTTTAACCTGACTAACTATGTAACTATGTAAGTGAGCATAATATACAGGGATATAGGATATTTTAAATGTGATAGGAGGTTAATCCAGTGATTTGTATAATCACCAGTATGATTTCTACCTACAGCAAAATGGTTCATGCTTGTAGTAGTAATAAAAAAGGGGGAAATTTGTGACTTTAAATGAAGCAGCTGACCGATTGGGGTTGGGTAAAAAAATAAACCGCACATAGTAAAAACCAACATTGAAACCTGAACATAATAACAGGTCATTAGCACAAGATAATGCAATAAAATGTTCAAATGGTATAGATAATATTGTACACATATAGACTGGGCAGCACAGAGCAAACTAATGAGAAATAGATGTAAAATTGTATGAGTTCCCCTGCCAGCTCTATGCAGGGTTTGCTTTGTAATGCACTAGGTTGGCCCACACACACGGGTTATTGCAATATTATATGCTGCAATCTGGCAGCTCAACATACAATTGAATGATGGGATTCAATGTGGGTAATCTGGGCCTTTAACTGTCAGAACTCGGGAGCTGCGATGCGCCATGTGTGTCCTCCCTTTCCCCTTTACTTCCGCCCTACGTGGGCGGGAGGGTGTGGGGGATTGGGCGGGTGCTCTCGGCGCATCTCGACGCATCGGCGCCACGCACCGCTCCTCCCATTGAGTCTGGAGCCCCGCCCCACGCATTGTCAGGTTAGCGTGACGCTGGTGATAGTCTGGTGGACGTGCAGGAAGCATATAAGGTGCCTCCCCACACACAGAGCTGTTTGCCATACACAGATGGACGCTGGAGCCTTGCAAAGCACTTTCTTCTCAGTACTTTCATACAAGATAAAGAAGGCTGCACTTTTGACTCTTATTCCCATCACCTGATCATGGAATTCCCTCACAAGGCTTCTAGTCTCTTACTTATAATTCCACTACATTTGGTGATTGAGATTCTTCTAACCACACCTTCTAAGCTTTACTCTCCCATCACTTTCACTCTTTCTTGGTTTTCACTACACCATCACATTTATAAACCCCCTGGTTTCATTAACAACACCCCTTTTCTTTTCATTATTTTTTCTTTCTCACACCTGTCGCTCCATTCTAATGGATTTATATACCCATTACAGACACTTACTCACTACCCTCACCAATCACTTGGTTACACCATGGAGATGGCAACCTGTGATTTGGGGATGACACCTGTGCGCCCTGCCCTGTACTGGACAATTAATCACCTCAGCTCTCGAACGGACAGCCTTTTCGGTCCAGCCCCCACGCATACCATTGTTCGCATATGTTCGTGAGTACCCAGAATCTGCATTTTTGTCCTTTTTTGATTATACTTAGTCAACCATTTGACTGCATACTACTCTGTTATTACAGATACCCTATGGCATCCGCCCCTGAGGAAGTGTTTTTTACACAAAACGCGTCGGGGCATCAAGGATGGAGCTTTATGCCAAATAGGATTCTATTCAGATATATTCAATCATTTTTGACTCATACAATTTTACATCTATTTCTCATTAGTTTGCTCTGTGCTTCCCAGTCTATATGTGTACAATATTATCTATACCATTTGACCATTTCATTGCATTTTCTTGTGCTAATGACCTGTTATTATGTTCATGTTTCAATGTTGGTTTTTACTATGTGCGGGTGTACATGCCACCCACAAACATGTGATACTATGTGCAGTTGCAAATGCCACATTCATACATGTGATACATTCTATTATGCACCTATGCAAATAAAATGTGTTTATTTTGTATCCAACCCCAATCGGTCAGCTGCTTCCTTTTAAAGTCCCAAATTTCCCCCTTTTTTATTACCATTACCCGGGATGGAAGCACTTTTCCCATGTGCTTCATTCAATGTCCCTAACCTTCCTCATATTTTGACATGCTTGTAGTAGTTGGTTTTTTTGTCTTTCTTGGAATAAAACACATAAAATTTAGTGTGACCCTCATAAACAAAAAGCGCTCTCCAAGTGCCAATATATCTCAGCCTGGTGACTCCAATTACTGAGGGGGTGCCGTCATCCAGAGGGTCCATCAGGCCCAATGAAGCCAACTGTCAAAGAGAAATACAGAGCTGCACACCAACAAACTGCCTGGTCATAATATGTGAAACACCAGCTTCAGTTTGTCACCTGCCAAGCATAGCCCCTCTAATGCATTTCACCCTCACATGGGCTTAATAGCTATGCTACTCACACACATGCAGAGGTTATTAGCTATGTTACTACATAACTGTGTTAATGCACTTGAAAAAAAAACTGTCGATACATCTGTGCCCTTTAGCAAAGACACGGTGTGCACCATCGTCCGTGAAGATTTGGGTAAGCGAAAGATCTGTTCCTGGTTTGTGCTGTACAAGCTGACAGACAAACAGAAAGCAAAACTGATGGAAACCTATGTAAATGTCATTACCACGTGTGACTAGGATCCATCTCTTATGTGAACTATCATCACAGGGGTTGAGACATTGTGCTATAATCCAGAATCCAAGTGGCAATTGATGGGATGGTGTTCGCTGTTTCCCCCACGACCCAAAAAGGGTCACCTGCAAAAGTCAAAGGTCAAGACAGTGTTGATCGTAGACATGGCAATCCAGGAATGTGTGACAGTGATTCTGAGATTGATTTCTAAAGCGGCCTTTGCTGACAGTTTCCAGAAGCTTTATGAATGTTGTCAAAATTGTGTTGTGAAAGATGGCGATTAATTTGATGACCTATAAAGGTATATTGTTTGTATCTTCTGTTTTGTTTGTTTGCTGATACCATTCACTGAACGTTTAAGGCCTCGTACACACGAGGGGACATGTCCGATGAAAACGGTCCGCGGACCGTTTTCATCAGACATGTCCGCTTGGAGATTTCGGTCTGATGGTTGTACACACCATCAAACCGAAATCCGCGCGGACAGGATACGCAGTGACGTGGCCGCGCCGTCGACGCGACGATGACGTGGCGACGTGCGCGACCCTGGAAGGTCAATGCTTCCACGCATGCGTCGAATCACTTCGACGCATGTGAGGGCTTTCGGCCGAGTGGACATGTCCGGTAAGTTGTACAGACGACCGAACATGTCCGACGGACAGGCTTCCAGCGGACATGTTTCTTAGCATGCTAAGAAACATTTGTCCGCTGGAAACCTGTTCGATCCGCCGGAAAATTGTCCGGTCGGCCGTACACACGACTGAACATGTACGCGGAAACTGGTCCGCGGACCAGTTTCAGCAGACATGTTCGGTCGTGTGTACGAGGCCTTAGACACACATCGTATAGTGGTGGGTTCTCAAATGGTGGAAAAATACATCTTTACATTCTTCTAGGCAAAGACATTAAGATAATGCCAGTATGATGGGTAGATCTATAGATATTGCCTCAGAAACAAATGAGATTTGAAAATATATCTGATATTTCCATTCTACCTAAACAAATATCTATACATGGTGTAATGATAATAGTAATAGCTATTTAATGGATGAGATGGGGGGCCAGCAGAGATCAGCTTACCACAACCACAAGTAGATCTGCCACAGCAGCTTCCGTAAAAAAAAAATTGTGTCAGGTCACCTGTGGCCAGGTGACAAGTGCACCCCATTGGGGTCAGGGATGCACCACAGGGTAGTAAACCCTATAGCCGACTGCTGCTATCAGAGAGGAAGCGTGAACCTAAGATTCCCCCGGGCACAGAGTCTAAGACCCAGCTTTGTGTTCACCAGAGCCTCTAGTGGTGAGGATGGCCTTCGCCCCAGCTGGATCCAGGTCGCGACCCCTGGTATCCCCTAGGTCACGCTCCGCAGGGAGAGAGGGGAAGCAGCAAGCAGGACAAGCGATAGTGATGGGTAAGCCGAGGTCAGAGCAACAGGCAGACAAGGGTAACCAAGAGCCAGGCGAAAGGTCAGGGTCACAGGCAAACAGGAGAAGTCAGGGACGAGACAAAACGGTACACAGGAAGGTAATCGTAGCACACTGCAGACAGGAACTTAAGCTAACAACACGGTTGAACAGCACTGCAGACCTGTAGTGCAACAGTTAGTATAGACTTCCTGGGATGGCCTGGGTGGGGCCATACAGGAAGGAGAGGTGATAAAAAGGCAACCAGAACAGAGTCAGGCTTCTAATGAACAGATGGAGACAGGTAAGCTGCCAGACTTTATTGCATATCCATGACAAATTGCAAATGAAAGCAAATGCCAAGTTTCTTGCCGAAGTTAACATATATTGTAGGCTAATGCTGCGTACACACGATAATTTTTCGGGTTGTAAACAACGTTTTTCAGGCTCTAGAAAAAACAACGTTTTTTTTCAACTTGATCATTAAAATGGTCTTGCCTACACACGATCGTGAAAAAAAAATGCTCTAGCAAAGCGCGGTGACGTACGACAGCACTATAAAGGGGAAGTTCCATTCGGATGACGCCACCCTTTGGGCTGCTTTAGCTGATTTTGTGTTAGTAAAAGATGATTCGCGCTTTTCTGTCTGTTACAGCGTGATGAATGTGCTTACTCCATTACAAACGGTAGTTTTACCAGAACGAGCGCTCCCGTTTCATAACTTACTTCTGAGAATGTGCAGATTTTTCACGTCATTAAAGCCCACACGCGACCATTTTTTACAACCCGAAAAATGACAATGTTAAAAACGTTGTGAAAAAATAGAGCATGTTCGAATTTTTTTTTTGCCCGTTTTTCAGAACCCGAAAAATGCTCTGAAGCCCATACACGATCGTTTTTTTAATGATATTTAAAAAATAACGTAATTTTTTAGAACCCGAAAAACGGTCGAGTGTAAGCTGCATACGTTTATATTTTTACAGTGACATTAGTTTTAGTAGATTTTTATAAGTTTTCTTCCTGCCATCCTTACTTTTTTATTGAAAAAAAAAAAAGGGGCACCCCAGTGATCTTTGATTTTTTTTCCATGTTGTCCAGGTATATTTCCAACTTTTGGTTTTCACTAAGTTCAGTGTTATTGCTTGCGTCTCCCTGCTTTTGGGGACTGCCCATTACAGTAATATAAGAAGAGCCAATAACTTCCTGCATGAATGCCAATAGAGTCATTTTTGTGTGATCCAAGACCAGTTCTGTAATCTTATGCCTATCTCTGTCATTTCCATCAAACCTTTTGGGATCAACTGAGCCCATCAATTTAAATCTCCCGATAGTCCTGTAGCTTCCATATTAAACAATCCAGCCTTCCCCCTGGGTCTTAACCACAGAAGGTTTATGCGGTTTACAAATAAAGGATTTCTGCAAATTGTGAATTATTGTAATGAGCAGAGCATTTAGTTAAAACTTTACAAGAAAAACACAGGCTACCTGTCATTACACACAGATACACATTTTTACAGGCTCTAGAATGTCAATCAGATTTGACAACTATGATGTCAATGAAGCATCTTTGCAAAAATATCGATACATTTTCCAGTTACATTTCTGAGATCTATGCTCTACTTGAAACCTAATAAATTACGATATAAGTGTAAAGCAGGAGCTAGATTTGGATGAAGATCAGGGGCGGACTGACCATTCGGTCATTCGGTCACTGCCCGAGGGCCCCGTGGTGGGGGGGCCCGGGCTGGCTCAGTCCGTCCCTGGAGGTGCCCGCAGCAGCTTCAGCTTCTACACAATTAAAAAAACGGAGTCTGTACTCTGTACCCCCGAGATGCCTTGTATAAGAGGCTTGCTCGGGAGTTATGAGCTTCCCAGGGGTGGATGGCTCATCAGAGCCGTGAGCCGTGCGTGCGGGGATGTACAGTGACACTATGACAGGCGCTCCGGCCACCTCTCTCCCCACCTCTCTCCCCTGTGGCTCAGCTGAGGGGGCGGAGCCATAAGTCACTGCCTCGGAGGACTGCATGTGAAGGAGCTGCTGCTGCTGGACTGGAGAGGCAGAGCTGACTGAATTGCACAGACACAGGAACGAATGGCATTCACAATGACCTGCCTTGTGTTGTGTGCAGATTAGCAGGTCAGTGTCATAAATAATGAAAGCCCTCTGATTGCAGTGACAGTGTCTAATCTGTGTTATAAGAGCCATGCCCATGCTGATTGTTTCTTTACCTTCTTGCCCTGTGCTGTGTCTGTGCTTATTTACCAGGTAGCAGGTCATGTCAGGGGCTATTCACTAGTGCACATGATGAGCCATCCATCCCGGTGTCTTGTCAAGATGGTTCCCCTATCGGATAGGTTCCCACCTCGACTGCGCAGGCGCTGCACTTGCGCAGTCGGAGGCTACGAAAATCTCCAAGCCCGAAGAGCTGTTTGTTAGCTGTAAACAGAGCATATGCAATGAACACTGCGCTCGCTCCCGACCCAATGCTTGGTGCTGGTTACACACGCCCCCAGTTTGTTTATATTCTCAATATGACATCCACCCCTTTGACAAAAGCACTGGCCGTCGAGTGGAGGAGCCGTGTATAACCAGCCCCAAGCATCGGGTCGGGAGCGAGCGCATTGCGCATGCTCCATTTACAGCGGACAAACAGCTGTTCAGCCTCGGAGATTTCCGTAGACTCTGACTGAGCATGCACAGTTGAGGTTGGAAACTATCAGATAGAGGAACCATATCGTCAGGACACCGGCCAGCTCATACCGCCCGACCCCCTCATATACAACAGCCACATCAACCTAGCTAGTGGGATTTAATGGTTCAAGGCACTGCTTTCTCGGGGGTACAGACTCAGTTTTTTTTATTGTGTATGATAAGCTGCCACTGTTGCGGGCACCTCCAGTGGCGGACTGAGCCGGCCCAGGCCCTGCCACCACGGTGCCCTCGGGCAGTTACCGACTGACTGGTCAATCCGCCCCTGCACACTGATATCTGGTACACTGAATGCCACTCAGTGTATAGATATCAGTGTTATATTTAGGGAATAGCACTTAGACCTGGTTCACATTGAAGCAATTTACCATGCGATTTGACATGTCAAATCGCATGGCAATGGCACTAACCGAATCGGTGCGATGCCCCATTTGTGGCACCGATTCCCAAAAGTAGTTTCTGTACAACTTTTGGCGACTTCTTGGTGCAATTTCCATAGACATCTGTGCAGCAACCCTCACAGATGTCTCTGAAATCACCCGCCAAATTCGCACTGATATGCGGGTATGAAATCATGCGAGTTTAGCTGAACTGTCTCGCACAATTTCATTCCCGCTGTCAGTGCGAACCTGGACTAAAGCTGATTCACACCTATGGCATTTTTTGTGCATTTTGCAGATTTGCACAACAATCCATTTAACATGGTTTCCTATGGAACACGTTCTGTAGTGCAAATCTGCAAAATGCAAAAAGCACTAAAAATGCCATAGGTGTGAATCCAGCCTAAGTTAGTGTTATTCCCTATATATATTCCTTACGTTGGTGGTCAGTGAGAAGAATGTTCCTTACATTGGTGATCAGTGAGAAGAATGTCCCTTACATTGGTGGTCAGTGAGAAGAATGTCCCTTACATTGGTGATCAGTGAGAAGAATGTTCCTTACATTGGTGATCAGTGAGAAGAATGTCCCTTACATTGGTGATCAGTGGGAAGAATGCCCCTTACATTGGTGATCAGTGAGAAGAATGTTCCTTACATTGGTGATCAGTGGGAAGAATGTTCCTTACATTGGTGATCAGTGAGAAGAATGTTCCTTACATTGGTGATCAGTGGGAAGAATGCTCCTTACATTGGTGATCAGTGAGAAGAATGTCCCTTACATTGGTGATCAGTGAGAAGAATGTCCCTTACATTGGTGATCAGTGGGAAGAATGTCCCTTACATTGGTGATCAGTGGGAAGAATGTCCCTTACATTGGTGATCATCAGTGGGAAGAATGTTCCTTACATTGGTGATCAGTGGGAAGAATGTCCCTTACATTGGTGATCAGTGGGAAGAATGTTCCTTACATTGGTGATCAGTGGGAAGAATGTTCCTTACATTGGTGATCAGTGAGAAGAATGTCCCTTACATTGGTGATCAGTGAGAAGAATGTCCCTTACATTGGTGATCAGTGGGAGAATGTTCCTTACATTGGTGATCAGTGGGAAGAATGTTCCTTACATTGGTGATCAGTGGGAAGAATGTCCCTTACATTGGTGATCAGTGGGAAGAATGTCCCTTACATTGGTGATCAGTGGGAAGAATGTTCCTTACATTGGTGATCAGTGAGAAGAATGTCCCTTACATTGGTGATCAGTGGGAAGAATGTCCCTTACATTGGTGATCAGTGGGAAGAATGTTCCTTACATTGGTGATCAGTGGGAAGAATGTTCCTTACATTGGTGATCAGTGGGAAGAATGTCCCTTACATTGGTGATCAGTGGGAAGAATGTCCCTTACATTGGTGATCAGTGGGAAGAATGTTCCTTACATTGGTGATCAGTGAGAAGAATGTCCCTTACATTGGTGATCAGTGGGAAGAATGTCCCTTACATTGGTGATCAGTGGGAAGAATGTCCCTTACATTGGTGATCAGTGAGAAGAATGTTCCTTATATTGGTGATCAGTGGGAAGAATGTTCCTTACATTGGTGATCATCAGTGGGAAGAATGTTTTAATTCCTATAATAAACATTTATTTTGAACAGTGTGTAGAGAAATTCTTTGAACGCCTGCAATGTGGGCAGTGCAATATGTAGGTGGGACTTTGTGTGAATGTAGCTTTAACGTGGGCGGGGACACATGGGCGGAGACACAGGGGGCCCCATGATCCCCTTTTGCCCGGGGGCCCCATGAACTGTCAGTCCGCCCCTGATGAAGATTTCAGTTTTAATAGTAGTGGAATAAAACTGCACTTTAAGGCCTCTAGATCATTTAAAACACCTCCATTATCAAAGCTAAATATGAATTCCTCGCAAGAAGGTACATGGTACATGGGTTTTACTTAGGATCCAGTCTGGACGCTCACTGAGGAGACTATCTGCCTGAGTCTGAAGTGAGACATCTAAGTCCCAGGGACACTGTGTGTACAGACCTGAGAGGGGGGTCTTAGTGTCTGTTGCTACTAGCGCACCCCTGGTGCACTAGTATTAAAGTTACTCTGCAATAAACTTGAGAGAAAGGCAATCCCTAGACTGTTTATTTGATAAAAAAATAAACTATTAACACTTCTATTTCTGAAAGCATTCTTTATTTACATAATTTTTTCACACCTGCCTAAAACTTTTGCACAGTAGTAAACAAAACGCAAACCAAGCTCAGTCCAGATGTATTTGGTGTGGCCTATAGTATGCTCAGCCTAGTCAGGTGCACCCAATACATCTAGTACTAGATGGTTTAGCATTTTTGGTGCATTAAAGGGCAAGTTACATAACTTTTTCTTTCAAGGACTTCTTTAGCTTCAACTCACCTGATTGTTTCTCCTGCAGCAGCAAGAGTTGGGAGTGATGTGACAAAATATTTGACACACATTAAGCAATAACTTTCGCAGGACAGCGCCAAACTTTGTCTTAATGGTTTTGCACAGTAGTGTATATCCAGAGGAGAAACTGCAGGCAGGTGATTACCAGTATTGAAGTACCCAGAGTCAAACCTTGGGTGTCCTGGAGAGTTGCTCTGGAGAACTGGGTAGAAGCTGTTGCTGGTGATTCTGAGAGAAACACCCTGTTGCTGTCAGAATAAACAGATCAGTGCTGCAAACGAAATGGCGTTCCTGCAAAAAAAAAAAAAAAAACAACAACAGTTAACAATAAAACACAGTAAGAATAACAATATAACATAAATTCAACAAAACAACTTTTTTTAAATTAACCACTTGACCACTGGGCACTTAAACCCCCTTCCTAACCAGACCAATTTTCAGCTTTGGGTGCTCTCACAATTTGAATGACAATTACTCAGTCATACAACATTGTGCCCATCTGAAATTTTTGTCCTTTTTTTCCCACAAATAGAGCTTTCTTTTGGTGGTATTTAATCACCTCTGGGTTTTTTATTTTTTGCGCTATAAAAGAAAAAACACTGAAATTTCTGTAAAAAAATCTCGTTTCTGTCATATTAGCAGGTTATTTCTCACACACAGCATATGCATACCACAAATTAAACCCCAAAACACATTCTGCTATTCCTCCTGAGTATGGCGATACCACATGTGTGAGACTTTTACACAGCGTGGCCACATACAGAGGCCCAACATGCAGGGAGCACCATCAGGCGTTCTGGAGCACCCAAGCCAATTCTGACATTTCTCTCCTACATGTAAAAATCATAATTTATTTGCTAGAAAATTACATAGAAACCCAAAACATTATATATGTTTTTTTTTTGGCAAAGACCCTCGAGAATACAATGGCGGCCATTACAACTTTTTATCTTGCACAGCATTTTCGCAGCAATTTTTTGAATGCTTGTTTTAAAAAAAAACAGTTTTGTGCTTAAAAAAAAAAAACTGTAAAGTTAGCCCAATGTTTTTGCATAATATGAAAGATGAAGTTATGCCGAGTAAATAGATACCCAACATGTCCACCCTTCAAAATTGCACACGCTCGTGGAATGGCGCCGAACTTCTCTACTTAAAAATCCCCATAGGCGACGTATTGCGGAGTATTGGGGTATTGCGGAGTATTGGGGTATTGCGGAGTATTGGTGGTATTGCAGAGTATTGGGGGTATTGCAGAGTATTGGGGGTATTGCAGAGTATTGCACAGGGAGGGATGGATGGCTGGATCTGTGACTGCATTTGTCACAGATCCAGCCTACAGCAGCTGCTGTTGCTTCCGCTCCCCCCTCTCCTCTCACACTTTACTGATCGGTACAGAGAGGGGAGGGAGGAACCGGCGTCATCACATGACACCGGTTTGTTTACAAGTGATCGCTCCGTCATTTGACGGACCGATCACGTAGTAAATGACCGCTATCAGCGGCAATTTACCGCGATCCGTGATGCGCCGGGTCTTCTAGATCCGGCGCTCATGGATGATTCCAGGAGCGCGCCCCAGGGGAGGAGGAGGAGGATTCTGGGAGGACGTCCCAGGGACGTCCTCCCAGAACAACTCGACCACGCTGTAGAAGTGTTTTGTCTATAGCGCGGTGGTAAAGAGGTTAAGTACTTGCCGACTGCCCATTGCAGATATACTGCGGCAAGGCGGCTCAGCTGCGAGAACAGTCATACCCGTACATCGGCCCGTGCATGTGATCGTGTGTGTAAGCATGCGGGACCATGTCCGCCGGCCACCCGCAATCGCTCCTCACTGAGGCAGAATGGGGATCTGCCAATGTAAGCAAGGCAGATCCCCATTCTGACATGGGAGGAGAGAAAGATCTGCTGTTCCTAGTGATCCGAAACAGAGATCCCTCTCTACTCCCTGTTAGTCCACTCCCCCCTTACAGTAAGAAAGTACCTCCCTAGGGAAGACGTAACCCCTTCATCGCCCCTAGTGTTAACCCCTTCCCTGCCAGTGTATTTATACAGTGATCAGTGCATTTTCATAGCACTGATCACTGTATTGGTGTCACTGGTCACCAAAAAGTGTCACTTAGGGTCAGATTTGTCTGCTGCAATGTCACAGTCCTGCTAAAAATCGTAGTCCTTTACCAAAAATATGTATCAGAATACATATTGGCCTAAACTGATGAATACATTTTTTTTTAAAACATTTTTTGCAGAATTTTTTTTTCAAAATTGAAGGTCTTTTTTTGTTTATAGCACAAAAATACAAAATGTTGAGGTGATCAAATTACCACCAAAAGAAAGCTCTATTTGTGAGGAAAGAAGGACATCTATTTTATCTGGGTACAATGTCGCACGACTGCGCAATTGTCAGTTAAAGCGACGCAGTGCCGTATCACAAAAAATTGCCTGGTCATTAAGGGGGTAAATCCTTCTGGGGCTGAATTGGTTAAAAACTGTGCCAAAAAAAATGTAAACAAAAATACATGCCGAAGCATAAGAGCAATCTGCCCACAGACCACCCCAGGCAACTCATGTTTGGGCACATACAGTGTCTCACAAAAGTGAGTACACCCCTCACATTTTTGTAAATATTTTATTATATCTTTTCATGTGACAACACTGAAAAAATTACACTTTGCTACAATACAAAGTAGTGAGTGTACAGCTTGTATAACAGTGTAAATTTGCTGTCCCCTCAAAATAACACACAGCTATTAATGTCTGAACCACAGGCAACAAAGGTTAGTACACCCCTAAGTGAAAATGGCCAAATTGGGCCCAAAGTGTCAATATTTTGTGTAGTCACCATTATTTTCCAGTACTGCCTTAACCCTCTTGGGCATGGAGTTCACCAGAGCTTCACAGGTTGCCACTGGAATCCTCTTCCATTCCTCCATGATGAGATCACGGAGCTGGCAGATGTTTGAGACCTTGCGCTACTCTACCTTTCATTTGAGGATGCCCCACAGATGCTCAATAAGGTTTAGGTCTGGAGACATGCTTGGCAAGTCCATCACCTTTACCCTCAGCTTCTTTAGCAAGGCAATGGTCATCTTGGAGGTGTGTTTGGGGTCATTATGATGTTAGAATACTGCCCTGCTGCCCAGTCTCCGAAGGGAGGGGATCATGCTCTGCTTCAGTATGTCACAGTGCATGTTCGCATTCATGGCTCCCTCAATAAACTGTAGCTCTCCAGTGCCGGAAGCACTTATGCAGCCCCAGACCATGACACTCCCATCACCATGCTTGACTGCAGGCAAGACACACTTGTCTTTGTACTCCTCACCTGGTTTCCGCCACACACGCTTGACAACATCTGAACCAAATAAGTTTATCTTGGTCTCATCAGACCACAGGACATGGTTCCAGTAATCCATGTTCTTAGTCTGCTTGTCTTCAGCAAACTGTTTGCAGGCTTTCTTGTGCATCATCTTTATAAGTGGCTTCCTTCTGGGACGACAGACCAATTTGATGCAGTGTGCGGCGTATGGTCTGAGCACTGACAGACTGACCCCCCACCCGTCAAACTTTGCAGCAATGCTGGCAGCACTTATATGTCTATTTCCCAAAGACAACCTCTAGATATGAGGCAAAGCATGTGCACTCAACTTCTTTGATCGACCATGGCAAGGCCTGTTCTGAGTGGAGCCTGTCCTGTTAAATCACTGTAATGTCCCTTACATTGGTGATCAGTGGGAAGAATGTTCCTTACATTGGTGATCAGTGAGAAGAATGTTCCTTACATTGGTGATCAGTGAGAAGAATGTTCCTTACATTTGTGATCAGTGGGAAGAATTTCCCTTACATTGGTGATCAGTGAGAAGAATGTTCCTTACATTGGTGATCAGTGGGAAGAATGTTCCTTACATTGGTGATCAGTGGGAAGAATTTCCCTTACATTGGTGATCAGTGAGAAGAATGTCCCTTACATTGGTGATTAGTAGGAAGAATTTCCCTTACATTGGTGATCAGTAAGAAGAATTTCCCTTACATCGTTGATCAGTGAGAAGAATGCTCCTTACATTGGTGATCAGTGAGAAGAATGTTCCTTACATTGATGATCAGTGAGAAGAATGTTCCTTACATTGGTAATAAGTAGGAAGAATTTCATGCAGGAGGTTATTGGCTCTTCTTATATTACTGTAATGGGCAGTCCCCAAAAGCAGGGAGAAGCAAGCAATAACACTGAACTTAGTGAAAACCAAAAGTTGGAAATATACCTGGACAACATGGAAAAAAATCAAAGATCACTGGGGTGCCCCTTTTTTTTTTTTCAATAAAAAAGTAAGGATGGCACGAAGAAAACTTATAAAAATCTACTAAAACTAATGTCACTGTAAAAATATAAACGTATGCAGCGTACCCTCGGAGAGGGCCAGTACAGGGGGGTGATCAGTGTGATGGGGGGACATATCTGGATCCCCTCTAAGCCCCTGCAGCACCTGAAGCCAGCAGGAGTGACAGGTGAGGGATTTCAGCTTATAAGGGTGGCTGCAGGGGATCCGGTTTGTGGGGGGGTAAAATTGGGTATGGGGGGAGGAAATTGGTGCTGGGGGGAGGAAGGTGAATGAAGGGGATAGGAAAGAAGAGAGGGGAGACGTTTTTAGATAAAAGGGAGTGACTGGAGGTAGAGAGGCTGGGGACAGGAAAGCGACAGCATGAGGGGGTTCAATAACTCTGATCAGCGGCTTGTAATCTGCTGATTAGAGTTATAGAATTGTTCAACAGAGTCTGCTGAAAAATGTTGTAATGCCGCGTACAGACGGTCGACATTTTCTGTGATGAAAAAAAACGAAGTTTTTGAAACTTCATTTTGAAAAACAACGTAGCATACACACCATCGCTTTTGCAAAAAGCTCTAGCAAAGCGCGGTTACGTCAAGCACGTACGACGGCACTATAAAGGGTAATTTCCATGCGGAAGACGGCCTCTTTTGCTGATATCGTGTTGCTGCGTGTTAGTAAAAGTTTGGTGAGCGACGATTCGCGCTTTTCAGTGTTTGTGCTTTAAATTTAGTTTTCTGTCGTACAGTTTGTGTATTTGTCGTCGTATCTGTGGCAGTGCGTTCTTGTGTGCACGGTGCTGTTTTGCAGGGGCGTAATTTTTAGTCCGATCTGATTTGACAACCGTTTTCTAGCCATGTTGCGGGTACGTTCTCGTCGCCGAGATCGTGCTGTGCTTGTTGTTTGGATGTGTGCTGCATCCCGGCAACGGTCCATGAACAGGGTGAGGAGAAGGTTGTGGACCAAGAACTGGTTGCTACGCAGGGACCAGTTCTCTCATATGCCTCTGCTGCGGGAGATCCGAGAAAATAACCATGATTATTTCAGGAATTTTCTTAGGATGTCTGACCCCGTATTTCAGCAGCTGTTGGCTTTGGTGTCGCCTTATATCACCAGGCAGGACACCGTTATGCGGGAACCCATCACTGCTGAGCAGCGGCTAGTTGCTACGTTGCGCTACCTTGCAACAGGGAGAAGTCTGCAGGACTTGAAGTTCTCGACGGGCATCTCCCCCCAGGCTCTGGGCCTCATAATCCCGGAGACCTGTTCTGCCATCATTCAGGTTCTGCAGGAGGACTATGTTAAGGTAAGTGGTGTCCTTTCAATGCCCAAACTATGTCTATATTGTCTGCTTAATTTTTTCCCCAAAACACTCCCTAATTAACCTGTTTGGAATATGCTGAGAATGTTCACTTTGTCTCCATGTATGCTGTTTTTAAAAATATTTTTTGCCCTACATGTATCTTTTAGTTAGCCAACCTGTCCAGCATTCTATTTTGTGGCCAAACCCACCTAGCTAGTCCCTATATCCCCCTTTATTTGTGGCCTCCATTGTAGTGCTGCATTTTGTGTGTCCCTATATCCCCCTTTATTTGTGGCATCCATTGTAGTTCTGCATTTTGTGTGTCCCTATATCCCCCTTTATTTGTGGCCTCCATTGTAGTGCTGCATTTTGTGTGTCCCTATATCCCCCTTTATTTGTGGCCTCCATTGTAGTGCTGCATTTTGTGTGTCCCTATATTCCCCTTTATTTGTGGCCTCCATTGTAGTCCAAACCCCCCCCCCCCACAATTTTTTTTTATTTTTTTTAATATCTTGCGAAAATATTTTTTTTTTTTGTGGGGTTGTTTGTCAGGTCACAAACTCATCTCGGCCCCCCCCTCCCCCTAATGTTTTTTATTGCACATCAGAGGGGGTGATTAATCTGCTTAGTGATCCCATATTATTTTGGAATATTAAATTAACTTTTTTTATTTTATTGGGATCCCTTGAATGTTTTGAGATATTCTGTTCACAATGTTTGTTTGAATGTATTTTTTGTTATTTTTCTATACAGTTTCCCACCACGCCACAGGAATGGCAGACTGTGGCAGCGGACTTCTCCCAGCATTGGAACTTTCCGAACTGTGGAGGAGCAATTGATGGCAAGCACGTCCGCATCGTGCCCCCACCCCATTCTGGATCCCATTTTTACAACTACAAGGGGTTTCACAGCATTGTGCTGATGGCGGTGGTGTCTGCCAACTATGATTTCTTGTACGTGGATGTTGGGAAAAAATGGGCGGATGTCGGACAGCGGTGTCTTTGCGGAGACGGAGTTCGCCCAACGGCTTCTGTCGGAGGACCTTGCCTTGCCACCTGCGGAGGAGAACAAAGAGGGTCTGCCCTTCGTGTTTTTAGCAGATGAGGCTTTCGGATTGGGTCCCCACCTAATGAGGCCATTTCCCCAACGCACCCTCACGCCTGAGAGGAGGGTTTTTAATTATCGGCTGGCCAGGGCAAGACGTGTGGTAGAGAACGCCTTTGGAATCCTGGCCAGCCGATTCCGATTGTTTTTAACTGCAATCAACCTTGCGGAATACAAGTGGAATCACGTAATATTATGCTGTTGCATTCTACATAATTATTTAAAAAGACATTCACCAACTTACCTAACGGTATTGCCTGATGAGGCAGATGTTGTGGCTCCGGAGGCGCTCCGTGAGGATAGCCATACAGGCTTGGCCCCCCAAACCGCACGTGCAGTGTGTCAATCCTATGTGGATTATTTTATGGGGAGGGGGGCCATTGCAATGCCCGATCTTGGGTAAAAAATAAAATCGTGTTTTTTCTGGAATAAACAGTGTAATTATTTTTCTTTTAATTTTGTATTGTATTTTTTACATTATACAAAAATATAATCATTTTTTTCTTTTTTTTGGTCTTTTTTACATTATACAAAAATATAATCATTTTTTTTTTATTTTTTTGGTCTTTTTTACATTATACAAAAATATAATCATTTTTTTTTCTTTTTTTGGTCTTTTTTACATTATACAAAAATATAATCAATTTTTTTTCTTTTTTTGGTCTTTTTTACATTATACAAAAATAAAATCAATTTTATTTTCTTTTTTTGGCCTTTTTTACATTATACAAAAATATAATAATTTTTTTTTTGTCTTTTCAATTTTTAAACATATAAAATCACGGCTTTTAAACAAAAAAAAAGGCCCCCAACAAATTAAACCCTCCCCAAAACATTGATTCCATTTTTCAGCTGGCGTTCCAGTGTTTTGGCTTTGTGCCGAATTTCGCGGGAGGCAAGACGGATGTCTTCGACTTGTGCCCTGCACGACAAGACCTCTGCGATGAGGAGCTGGCCACTATAGGTGTCAAGTCCCTCACCAGCACGATTTGTTCCTGAAATGTGGGACCAAAACATGTATTAAAATTATGTAGGCCTACATCTACATTACCTGAAGCTGTGGTATATGATACTTTACCCGATGTTGTGGCAGGTTCCCCTTCGTCTGTTTTTCTTGGGCCTCCTGCCTTGCTGCTTCATTGTGCCCTACGAGATTGAAGAAAGGGTAAACATGAGCTTAAAACATTATAGAGGCCTGAAAGTCAAAGAAACTATGGGCCAGATTCACGTAGAATCGCAGCGGCGTAACGTATCCTAGATGCGTTACACCGCCGCAATTTTTCATCGCAAGTGCCTGATTCACCAAGCACTTGCGATGAAAACTACGCCGGCGTGTACCATTTAAATTAGGCGCGCTCCCGTGCCGGACCTACTGCGCATGCTCCGTTTCTTAACTCCCGCCGTGCTTTGCGCGCCGTGACGTCATTTTTTTGAACGGCGACGCGCGTAGCGAACTTTCGTATTCCCGGACGGCTTACGCAAACGACGTTAAATTTTGAATTTCGCCGCGGGAACGACGGCCATACTTTAGACAGCAATACACTTGCTGACTAAAGTTAGGGCACCAAAAAAAAGGCACTAACTTTGCGACGGGAAACTAGACTAGCGGCGACGTAGCGAACGCGAAAATCCGTCGTGGATCCGCCGTAACTCCTAATTTGCATACCCAACGCTGGTTTACGACGCAAACTCCCCCCAGCGGCGGCCGCAGTACTGCATCCTAAGATCCGACAGTGTAAAACAATTACACCTGTCGGATCTTAGGGATATCTATGCGTAACTGATTCTATGAATCAGTCGCATAGATAGAAACAGAGATAGGACGGCGTATCAGGAGAAACGCCGTCGTATCTCATTTGTGAATCTGGCCCTATGTTTTTACAAAAAAAAGATGGGACTATTGTTGTTTTTAAAAAGCCTTCTAAAGAGATCAGTATTTTAGCCATTCCCAATTCACTTTAAAATCTCGGTAGATTTGGTGTCGTTTTCTTCATGGAAGCTAACCAAGTATCCACTGGATTAGCTCACCTCTGTGTGACACCCGTCATAGGTTGTGATTGTGACAAAGAATTGTGCTACTGAGTCCACATGTGTAAACAACTGCTGAGCAAACGCTCCTTTTTCTGTATATTAAGGTATTATTTATTCTTAAAATCTAGTTAGAAACACATCTACATCAATTCCACAATTGATGTCACCTCAAACCAAAAAGATGTCACAACTTTCATGTTTGTCGGTCGAATAATTGGTCCTAGGAGTCGTCGTTCGTTCGATCCAAAATAATCAAATAACGCTCTTTTTGTCTGATACAGTGATTTAACTCCCCTTTGCCCATGCGAACTAGGCATGATGCCATTTCTCACAAAGATCGTCTTTTATTATTTAACCACTTACCCCCCGGACCATATTGCTGCCCAAAGACCAGAGTACTTTTTGCGATTCGGGACTGCGTAGCTTTAACAGACAATTGCGCGGTCGTGCGACGTGGCTTCCAAACAAAATTGGCGTCCTTTTTTTCCCACAAATAGAGCTTTCTTTTGGTGGTATTTGATCACCTCTGCGGCTTTTAGTTTTTGCGCTATAAACAAAAATAGAGCGACAATTTTGAAAAAAATGAATATTTTTTACATTTTGCTATAATAAATATCCCCCAAAAATATATAAAAAAAAATTTTTTTCCTCAGTTTAGGCCGATACGTTTTCTTCTACATATTTTTCTTAAAGAAAATTTGCAATAAGCGTTTATTGATTGGTTTGCGCAAAAGTTATAGCGTTTACAAAATAGGGGGTATTTTTATGTCATTTTTATTATTTATTTATTATTTATTTATTATTTTTTTTACTAGTAATGGCGGCGATCATCGATTTTTTTTTTCGGTACTGCGACATTATGGCGGACACTTCGGACACTTTTGACACATTTTTGGGACCATTGGCATTTTTATAGCGATCAGTGCTATAAAAATGCATTGGATTACTATAAAAATGCCACTGGCAGTGAAGGGGTTAACACTAGGGGGCGGGGAAGGGGTTAAGTATGCCTGGGTGTGTTCTTACTGTGGGGGGGGGGGGTGGCCTCACTAGGGGAAACACTGATCCTCGGTTCATACATTGTATGAACCGAAGATCAGCATTTCCCCTGCTGACAGGACCGGGAGCCTCCCGGTCCCCGCTCTGTACCGAGCGATCGCGTGTGCCCGGCGGCGATCGCGCCACTAGTGGCGGCTGGGAGAGAGGACGTTATACTACGTGCTCTCGCCCAGCCGAGCCAACTTGCTGACGTATAACGGCGGTGGGCGGTCGGCTAGTGGTTAAAGTCAGCGAATGAACGACGACTCCGACGACAAAATCTTGTGCCCACAATCATAATAACAATTCTGGTCAACCTGAAAGAAAAACCACATGGCACAAAGAACACACCCAAATAATTAATACACATGAAAATTACTTACTTCTTCTTCTAATCACTCTTTTGATTTTAGCAAGTTGCTGGGGCTCTCTTTTCTTGAGGTCTGACCATCTTTTACGCAGTTGCTCTCTGCTCCTGCGTTTCCCAAACTTTTGATGGAGCCTCCTGATCACCTTCTCCATGATTGCGGCCTTTACTTTATTAGGATGCCTGTGCGGGCCATGGTTGGCATCATAGTCCTCCCTCCTAAAGATGCTGACCATCTCCACCATTTCCTGGAAGGACATGGTGGAGGCTCTGCACCTGGTTGTTCTGCCTGGTTGGGCCTGGCCTGCCTCCTGGCTTGAGCTAGAAGCCACATTGTCATGCATGTCGTCCATCATCATTCTCCCTCACAAAACGACAGAGAAGGGGCGGGGAAAGGACGATTCCGAACGTCAGGGGCGGGGTGTCGTGCGGAGCGTCACGCGTGCGTAGTGTAAAAAGGGATCCGACGTGTTTGAAAGCGGCGTGCAGAGTCTGTTGAAGAAGGCGGAAGTCACGATCATTTCAAACGAATGTACGTAACTTAATTTTAGACTTTATTATAGTGAACAGGGAATGAGTTTGTGGGCTAGATATGGTGAGATAGCTTAGTAGTAGTGGCTTGACTGACATTAGGTTTTTGATTATATGTTTCATTTGCAGAAATAATGGATCCCTTCAAGGATGTGACTGAATTCATTCAGAAATGGAAAGAACATCCTGTTCTGTGGCAAACAAAAAACACAATTAATAAAAACAAAGATGCCAGGGAAAAAGCAAAGGAGAGCATGCTGGAATTTGTTAAGACAAGGGTCCCCCACACCACAACAGACACAGTGAAGAACAAAATAAATTCCATCAAGGGCACCTACAGGGCCCAACGGGTCCAAGTCCTGGCCTCAATGAGGTCTGGACGACCACATTGAGACCAGGGCATCCCTGTCTACCCTTCCCCCAAGAGGTAGCTCCCAGCTTCCCAGCAGCCAATCCTCCAGTCTTCCCTGCAGACAAGAGCAGGCAAGCTCGGAGGAAGAGCAAGAGTTCCTGGAGGACCCCAATTGTGACCCATGGAGCCAGGTATGTAATTTTTCAATGAATTTAGTATATGCCAAGTATAATAATGATGTCAAATTGATGTTACTAGTTTATAAATTCAAAGGGAATGTACAAAAAATGAAAATAATATCAATAGACAGTAGTGGCAAAACAGGATGGGGACAAGATAGAAAAATGAAGGGGTCGGAATGATTGTGTGTCATTTTCTGGTAGGCCAGTAGGGGGGGGGGGACGCAATACACCTGCAAGGGGTCCCAGATGTCAAACACCCTTTTTGTCTAAAATCTATTTGACACCAAATAGACTAGTTTGCTTTTTGGTGTAAAGGCCCCCTAATTCCCGAATTCAGCCTGCAACAACCCCCACAACTCCAGGGGGACCATGTCTGAAGCTGTGTAAGGGGCCACATAATTAGGGATGGCGACCCTGTGTGTAATAAATATTGACATTCAATTTGCATCTCTCATGATTTTAAAAATGTGTGTGATTAATGAAAACAAGAAATAAACTATGTCCCTTTTTTTGATACACAGGCAGAGCAAAGCCAGGAGGAGGCAGGCCCCACAGGGAGCCAGGGGGAGCCAGGGCCAACTGCAAGGCAGGAGGTGGCAGAACCCACTGGGAGCCAAGAGGTGGCAGGCCCCAGTGGGACCCAGGAGGCACACCGGCGGGATACCATCTTCCGGATCCCTCCACTCCGCACTCCCGCGAAAAGGGTCAGGAGGCTTCGCCAAATGGAGGAGGAGACCCAGGTCCTGCTTCGCAAAGCTACTGCGGCCATCCGAGAGCCACCCAATGAAGTAGAGGGGTTCGCAGTGCTCATTGCAGCCAAGCTCCTAAATCTGGAGCAGAGCCAGCATGTGCGCTGCGAACTCCTCATCTTCAAAGCCATAAGCATGGCATTCCTGGGGCAGCTCGATGACGACACCGACATTGTGCGGATTGCTCCTCCTGTCCTTGCCACTCCTCCTGCTCCTGCTCCTGCTCCTTCTCCTGCTCCTCCTCTTCCTGAGGCTGCTCTGACTCCTGGCACTACATCTGCTCCAGGAACCCAGCCCCCAAGGACTCGGGCTACAGGGAAGGCTGCAGGGAAGACTGCAGGGAAGACTGCAGGGAAGGCTGCTGGGAATAAAAAGCCCAAAAAATGAGACGGTGCCCCTGATGGAATTTTTATTTGCCTCACAGCCTGGATTGGTGGCTTGGGGGACCCTTGTTTTAATAATTTCAAGCACACTCTCAAGTGCTGCCTTCCTTGGCATCTTTGTTTTTATTAAGTTGTGTTTTTTGTTTGCCACCATTTTATTATTTCATATTTTGGCAGAATAAATGCACTTTTGATTTATCATACAAGTTTGACCATGTGTATTTTTTAGGAATTTGAGAGATCATTAGTGAGTGGGCAGACCCATTTTCCAAAACTTTTAGGAAACATTAACAAGGTAAAAAAACATCCTTGTGGGTAACTTAAAAAAAAAAATTATGTTGTTGCAGCCACTTCACACACTCCAAAATTAACCCAAATGATAGATTTCCAAAAAAGTTTGGGCCAAAATAAAAACACACAAAAAAAATGATTGCCAATATATATATTTTAAATTTTGTAGATGGAAGATACACCTAAAAAACACAACACAAAACAAAACATTATCTAACAAGAAATAATCAAGTTAAAAGCTTGTCATAACTATGTAACAAGATCAGCCACAACAAACGACCATTTTCTTGTAGCATTTAAAAGCAGGGTGTAAAGAAGCGCATTCTTTTCTTCTATATAAGTTGAAAACGACCTAACGAATATGCTTAATCCATTCTGAACAGTAGTTTTACCAGAACGAGCGTTGCCGTCTCCTAACTTGCTTCTAAGCATGCGTGGGCTTAAAACTACGTTTTTGCCTACACACGGTCAATGTTTGTGACACAAAAAACGACGTTTGGCAAAAACGACACATAAAATTGAAGCATGCTTCAATTTTTTTTGGTCGTTTTTCAGAAGACATAAAACGATGTTTTCTCCCACACACGGTCAATTAAATTGACGTTTTTAAAAACGTTGTTTTTTTTACATCGCAGAAAACGACCGTCTGTATGCGGCATTATAAGTTTATGGTCATTGAAGTGACCATGAGCTTATAGCAGAGGGAGAAATTAGGTCCATAAGTCTGTACGCCGTATGGATCTGGCAGTGAAACACTTAGGCCCCGTACTCACGACCAAACATGTCTGCTGAAACTGGTCCGCAGGCCAGTTTCAGCAGACATGTTTGGTCGTGTGTGGGCGCGAGCGGGCCGAATTCCAGCAAACATTTGCCCGCCGGGCCTTTTCCCAGCAGACAAATATTCCTGGACTTGTTTTAAAACAGTCCGCTGGAATTCTGCCCGCTCGGACATGTACGGTCGTCAGTACAGACCTACCGTACATGTCCAGGCGCCCGCCGTCCCTCGCATGCGTCGAATGACTTCGACGCATGCGTGGAAGCATTTTAAAGGCGGGCCGCCCACGTCGCCGCGTCATTGTCGCGGCGACACCGCGTCATCGACGCGGCGACACCGCGGACACGCCCCGCGTATTGTTTACGCGCGGACTTCTGTACGATGGTGTGTACAACCATCGTACAGAAGCCCTCTGGCAGACATGTATGGTGAAAACGGTCCGACGGACCGCTTTCACCATACATGTTTGGTCGTGAGTACCCGGCCTTAAAGGAAGATCCATATAGTGTCACAGTTACATGTCTGTGGTATGCATATTGTCACAATTGTTTGTATATGATTGTCCATTTGTGCGCATAACGTCAGATTAACTAGTTTGTTGCCTTCATATAGTTGCAATTATGCATTTGTTGCCTGCATACTGTCACATAAGCTTGTATATTGACAACTTACAATTGCCCATTTATTTGCATATTGGCCCAATTACCGGTTTGTTGTTCCCACATAATTTATTTTTTTATATAAATTCTTTATTTTAGTTTTTCTTTCACAAAGATATTAATACACCATTCATAAAATAAATCTATACAACAGTTCTGTTATTTTAAGCATAACATCTTCTTTTCCTTAACATTAGTTACTCTTTCACCAACAATAATGCTGCGTACACATGGCCGTTTTTTCATGATGAGAAAAATGCAATTTTTTAAATTGGTCGTGAAAAACAGTCATGTGTATGCTCCAGAGCATTTTTCTCTATGAGAAAAATGGGCAAAAAAATAAATAAGAACCTGCTCTATTTTTCCTCGTCGTTTTTCACGTCGTTCTTTTTCACGTCGTGAAAAATGGTCGTGTGTACGCTTTAACGAGGGGGGAAAAAACACACATGCTCAGAAGATAGTTATGAGATGGGGAAATTAGCAAAAGCAGCCCAAAGGGTGGCGGTATTCGAATGGAACTTCCCCTTTATACTGCTGTCGTACGTGTTGTACGTCAACGCGCTTTGCTCGACCATTTTTTTTTTTTTTTACAAACGCCGGTATGAAAGGCAGGCTTGAGAGGAATCACAACAAATCACATTGAGAAAAACATTGTTTTTTTTCATGACATGAATGACGGTCGTGTGTACGCGGCATAAAAGTTTTTCAGTTCTACTTCAATTATCTCATCATTTTAATCACACTTTTATGTAGGTCTACTATAGTCCTATATCTTTGTTCTATTTTCATTACCCTGTTCCCCATCCTGGTTATCCCCCAATACAAGAAGAAAAAGTACCATAGAAATTAAAACGTAGAACATAAATATAGAAAGAGAAAAAAAAAAAAGCTTCACATCTCCCTCCCTCCCTCAGCTCCTTCCCCCTCACGTTAATTGTTCCCTATATATAATATAGGGAGTCCAGATTTTGTGATAGGCCCCATACACACGTCCGAGGAACTCGACGTGCCAAACACATCGAGTTCCTCGTCGAGTTCTGTGTTGAAGCCGCCGAGGATCTCGGCGGGCCAACTTTCCTCATTGAACAATGAGGAAATAGAGAACATGTTCTCTATTTGGCCCGACGAGTTCCTCGGTGAAAAGTGTACAGACGACCAAGTTTCTCGGCAGAATCCAGCTCCGATCGAGTTTCTGGCTGAATTCTGCCGAGAAACTCGGTCGTGTGTACGGGGCCTAAGTTGTCCTCCTGCTCCCTTAGCGTCATTGTGAGATTTTCCATTTGTTGAATTTCTGTTATTTTTGCAAGCCATTGTGGTCTAGTAGGAGAGACAGCACATTTATTTTAGAGCTGGAGACACATCTGTAATTTCTTTAATTGTTTCAGATACCCGGGCATTCCCAAAAGATGTGTACCAGAGTGCCCACTGATCCTTGACATCGCCAACAAAGATTTGACTCCTGTGGGAATATCTGATTCAATACTGCCGGGGTTCTATACCATCTACTCAGAATCTTTTACCCCCCTTCTTGGTATCTAGTTGCCAATGACGCCTTATGTGTGAACCTGAATATCTTATTTCTCTTCATCTCAGAGAATGTGACCCCCAGATCTCTTCCCCATGTCTGTATAAAGCCCAATTCTTGTGGGGCTTTTGATTCGGTTAACAGGGCGTACATTAATTATAGTGAATGTCTCACTAAGGCCGCGTACACACGGTCGGTCCATCCGATGAGAACGTCAGTTAACCGATGAAGCTGACTGATGGTCTGATGTGCCTACACACCATCAGTTAAAAAAGCGTTCGTGTCAGAATGCGGTGACGTAAAACACAACGACGTGCAGAAAAAAACGAAGTTCAATGCTTCCAAGCATGCGTCGACTTGATTCTGAGGATGTGCTTTTGCATACTAACCATCAGTTTTGACCTATCAGTTATAAGTCCATCGGTTAAATTTTAAAGCAAGTTCTCTTTTTTTTGACCGAAGGATAACTGACCGATGGGGCCCACACACGATCGGTTTGGACCGATGAAACCGTCCTTCAGTCCGTTTTCATCGGTTTTGACCGACCGTGTGTACGCGGCCTAAGTCCCCCTTTAGATATATCTTCTCAAACTTAGGTATAGATATTTCTGTCATTCGCTGTGAAATTGATCAAAGAAAAGCTTTAAGCTGCATTCATCTAAATGGGTCCACTTCCTCTGAGAATTCATGCTCTATCTCCTCTCTAGACATCACTCAATTATCCCTCAAAAAATGTATAAGTCTCCTTCTGCCCCGTCGTTTTAGGTTAGTGAAACCTTGATCTTTTAAGCCCGGCTCAAATGCCAGGTTTCCCAGGATTGGGATCATCGGGGTCAGGTGAGTCGATATATTTGTTTTTTTAAATGTCTTTTTAACGGATCAGAGAGTGGCACCCACCGTCGGATGTCGCTTCACTGTCTGTGGTATCATTGAATCCATGAGCCAAACTAAGCCCTCCAAGGGTATTTCGGATGCTGCCTGTTCCCTATGTATCCATGTGTTGTCTTTTTGAGCCACACACCAATCCAGTACCCTTGTTAGGTGTAGTGCCTCATGGTAACCGACTGGGTCCAGAAATCCCACCCCATTTTTTTATTTTGGTAGAGCCAAAATGTCTCTACGGACTCTTGCTGGTTTTCTGGCCCATATAAAGCTAGCAAACCTTGATCTCAGGTCCCTCAGGAACCCTAAAGGGATCCTGATAGGTAGGGTCTGTAGTAGGTATAGCAATCTCGGCATTATGTTAATTTTTATAATGTTAATTCTGCCAAACCAAGTAAAAACTTCCTTGTCCCATCTCTGTAGATCTAATTTAATCTGTCGTGCTAAAGGGGCAAAATTAAGTTTGAATATTCTATTTCATTTGTTTGGTATTTTGGTCCCCAGGTATCCTATATGGGAGTCTGTCCATCTGAATGCAAAGAAGGTCGATAACTGATGTTTCAAGGATGCGTTCATCTCTACACCCATTGCTTCTGATTTATTGTAATTTACCTTAAAGTTGGACATACCCCCATACTTACCTATCTCAGATAGTAATGATTGAAGGGACAATACTGGAGAGGTTATGAAAAACAAAAGGTCATCCGCATATGCGGCAAGTTTATGTTTCTTCCCTTTTAACGCTATGCCCCTGATATTTCCGTATTAGCCCTTATTAATCTTAAAAATGGTTCCAGCGTCAGGATAAAAATGATAGGCGATAATGGACATCCCTGTCCTGTTCCATTGCATATGGAAAAAGGTTCTGACAGTATATCATTTACCTTGACTCTGGCTTTGGGGAGGGAATATACACTCATGACTAAGGATGAGCCGAACACCCCCCAGTTCGGTTCGCATCAGAACTTGCGAACACACCAAATGTTTGTGTGAACTTTAGAACCCCGTTAAAGTGGGACTCGAACATTTGAAATCTAAAGTGTTAATTTTAAAGGCTAATATGCAAGTTATTGTCCTAAAAAGTGTTTGGGGACCTGGGTCCTGTCCCAGGAAACATGTATCAATGCAAAAAAAAGTTTTAAAAACGGACGTTTTTTCAGGAGCAGTGAATTTAATAATGCTAAAAGTGAAACAATAAAAGTGTAATATTACTTTAAATTTCGTACCTAGGGGGGTGTAAAGTCAGCATGTGAAAAAGCGCATGTTTCCCGTACATAGAACTGTCCCTGCACAAAGTGTCATTTCTGAAAGAAAAAAAGTCATTTAAAACCGGCTTTGCGGCTCTAATGAATTGTCTGGCAATTCAGAGATGATTCATTCATAAAAAAAAAAAAAAAAGCGTGGGGTCCCCCCAAATTTCATTAACAGGCCCTTCAGGTCTGATATGGATATTAAGGGGAACCCCGCCGTCAATTAAAAAAAAATGATGTGGGGTTTCCCCCAAATATCCATACCAGACCCTTCAGGCCTGGTGTGGATTTTAAGGGGAACTCCACCCCAAATAAAAAAAAAATGGCGTGGAGTTCCCCCAAAAATCCACACCAGACCCTTATCCGAGCACGTTAACCTGGCCGGCCGCAGAAAAGAGGGGGGACAGAGTGCGCCCCCCCCTCTCCTGAACCGCACCAGGCCACATGCCCTCAACATGGGGAGGATGTCCCCATGTTGATGGGGACAAGGGCCTCATCCCCACAACCCTTGCCCGGTGGTTGTGGGGGTCTGCGGGCGGGGAACTTATCAGAATCTGGAAGATCCCTTTAACAAAGGGGACCCCCAGATCCTGCCCCCCCCTATGTGAATTGGTAATGGGGTACACTGTACCTCTATCATTTCACGAAGGAAGTGTAAATAGTTAAAAAAAAACACACAGACACCGTAGAAAAAAATCCTTTATTAATAATAAAAAATAATATATTAATAATAAAAAAAATCCAGCGGTGGTTATCCACTTTCGATGCAGCTCCCTGCTCCAACGTTGTCTTCTATCCAGCGACGAATGATCTCTCCAGCGATCGGTGATCAGCCGTCCGGTCCAGCGATGAGAAGATCCATCCGTCCAGAGCGCAGCAGGCGAGCTCCTCTCTCCGCTGGACACAGCCCAGCGGAATGACGCGCTGGAGCTTTGACATTTCTTATATAGGGGAAGCAATCACCCATCACGTGACCCCGCCCCCTCTGACGCACCCTCGTACGTCACTGGGAAAGACCTCTGGATTTTTTTTTATTATTATTAATAAAGGAATTTTTTCTACGGTGTCTGTGTGTTTTTTTTAACTATTTACACTTCCTTCATGAAATTGTAGCGGTACAGTGTACCCCATTACCAATTCACATAGGGGGGCCAGGATCTGGGGGTTCCCTTTGTTAAAGGGGTCTTCCAGATTCTGATAAGCCCCCCGCCCGCAGACCCCCACAACCACCGGGCAAGGGTTGTGGGGATGAGGCCCTTGTCCCCATCAAAATGGGGAAATCCTCCCCATGTTGAGGGCATGTGGCCTGGTGCGGTTCAGGAGAGGGGGGCGCACTCTGTCCCCCCCTCTTTTCTGCGGCCAGCCAGGTTAACGTGCTCGGATAAGGGTCTGGTGTGGATTTTTGGGGGAACTCCACGCCATTTTTTTTTTAATTTGGGGTGGAGTTCCCCTTATAATCCACACAAGATCTGAAGGGTCTGGTATGGATATTTGGGGGGAACCCCACATTTTTTTTTAAATTGACAGCGGGGTTCCCCTTAATATCCATATCAGACCTGAAGGGCCTGTTAATGGAATTTGGGGGGACCCCACGCTTTTTTTTATGAATGAATCATCTCTGAATTGCCAGAGCGACAATTCATTAGAGCCGCAAAGCCGGTTTTAAATGCCTTTTTTTCTTTCAGAAATGACACTTTGTACAGGGACATTTCTATGTACGGGAAACATGCACTTTTTCACATGCTGACTTTACACTCCCCCTAGGTACGAAATTTAAAGTAATATTACACTTTTATTGTTTCACTTTTAGCATTATTAAATTCACTGCTCCTGAGAAAACGTCCGTTTTTAAAACTTTTTTTTTGCATTGATACATGTTTCCTGGGACAGGACCCAGGTCCCCAAACACTTTTTAGGACAATAACTTGCATATTAGCCTTTACAATTAACACTTTAGATTTCTCCCATAGACTTTAACAGGGTGTTCCGCGGCTTTTCGAATTTGCCGCGAACACCCCTAATTGTTCGTTGTTCGCCGCACAGGCGAACAGGCAATGTTTGAGTCGAACATGAGTTTGACTCGATCTCGAAGCTCATCCCTACTCATGACCCAGTTTTGCATTCCCTTCCTCAGTCCTATATGTTGCATAGTAGCTCTCAGAAAGGTTCAGTCTACCCTATCAAATGCTTTTTCTGCATCTGTGGATATAAGCACTAGGGGTTTTTGATGAAATTGAGAAAAATGTATAGCACTTATGACCCGTTGCATATTTTCTCTACCTTCTCTCTCAGGGGTGAATCCCACTTGATCATGATGTATTAAGGAGGGGATGTACGGCAATAGTCTGTTGGCAAGTATTTTCGTGAGAATCTTTAAATCCACATTTAGCAATGAAACGATAACTGGGCGATAACTTGATCATTGGGACGGATCTTTGCCCTCCTTAGGTATTACTGTTATATGAGCCATTAATGTTTCTACGGGCATCCCATGCCCTTCTCGTATCGAATTAAAAGCTGCCAAAAATCTTGGCGCCAGTTTTTCAGAGAAAGTCTTATGCCGCATACACATGATCAGTCCATCCGATGAGAACGGACCGATGGACCGCTCGTATCTGTTTTTAAGTGCATTCATTACAGGTCTTGCTGTATTTGGGTGCTTTCTGTTTTAAGTGCGTTCTGACTAGTGTTGCTCATGAATATTCGCATTGCGAATATTCGTTACGAATATGGCATATTCGAATATTCGCGAATAACTCGAATTTCGCGGCCAATATTCGCTATTCCGAATATTCGTATTTTTTCAATTTTATTTTTAAAAAAGATCACATCCTAGTGATCTCCATCGATGTCTAAAAGCATTGCTGGTATGATAAGAGACCCTGGGCCGAGTAGCTAAGCTGAGGCGATCCTTTTATGTTGCCGAATATTCGCAATCGCGAATATTCGAATATTCGCAAATACTTTCTCCGCCCTTCTTTTGCATCAGAGCCAATCAGAGTTCTCCTACCCCAGTTGTCATAGGAGAGAGTGAAGTGTTTCTGTGCGTTTTTCCAGTGTATCACATCTTCAAAGAATTTTCCATCTTTTGTCCCGTGTCATCATCATTTGCATTTCACCTCTTTAATGAGAATAATAACTGTTTAACATAAAGACATTTAAGAGATGTCAACGTAAACGGTTTACTTGTATTTTCCAAATCTATGGTTATTCAATATTTATTAAACTAATCAATATACAAATTGGTCAAAGTAAACCCTCAAATCTATATAATAATGTATTTATTTTATTAATACCTTGTTAGTTGCAGGGTCCATTACGTAAAACCACACTTTTTCCAAAGGGCAGGTGAAATTGAATGTTTCAAAATTTCGCAATCGGTTTCGCATTCGCATTAGCGAAATTTCGCCAAATTTTTTTTTTGATAAAATATCACGAATATTCGATTTTAGCGAATATTTCACGAATATTCGGCTATATATTCGTGATATATCGCGAAATCGAATATGGCGTATTTCGCTCAACACTAGTTCTGACCAGCCGACCGGTTTGAAGCCATGTTGGAGGCGCGTTCTCATGCTAGAGTTCGTGCTGCGTATGGGCTGTCTTCTGCAGTTCATGTTGTTGCTAGATCTGTGGCCGTGAACAGGGCGAGGAGGAGTTCATGGGCCAAGAATTGGTTGTGTCAGCGTGACCAATTCTCTTATATGCATCTGCTTAGGGAAATCCAGGAGAATAATCCCGAGGACTTCGTTTTCCACCGTCTTTTGGATCTTCTGTCCCCCTTTATAACGAGGCAGGACACTGTGATGCGCCAAGCCATCACGGCCGAGCAGAGGCTTATTGCCATGTTGAGGTACCTGGCGACTGGGAGGAGCCTGCAGGACCTCAAGTTCTCGACAGACATCTCCCCCCAGGCGCTGTGGATCATCATACCGGAGACATGCTCTGCCATCATCCAAGTGATGCAGGAGGACTATATTAAGGTACGTTTTCTCCTTTCACATCACAATCTATGGGCCAAATCCTCAGCCAGGCGGCGTAACTTAACTTTCAGCAGTTAAGTTACACTGACTTAAAGTTTTTACCTAAGTGCCTGATCCTCAAAGCACTTACGTAAAAATTTCAAGCCGTGTAAGTTAAGTGCCGCCGTCGTAAGGCGTTCCTCCTCTCCGGGGGGCGTTTACAATTTAAATGAGGCGCGCTCCCGCGCCGGCCGTACTGCGCATGCGTGTGACGTCATTTTCCCGACGTGCATCGCGCGAACGTAATTGACGCCGGGCGGCTTTGTGGATTGCGACGGGACACTAAAGTTGCGACGGGTGAAAAAAAGACGCGCCGGGAAAACAAATAATTATAAAAAAAAATGACAGCGTCGCTCGGCATGCATTCCTGAGGGAGAACTCCATGCCAATTTTCAATGAAAAAAACGGCATGGGTTCCCCCCCCCCAGGAGCATACCAGGCCCTTAGGTCTGTTATGGGTTGTAAGGAGACCCCCCTCCGCCGCAAAATCGACGTAGGGGGTCCCCCTACAATCCATACCAGACCCGTATCCAAAGCACGCTACCCGGCCAGCCAGGAAGGGAGTGGGGACGAGCGAGCGCCCCCCCCTCCTGAGCCGTGCCAGGCCGCATGCCCTCAACATGGGGGGGTTGGGTGCTCTGGGGCAGGGGGGCGCACTGCGGGCCCCCCCACCCCAGAGCACCCTGTCCCCATGTTGATGAGGACAGGACCTCTTCCCGACAACCCTTGCCATTGGTTGTCGGGGTCTGCGGGCGGAGGCTTATCGGAATCTGGGAGTCCCCTTTAATAAGGGGGCCCCCAGATACCGGCCCCCCACCCTAAGTGAATGGATATGGGGTACATCGTACCCCTATCCATTCACCTGTAGGCAAAAAGTAAAAGTTAATAAACACACAACACAAGGCTTTTTAAAATATTTTATTATTCTGCTCCGGATGCCCCCCCTGTCTTCGTTATTAGCTCAATTACCAGGGGGGGCTTCTTCTTCCACTCTCCGGGGGTCTTCTCCGCTCTCCGGGGGGGGTTTCTGCTTCCGCTCTCCGGGGGGGGGCTTCTCCGGACTCCGGGGGGCTTCTTCCATCTTCTCCCCTCTTCCGCTCTTGACTCGGCGAACCCCGGTTCTTCTGCAGCTCTCCGGTGCCTTCTTCTTCAGCGCTGGCTGCCTGCTATGTTTGTGTGTTAGTTCGATTTCTAACAGGCAGCCGGCGCGGTCTTCTGTGACGTCATCTTCTCTTCTGTTCTTCTCCCCTCTTCCGATGTTGCCTCGTCGCCTGTTGTCGCTGTAATGATGGAAGCGCGCCTTGCATCACATTTATATAGGCATCACCGTCCCATCATGCTCCGGTAGGTACCCACGTGGTGGGTGCACGTGGGTAGGCACCCACCACGTGGGTACCTGCCGGAGCATGATGGGACGGTGATGCCTATATAAATGTGATGCAAGGCGCGCTTCCATCATTACAGCGACAACAGGCGACGAGGCAACATCGGAAGAGGGGAGAAGAACAGAAGAGAAGATGACGTCACAGAAGACCGCGCCGGCTGCCTGTTAGAAATCGAGCTAACACACAAACATAGCAGGCAGCCAGCGCTGAAGAAGAAGGCACCGGAGAGCTGCAGAAGAACCGGGGTTCGCCGAGTCAAGAGCGGAAGAGGGGAGAAGATGGAAGAAGCCCCCCGGAGTCCGGAGAAGCCCCCCCCGGAGAGCGGAAGCAGAAACCCCCCCCGGAGAGCGGAGAAGACCCCCGGAGAGTGGAAGAAGAAGCCCCCCCTGGTAATTGAGCTAATAACGAAGACAGGGGGGGCATCCGGAGCAGAATAATAAAATATTTTAAAAAGCCTTGTGTTGTGTGTTTATTAACTTTTACTTTTTGCCTACAGGTGAATGGATAGGGGTACGATGTACCCCATATCCATTCACTTAGGGTGGGGGGCCGGTATCTGGGGGCCCCCTTATTAAAGGGGAATCCCAGATTCCGATAAGCCTCCGCCCGCAGACCCCGACAACCAATGGCAAGGGTTGTCGGGAAGAGGTCCTGTCCTCATCAACATGGGGACAGGGTGCTCTGGGGTGGGGGGGCCCGCAGTGCGCCCCCCTGCCCCAGAGCACCCAACCCCCCCATGTTGAGGGCATGCGGCCTGGCACGGCTCAGGAGGGGGGGGCGCTCGCTCGTCCCCACTCCCTTCCTGGCTGGCCGGGTAGCGTGCTTTGGATACGGGTCTGGTATGGATTGTAGGGGGACCCCCTACGTCAATTTTTCGGCGGAGGGGGGGTCTCCTTACAACCCATAACAGACCTACGGGCCTGGTATGCTCCTGGGGGGGAACCCATGCCGGTTTGGAATTTACAAATTGCCGTGGAGTTCTCCCTCGGGAATGCATACCAAATGCCGTCGCTTGAATGGGCCTTTACAAGGTGTGACTAACTTTACACTTTGTAAAAGCAGCCCTAGTTTTACACCAGGCAAACTAACACTTACGGCGAAAAAACTAGGCACAAAAGCTTTGAGGATCGCCCTAAGTGCTAATTTGCATACTAACAGAGGCATTTCGACTCGAAATGCCCCCAGTGGCGGATGCGGTACTGCATCCTAAGATCCGGCAGTGTAAGTCCCTTACAGATGTCGGATCTTCTGCCTAACTTAGGAAAACTGCTTCTGAGGATCAGTTCCAAAGTTAGAACCAGAGATACGACGGCTTACGCCGGAGTATCTCTTTTGTGGATTTGGCCCTATGTCTTTAATGTATGCTAATGTCTTGTATTTCTTGCATTATTCCCTAATTACCCTGACTGTAATATGCTGTGAATTTCCCCTTTGTCCCCATGCATGTTGTAAGATTTGAATGGTCCTTTTGTGGCCTACATGCATCTTTCCCTTCACTAACCTGTCCAGCATGCTATCCTAGGCCCAAACACACCTAGCATAGTCTGTTTACAACCAGATTTTTGTCTGCTCCATTGTAGTTCTGCCCCCCCCCCCTTAAAATGTGTCCCAATGTACTTTTGCTCATTCAATTTAGGCAGAGTGCTAGAGGTTTTTTTTTTCTGGGCCTAAACTCAGCTACCCCCCCCCTTAAAATGTTTAATGGCCCATCAGAGGGGTGAGGAGTCCGATAAGTGGGCCTTTTTTATTTTTGGCATGAAATACTCACTCCAATAATAAATGTTATACTGATGTTGGACAAGGATGTCTTTTTGTAATGTGATTGCAATGTTTATGTGCCAAAGTACTAATTTATTTTTTTGTTTGACTCCACAGTTTCCTTCCACGCCACAGGAATGGCAGACTGTGGCTTCCCAATTTGCCCAGCGGTGGGACTTCCCGAACTGCGGAGGGGCAATAGACGGGAAACACGTCCGCATAGTGCCGCCACCCCGTTCGGGGTCATACTATTATAACTATAATGGTTTTAATAGTATTGTGTTGATGGCGGTGGTGTCGGCACAGTATGAGTTTTTGTATGTGGACGTGAGGAAGAACGGCTGGATGTCCAACGGCGGAGTGTTCACGCACACAGAGTTCGCCCAACGTCTCCAGACTGGTGGCCTGCCACTGCCACAGGATGAAGGGAATGTGGAGGGACTCCCTTTCGTGTTTGTCGCGGATGAAGCGTTTGGACTGGGACCACACCTGATGAGGCCGTTTCCCCAAAGAACCCTCACCCCGGAGAGGAGGGTTTTTAATTTCTGGCTGGCCAGAGCCCGGAGGGTTGTCAAGAATGCCTTTGGGATAATGGCCAGCCGGTTCCGCCTGTTCCAGACAGCAATGCACATGGCGGAATATAAAATGAACACTGTGGTGTTTGCCTGTTGCATTCTGCACAACTTTTTGCGCCCCCGAACTGCTCGTGATGCACGAGATAAATATGTTGAATACTTCGCGGGTAGGGGGGCCATTGCTATGCCAGACCACATTTATTTTTAATAAAAAATAAAATAAATAATAATAATAATTTAATCTTTGAAATTACAGTTTTGTCATTCTTGCTTGGGTTTCTGTTATCTGTCTCCCTGGTTCTCCAACTTGTGCACTTGTAGTGCCAAATGTATTTCTCTGTTTTAGTGAATAACCACAATTGTCACAGTAATCACTCACTATTAAAATGTAAAAACTGGTTTTGAGCATCGAAAGAAGAAGCCACACAAATGTTTTTTTTTTCTTGGGGTTTTATTCTGTGCACAAAAACTGCGTTTTTGAAAATTTCAGGTAAAAAAAATACATTTATTTTTTTGGTGGCCTAAAACCAGGCTTTTTACAAACAAACAAATATCTACAAACAATGGAACTTACAAAGTTCAACCTTATTAGAAACACATGTGATGGGGTGATGTCAACCCAGAACAAGCCAAAATTTGAAGATGCACACATTTTGAGTGGCAGAATAGGGTTTTGTATCCTGACCCATGGCACATGTGAACATGTGCTATCTGCCATCATGGGGGATTAATGGATGTGTTTTGGGGGTGCAAACCCTTTCTCTCACCTACTTGAGTAGCAAGGAAGGGGTTGCACCCACAAAGCACAGACAATGGATATCCTGTGATGGCAGATAGCACATGTTGACACACTGTGTGCATCCTCAAATTTTGGCCTGTGGATTATCCAGTGCAAATTTTGGCACATAACACAACATAGAAAAATGTTTAGGGGGGGGGGGGGGGGGAGTCTACTATATGGCCCATCATGTCAATGATGTTTTTATATTTTTTTTCGATGACATTCATCCTATTCCTCATAATGTCCATTTCACTACTGCATTCCATTATTTCTTGTATCACGATTTTGGCACTAGCACCAAAGAAAGGTGTCCTAGTAGATGCTGTGATACCACCATGTTCATCCCCTAAAAAAAAAAAGGGTTTATTAGAAATGTGCAGGCCTACCTACATCTCTTCTTCTTTATCCCTGTGAAGCTGTGGTGACAGACACTGACCTGTTGTGCTGATAATCTCCACCTCCCCTTCTTCCACACCTCCTTCTTCCACCTCCCCTTCTTCCACCTCTATTTCTTCCACACCTCCTTGTTCCACACCTCCTTGTTCCACACCTCCTTGTTCCACACCTCCTTCTTCCACACCTCCTTCTTCCACATCCACCTCCTCCACATGCTGAGGTTGGTGGTGTTTTCCATGTCTGTGCTTCCTTGCCTCCTCCGAATGATGTCCTCTTCTTTCCCCTAATCAAATGAAAAAAAAGTATACTCAGCACACAGATATTGGAGGGCAGAAATAGAAAACATTGCTTGGAAGTGGGGTACAATTGTCTGTTTAGGATCATTCCTAAAAACATCACTTTTGTTTTTCGGAGTTTCCCCAAGCTGGAATACTGATGCTTTTTGTCAAAGTGACACACATGGAGGCACCCCAAAAGTATCCTTTGTGTGAGACCCTAATAAAAAGGTGATTTATGGGGGACACACAGGTGCTCCTGAGTCTAGATGTGTAAACAGCTGCTTATTATTCTCTCCTTTACACTGTGTGAATGAATCCGGTTTGCATTTCACATTCTATAAGGTCGAACAAACACATCATCTTGACAACAATGTTTATAAACGTTGGTTTATGCCAAATAGGCATGACCACGTGTGCTTTTCCTGGATCTGCGGAAAACATTGGATTTTTAGTGGAAAATACTACACTTTGCCCATTTTTAACCTGAAACTTGCCATGTTCAAAAGTACAACCAGGCCAAACAAGCACATGGAGAAAAACATGCAAAGATATAATAAAGATAATTGCAACAAACACATGAAAAATATCTACTTTTGTCAATAATTTTCCTGATCTTCCTATACTGCTCTGGCTCCCGCAATTTCAGATCAGACCACCTTTTATGGAGCTGCTCCTTGGACCACCTGGTTGCAAATTTATCGTAAAGATTCCTCGTCACTTTGTCCATTATTTGGGCCTTCTTCCGATTAGGGGTGTGGTATGGGCCATGATCGCTATCGTAATCTTTCCTTTGCAGTATGTCCACCATCTCCACCATGTCTTCAAGTGACATATTCATGGCTTTGTAGCGCCTGGGCCTGGATCGGAATGTTCCCGCCTCCAGGCTTTCCTCGTCGCGGCGGGATATACCAAGCACTTGTGACACCGCCATATTGTCGCTTCACAATGATTAGGGGCGTGGAATAGAGGAAAAGGTCCATCATAGGCAGGTGAAGAGGGTGACGTTTCACGCATGCGCGGGTTATATAAGGAGAACGACGTGACTACGTTGGTTACGCGGAGTCTGGACGAGTGGAAATGACAATGGGGCCAGCAGAGGCCTATATAGACTTGAGTCATGGGATGGGGGTTTATGTTGATTGTTGATTGGACCCTTGAGCAATTTTATCTTGGGGCCCCCATGCAATTTTGCTCTTCATCTGCTCGGAGACATCTCCAATATATATATGTGAGACTCCAAAACATGTTTATTTTACTGTGTAGCAGATCAGGCAATGATTGTGATTGTTGGACAGAGGTAATTAAGCAGTGTATCATCTCATCAATGCTGAGGGGCATGATATCTTCACATGAATGGTGCTTTGATGAATGCTCTCATTACTTTTGCAAATTTTAATGCCACTTATTTATTTAAATGTAAACACAGGGTCTGCAGTTAAATCATCATTACACAACAATAGGGCAGCGCTGGGCAGCATTTTAGTGGCAGCAGTAGACACTGTGTTTAAAGGTCAAAATATTGTGATTAGATTCTGTCAATGTAAAGCTGACCTAGTGTTTATATATTTTTGGTTTTCTCTTCTAGAAATTGATCGAAGATGCAAAAACTAAATGAGCCAGAAAACTTATTGCGCTTCATTGATAACTATAGGGAGCTCAAGTGCCTATGGGAGGTCAGAAACCCATCTTATCATAATAACAACGTCCGAAGGGCAACAATTAACCAATTGGTCACTTATATGCAGACCTGGATACCAGAGGTCACTTCCACCATGATCAAAAACAAAATCAATAACATCAGGAATGCTTACAAGAAGCGTTTTATACAGGTCAGTGCTTCTCGGAGGTCAGGAGCAGCAGCAGATGAAGTACAGGAGCCCAAGCTGTGGTACTATAAACACCTCACTTTTCTGGATGATCAGATCGAGGCCCGGGAATCACTTTAGAGTCTTCCTTCCACCCTTCCCTCCACCGTTCCTTTCAGCGTTCCTCTCACTGTTCCCCCCACCCCTGCAGAGTGTGTCGAGGAGCTGACTGACATTGAGGAGCCAGATCTGCACATCTTCAGTCAGGTATAGTAGTTTGCAACATATTTCTTGACCGCAAATTATTGTTGGTTTAACAAGATGATTTTTGAAACAAAATGAAAGCTTGTAAACACAAACAAAAGTCGGGGGCAGAAAAAAATATGTCAGGGATGCCAACTGCAGGGGTCAGAATGAGAGTCTGTTCAATTTACAAAAAAAAAGAAAAAAAAAACAGTCATGAGCTTAAAAATGTGTGTGATTGATGAAGCAGAAAATAAAACCAGGTCCCTTTTTTATACACAGGAAGAGAACAGCCAAGAGGAGGAGGAGGCTCCGGAATGTGTCAGTCAAGAGGAGGAAGGGGTGAGTGGCAGACAGGAGGAGGCTGGGCTGAGTGGCAGGAAGCAGGTGCCCAGGCCCAGTGGCAGCACTGTATCACAGATGCCTCCCCTCCAGATGCACCCCAAAAAAAACGCATGTCTGAGCTGGAGGAGGAGTCTCTGCGCGTTATTAGGGATGCAGCTGAAATCATGAGGGCCCCCTTAACCCTGTTGAGGGCTACAGCTCATACATTGCAAACAAGCTGGAAGCAATGGAGCAGCGACAAAGGGGCCTGGCCCAGGACCTGATAGCATCTGTGATACAGAGGGGAAGAAGGGGCCTGCTGACTGAGACCACACAATTCAGTGACCCGGCCCAGTCTCCTCCTCCTGCCACATTCTCACCACCTGCAAGGGGCCGTGGAGGGAGCCGTGGAAAGAACACTGCAGGGAGCCGTGGAAGGAAGGCTGCAAGGAAGACCAGAAAGTGATTCCCTGGCTTCAAGATGATTTGCCAGAAAACTGAGGTTGTTATAGTACCACAGCTTGGGGTCATGTATGACATCTACTGCTGCTTTTGATATCTGGGATTTGGGGAGCACATTGTGACCCAAATTAGAGGGACTCCTGATGTTATTGATTTTGTTGTTTATCATGGTGGAATGTGCCTTTGGTGTCCAAAGTCTGCATATATTTGGCTGATTGGTTAATTGTTGCCCTTCATATTGATTTTGTTTTATGCTTTGGGGTCCAGACCTCAAAGCATCCTCCCCATGTTGAGGGCATGTGGCCTGGTATGGTTCAGGAGGGGGCGCTCTCTCGTCCCCCATCTTTTCCTGCGACCTACCAGGTTGCATGCTCGGATAAGGGTCTGGTATGGATTTTGAGGGTGACCCCTACGCCATTTTTTTTAATTAGGCGCAGAGTTCCCCTTAATATCCATACCAGATCTGAAGGGCCTGGTATGGAATTTGGGGGGACCCCCACGCAATTTTTCTTTTTACATTTTGGTTCGGAATTTTATCTAGTTTTAAATTACTTTTTTTCCTTAAGAAATGCCATTTTGCTGCAGGGAAAAATGCACCACTTTACAGGCATACTATAGATACCCCCAGGTATGAAATTTAAAGGAATATTTTACATTTATTGTTTTAATTTAAGCATTAATAAAATTACTGGTCCCGAAAAAACTTCTGTTTTTAAATCTTTTTTTGCATTGATGTCCCCTGGGGCAGGACCCAGGTCCCCAAACACTTATTATGACAATACCATGCATATAAGCCTTTAAAATGAGCACTTTTGATTTTTCATGTCCGTGTCCCATAGACTTTAACAGTGTTTGTGTGTTCGAACAAATTGTTTGCCTGTTCGGCAAGTTCTGGTGCGAACCGAACCAGGGGGTGTTCGGCTCGTCCTTAAAAAGTAGTTCAGGAGATAGCAATTGGCACAGCATGGATAAACAGTTCAGGGGGTAGCAATGGGCACAGCATGTCTAAACAGTTCCTGGAGTACCAATGGGCACAGCACAGCTAAACAGTCCTTGAAATAGCAATTGGCACTGCACAAATATACAGTTCATGGTGTAGCAATGGGCACAGCACAGATCAACAGTTCCCGGGTAGCTGTATGGGGGCACAGAAAGGAGAGATGATCCTAAGGGCAGTAGCAAGGGATAACAGGCAATGGAGTGGGAACATTGATACATGTCCCCTGGGGCAGGACCCAGGTCCCCAAACACTTGTTATGACAATAACTTGCATCTAAGCCTTTAAAATGAGCACTTGTTTTTTTATGTTAGTGTCCCATAGACTTTAACGTGGTTCTGCAGCTTTCAAATTTTCCCGAACTCCGCATATTGTTCGGTGTTCGCTAGAACATCAGAACAACCAAAGTTCAGCCCAAACTTATGCTCAGGCCTGTGCTACTCTGTGAACTGTAAAACTGTATTTTATGGTCTTTGCTTCTCCGTGAACTGCTTATTCAGGATATGTCCCAAAGCCACCCCTCCTGTACACACAAGTATTCCAATAAACACCCGCCAGTCAGGTTTTGTGTAGTCTGCCTCCATGTGCTCGCTCTACGCTCCTAGTTTGTGACACGTTGCATGAAAATTATCCCGTCCATTACCACTCTTGCTGCAAAAATCCCTTCTCTTCCAAATCTTTATACTGACTTTGGTAATATTTGCTCATTAATTATCTTGCAAGCCCTGTTTTGTATTCTTTCATTACTTAAATTGTTATTAAACACACAACAGTAAAATTAATCTGTATACAGTATGCAGTAAAGCATGCTTGTTATACTCACTGTGGAACCTAAGGAATTAACCATCTGAATTGTGTAAAAAGGCTGTTTGATCCTGTCTTCAGTGATCCTCCCCTTCTTCCACAGTTCCCAATCCATCTGCTAATAGAGCAGAGCCTTAAGAGGCACTCTGCACATGCTCAGTTTGGTGTGTATTGCTAGATAGCAGGGGCAGACTGACAATTCATGGGGCCCCCAGGCAATAAAAAATTATGGGGCCCCTGGGCTTACAGATGGCCACCACGCCAGGAGGCAGTGCAGAGGCGGGGCAGCTAAAATCTCGAAATGTTTACATCAAAAACATGTCATTTCGAACATATCAGGGACAGATGTAAAAAAAAAAAAGATTTTTACATACTGTCCCTGGTTTTACTGAGCCTGGCAACCCTGATGGGGTCCCCTAGTGGCATGGGGCCCCCGGGCAGTGCCCGAGTGATTTAATGGTCAGTCCGCCCCTGCTAGATAGTTTTATTTTTATTTTTTGAGAGTGTGCATGTGATGGGCAAAAGTCCAATCAGCCCTGTCCAGACAGAGGGTCAAGGGTCATGCCTCATAGGATAGTCAGAGGAGAATGAGCTGCCCTATGAGAACTCCTTCTACAAGCTTTAACCAGTGCTTGGCCAGACACTGATAAAAGCCACACGACTGCTATAACTACTGATAGGAAAAGGTATTTAGCAGATTATATTTAAAAAAAAATGCATTTCCATGTTCTGTGTACTGTGGATGCAGGGTCCTGGGTTTAGTAACACTTTAAATTAGACCCTCCATCTTTTTATTCTACTTTTTCTTTCTTAAATTTGTTTATGAGCTATAAATCGCATTTAAAATGCAAAGTGACACACATTGATTTTCCAGAATAAACTCCAGCTGTGTTAATAATAATAATATATTATTTCCCCATTTTGTTAAAAAAAAAGATAGATAAAGGAATATGTTTAATAAAAAAAATGGAAAATGGACAAGCCAGAGTTCCACTTTTAGAGAAGAGCAGTATACATTCTTGATCTTAAAAGGTAAACTGAAAATAGAAACTATAGACAAGATAGGACAATAGACAGACTGTTCAAAGTTCATCATACATATTCTTAGATTTAGGAATATTCTTGGCTTAGTCAGAGGAGAGGAGCTTTGTGTGAGTGCCTTGGCTGGGGGTTGGTACAGGATTTGACCCACTTAAAATCAGCTGTGGTTCTAATAGGAACTGATTGCTTTAATTAGGACTGTTTATCCCCCTTTCTTGATCACTGTTGTCCAAATGTTCCCAGACCTGGATGATCAAAAATCTTTTACTCTAATTTTTTTTTTAACCTTTTTATCTTAAGGTTTTGAACATACTCATTTGCAGTCACATAGAAAAACACATGCTTTTTTGCAATTTAAAGTAAACGTATTAATTTGTATAACTGCATTGTATGAGGATGCTTTAGATTTTTTTTGGGTTCAGGACAAGTTTTATGCATTGGACTCTTTTAAATTTCCCTACTATAACCTAAAGCTTTCAGAAAGATAATTGATTTATCAATAATTTATTGTCAACATATGCAATGTATTTTACTTTGTATTTGCTATTTTTTGTGGGTCTACATTTAAATATAATAAATCACTAAGTCACTATATTCAGGTAACTTAAGCTTTAATGTTAAAGTCATTTTCTTTAGAACAAAGTGCAGCATAGATGTTTGCTCTGCATGTGGAATATGCAGATGTGAACTGATTGACACGGTATGGTTTAGGTGTTTTACTAACCACAAAACCCATGGGTATTATCCAGTTCAACAGTGGCTTCCTTATTTGAAAGGATTTTGTTTTTTTTCTCTCTGCTAAACAGTTACTGGACTATAATTTCCAGAGCCAACCAATTTACTGTGTAACTTCAGTAACTTGCTTTGTGTGCATACACAGGCTTATGGTATCCTATAGTGAATGACAAGCCAAAAAAGTTCAGTTATATCTAAAAGATATTTGACGTAGTAAAGAAGAAGAAACATATTTTATTAATTTCCTAGTAAAGCAACATTTTGAATCATAATAATATTTTTACAAAATTACCCAAATAGAAGCACCAAGAGAGGATACTGTATGCCTTTACACACACATAAACTTTAATGTCATCGCAGTCTTAGTCTGTAGGGTTCAATATTGAGTTGGCCCAAACTTTAAGCCTATAACAGCTTCAACTCTTCTGGGAAAGCTGTTCACAAGGTTTACGAGTGTGTCTATGGGAATGTTTGACCATTCTTCCAGAAGCGCATTTGTGAGGTCAGGCACTGAGGTGGGCGAGAAGGCCTGGCTCGCAGTCTCTGCTCCAATTTATCCCAAAGTTGCTTAATCAAGCTGAGGCCATGACTCTGTGCAGACCAGTCACGTTCCTCCACCCCAAACTCGCTAATCCATATCTTTATAGAGCTTGCTTTGTACACTGGTGAGTAGTCATGTTGAAACAGGAAGGGGCCATTCCTAAATTATTCTCACAAAGTTGGGAGCATGAAATTGTCCAAAATGTCTTGGTATGCTGACGCATTAAGAGTTCCCTTGACTAGAACTAAAGGGCCAAGCCCAACCCCTAAAAAAAAAAAGAAAAAAAAGCATCATAATCCCCCTTCATAAAAAGATCTGGATGAGTGCACAAAGCAAGGTCCATAAAGACATGGATGAGCGAGTTTTGGGTGGAGGAACTTGACTGACCTGCACAGAGTTGTGCCCTCAACCTAAAGAACACCTATGGGATGAATTGGACGGGAGACTACAAGCCAGGCCTTCTCGTCCAACATCAGTGCCTGACCTCACAATTGTGCTTTGTTAATGAATGGTCAAACATTCCCATAGACACACTCCTAAACCTTGTGGACAGCCTTTCCAGAAGAGTTGAAGCTGTTATAGCTGGAAAGGGTGGGCCAACTCAATATTGAACCCTACGGACTAAGACTAGGATGCGATTAAAGTTCATGTGCATGTGCGTCTAAATACTTTTGGTAATATAGTATATGAGCAATGGCAGCAGCAGCAGAAAATATGTTTTTTCATAATTGCTTTTTTTCCTTACAATCTTTGAGCATATCTAAACCTAAACCTAAAAAATAAAATGTCAATACAATAGATGTGGTGGCTACATTATTATTTTCAGGCTTTTCACTCTTATTACTGGTGATCCTGCCAGTAATGCATTTCCTGTGCTAAGGTGACAATATGTACAGTATGTATGATGCATGTATGATAAAGCAGCACTATCACCCTGGAACAGGAAATGTGTCCGGACTGCAACACTATACTTCTCTCCATGCCATAATAGGAAGGTGTTCTGCAGTTAACAGAGATAACTAGAAATAATGTATCTGATAACAGTCAGCATAGGCAGAATGTAAAGGATTTTTTCAGCCCATGTGTTTTCTAAAAAGGTATTTCTTGCAATTAATGGCCAAATACAACAAAACTCTTTCAATACTATACTAAGCAGCGCAAATAATAGACGTTCATTGTTAGGGTTTACATTTACATTTAAGTGTGTTTGCTGAAGTACTCTGATTAAGGTTTAAAGCAAATATAATCATTCAAAATCCGGGCCTTAGTATTATCTGGATTACTGACAATCATGCAAAACAGGAAAGTCAAAATAAAATCAGAACTGCACACTTGTTCTGATTAGTTTAGTATGAGTGCCAGGGAACTAGCATTTTTCAGAAGAAGAAAAGACATGGTAACCTGCATATGTGAGTAGAAAGTACACGCTCAATCTAATCTGATCCAAAAGCAGCTCACTACTGCCCTCTGTGTGACTCACTTCTCTACACTCATTGTAATGTGCATACCAACAGTGAACCTTTTCCAGCTGTGAAGCATGGTGGAGGCAACATAATATGGGTTTGTTTTTCTGCCTTGGGACCTTAAAGGGGTTGTAAACCCTTGAGGTTTTTCACCTCTATGCATTGAGGTGAAAAACCTCTTGTAGTGCACCAGCCCCCCAGAGCCCCCTTTTACTTACCCGAGCCCGATCTTTCCTGCTCCAACCTCTGTCTCGGGTCCTGATTGGATAGATTGATAGAAGCGCAGCCATTGGCTCCCGCTGCTGTCAATAAAATCCAATGATGCGGGAGATGAATCAGCAGAACGCGGGAACGCGCCCGTACGGGTTCTCCCAAGGGAGAGCGCTTCTCACACGGGGCACTCAAGAAGAGGAGGAGCCAGGAGTGCAGATGAGGGACCCCAGAAAAGAAGGATCGGGGCACTCTGTGCAAAACCAACTGCACAGAGGAGGTAAGTATGACATATTTTTTTTTTTTTTTTTAAGGAAAGTTTACATATCCTTTAAAAGTTGAACGTTTTTTAGGGACACATAATTCCAGGCTGCATCCGAAAATTCTACAGCAGAATATTGAAGCATCTGAATGCTTTAAAAGATATTGAGTGATGTAATATAACAATGATCCGGAACACAAAAGTAAATTCCATATTTTAGAGTGGCCAAGTCATGACCTCAGCCTTATTGAAATGCTTTGGCTTGAACAGAATTAGTCCATTCAAGCAAATTGTTCCAAAAATATACATGAGCTTGAACAGTTTTGTTTACAGAAAAGGGCCAAAATACCTTCTCGCAGATGATAAGTCGGATCAGCAGATACAGAAAGCATTTAGTTGAGGTTACTGTCAATAAAGGAGATTCAGCTCCTTACTAAATATACGGGTTTCAATTGCTAAATAACAATATGATGGAGGAATCAGTTTTGGATGAAGTTGCTGTTTAAAAATCCTGTTTACCAGGAAAGTATGGGAGCTTTCTAGGCAATAAAGACAATGTATCCAAGAGTGCATCTGCAGTCAATATGAATAAAGACACATTTATTTTCATCCAGTAAACTGCATTCTTATAGAAGATTTTAGCTGCAAAGCTTGACTGTTGTACACACATCTGGATTGTTGTTTCAGACACCACACCCTAACACTGAGAGGAACAGCAAATTAGGAAGGAAGAATATTATTGACCTGTTCTGCCAAATAAATGACCCAGTTCATAAAACAAACATACTTAGAAAGTTTTACAAAAATCCCATAGACCATTGTTGCACCTGATTATTACTACTAAAGCATGAATAAAAAAAATGAATAAAAAAAAAAAACACACAATGATTGTTTTCACTGTATATACAATACATGGATGAAGAAAAAGATACACCCATATGCTTTACATAACAGTCCATATGATAGGGATTTGCACTCATTTCTACAGTTGCAACTTATAATGCAAGGAACATTTTCAAACTTGTCAAACTTTTTTAAATTCATTTATAGTACATTCTAAAACAAACGTGTTTCCTCTTTTCTCCAGTAGAGGGCATTCCAGGATTGACTAAGACTTCATCTTACACTGACCTGTTGATTCATACATTTAACGCCTTACGGCAAACTTTGATATTGTTTAGCTATCAACAGGGAGGCACTTATAGTTATTATAAAGCGGCATTATCTTGCAAGAATGAACTACATAATCAGGATGATTTACAATACCGTAAACAATATATGTTTTGATCTTAGTGTCTTTATATAAAATACACATTTACAGGTTTTCCAAATTCAATTGTACCTATACATCCCTATTGCTAGTCTTTAGACCTGAATTTTTCTAATTTGTTCACTCACTTTTGTCTGCTGCATATTTCGGTAATGGTCGCATTTAAAAACGCAAAAGTACTAGCACTTGAAAATGCCTTTTTTTAGTTCAATCTTATTTTATTGAGAATTTTTTTTTTTTTGTCATTATAGAGGTTGATTATAGAGGTTGTGAATTATAAAGGCTTAAGGTTGCTTCAGATTTTATTGTTTTAAAATGCATACAGTTTTATATGTTTTTTTTTTTACATATTTTGAAGTATGTTTTTTCATGTATTGTGCATTTTACAAGTGCAAAGTTTTTTTTGGACCCCAAGGACGCATTTGCATCTGAGTGATGAAAAGAGTGGATCAAAACATCATGTGGTTTTAAAGATGGAGTTTGATTCCGATGGTGAGGAGTACCAGCAGGAAGCTTGCCACTGCACTGCATGTACAGCGGATCCATGCTCAGTTTTTGCAGTGGTTTTGGCGCACACTGTCAAAGAGTACCAAATTTAACTGTTTAATTTTGAACTGAACCATTGAATTAAATAATACGGTTTGTATACCCAGTTATCATATGGTGCACTGCTGCACTAACCACCTAGATATGGTCAAGTATAACTAAACTCTTAGAAAAAGAAAACAGCTTTAAAGCAGAGCTCCACCCAAAAGGGGAAGCTCCGTTTATCTGCCTCCTCCCCCTGATGCCACATTTGACACCTTGTGGGGGGAGCAGATACCTGGTTTTGACAGGTACCTGCTCCCACTTCCTGCTGAGTTTGGTGTGGCAAACTCAGCCGGAAGTTTGGCCCATCGGGAAAGCGCAGCGCGTTTAGCGCATGTGCCAGAGGAAACTTGCTTTGAAGCCGCAAGTCTTCCCTGCCGGTTTCCCTTAACCAATAATGGGGGCGCCAGCACCCCCGAGAGCCAATTTAAGAATCCCTGGACAGGTAAGTGCCCTAATAGTAAAAGTCAGTAGCTACTGTATTTGTAGCTGCTGACTTTACATTTGTTAGATCATTCCACCATGCACAGTACTACTGATACCTCATCTACTTTCACTTCATGCACAAGCATTATAGCCACTGGTGCACTTCTTGAACTGGAAACTTGGGGCTAGATTCAGCATTGATTTACGCTGGCGTATCTATAGATACGCCGCGTAAATTCAAAGCTGCGCCGGCGTATCTTCTTTCTGTATTCAGAAAGCAAGATACGCCGACATTAGCCTAAGATCCAACTGGCCTAAGTCTCTTACACCGTCGTATCTTAGGGTGCATATTTACGCTGGCTGCTAGGTTGCGCTTCCATCGTTTTCAATGTAAAATATGCAAATGACCTAGATACGCCGATTCACAAATTTACGTACGCCCGGCGCTATTTTTTTACGTCGTTTACGTTAGGCTTTTTCGGCCTAAGGTTGCTCCTGCTATTATTAAGTATGGACGTCGTTCCCACGTCGAATTTTGAATTTTTTACGTCGTTTGTGTAAGCCGTTCGCGAATAGGGCTGGACGTAATTTACGGTCACGTCGAAACCAGTGACGTCCTTGCGGCGTACTTTGGAGCAATGCACACTGGGAAATTCCACGGACGGCGCCTTCGCCGTTCGGGAAAAACGTCAATCACGTCGGGTCACCACCCATTTACATAAAACACGCCCCCCTCATACTCATTTGAATTAGGCGCGCTTACGCCGGCCTCATTTACGCTACGCCGCCGCAACTTACGGATCAAGTGCTTTGTGAATACTGCACTTGCCCGTGTAAGTTGCGGCGGCATAGCGTAAATAACATACGCTACGCCCGCACAAACTTACGGCGGGCTACGTGAATCTAGCCCTTGGTCTGCTTGCAAAGCACTTCAAGTCCTATGCTATCTAGTGTTGGTAAATTATTAGACAGTCTTGAGGTTGTGCCTACAGTCAAGAGTTTAACTGTACACCCATGTACACTATGGAGGTATAAGGTGAAGAGTCGGCAACTCGTCGTTTCGAAAAAGTCACTTTATTATATTGAGTGGAGTGTACAAAGTACAGTGGCTTACGTATTTTGGCAAAAAGCCTTAATCATAGCCATAAAAGCGAGCAAAGGGACGCAATTTTGAAACCACAGTCCTAGGGTAACAACACTGCTTTTACTGAAAGTCGCTAATCAAATGCTGGTTTAACAGTTCAACAGTTCAACAGACAGCAGTACACACAGACTGAAAATCAGCTACCCTGCTTAAGCCTAAGGCAGAATTGTCACCCTAGAATAAGGAGTTCAGAGGATGAATCCTATTAATATGATCACTCATAACCTGCAAGAGATATACTGTATTTCCAAGCCACTGCCCTGCAATGTGCACTACTTAATTTGGCTGTTGGACAGCCTATCAGGACTTCTGGACTCAAAGGCAGATTTACTATCAGCCTAACTATCAGCCCAACAAGTAGTGTATGTTGCAAGTGTTGTCACCCTGAAACAGGAATCGTCATGGCAGGAGCTCCAGGTAAGAAACATTGAAACAGATTCACAAAAAATGTTGACTTAGGAAAACTGCATACAGTAAGGCATGTTGCCACACATTCTCCAAAAAACTCCAAGATTTATGTTTTAATGGCCTATTTACACTGTTCCTTTTTCTGGAAAAAAAGATAATAATACTTTTATGCCCTGTACACACGATCGGTTCGTCTGACGAAAATGGACTGATGGACCGTTTTCATTGGACGAACCGATCGTGTGTGGGCCCAATCAGTTTTTTCCCATCTGTGAAAAAAAATAGAACCTGTTTTAAAATTTTCGTATGGTGAAAAAAACGATAGAAAAAAACGATCGTCTGTGGGGAAATCCATCGGTCAAAAATCCACGCATGCTCAGAAAGCATTGAACTTAATTTTTCTCTGCACGTCGTTGTGTTTTACGTCACCGCGTTGGACATGATCAGATTTTAACCGATGGTGTGTAGGCAAGACTGATGAAAGTCAGCTTTATCGGATATCTGATGAAAAAATCCATCGGTTAATTTTCATCAGACGAACCGATCGTGTGTACAGGGCATTAGTGTATTAAAATACATTTCAAGTAGTAATCAGGGCCCTCTGATTCCTCCTGTATTGTATTGTAATTGTACTGTCTTCCCTTATGATGTAAAGCGTTGCGCAAACTGTTGGCGCTATATAAATCCAGTATAATAATAATAATAATAATAATAATAATAATAATCCCATTCTTTTCTATGTGGCTGTGCGCTGCAATTTAGTGTATTTTTAAAGTGTGTATTTTTGGGACACCTTTTCATTTATACAACCCTTAATTATGTCGATTTTGACTGATGGTTATTGCAGCCTAAGTTCTATGATCCAAAGATTTTTATACATACAACAAGTAGCACCTTCTCTGGTTTCTTCTCTCCACTAAGATGAATGCAATATACGAGGGGTCTTCAAAAAGTTTCCTCACGTTTTTTTATTCAACAGAGTTAAAAATAAGAATCTTTTTGGAGAATCCTCATATAAAATCCAAGCATTTTCCAAAAACTACAAAAGAGCAAGCCTTATCTGCAACTCCAGATCCTATCTGATAAGGTAAAAAAAAACTCCTAGTTTGCTGAAACAAAGTGGACAAACTCACTTTTTTACCCCCTCGGCCCCCACCCTTATGCCTGGTACACACCATTTTTATTCCCGACATTCAAAAACCCGTAGTTTTTCACGACGTGATTCCTCTCCAGCCTGACTTGCATACACACGTTCATGCAAAAACCCAATTGACCAAAGCGCAGTGACGTACGACGGGACTATAAAGGTGAAGTTCCTTTCAAATGGTGCCACCCTTTTGGCTGACGTTGGGCTGCATACTTGATTCTAAGCATGCATGTTTTTTTCCACTCGGAAAAGCATACACACGACCGTTTTTCGCAACGAGAAAAAAACTGACGTGAAACACGACGAGAAAAAAGAGAGCTGGTTTAAAAAAATTTGCGGGCAGTTTTTTGGTCGAGAAAACTGCCAGGGTGCATACACACGACCAGTTTTCTCGACCAATATAAAAAATGGCAGTTTTCTCGTCGTGAAAACCAGTCGTGTGTACGAGGCATTAGAGTGTCTTGTATGATTTTGATATCCCTATTAGAGTGATACTAAGGCAAGCCAGTCAGCTCAGGTCAATGGAATGGCAATACACAACAGTTGGCCTGGGGGGGGGGGGGCAGGTTGAATAAATTCAGCACCAACAGTGTTATACACTCTCATATATCATACAATCTTAACCTTAATAAAATAGAAGCATATGTAGGAACTATCATTCCTACCTCCTATAGATAGGTATGTCAGATCATACATACATGAGATTAAATTTTTACTCCAGATGTGTCACAGTGGGAAAAGAGACACAACATCATGGAAAGGATTAGGCTTACCATCAGCACCATTCTGGAACATCTGTGGAATTTTTCTGACATTTTAATTGGGTTCAAGAGTGTAGTTCGGATAGAGTGTTGAACAATGCATGTGGCTGTATCCATAACATTAAGGTGTATTGAAAGTCTTTGTTCCTTTGATTTATCAAGCAGTCAACATGGACATGCATGGCTGTATAAAAACCCCACTGTATACATCTCTCCTATTACATCTGTATGTATAGCCAATTCACTTCACAATTAGACATTTTCAGCCAGGCCACCAGTGTCATCTATGTTATAGTGTCATGCAAAATCTAATTTAGCAGGGCTTTTTTTCAGCAGGAACGTGGGGGAACGCAGTTCTGTCACCCCTAGCAACGAGTAAATGTAATGGCAAGGGGTGCTGGGGTGTGCAGGATATGGGGGAATCTATTTTTGCTGGGGGGGGGGGAATTGTTTGCTGCAAAAGGATCTACTGTTGAGTGAGAGCTCTACTGTCGCTGGCCGCTATAGGTTCTTATAATGCTGGCTTCTAGGGGATCTGTTGTTGCTGGGGTGGATCCATTGTTGTTGTGGGATATATTATTTCTGGGGGATCTATTGTTGCTGGCTGTAGGGATCTAGTATTTTGCTGCTTTTCCAGTACATTCCATACAAATTATTTAGCACCAAAAAATTATACTTGGTTCTGTATTCCCAAACGGAGGTGGAACCAAGGGACAGTACTCAGAGGTGGGTAGGGGGTGGAGACAAGGGGTGACTTGAAAGTGGGAAGTACTTACACCTATTCTCTGAGAAAATAAGCCCTGGACTTTAGTACTATTGACACATTTTCTCCAATGCCCTGAACTGAGCATCCTAATTTTTTGTACCACAGTGTAAATTTTTACTGAAGATGCCACTACGTTGACTTTCCACATCTGACCACTCAGCAATGATAGCAAGACTAAAAAAAAAGAAAAATAAATAACTTTGCATTTGTCAGCCTATTCTACAAAATTGTGATCATGACTAGCATATGGTGAACTTCACTTTAACCACTTAAGCCCCGGACCATTATGTAGCTAAATGACCAGACCACTTTTTGCGATTCGGCACTGCGTCTATTTAACTGTCAATTGCGCAGACGTACAACATGGCTCCCAAACAAAATTGACGTCCCTTTTTCCCCCTCAAATAGAGCTTTCTTTTGGTATTTGATCACATCCGCAGTTTAAACCTTTACACCTTTGCGCTATAAATAAAAATAAAGAGTCAATTTTGAAAAAAGTCTATATTTTTTACTTTTTGCTTTAATAAATATCCCCCAAAAATATATATATAAAGAAAAACAATTCCTCAGTTTAGATCGATACGAAAAATTGCAATAAGCATTTATTGATCGGTTTGCACAAAAGTTATAGCTACTACAAAATAGGGGATAGTTTTATGGCATTTTTATTTATAATTAATTTTTTTACTAGTAATGACGGCGATCAGCAATTTTTATTTTTTTAATCATGACTGCGACATTATGGTGGACACATCGGACACTTTTGACACCATTTTGGGACCATTGTCATTTTTACAGCGGTCGATGCTATAAAAATGCACTGTTACTGTAAAAATGACACTGGCAGTGAAGGGGTTAACCTGTAGGGGGCGCTGAAGGTGTTAAGTGTGACCTAGGGCGTGTTCTAACTGTTAGGGGGCGTGGCTTGCCGTGACACATCACTGATCGCTGTTCCCGATGACAGTGAACATGATTAGTGACAGTGTCAGCAAGGCAGAATGGGGAGATACTGTGTTTACACTAACATCTCCCCGTTCTTCAGCTCTGTGACCCGATCGCGGGACACCGGCAGCAATCGGGTCTGCGGGTCCTGCGGGCACGGAGCTTGCGACAGGGTCGTGAGCACACCGCCGGTGGCGCACGACCACATGGCTCGCATCTTAAAGGGGACATGTCCATATACCCATATGCGCAGCCTGACATTTTGCCGACGTAAATAGCCGTGCGCCGGTCGGGAACCGGTTAAAGCATATCTTAACCCAAAAACATAAATATATTATATAGAGTTAGAGTGGCTGCATTTGTTTTTGTTTTTTTCCTTTATTTTTAGTTAGTGATCCTGCCAGAAACACACTTCCTACCTTGGGTTGACAATGCTCACTCACTGTACTGTATCTATGGAGGAGCAGTGTTGTCTTTCTATGCTGCTCTCCTGATTTGGATCCCTAATCCCTTTTCCACTTCTCATCTCTTTTACATAATTCGGCATATTTATTATAGTTCACATACGGTTCCTGGGAAAACCGAGAAGATTGTTATAGTTGTTCAGCTCACAGAATGGATACTGAAATTCTGACAAGTTAAACAGCTATTTTTTTTACAACTTACAGAAAATATTATATATTTTTTATTGGGTTTAGATACCATTTAAATGTTGCATTTAAAAAAAAGAACAAGGATAAGGCTTCCCCAATAGTAATCAGTACAACTTTTTCACAAATATTACCAGAGAATTCCACAAGAAAACAGACACCTGTCTTAACAAGGTGATCACAAAATATCCACCAATATGCTATTTACAACAATACCTGTGTGACAGATTTCTTCAAAGTAGACACACAGGGTACCTTTGTGTAGAGAACTTCAAAGAGAACAACAGCACTATCTTCAATGGCCTTCTAGTATGGGAAATATCCAAAGTGAAACCTTAGCTTGGAATATTGTTTTAGATATTACTATTGGGAACATGTCTGTGCCACCTGTTAAATAGAAAAAGTGGGGCTGATTTACAAAAGCTTAAAGTAGAACTAAATGCTATCCTTATTTTCAAAAATGAACCTACACACATCCACTGCTTAATGGCCCTGTAATCTATTGTTGATTTGTTTTTTCTGCTTCCTTGTAATGTGCTATCTGAGCTCTTAAACCTCTCAATTCATCCTCGCTTTTGTTGCTTTGGAACATGAAGTACATTTTGGTTGCAGCCATAAGCAGTGCTCTAAACACACTACAAATCCCATAGTCCATATTCCCTGGCATAGGCGTCCGCTCCATAGGGCAAAAGGGGGCAATTGACCCCCCCTGGAAAATCGAGAAGGTGTTGAAGAGTCTTGCGGCTGTGGGCTGTCTGAGCAGTCCCAGACGGATGTCACACAGACACAGCGAGCAGATTGAAGCCGCCACCCCCTCCCCTCCAGTGTTTATGTGTACACAGGGGGAGGGGAGCTGCTGTGCCCATACCGTGCTGATGGCTGATCTGAGGTACTGAATGGGATGGGGGAGGGGGGGTCCGTCTGTGCTGAAGGGGGGGTTTGTGCTGAATGGGGGTCCATCTGTGCTGAAGGGGAGGTCTGTGCTGAATGGGGGGCTGTGCTGAAGGGGGGTCCATCTGTGCTGAATGGAGGGGTTTGTGCAGAATGGGGGGTCTGTGCTGAAGGGGGGGTCTGTGCTGAAGGGGGGTCCATCTGTGCTGAAGGGGGGTCTGTACATTCTCTAGGCTATATTTATATGGGCATGGAGTGAAGCTTAATTATCTCAAGAGCAATTTCACACTGCCAGCTGGCCGCGTTATCGGCAAAGCGACGCTTTACCATTGTTTTAGCTGCGCTATTTGACCACTAGCAGGGTGCTTTTAACCCCTGCTAGCGTTTGAAGAAACGGTTAAATGCGACTGTGTATCGCCACTGCGGAAGCGCCCCCCTGAAAAAAATTCAGCAGACGCCCATGTTCCCTGGTGCATCTTGGAAGTAAGCAGGAGCGGGTGGCTACCTTCCTACATACAACAGGACCATGGAAAATGAATGTAGCCACCTCTATAGTCAGAAATTTAATTTAAAGGTTTGGTGGAGGCCAAGAGCAATACAAGGTGTTTTTTTGAGTAAGGAATATGTACTTGAATTAAATTTTTCTTTTTCAAATATTATCACTTTAAGCTAGAAAACTGCAGCAAAATTAAGCTGATGCCAATAGGAACCAACATGGTTTAATCTTTCAGATAAAAGAAAGAATTTGACTGGTTGCTGCTTGACCAACATGAGCTTTCTTTTTCGTAACTCAATGTAGCCTCAATGTGTTGTGGAATGTAGACAAAAACAAAGGAGGGGGCTTACCTGTATCAGCTTTACTGTGTGCAATGTCCAGTAAAGCTCATTCAAGTATTCATGAATATGCTGGTAGAAAAGAGGAGAGGGAAACCGTCAGTTACTGCTACCACCAGCTTATCTCAGATGAGGAGAGATAGTAATGATCATAGAGGTTTTCAAAGCTGCCTGAGTGTTGAAGTGTATGTCAGGGCAATAGAAACGAAAAAAGATATTCAGTATTTCTCAGCAATACATAAGCATTTACCTATGTTTTATCCCTTTAAGTATGGAAAAATACCTGCCAGAATTTCAGCATGCTTCTGCATTCCTTTTGAGCTGACAACACAATGTGGGAAATTTACTAAGGGCAAATCCACTATGCAGTACAAGTGCACTGCAAGTACTGCACTGTAGATCTGAGGGGGAAATGCAAGAAAAATAAAAAACAGCATTTTTCCTTGCACATGATTGGATGGTAGAAATCATCATAGCGTTCCCTCATTTCAGAGCTTCCACCCAGATCTACAGCTAATGCACTTTCAAGTGCACTTGCAGTACACAGTGGATTTGCCTTAAGTAAATAAACCCCAATGTCTTTGCTTTGCCGCAATCCTAACCAGCGTTGTCAGGACTACAGAGCTCCCTTTCCTTCTCCACTTGCGTAGATCGATTTTTTTCCAAGCAAAACAGTGCTGCAACCTTGATTTCAAAGCGCCTGCTCACAAAACGATGTTGATTTACTAAAGGCAAACCGGTTGTTCAATTTGTAAGGGAATTTCCTTTCAGCTCAGTAAATGACATGAAACTCTGGTGACTTCTACATTGTAAATAGTTGTGCTTGCACATGATTGGGTATTCTTTTGTAAAGTGAGTTAGAAACTTTTCACCACCATCACAATGCTAAGTGAAAATTCCCTTGCAATTTGAAAATTCACTTGCAAAATAAACAGCCTGTCCATCTTTAGCAAATCAAACCCATTGTGTCTAGGAAATGGACTGTTGGGAGATATAGTTCTGGGGGATGCCTAAAGCTGGCCATACATAGATCGACTTGTGTATAACCAGCCTGCCCATAACAATCTATCGACCGAGTTGTGTTTAAGCACCCTGTCAGGTTTTTTTCCAATTGATCAGTGCCACCAGCTATAGCCAGTAACAGTGACTATTGTATTTGGATGGCGTATCCATGCTGTCAGAATGTGAGGAAAAGGGGATAGGACTGTTTCAAGGCCCCTTTTTCCTTATGGGATTCTTGGCAGGAGACAAAAAGGGAGAAAGAAAGGCGCACCAGCCTTGTGTACTACCGTTTGACAAATTTTAATGGAATAACAAAATAATGAAAACTACTCACAAACAAAGAATGATAAAAGGCTTGTCAAACGATAATTGAAATACCCCTCAAACCACACTCCAGAATTATAAAAAATATAAAAATATATAAAAAAGTATATGGTAATACTCAACCATCACTATTTATAGTGACGGTGAAGTGATGGTAAATAGTGATGGTTGAGTATTACCATATACTTTTTTATATATATTTATATTTTTTATGTATTTCATTCAACCTTATACATTTTTCCTTTAGTATCATTACTACTATTGTTGCTGTGCACATTCATCCTCGGCTCCACTAGCAATATTTCTAGTTACCACCATCATCATTTTATTTTATTTTGATTTATTGTTATTTTTATTTTTATTTTTATTTTTATCTTTATTTTTGCTTGTTTGGGGGTGGAGTCTGGACGGCCCCTGGGAGTGTTTCCGTGGTCGGTGGTGGGCGGTGCCTGGGCCTACATGTATTCCTATTTAATCGGTGTATGTGGATGGTTATGCACTGCTGGGCTCTGAGGAAGAGGTCTCTGTCACCTCGAAACGCGTCAGCCAGCAGCAACGCACCTCGCCACCCCCCCTACATTCTGGAGTGTGGTTTGAGGGGTATTTCAATTATCGTTTGACAAGCCTTTTATCATTCTTTGTTTGTGAGTAGTTTTCATTATTTTGTTATTCCATTAAAATTTGTCAAACGGTAGTACACGAGGCTGGTGCGCCTTTCTTTCTCCCTTTTTGTCTTCTATCAGGATTTCCCCATCCATGAAGGGCAGCAAGGCCTCTGTTACTACGTTTTTTTTTTACATCTAAGGAGAATTGTATGTAGACATCTGACTAATTATCAAGGATCCCACTTGTACGCAGGAGTTTGTGTTTTTTGTCAGTATTTCGATTCTTGGCAGGAGCAGTTTTCAGGTTCCCCTTTAGTTTAAAAAAGCGGGAAGGCTTGGGATTGGTTAGTTAGCTAGTTGCTAGGGTAAAATTTCTGAGCTTAGGATAGGTCATTAGGTCAATCAAGCGGGAAAGCTAGGGATTGGTTAAATTTGTCTGGTTACTGGGGAAAAAATTGGGGTCTCCTGGGCGTTGGATAGGTCAATTGGGGTCGGCTGACCCCATAGAACTTTCCAGAACCTTGAGGGGTCCCTATTTAATGTGTCAGTTCAGGAGGTCCGGGGCCAGTCGTCCTGAAGAGGATCATTCAGCAGAACTTCCACCCCCCCTTCCCTTTGTTGCGGCTATACTATGTGGAGAAGTCCACTTTGTCATTTTGGCAAAGGGGGACAGTTTTGGTATGGATTCATTTAAAGGCAGTTTATTGTCAGCTTGAGTCGTAGTGGCTGAGCTGGATTTATGTGAATATTTGGTGGAGTTATAATTTTAAATAGTTATGATGATGTTAGAAACCAATAGTATACGCCGCGGCCAAATTTTATCCCCAAGAAATAAATAAATAATTATATATATATATATATATATATATATATATATATATATATATATATATATATATATATATATATATATATATATATATATAATGAAGTTCTTTTTATATGTATTTATTAAATAAATACAATAATTTTATTTAAGGAATATGATTGGTTTGTGTTTATTTTGGTATGTCCAGGCATCCTGCCTAAAATCCCATACAATACCACAGCGGGAGGTATTCCACCATCCACATTAAAAGTATGAATGGGGGCATCAAGGCATTTTCTTTCATTCAATCTGCTGATTGAACAAAAAATGCATAATGTATGGGTTGCCTAAGTCACTAGGAATTCTAAGCTCCAAGCTGCCACCCCTGTGAAACTTTTATGATCAGTATTATGTGATAATGTCACAACTGTAAGCAAAAAGAAAGGAACAAGGTTAACATAAACAATAATGGTGGGACATATTGTAGAAGGGGAGAGGAAGGTTTGGGGGTACATTTTTGAAATATCTGGATGTAAACTTGAATTACGCCGAAACATGGTGGCTAAATGAAGCCCTGTGCTCTCCTTGACATGAGATAATCACTAATGTATCTAAAAAACATTCAGATTGTGGACTTTTGTCGTATGTCGGTGGCTTTGTTGTTTAATTTAATGCCATGAAAATTAAAAATCTATTTTTAAAATCTGCTGCCTTGTTAAAGCGCTACTTTTAAATTAAACCTGCATTTCAGTTCGTTTTCAAAGTCGATGCAATTTTTACACTTCCTGAAGAATAAAGACCCTTTAGCATGCTTAATGTAGAAGCAGAAAGGATTGAAATGTGGCTCTATTTCTTTCAAAACTGTCAAAAGGTCTGACATACAACATTCCCAAATTTGAAATGCAGTTTTTCATCAACACACCATACATACATATAAATAGGTATGTGTATACATAAAGAATGACAGATGTTTATATAACTGTATGTATGCTGTGTTTTATGATATGATACAATAATTTATATAGTCACAGTGAATATATCAAAATGTCCTCCTGATTCATAGATCTGTTAATTTTAGTCAGGTTCTGATTCACTGTGATCCGATCTGTGATCTCTTCCCATTATAAGATGTTATTGGAGGTGAGCCAAACCTTTGAATCTCAGGCATACAAATTGTGGGGAACAGAATCAACCTCCAATCCTTTTGATCTGCCTCACGTATTCTGTTGTTGAGTAGGCTTAGCATTTTCTTTATCTGAGCAGTAGTGGTCATACTAAAGGAGTTATTTTTACTCTTGCCAACTTCAGTTCAAATACCCGAACAGATGCAGGTGAAATTACAAATTTCCCCGAAACTGACTATGTATTGGATATGCACACTGGCTACAGAAAAAAATATTGCTTCCGCAAATCAGCCTATATATAGCTGAAGGATAGAAAGATAAATAATGTTACATAACTTCAGTAGTTCTATGTTGAAATTCTTAATTTTGTAAGTGGGACAAATTACATCTAGAAGAGACCATTTTAATGTGAAACAAGTATTTTAAGAAATAATGTACTTCTACTGCAAAATTAAAATGATAGCATGAAGCACTTTACAAGTCTTTAATGTGGTCACAGGTCTCCTGTGTTAACTTTAATACCTTTTCATTTCATAGGGTAACAAAGTAGGCATCATTCTTCCCTTGCAGAGCTGGGGCTATCTATCACTCATACTATCAGAATGGAGTATGAGTGTCTTCCCATGTTTGCATGAGATTCCTTTTGGAGCTCCAGTTTCCTCAACATTCCAGAAAATACTGATAGATTATTGTCTTCTGCCTAGAAATAGATCCACCATATGTTCCTGTGTAAGAAGGTAAGCGCTACATGCCACTGTTTGCATGGAGCTTGTATGTTCTTCCCATGTTCATGTGGGTTTTCTCGGGATGCTATGGTTTCCACTTATAATCCATAAACACACTGATAGATTATTAGCCTTTTTCACTCTTATGCCGCGTACACACGGTCGTTTTTTGTGATGACATTTTTAAAAACATCATTTAAAATGACCGTGTGTGGGGAAAACATCGTTTTATGTCTTCTGAAAAACGACAAAAAAAAATTCGAGCATGCTTCAATTTTTTATGTTGTTTTTCAAACGTCGTTTTTTGTGTCATAAAAAATTACCATGTGTAGCTAAAACGACATTTAAAACAGCGTTTTTAAACCCACGCATGCTCAGAAGCAAGTTATGACGCGAGCTTGAATGGAACAGAGTGCCGCCGTACGTGCTGAACGTAACCGCGCTTTGCTAGAGCTCTTTGAAAAAACGATGGTGTGTATGCTACGTCGTTTTTTAAAATGAAGTTTGAAAAACGTTTTTTTCATGCTAAAAAATGACGTTTTCTTTCATCACAAAAAACGACCTTGTGTAGTATGCTTGTGGGAAGGGAATCTATACACTTTCTAAATCACAGCATAATAATGTCAGTGCTATGCTAATACTATAAGAGCTGTGCAGATAAATATAAAATGATGATCTTGAAAAAAATATTATAATAATAATAAATAATAATAATAATAATAATAATAATAATAATAATAATAATAAAAAATAAATAAATATATATATATATATATATATATATATATATATATATATATATATATATACCCCCCCCACACCCTTTAGATTGTAAGCTCCACAAGCAGGGCCCTCTTATTCCTTCTGTATTGAACTGTATTGTAATTGTACTGTCTCTCTATTGTAAAACACTGCTCAAACTGTTGGTGCTATATAAATTCGGAATAATAATAACAATTATAATAATCTAAATAAAGTGTGAGAAAGATTTTCCATTCTTGCAAGTGTAACATGCTAGTTATTTGTAAACCACTAAGAGACATGTATGTTATATATCCCTTATTATACTAAATATCTGAAAATCTGATTTATATCTGCTTAAGGCAAATTAAGAGCTTAATGTAGTTCTAATCTGCTATCTTGGGATTTTTCCTCTGGGATGCTGGCAAAGCAAACCTTTTTTTTTTTTTTTTTTTTTAAAGCACCCAAGAGGCTTTCTGCCCAGTATGTAAATTACAAAGAAATCATTATTTTACCAAGAAATGCGGATGAGCCCAAGAACTAGATGATTTGTCCTTCCTAGGACTATAAAATTGCACAGAACACACACTTATTAACTTCACTAAGTGGGAGCTTCCAATCCTGCTTAAACTTAATATGATCCTGATCCCCATAACTAATGGCTTATGAGCATGAAACACAATGATATATGCTTTGTGGAAAAAATAGACTCCTCGGTGCTGAATCTCCCTGGTTAACTGGCATGTACTAGACTTTCCATTTTCAACAAGCACTACATTTTCACATAATCGATTATTAGTGACAATGTTCTATAAGCATTCAATGCCAAAATAGTCTGAGACACATCCTGTAGAGCATCTGCTGATATTTTACTCTCACAGTTTAGGGTCTGCACAGCAGTTTACAATGCATTACTTTGCTGTACAGTAAATGAAAATAACAAACCGTTTGTGTGAATCTGAATTTAATACCTTTAAATATTGTGTATTGTAAGCACCAGAGGGACGTCAAAGTCAGGAAGCAAAAGTTGGGTTATTGTCACATAGTGAGAAAGTGAGTGATGACAATTTTATGTCGCACATGAACACAGCAGACATTTAAGCAACCATTTATATTTAGCTTTCGCAAAATTTCCTAGAAATACTTTAGTTCTCAGAGAGCCACTGCTTTTGCTTTTTATAAATTGTTAAAGCAATTGTAATTTTTTTAAAGTTTATTGCTTGCTTGAACTCAACTTTACATTGAACAATGTATGAATACATGATTTAAAGCAATTTTATTGAGTTAGAATTGTAGGAGCTGTCATCACTAACTTTTTTTGAACATGTATAATATTCCCATTGCACACGTTCCTGGAAATGACCAAAAGTAAACGGGTGCTGTGGAAACTACCAGCTGGAGAACGGTAACATCATAGTCCAAATTATATATCGCCAGCACACCATGGATCCTTGAGAAAATATTAAACTTTTGGACATTTTTTCAAGGATCTGTGGTGTGTTGGCAAACATAACATTTCCTGGAGGTGCAAGCTCAAGGCATGCCATCCTTGCTTTGAATTTCCTACTAGAGCTGTCCACCAAAGTATATAAATAAAATTACTGGTAAAATGTAGGCATCGGTTTCCTGTACTTTTCTTCAACTTTGTTACTTTGTGCGTGAGATGTTTTCTTGGGTCCTAAATTCAAGCTGCACACAGAGGGCCAGATCCACAAAGGAGTTATGTTGGCGTATCTATAGATACGCCGCGTAACTTCTATTTTGCTCCGGCGTATATCTTTGTTTTGTATCCACAAAACAAGATTCGCCTGAAGCTGTGCTAGATCCGACTGGCGTACGTCTTAGTACGCCGTTGGATCAAAGGGGCATATTTACGCTGGCCCCTAGGTGGCTTTTTCTGTCGAATTCCGCGTCGGGTATGCAAATTAGCTAGATACGACGATCCACGAACGTACATCCGGCCTGTGCATTTTTTTACGTCGTTTCCGTAAGGCTTTTTTCGGCGTATAGTTACCCCTGCTATATGAGGTGTACTCAATGTTAAGTATAGCCGTCGTTCCCGCGTCGAATTTTGAATTTTTTACGTCGTTTACGTAAGTCGTTCGCAAATAGGGCTTTGCGTAGAATGACGTTCACGTCGTAAGCATTGGCTTGTTGCGGGTTAGTTTCGAGCATGCGCACTGGGATACCCCCACGGCCGGCGCATGCGCCGTTAAAAAAAAACATAATTCGGGTCAAGACGTATTAACATAAAACACGCCCCCATCACATCCATTTGAATTGCGCGCCCTTACGCTGCCAAAGTTACACTACGCCACCGTAACTTACCGCGCAAATTCTTTGAGGATAAGGAAAATACGCTGTAAGTTACGGCGGCGTAGTGTATCAGAGATACGCTACGCCGGCCGCAACAATGCGCCGCGCTACGTGGATCTGGCCCAAGGTCGCTACATGTCTTCAACATAGAGTTCTTTCTTCTGGATCTCGACTCTGCCCTCTGTCATCTAACTGTCAAGTACCAAAACCTCTACTGGCCTCACAAATATAGACTTTGAGACAAGTCAAGGCTGTGTTTACAGCCTGGGCCTAGGATCAAGAGTTCTCACCAGGCAAAATAAGGAACTAATCTGAAGATAAGTGCAAATAAACCTCTCCAACGTAGCCTGGCTACTGCAAGACTTTATAACCCTGCCTCTTCAGTTGCCATGTGCCTCAGTATTCTGCAACTTGGCCTTTTATTCTACCTGCTGTCCTACACTATGCTTTGTTCATTCCCAGTTCAGTCATGTCCTGGCCCTAGTAGTCCTATTCTTTTCCAATATCCTTGTTGTTTTTTCTGTATACTGTGTATTGTAAAACACTTATACATAGTTTTGGATATATTCCAGTTAATGTATTCCTAGTACTGTTGCAAATATTGTTGTGCCTGTTTTTATAACATACCTGCCAATGGTTTATTGCAGTTAAAGCTGAGTTCCACCCAAAAATGGAACTTCCGCTTTAAGTGGCCATGACCCCCTGACATGCCACATTTGACATGTTTTTTTTTGGGGGGTGGAGCAGATACCCTCTTTTTAGGGCCATCCAGCTCCCACCTCCTCCCGGGGCTCTGCGGCACAGAAAGGAAGTTCACCTCTCCCATCTCCCTTTGTGCAATCTTCTGGGACAGGTCACAGGTCCCAGAAGATTGCCTGACCAATCGCAGCGCGCAGCACGGCTCGCACATGCACAGTGTGTGCCCGGCTGTGAAGCCACATCCGGGCACCCACAGTCACGATGCCAGGGCCAAGGAGAAGAGGGGGAAGAGGAGAGGGGCTTTGTGCACCTGCTTAGCTGGACCGTAGAACAGGTAAGTGTCCAATTATTAAAAGTCAGCAGCTACACCTTTTCTAGCTGATGACTTTCATATGGGTGGAACTCTGTTTAAGTGCTCATCCGCATTAAGACTGGGAGTGGGAGTACCAGCACTGTAAGAAAGGTCAGGAGTTGAGTGGAGCTTGCTGACTGGAGGAGACGGCACAGAGATAAACCTCTTATAAGTGAGCTTCTGTTCTCCCACTATCCATTCACAAAAAAATAAAAATAAATCAAAGGTTGGGGTTGGCAGAAAACTTGCTGAACAGAATTAATTTTTTTGGCTGAAAAGGTAAGTTACATGTTGTATGTCAGCAGTTTATTTACACTTGGGCTTTACCAAGTTATTACTTCATTTCATAGAAGGTAAGTCATCCTAACTGCCTAGCCCACCCAGAGAAAAGTAACACACCCTGCCCCACCTTGTGCCATATTTTCAAAAATCTGATGATCTGAAATATTTATTTTTCTGCCCGTGCCTGGGAAATCAATCCCCGTAGACTTCCATAGGGCTATAAAACAATCAAGAAACAAACAAAACATAAAACTTCTATCGTAGAGATGAGACATGCGTTTTGAGTGCCTGCCTCTACAACACAATTTTTTTGAGAACTTTTGTCTACAAATCTTATCTTACCAAGCACTCCTGATACAACCCAGCCTAAGGAACTAAAGTTTTGTTTCCTAATGGATTGAGTGTGACTAAAGAGGGAGCCCAGGTTCACACTGGGTATGATTTGGTACGATTTGAGATGCGATTTCACATGTCAAATCGCATCTCAAATCGGCGGCATTTGCCGGCAATTGTCGGCAATGGCACCGTCCTAATCGGTGCAGTGCCGCATCTGCGGCGCTGCACCGATTTCAAAAAGTAGTTCCTGTACTACTTTTTGCGATTTTGGGCCGCGATTTACATTGAACCCTGCACAGATGTCTCTTAAATCGCGGCCGAAATAGGTGGGAAAACCGCAGCAGCAAAATCGAGGTAAAATCGCAATTTTACCGCGATTTTGAATTTGCAGCAGTGGGAACCTAGCCTGAAAGAAATAAGGAAAATGTTAACACTCTTTATGATAGGTTACATACTATTTCAATGGTTTACTGCATCGTACCTGGATATAAGTAATACTGTTTCACTATATGTTCCTATTTGTAGGTATTAAAGCCAAAGACTATATAGTGCTCTCCTATCTCCCCACCTCCTTTGTTCTTTTTACTCTCCAATTTTTTTCAAGCATTACAACCACACAGCGTTTGAGGGTAGATATAAAACTTAAAGATTTGAAAACATGTCATATACTATACACTATATTTTATAGTGAGCTATAGACAAATGCCCTTCAGAAAACACCAAAGTTTAAAGGGGCTGTAAAGGTTTGTTTTTTATTTTCTAAATAGGTTACTTTAAGCTAGTGCAATGTTGGTTCACTTACCTTTTCCTTCCATTTCCCTTCTAAATGTTTTTTTTCTTTGTTTTCTTTGTCTAAATTTCTCACTTCCTGTTCCTCCTCAGTAAGATGTTCAGTAAGCTGTTCTGGCTGACTAAACACCGCTCGGATGATGGTGTGAAGTTTACTGAGGCGAAACAGGAAGTGAGAAATTCAGACAAAGAAAAAAAAACATTTATAGCTGGATTCACGTAGGGCGGCGTATGTTTTAGCCGGCGTAGCGTATCGTATTTACGCTACGCCGCCGTAAGAGGCAAGTGCTGTATTCACAAAGTACTTGCCTCATAAGTTACGGCGGCGTAGCGTAAATGGGCCAGCGTAAGCGCGCCTAATTCAAATGAGGAACAGGGGGGCGTGTTTTATGTTAATGAATCGTGATCCAACGTGATTGACGTTTTTAACGAACGACGCATGCGCCGTCTGTGGACATATCCCAGTTTGCATTGCTCCAAAGTACGCCGCAAGGACTTATTGGTTTTGACGTGAACGTAAATTACGTCCAGCTCCATTCACGGACAACTTACACCAACTGCGTAAAATATTCAAAATTCGACGCGGGAACGACGTCCATACTTAACATTGGCTAGGCCAGCTTTTTGTTGGACTAACTTTACGCCTGAAAACGCCTTACGTAAACGGCGTATCTTTACTGTGACAGGCAAGCGTACGTTCGTGAATAGGTGTATCTCGCTGATTTACGCATTTTAGGTGTAAATCAGCGTTCACGCCCCTAGCGGCCGGCGGAACTAGACAGCTAAGATACGACGGCGCAGGTAGTCGTATCTTAGCTACATTTACGTGTATCTCAATTTGAGAATACACTTAAATGTACGACGGCTTAGATTCAGAGTTACGACGGCGTATCTACTGATACGCCGGCTTAACTCTTTCTGAATCTAGCTATTAGAATGAAAATCGAAGGAAAAAGTAAGTGAACCAACAATGCACTAGCTTAAAGGAACCTATTTAGAAAATAAAAAACAAACCTTTACAACCCCTGCCCCTTGCTTTTTTAGATAAGCAAACATTCTAAACTCATTTTATAATTCTTAATTGTATTTACCTAGAATAAATATAGGATTTTGTTTTTCAACAAAATTTTGTCATGCTGGTTTATGTTAATAAACAGGGCTAAATGGGAAGAAAGCTTGAGAAGGCTAAGAGGTTAAAAAGTCACTTTGCTTCATAAAGTGTGGGCAAAAATATAAAAAACATTTTCTGAGCGTCTCATTTTAATTCTAGCTTTGGGCCATTTCCATACTGAAACTTGAACAGCTTTGTAACTTAATGGAAATCTAAAGAGAAAAAAGTTAGCAGAGTTCTTCTCCCCCCCCCCCCCCCCATGAACCTGATGGACTGATTATAAGAAAATGTGTTAAACAAAAATAGGAGAGGCATAAAAATATATTGTGAAGACTTTGCAAGATCTTTAGCGATGCATTAATCAAATTTGACAGAATACACATGAGGGTTTTCATTAGATGTGAAGTCTACTTATCTCGTCATTCTGTTATCTCTGATTTCAACAACAGCCCTTAGAAAAATGTAGAAGGCTAGCAATGAAAGAAAAATGACCTCTTAAGTATGGTGCCATTTTTCTTAATGCTGGATGACATACCACAGGAATAATATTAAAGACAAAAAAAAAAAAAAATGTAAATATTTTAGCATTAACCCATTCAGGTTCTAAAATGGTCCAGAGGAAACACCAAAATATCCTTGCACAAGCTGCATTAGGTTGTAAAAGGAAAAACGTAAAGCAACGTTTGCATATATCTTGTCTTTAACCTGAACATTTCTCAAAAACTAGCATTTGCTTCTTGTATTGTGTAATGATTTGCTGACTAGTAAGATGATAGCAGAAAAAGTCAAGTGAAGTATTTATTTACAGGATTAGGCAGAGCATTGACCTCTACCCTGACCTGGACGAACATCCTCTCAAAGGGCAAAAGGTAATTTTGCCTCTATGTTAGTTCATTCCTAGGTTCTTCCTGCTGAAAAAAAAAAGTCAATTGAATCAAATTATACCTAGTGACTTTAGGACTTAACATGCATCTAATGGTGACAAATGCTAATGACTCAATAAATACATTAGGCAAATAAAGCAAACTGGTTACAAATAAATCACATATTGCTCTCATGAATGGTTTGTTGGTTTTTCTGTCAATAGGATTTTTTTTTATAGCTGTTTGGTTAAAATAATGATGTAGTCTATAACACAGTGGTATAATTATTTGCAGGAAAGGTATAGTGATTTTGCATATATTTTGTATAGTAAGTGATAAAAACTATATGTGTTAAAACATAATGGGCCAGATCCTCAAAAGGGATACGCCGGCGTAAGCCGTCGTATCCCTGGTTCTAACTTTGGAACTGATCCACAGAATCAGTTTTCCAAAGTTAGGCAGAAGATCCGACATGTGTAAGGGACTTACACTGCCGGATCTTAGGATGCAGTACCGCATCCGCCGCTGGGGGCATTTTGAGTCGAAATGCCGCTTCTGGTATGCAAAATAGCACTTAGGGCGATCCACAAAGCTTTTCAGCTTCGTTTTTTTGCCGTAAGTTTTAGTTTGCAAGTGTAAAATTAGGGCTGCTTTTACAAAGTGTAAAGTTAGTAACACCATGTAAAAGCACATTCAAGCAACGGCATTTGGTATGCATTCGTGAGGGAGAACTCCACGGCAATTTGTAAAATCATAACCGGCATGGGTTCCCCCCCCCAGGAGCATACCAGGCCCTTAGGTCTGGTATGGGTTGTAAGGAGACCCCCCCTACGCCGAAAAATCTACGTAGGGGGTCCCCCTACAATCCATACCAGACCCGTAACCAAAGCACACTACCCGGCCGGCCAGGAATGGGAGTGGGGACGAGCGAGCGCCCCCCTCCTGAGCCGTACCAGGCCGCATGCCCTCAACATGGGGGGGTTGGGTGCTCTGGGGCAGGGGGGCGCACTGCGGGCCCCCCCACCTCAGAGCACCCTGTCCCCATGTTGATGAGGACAGGACCTCTTCCCGACAACCCTGGCCGTTGGTTGTCGGGGTCTGCGGGCGGGGGGCTTATCGGAATCTGGGAGTCCCCTCAAATAAGGGGGCCCCCAGATACCGGCCCCACACCCTAAGTGAATGGATATCCGATTTATATAGGCCTCACCGTCCCATCATGCTCCGATAGGTACCCACGTGGTGGGTGCCTACCCACGTGGGTACCTACCAGAGCATGATGGGACGGTGAGGCCTATATAAATGGGATGCAAGGCGCGCTTCCATCTTTGCAGTGAGAAGAGGCGTCGGGTCTACATCGGAAGAAGGGAGAAGAAGAGAAGAGAAGAAGATGACGTCACAGAAGACCGCGCTGGCTGCCTGCTAGTAATTGAGCTAACACATGAAGATAGCAGGCAGCCAGTGCTGAAGGAGAAGGCACCGGACAGCTGGAGAAGAACCGGGGTGCGCCGAGTCAACAGCGGAGAGCGGCGAAGATAGAAGAAGACCCCCGGAGAGCGGAGAAGACCCCCCTGGAGAGCGGAAGAAGAAGACCCCCGCGGAGAGCGGAGAAGCCCCCCCCCGGAGAGCGGAATAAAAAGCTCCCCCTGGTATTAGAGCTAAAGAAGACAGGGGGGGCCTCCGGAGCAGACTAATAAATGATTTTAAAAACCCTTGTGTTGTGTGTTTAATAAAATTATCACTTTGCCTCCAGGTGAATGGGTAGGGGTACGATGTACCCCATATCCATTCACTTAGGGTGGGGGGCCGGTATCTGGGGGCCCCCTTATTTGAGGGGACTCCCAGATTCCGATAAGCCCCCCGCCCGCAGACCCCGACAACCAACGGCCAGGGTTGTCGGGAAGAGGTCCTGTCCTCATCAACATGGGGACAGGGTGCTCTAGGGTGGGGGGGCCCGCAGTGCGCCCCCCTGCCCCAGAGCACCCAACCCCCCCATGTTGAGGGCATGCGGCCTGGTACAGCTCAGGAGGGGGGGGGCGCTCGCTCGTCCCCACTCCCATTCCTGGCCGGCCGGGTAGCGTGCTTTGGATACGGGTCTGGTATGGATTGTAGGGGGACCCCCTACGTCGATTTTTCAGCGTAGGGGGGGTCTCCTTACAACCCATACCAGACCTAAGGGCCTGGTATGCTCCTGGGGGGGAACCCATGCCGGTTTTTTATTTGAAAATTGGCATGGAGTTCTCCCTCTCAGGAATGCATGCCGAGCGACGCTGTCAAATTTTTTTCATTTTTTTTTTTCCCGACACAACTTTTTTTACCCGGCGCGATCCACAAAACTCGGCGTAACGTAACTTCGCACATGCGCAGTACGGCCGGCGCGGGAGCGTGCCTCATTTAAATGGGACTCGCCCCATTTGAATAGGAACGCCTTGCGCCGGCCGGATTTAAGTTACACAGCCTGAAATTTCTAGGTAAGTGCTTTGTGGATCGGGCACTTAGGTAGAAATTTTAAGGCAGTGTAACTTAAATGGGATTTTTTAAGTTGCGCCAGGTTTTTGTGGATCTGGCCCTTTATTTTCATTGTTTTATTCAGGTAAATATTTTTTTTTTTACATTACATAGTTACATACTGTATTTGTCTTGCTATAACGCGCCCTGGCGTATAGCGCGCACCCCCGAACTTGAAGGAAAATTCCTGGAAAAAAAAACTTAAAGTTTGGATGCCCCTCATCGGTGTCTTGCCCGTCGTCCATCGCGTCCTGCCCGTCATCCATCGCGTCCATCGGCGGCCTCGTCAGGTCCGGCGTCCTTCTGCGGCCATCGTGGTGTCCTCCCCACTCGATCCCCGCTTCCCACGCTGTGTTTGAACCACTGCGCCGACATATACCGAGCGCAGTACACTTGGGTATAGTCGGGCAGGCTCGGCTCCTCTCTCGTAAAGGACGTACAGGACGCACAGGACGTGACCGCAAGAGGAGCCGAGCCTGCCCGACTATACCCTAGTGTACTGCGCTCGGTATATGCCAGCGCAGTGGTTCAAACACAGCGCAGGAATCGGGTATTTTCAGGGCAAAAAAGTGTGCGGTATACACCGATAAATACGGTAGTTAGTCAGGTTGAAAAAAGACACAAGTCCATCCAGTTCAACCATAAAAAAATAAAAAATTAAAATAATAATAATATCATACAATTCCATATACCCAATTCTATACCCACAGTTGAACAGTTGATCCAGAGGAAGGCGAAAAACCCCAGCAGAGCATGATCCAATTTGCTACAGCAGGGGAAAAAATTCCTACCTAAATGTGGGTGACTAAACATTAATATTTTTATATTCTATTTTGGAATCAGGAGCTAGAGAATTGTGATTATTTTCCAGTTTCCATTCCTTTATGTTGAAAAATGGTCTACTGTTTACATGCTTAACCACTTAAGGACCGCCTAACGCCGATATACGTCGGCAGAATGGCCTGGCTGGACAAAAGGACGTACAGGTACGTCCCCTTTAAGATGTCCAGCCCTGGGTCCGACCGTGCCCACGGGATCCGCGGACCAGATCGCCGTTGGTGTCCCATGATCGGGTCACAGAGCTGAAGAACGGGGAGAGGTAAGTGTAAACAAACCTTTCCCCGTTCTTCCTAGTGAGAGCGTCTGTTTCCTGTCATAGGGAACGACGATCAGTGACATCACACGCCAAGCCACGCCCCTACTCAGTAAGAATCACTTTCTAGGTCACTCTTAACCCCTGCAGCGCTCCCTACAGGTTAACCCCATTCACTGCCAGTGTCATTTTCACAGTAATCAGTGCATTTTTATAGCACTGATCACTGTAAAAATGACAATGGTCCTAAAATGGTGTCAAAAGTGTCCGATGTGTCCGCCATAATGTCGTAGTCACGATAAAAATCGCTGATCGCCGCCATTTAATAAAAATGCCATAAAACTATTCCCTATTTTGTAGACTGTATAACTTTTGGACAAACCAATCAATAAAAGTTTATTGCGATTTGCGAGGGAAAAATATGTTTTTTATATATTTTTTGGGGATATTTATTAAAGCAAAAAGTAAAAAATATTGAATTTTTTTCAAAACTGTTGCTCTTTTTGTTTATAGCTCAAAAAATAATAACTGCATGGGTGATCAGATACCACCAAAAGAAAGCTCTATTTGTGGGGAAAAAAGGATGTCAGTGCCAAATCGCAAAAAGTGGCCTGGTCCTTTAGCAACAAAATGGTCCGGAGCTTAAGTGGTTAATCTGAAATTTACCTATCCCTATGAAAATACCAGACCAATGACTTACCTTTTTTGCTCCCTACTGCCTCCATTCAGCTTTATCTAAAATTTCAATAAGCGACAGCATGCCTAAAAGGGAAAAACCAGTACTGTGCCTTTTATTTAGGAATCCCATTGTCTCTATAGAGGCTACCCACCGTCTGACTCATTTTTAAGGCCTTGTACACACGACCGAACATGTCCGCGGAAACTGGTCCGCGGACCAGTTTCCGCGGACATGTTCATTCGTGTGTAGGGCCGACCGGACAATTTTCCAGCCTAGCGGACAGGTTTCCAGCGGACAAAAGTTTCTTAGCATGCTAAGAAACTTGTCCACTGGAAACCTGTCCGTCGGGCATGTCCGATGGTCAGTACGACTCATCGGACATGTCCGCTGGCCCGAGAACCCGCGCATGGCGTCGAAGTGATTCGACGCATGCGTGGAAGCATTGAACTTCTGGGTTTGCGGACGTGGCAGCGTCAACGTCACCGCCACGTCACCGCGCTGTCTGTCCGCGGGGATTTTGGTTTGATGGTGTGTACAACCATCAGACCAAAATCTCTGAGCGGACATGTCCGATGAAAACGGTCCACGGACCGTTTTCATCGGACATGTTCGATCGTCTGTACAAGGCCTTATATGTAGCACTTTGGACCAGTACTTGGGACAGCACCAAGTTACAATAATTGAAATTCATTTTTTTTTTTATGTTTTTATCTTGATTGTGCATGTTTGGACACATGTGGGTAAATCCAGCAGCCAAACTCAATGGGTTTTTCATTTTTATCAGGTTTTTGAATAGCTTACTGTAACTGTAGTTAGCATATTGGCACACATAACTCAACTCTAGCTTTATGTATTTTAAAAATTATATTTAAACATGGCTGTAACAAAAGGTGATGTACTATTATTTAGTGCCTATAAGATCCTTCAGGCAACTAGATAGAAAGGCAGCTATGTGCCAGAAAGGATATCTGCTCAAATCTTGGAGCTTATCTCCGTTCTAAATATACCAAAATGTTTGATAGTATAGTAAACACCATTTTTTTTAATTTAAATATAATTTAGGTTTACTGATCCTTTAACTCAGTATAACATATATTTCTTTACACATAATTAAGATGTTGCTTGAAGGACTTGCTTTCATTGCTCTCTTATTTAACTGTATAGTATAAATTCTTCTATATGGCTGTTTTGTATAGCTTTATGAATCCATTAGTAGAGAGAATGAACATGTATATACTCAATTAATAAGGCAATCACATGCCTAATTTCCAGTGACAGTCTGTGGCGATTCATTAATTGTGGGTGACTAAACAGATATTCCACCTCTTGCTTACTTCTGCCTGTTTTTTTTTATTACAATAAACACTGTGGGTTTTATTTAAAAGGCCTGCCAAGGTCAATTTCTTGAGGAATGGAATTTTACATCTTTTATCAAACCATGCCGGCTGTTGATGATGATATTCATTCAGCACAATGCTAGAGTGTGTTACCTGTTATATAAAAAGATGACTTTTTCTGGCTCTTGTACAATTTACACTGGAAATTGATTTTTTTGTTGGTACAAGTTGTAGCACTATTACTTTAACTATATTTAAATAAATGTATATTCCTTAAAGTGGACATTCGCCCTCCTTGTGAAGTTCCCCCCTCTCGACCCCTCCTCCCCAGCTCCCAAACAAAAAGGGCAGTGTTTTTTTTTTCTTTCCCAAAAAATGTGTGGCCCCACCCCTTGTGCATGTCATTTGCGGTCTGGGGGCCGAATGTGGCCCTTTGCTTGTTTTTATCCAGCCCTTGGGGCACTATTACTCCCCACTGACACCAACGATCGGGCACTATTCCATCTACTAATATCAAGGATGGGGCACTATTCCTTCCACAGATGCCAATGATGGGGCACTATTCCTCTCACTGACACCAATGATGGGGTACTATTCCTTCCACAGATACCAATGATGGTGCACTATTCCTCCCACCGACCTCAATGATGGGGCACTATTCCTCCCACTTACACTAACGATGGAACACTATTCCTCCCACTGACACCAGTGATGGGACACTATTCCTCCCACTGACACCAGTGATGGGGCACTATTCCTCCCACTGACACCAATGATGGGGCACAATTCCTCCCACTGACACCAATGATGGGGCACTAATTCTCCCACAGACTCCAATTATTGAGCACTATTCTTCCCACTGACACCAATGATGGATCACTATTCCTCCCACTGACACCAACAATAGGGCATTATTCCTCCCACTGACACCAATGATGAGACATTATTCCTCCCGCTGACACAACATATGGGGCACTGTTCCTCCCACTGACACCAATGATGGAGCACTATTCCTCCCACTGACACCAATGATGGGGCACTATTACTCCCACTGACACCAATGATGGGGTACTATTCTTCCCACTGACACAAATGATGGAGCACTATTCCTCCCACTGACACCAATTATAGGGCATTATTCCTCCAACTAATACCAATGATAGGGCACTATTCCTCCCACTGAAACCAATGATGGGGCACTATTCCTCCCACTGACACCAATGATGTAGCACTATTCCTCCCACTGACACCAATGATGGAGCACTATTCCTCCCACTGACACCAATGATGTAGCACTATTCCTCCCACTGACACCAATGATGGAGCACTATTCCTTCCACTGACACCAATGATATGGTGTCATTGGTATTCCATTACTGACACCAATGATGGTACACCATTCCTCCCACTGACACCAAAGATGGGGTCATTATTCCTTCCACTTATATCAATGATGGGGCACTATTCCTCCCATTGACACCAACAATGGGATGCTATTTCTCCCACTGACACCAAAGATGGGGCACTAATAATTCCTCTAATACCAAAGATAGGACATATTTTACTCCCACTGCTCTCAGGACATTTTCTACTCCCACTGGTCATGGTCTAGCCCCCCCTAAAGTCTGAAGGACAGTTAACTGGCTCTTTGTTCAGAAAGTTTGGAGACCCCTGGCCTAGATGAATGATGTGCATAATGCTCACTGGGTTGCTTGGAATATACATGTCACATATCCCAGGAGGCCTTGAGTCTTCCATTTAGCTAGTGGGATGGGGGTCGGCCAAGCAGCGGGTCATCGAGAGACCCCACTGGGTAATCCCGGAAGAGCTGCCAGGCCTCTCGAAGATGTCATGTGTAAGATGGTGGTGCAGGACCAAGCTGAGACTGGTCACAGAAAGTTGTCAGCGGGACAATGCTGGATTCGGTGGCTGGGTGAGTATCTATACTGTGCCTATAACACCACTAGGTTAGCAGGCGTATAGAAAAAAAAAGTGGGTGGGGGGTAAGCTGAAGTTCCTCTTTAAATATGATGTCTTCTTTAATGATGCCCTTTATGTAGCATTGTTTTCATTTTTCTCACACATGTAAAGATAGGTATTTTGGGCTATAAAATTACTTAAACCCCACAGGAATGTATATATTTTCTAAATGCAGAGACATCGCTGAATAAAAAGATGGTAGTTGCAAATTGTTATGTTCCACAATATTTGCACAATTGTTCATAATATTTATAGTTTCAATAAAAAATTCACTAAAATGACATTTACTACACACAATCAAACACAAGTTAATCCCGAATTTGATTGTACAAAATAAAAAATGAGTGTTAAGTAAATTGATACCAAATATGTCAAATCACAAAACTGTGTGTGTCTGCGAAAAGGAAAAAAATATGGTACCCAAAATTTCCAATAAGTGACACATTAAATGGATTTACAGCTCATCATTTACAGTTAACCATAAATGAAAAACTAAAAATGATTTCTCTCACTCCAGTATGCGTAGAAATACCCCAATTTGTTTACATTGGTATGTGTGTGCATGGGGTGCAGGGGTGCTTTTAATTATTTTGTTGTTATTTTAATTACATTTTATTACATTCAATTTTTTTAACACTTTTTCGTTTTTTGTTATCTAACTTTTTTGCTGTCACATGCCTCCTATATAATATCACTGCAATTTGTTGAAAAATAACCAATTACCTTGTAATAGAGAATTACTGTCTTCATGTCATGCTTCATGCAAATGGTGATGAGCAGACCAATCGTGATTTGGTTTGTGGGGGGATCCACAAACCCAGCCTGAAATCTACAAACCATGAGCAAAGAGCACAAATCCCATTAACGTTTATAGCAGCCCAATTTTGCAATTTTTTTTCTGGCCTTTTAAGAACGATTTGCAAGTGTTTAATAAATGAAGGGCAAGGGTAGCATGGCTATACCATAAGGGAACACGTACCAATGCAAAAGAAATCTTAAAAAATACCTTACAGTAGGGAGCAGATATTTTAATCAGGCTTAAGGGGGAACATTAAAAATACACAATTCCTTTATATAGCATGATTGGGGGAACCTGCATGTGAAGTATCACCTCTGTATATAGTACTCTTGCAAAAGTGACATTTAGAAAAATCTATTGATGCTAAATGACAATTCTTGGCTTTTTTTTGTTTGTAAACAAGGAGACAGAGATATTCCTCCCTAAATCTATACTCTTAATTTATACCAGGTCCATATCCACTGGATTAGGACCTAGTATGGATTTTGAGGGGATCCAATGGGAAACAAAGAAGCAAACAAAAAACATGGCACAGTGTTTTCCTGGAAATCTATACCTGACCCTTCTCCAAGCAAGCAGCCTGGCTGACAAGGAAAGGGGAGGCAGCAAGCATGCATCCCCCCCCCTTCCTGACCCATACCAGCAGGGCCGCTGATAGGGCAGTACAGCCAGCCCTGATGTACCGGGCCCGGCTCAGCTAGGGGGCCCGGGAAGCTTTATAGTTAAATTCTGACAGAATATATTAAAATGTTTTTCTAAACCACCCATGTTCCTGCTTGCTTTTTAGGGTGTACTTACAGAATCCTGGGCCCCATTAGGGCAATAGAGAGGCCCAGGAAGTGAAATAACTGAAGGGACTTTATTTCCATTTTCGGGGGGCGCAGGTAGATAAAGCTTGCCGCATAATGCGCTGCACATGTTCTAGTTCCGGCTGCCCTCTGCTTGTACCATCCCTGGCGGAGTGATTTATGTGTACAGGGCTCCCTCAGTAAGTGCTGTCTGTGGGTGGGAGTGAGAGAGGCATGTGACTGTCTGGCTGAGAGGATGCAGGAAACTTAATCGAGCAGCGGTGCACAGCTACAGGCAAGGAAGGGCACACAGTCACACCAGCTACCATGGAAAGAAGGTACAGCCCTCTGACTCCCCACTGTGTTCATGATTATCGTCATTAGGATGATCACAGCACTTTAGATCCTCTGTTGCTCTTCCACAGTGTCACATGGCTATTGGGTCTGAGTGTGTACAGACTGTCACACAATAGAGCCATAACAAAGTCAGCACTCAATAGCCATGTGGCACTGTGGCAGAGCAATAGAGGATCTAAAGTTCTGTGATCATCATAATGATAATCATAAGCATGAGATGCTACTTTACACTTGCTACTTGTTTGGATGGAAGGGGGGGGAGTAAAAACATGTAGCTGAGCTGCATTTTTTTAACCACCCACCAACCACCCCTCCTTAAAGAAGCTTTCACCCAAACCTTACAATTAGATCTGCCTGCCATTTTTTCATGTGGATCTGTATGATCTGTATGAAAGCTCTATATAGGATGGAATCCAGATATACATAGATTAAAAAAAAAAAATGCTGCTATCTCTCTGTATTGTGGGTTTGTGATGCTTTTCTTTGTGGACATAAAAGCTAATTTGTTTCTGATGCTGGGAGTGTGGTCAATCTTCCTTCCACATTGCCTGTTGTGAGTGGACACAAGTCCAAATTTCCATTTGGCCACCCATAGAGACATCACAAGTCCTCCCCTGTGGGCTGTGCATTGTGTGCAGATGCAAACTGAACAGACCTGGAAATCAGAACACATCTGTCCCATTTAGCTCCAATTCTGCAGAGAATCCACTCACTGATCCCTTGCTGAGTGGAGCAGCACTGTGTGAAAGGTAGTGGTTGGCAAAGTACATATGCAGCTTCCGCAAAGCAACTACTGTAACCACCCACCATGTTTCCTGCTGAGGAGGTGATACAGTGCCTGTTCACCACCAGCCAAATTCTGTCAGAAGAGCAATCCGCATGCAGATCACTCTTCAGAGAGCAATGCTAGTGTGAATTGGGTCATACAGATTTAAATAATTTTTTGGAGTGCATGCCTCAGCTGATTTAAAGGCATAATAGATGTGCTGGCTTAAGGAAAATTGAATCCTTAAAGTCAGCTGCAGCACTCTCATTTGTTAGAAGGAATGTGATTAGCCTGGACAAAGATAAATATCACTTAAAATATCACTTTTTTGAGGCGGGGTTGGGGGGGGCCCCATCAGGTAGGCTGTACGGGGCCCCATGATTTCTAACAGCGGCCCTGCATACCAGGCCACATGTCCTCAGTTATAAGAGATTACCTTACTGAGGGTGAAGGGTAAAAGCCTTACACCTGCAAGGCACCTTGTCCCCATGTTGATGTTGATATATAAAAAAAAACTCCACACCACACAATTTTATTAAACATGCCTCATGATGTAAATGCAACATCAAAAATGTCACCCAATCATCCAATGATGCAGATACACCACCAGTCATGATAAGCCATTCCTCCAATGAACCACCATGTCCCAAAAAACTAATGCCCCAACACACAGGTGCCCCAACACAAACACAATGACCTACACCATGACAATCCTCTCCTGCAGCTACTCCCCTTGCAAATGACAGCTTCCTGGCCAGCTTCTGAATGCAAACAAAGTGGCTGGAGATTATGGCTGGATTCTGTCTGGCTTGTTTACAATTTGAAAAAAGACAATAAGCAGCTGGGAATGATTTTCAGCTGCAGCAGGTTCAATCAGGCAGACAAACTGACTACATACTGAATGTATTTTACTTGTTTGGTTAACTGTGAACAGTTTGGGGTTGTGCTGAACCCATGGCCAACTTTAACCTGCAGATTTTGTGAGTTGGGGAGATTTCCTACTCAATTTGATCTTATTGATTCTATTAAAAAGCTACTGCACATAAGGCAAACTTTAACATGGTCTCTTATTTCATCTTAAAAATCTGCACAAAACCATTATTTTGGATGTTCAGGCTTGCTGGAAAACTGAATTGTATGCTGGTTTCTTATATTTTTTAGTGACTCCAAAGAAATAATTCTTACCAGAATCCCCAATTCTGAACAACTGTTGACAATTGCCAAGCATAATCATAAAGTTATGTTTCACCAGCTGATAATTCATAATGCAACCTGAATATCAGTTTTGGATGAAGCTGATCTAAAATTTTAGGATACAGATTAGTAGTCAATTAGGTATAAGTGTATGGCTATGTTTAGTTGAGGAAATTAAAGCCTAAGTAAAGCTAAAATTAAAAACATAAAAATCAACATAAGAGACATAACTTACAGTTAGTATGATGTGTCCCTTGTGCTGATTCTTTTTATTTTAAGAGAAATCTTCCTTTATCCTACTCCCTCCATCCCTGTTTCCATAATCTTTTGGTGCAGTGAGAGTTAATACAATTAAAAAAGAGCCATCAGGAGCTATAATCAAGAGAGCCTGAATTTACCCACCTATAATTTATGATCTATAGATTTCAGGGACAAGAGGATTAGGGATAGCTCCATCCTTTTAACTGTATCATTCATAGTAGTTGTAGTATGGCCTCTATGAATAATGGATCTGGCAGGAAATGGCGCATATACGGTAGTCAGTTTCTCTTAATTAGAGCTCTTGACACCCCTTTAGTTGCATTAACCACTGCCGCACAGGAAGGTTATGGCTACCAGGGACGGGGTGGGGTTGAGGGGCAGATGGGGCAGATGGATGGACGTAGATTTCTCCTTAAAAGAGAAGAACCAGCACAAGGAACACATCATAAAAACTGTTAATTATTTCCCTTGTGCTGATTTTTATGTTTTGTATTTTAGCTAAACTTAGGCTTTAAGGAATGTAGGGAATGACCAAGGAAGAATAATAATTACCTGTTAACATCAGCAAAACCTGTTAAAACAAGCAGAGATATTTTAAATCTCTGTGCAGCTGACAGCTTATTTACCCTTTTCTGCAGAGATAAGAGTACAAATCTTTCACCACTTGAGTCAGAAAGGTGATTGTGGGTGCCATGTATCTGAGTAAGGAATAACCTCTAGCTATATATTGTCCTGTTTATGTTCCTGGCCACCCTAAAACAAATGTTTGTATGTCATAGCTTTTATTACATTGTTTGTTTCTGGGGCAAATATAGTATTAATGCTAACTTAATATTCATAACAGCTGGCTATTTAAAGAGAAACTGCAGTCTGCTCACATAATTGGTAATAAACGCATATTTGCCATTCTGAAGCTTCCCTCCAACCAGTTTGCACATTATTTTATATATACCATGATTCTGTACTTGCTAAATATGCTTTAGATATCTCCCCCCACTGAGTCTGGCTGCATCCATTTTAACTGTGGGCAGCAGAAGCTGCTGCCTTTTCACTTCCTGGATTTACACAGACACACAGAGGCAGGCCTCGTACACACGACCGTTTTCCTCGACAGAATCCATTAAGAAACTTGGTGGCAGAGCTTTTTTGCAGAGGAAAGCGGTCGTGTGTATGTTTTTCGTCAAGTAAACTGTCAAGTTCTCTTTTTCTCGTCGGGAGTCTCAATTTCCTCGTCGTGTTTCTCGTCGGGCTGGTTTACGATGAGAAACACGTTTGTGTGTATGCTTAGAAACCCGTGCATGCTCAGAATAAAGGATGAGATGGGAGCGTGCCTTTGGTAAAAGTAGGGATTGTAATGGAGATAGCACATTCATCACGCTGTAACAGACTGAAAAACACGAATTGTCTCTCACCAAACTTTTACTTAACACGCAGTAACATGAGATTAGCAAAAGCAGCCCCAAGAGTGGCGCCAGTGGAATCAAACTTTCCCTTTATAGTGCCGTTGTACGTGTTGTACGTCACCGCGTTTGAGAACGACGAGATTTTGTCTTGACAGTGTGTACGCAAAGAAAGCTTGTCAAGATTCTCGACAAGCCTGACAAGGAACTCGTCGAGGAAAACGATGTTTCATTTACGACGAGTTCCTCGGTCGTGTGTACGAGGCCGCACACCTCCAGCTCTACAGTTCTCATTGGTCCTCCCTTCCTGGCAAACTCTCACAAGAGTTAGGCCCCGTACACAGGAGAGGATTTATCCGCAGATACGGTCCAGCGGACCGTTTCCACGGATAAATCCTCTCAAAGATTTCCGCTGATTTCGATGGGATGGAGTGTACACACCATCGCATTGAAATCCGCGCGGAAATCCTCTGCCGATGACGTGTCGCGCCGTCGCCGCGATTATGACGCGGCGACGGGCGCGACGCTGTCATATAAGGAATTCCACGCATGCGTCAATTCATTACGACGCGTGCGGGGAATCCCTTTGGACGAATGGATCCGGTAAGTCTGTACAGACGAGCGGATCCATCCGTTGGAATGGATTCCAGCAGATGGATTTGTTGTGCAGCACAGCAAATATCCGATCTGCTGGAATCCATCCCAGAGGAGATTTCTCCGCGGAAACAGATCCGCTGGCGTGTACACACCATAGGATCTATCCGCAGAAACCCATTTGCTGGGATTTATCTGCGGATGGATTCTATCGTGTGTACGGGGCCTTAGAGCGAGAGCTGTGCATGATGTCATAAGCCTAGGCTTTTTTTTACCAGACAAGAAACAGGAAGTGGGCTGTATAAGGTATTTACAGAAAAAAAAAAGTTATAACAACAAGGGTAGAAGATTTAATAGATGGAAAGATGAAAAATGCTAGTTTAGGATGGTTAGTTTTTGCTTTAAAAATACTTTACCAATTTGTAGAAGATTGCACATGTAGTTGTAAGATGATCACATCTATTTGTATATTCTGCTCACCTTAAAGCAGAGTTCCACCTAAAAATGGAACTTCCGCTTAATCCACTCCTTGCCCCCTTACATGCCACATTTGGCATGTCATTTTTTTGGGGGGGAGTGGGGGCTTCAGGAGGAGTGGGACTTCCTGTCCCACTTCCTCCTTCCGCCGAGGGGCTGGTAAGGCGAATAGCTTAATCGCCTTATTGCAGCCCCTCCCTGTAGGCGAGCGCCTGTCCAATCGGACGGCGCCACGCCACTCGCACATGCACAGTGCCGCTCGCACATGCACAGTGCCGCTCGCACATGCGCAGTGGGTGCCCGGTCGTGAAGCCGAAAGCTGTCACTGCCGGGTGCCCACACTAGGAATGAAGACACCGGCCGGTGGGGGCGAGGAGCGGAGCCCCGGCCGGCGCGTCGTTGGATCCGTGGAGCAGGTAAGTGTCTGTTTATTAAAAGCCAGCAGCTACACTTTTTGTAGCTGCTGACTTTTAATAAACTTAAAAAATGCTGGAACACCCCTTTAAGGGCTCACACACACTTGTGCATTTGGTTGTAAAGCATCAGAGTCCAGTGAATTTCCATGCATATGTGTCCACAGCTTTTGCCTACAGTAGCAGCCAGCAACCTGTAAAAATCGATGACAGACTGTTAGATGCCACAGCTGTATCCCTGTAACCACACATTCAAGTGGCTAGACATGTACAGGGATGGATGATTGGCATGGTATGTCCATGTCTGCCAGTCATGCCTGTACTTAATACCAATTGACTTGCATGCGAAGGAATGCGCTGGATTCTGAAGTTGTACGCCCAAATTTGTCCATGTACTTGAGCTCTAAAATTGCACAACCTTAAAATAAGGCATTCGGCATATACTTAAATATAAAAAATATATTTTTGTTCATGAATAATAATGATATATGATAAGTGATAGATTAGTAACAGACCATGCAAATCTGTTTGTGTATTGGCAGATAGATAACTTATAATTGCTTTCACTTTAAGACAACTGAATTTCAAAAAGGCTGTTTTTTGTTTTCCTGTAATGTTAGTGTAAGTTTAAATGATGGGTGCTGGCTAAAGACAGGACTAATGGAGTTCTCTAGGTATAGAGCTAGGAAATCCAGAGTGCAACATTTAAGGTCTCGTACACACGACCGGACATGTCCGCTGAAACTGGTCCGCCGACCAGTTTCAGCAGACAGATCCGATCGTGTGTACAGGCTAGCGGACAGATTTCCAGCGGACAAATGTTTCTTAGCATGCTAAGAAACATGTCCGCTGGAAAGCTGTCCGGCGGACATGCCCGTTGGTTAGTACGTCTAACCAGCGGACCGAAATCCCGCGCATGTGTCGAATTGATTCGATGCATGCGTGGAAGCATTGAACTCGCGCGAGAGAGAACGTCTGTGTCGTCTACGTCACCGCGTTCTCTGTCCGTGCGGATTTCGGTTTGATGGTGTGTACAGCCATCAGACTGAAATCTCTGAGCGGACATGTCCGATAAAAACGGTCCGCGGACCGTTTTCATCGGACATGTCCGCTGGTGTGTACGAGGCCTTATAGGAAATTCAAAGACTTTGTTGACAAACAGATCCTGGAGGTCAAAAGCCAGTGTGCAAAGTCAGCAAGTGGAAGGTTCTATGAGTACAGGAAAACATATAGTAAGCAACAAAGTGCAGGGGCAAATCTGACATCTGAATGTAAGCTGGAGATTGATATTATTGTCACAAACTACAGGTATTGCTGGGAGCTTCTCATAAGTATAAATCCCAGCACCATTCAGATGCTTTCAAACTCGTAGCCAAAGGATACATTTCCCATTATATTTTGGCAAACAAGTGCACCATGACCAGATATACATGGCCAAAGGATCAGAACCTGATCATATTGTGGGACACTCCTATTTCATAACCAGGGTCATTAACTTTTTTGCAGCTGACAGGGCACTTATGTATGGCAGCAGGGAGGCTGGACCTTAAAGCCCACACATTACACATAAGCATTCTTGGGGACTGAGGTTTCTGTGCTGAGAATGCACTCACTGCATGCTCACAGCACAGTGACCAACTTTTCACAGAGAGCTCCTGGTCTAATTTTATAATTAGGATCTGGCAGGATGAGCTTCTGATCTTATGGGCATTATGACAGCCAATCACAATGATTGGGCATTAAGACCCCCTTTAAAAGGCCACCAGATGGGGGTAGGAAGGGGTTAACATACAGTTAGCCTTCACAGTGGCTATAATGCCTCAATTTTTCTGGTAAGGTTTTCCACAAGATTTTGGATTGTGTTCATGGAAATGTGTGCCCATTTAGCCACACTAGCATTTGTGAGGTCAGGTACTGATGTTGGGTGAGATCAGTCATCCCAAAGGTGTTCATTAGAGTTCAGGTTCAGGCCACTCAAGTTCCTCACACAAGATTTATCAAACCATTTCTCTGTGGAGCTGGCTGTGTGCACAGTCATGTTAGAATAGAAAAAGGTCTTCTCCAAACTGTTGGCAGAAGGTTGCAAGTATACAATTGTATAACATGTATTTGCAGGTGTAGCGGTAGCATTATCAGTAAGAAAGACAAAAATAAGGTAAGATAGCATTGCATGGACATGCTATGGACAGAAAACATTCAGATAAGCCCCCCCGCCCACAGATCCCGACAACCACCGGCCCTCGTCCTCATTAACATGGGGGCAAAGTGCTTTGGGGTGGTGGGTGCAAAGCACACCCCCCCATGTTGAGGGCCTGGTATGGTTGAGGAGGGGGGGCGCTCGCTTGTCCCCTCCCTTAACTGACCTACCAGACGGGATGATCAAATAAGGGTCTGGTATGGACTTTGGGGGGCGCCATGCCATTTTTTTTTATTTTGGCGTGGGGGGACCCCTCTGAATCCATACTAGATCCAAAGAAAGGAAGAGAAAATATAGTGAGTGTTTCATAAACACCTGCTTAGAATTTTAGGGAGACCTATCATGATGGAAATATGGGAGCTGCCATTGCTTTCTGTTTTTTTAAAGAAGCTGCAAGCTCTGTGGCCGTCATCCTAATTCTGTCTTTATTACCTAGTAATTCAGCACCAGAGGTCAAGCTTGCAGCTAGAGTGAGGTTGGGAAATGGTCTATTCAGCATTAAGTAAAGCAAGGATTAGTATGGGAGAATATTTTTCTGTATACTCCTGATCAATTATTTATAGGCTCATAGAGTCTAATCTCTGTCAGATCACCACCTCTCCCACTTCAAAGGTGTTATTAGCAAGGCATTTTCCACTAATATTCCATGCACAAATCTGTACCCTCTATTACATCTGCTGGCTCTTCCATTCCAAAGCTACTCACATCCTCCGCAAGCAGTGTGCATTGTATATATACAGCGTGTGTTGGGATCTATAATAGGGTTTGGTTTAAAAGAGCAGTATGGCCAGTATTGCTATATTTCTGTTTAGTGTCACAAGAATACATTTACTAGTGTGCTGATGGGGCAGAGCCATACTGGGCTTTGGAACAATTCCAACAATATTGTCAAAATCCTTCCATCTGCCTAATTAGCTCCTCCTTTCAGCACACGGTTGAGAGCTAAAGCCAGTTGCATCTACTCATTGCCCAGCCTAACTCTCCAGTGAGAGCTGGAGGAGCATAGTGTCAGGGCTGGGCTCAGTCCTTAGAGCAGTTCGCTCAGCTGTCGATTAATTACCAGCTTTAATCTTTCCACAGTAACCCACCTGGTGATTATATCCTGCTCATCAGTCCTGCTGGCCACTTAAGCTGCTCAGTTCAGATCCTCTCTGCCTTCATCTGATCAACACATCCAGAGACTTTCTCCTGTGTTCATGTTGAAGACCCTCTTGGCTGAAGTCCCTTCTGGTTCCTGATCCTGCTTGCTGTTCCATTACGCTGATTCTCCAGGAAGTACGCTGATCTTTGGCTCCCTGATGTCTTAGCTTGTCTGACTATCCATTCCGTTTACTGAACTCTGGCTATGATTTGACAACGTAGCTCTTTTTACCTTTACCTATTATTATTATTATTAAACAGGTGTGATTTTAAATGCAATTCTGTCTCGGTCTGATTCATAATTTCTGACACATAGTGAGGTGATCGCTCAGTTCTTGATCTTAGAGCCAATGTGGGACAGTTAAAGTGTCACGCCAATGCTGCAGCATAGAGGTGATTATGTATGTTTGTAATCCCACACTTTTTTTTTTAAACACAAAATGCATGAGCTACCAATCTACCACCTATGATCTATGTGTGGTATACTACAATCCCATTAATTGTGAATGATCTGCAAACAGAGACAGTGATGTATTCTTATATATGACACCGTACCTTAGCTCTCAGCATATCAGAAAAGTAGCCAATTCTGGCACTCACCACCATTACCCCTTTGCTTTTCCGCTGTTAACTATTCCCCAGCTGTGCATGGTGCTCTAGTCCATGCACTATCACCGAGCAGAGAAGCAGGCACTGTCAAGCGGGATATCAATCTGTTTGACAATGCCTGTACTTGCGCTTCACCCTCCAGCTGGCTCTGCTAAGTGTTAACCGCATCCTCTGCCCCACCCTTGGAATGCCAATGACTATATATAAGAAAATGTCTGGATCCAATAAAATATAGTAACCAAAAGATTAAGGAAAAAGGGCTAAAAAAATATTTCTTATGTCACACAGTTCCAATTAGAACACTGATCTTGGTAGACTTATTTGTTTTTTCATTATGTATGGAAAGAAACAAAAAAGAATAAATGTGAATCAGTCTGTATGAAAATAAAATAACCACTTCTGAAAGGCATCAGAAAGAAATTGTGAATCAGGCCAAGTCAATTTTGGCATTTGTTTGGTAATGGACGCCTCTGAGTCAATACCAAGTATGGCAGTAATACAGACAAACATTACAATTGTACCCATGTGTAGAAAAATAAGGGACAATTTGTCAAATATTCAAACTAAGATGGTAATCATTTTCTTGGGACATATGTGAGGCATTATAAGATCAGAATGCTTCAATAGAAGCATAGAATATGTGGTACCAAAAAACACCATGAGTAATAACAAGGGAGAGATTATTACTGTAACTCTTGCTTGGTGGACAAGAACGACATTGATAACAGCTGAACAAACTGACTTGACATAGTTATTTTTTGAGAACTAAGACGAGGCTAACGTAATCTTGAAACACAAAGGGTCCTTGCAAGTAAAAATCGTATGGATGAGCCTTTTTAAAAGAAACCTCTCTTTTAATTCTACAATTTTTTTTTTTCATGAGCAAATGATGTTTACTTTGGCCCAAGGAGCATGACTGCTTTTTTTGTTCATTATAAGAAGAGGTCAAAAATTAGCTCAAAAACTAGCTTTGGTTGGAATATTTGTCATCAGATATGGTTTCATTGGCTAAAAGTTCCCGTCAAGTCTTTTTTAAGAACCCAGTCTATCTTTAGTGCATGGATTAAAACAACAGCAATTATAGAAATAAAGCAAATTTTTACTATGGAGTACAGAATGCAGTTGCTTTCAGCTAATCTCTGGAAGAATGTTGAGTTTAATTACATTCCCTTTATCAAACTGATAGAGACTTATGGAAATCCTGCCTGCTATTTAACCTTTGTAAACTTGACCTTCCTAAAATTAGAGCTGGGCACCTGGAAATATTTACCAACTGAACTGAAATGCACTGTGATGAAAGCTCTACCCATTTACACTGATGATATTTCTTGTTCCTTGTGTAATAGCACTTACATTGTGCAGCCTGCATGTGAATCTGAGGTTGGCTGACAACAGGTCAGATACTTTGGACTCTTTCTGTCAACTTTCTGTATGTAGTGTAATCTGGACAGCTCGTACGTGATATCCACACACAATACATGCATCACATCATTATCCCCTCTGCCTTTAAAATCTAAGCATCTAGCTTTTACATTATGGGGTAAATCTATGGACAGATAAGGATTTTTTATAAGCAGTTAAAATTGCAAACATGATACTACTAAAATGCATACATTTAAGACTCATCAGTGGTAAAGTATATAACATGATTTAGGGTTTTTGGGAAACAAATATGTAACTTACACCTTAACTTTAAATGTGCTTAAATAACTTAAAAAGCCAAATCTCCATTGTATCTAAAGCAAAAACTATTTTTTAAATGATTGATAAGAGAAGGAAGTAGTTAAAGAATATGTTACCCCAACTTTTTATATTCCTGATCTATGTCTGCTGTACCATGTACTTGTATTAAAAAGTATCCTTGTATGTGAATGGTGTGTTACTTTCTATGTAAAATGTAATAAAAGATATAGTTTGAAAAATAAGATATCCTTTTCTCTTTGTATTTTTTCCTTTGTGTGACGTACCTGGTGATCCTGCAAGATACCCTGCTTTCTTATTTCAAACTGACCACACTAGGTATATGAGGGCACATTCTTTCCAGCATAGTCAGTTTTCTGTGCTGTGAGAACAGCCTGCCTGTCCTCCAATGGTTAGACTTGTACTGACGTGCCACCTGCACAGCCATTTACTGGGGAAGATCAATATACTGCGGTTTCTCCACCTCGACCCCTCCAAGACCCTTATGCTGCTGACAGCAGAGGGTATGTGATCACTTTTAAAAAAAGGTATTGATGATGTTTTTTAATACATATACACAAACACTTTGTCTTTCATTTCTGTTTTAAATTAAATGGATTGTTTTACAAGGTAAGGGTTCACATATACTTTAAAACCTGTGACTTTTTTTAAGCCTAGGTTCCATTGGTGGGGGGGATTCTTCACTTTCCATCTTGAGACACATCAGGTAGTTAAAAGAAACCTCTTCAAAGTAAGGGGAATCCTCTCTTATGGTGGCCACACACACCTTGCTTTTTTTTCCTATCTGCGTTTGGTTAAAGGGTCACTAAAGGAAAACATTTTTTTGCCTAAAATTAATGTCTGCAAGTTAGACAGACAGAATAGTGTAATGATTCTATTAAAAAACGAGTAAATACCTATTAAAGTCCTTCATCTATATCACCTCCGGCATTCGTTTAGTTTATGTTCTCTCATTCACTTCCTGGTTTGCATCGTTCGTTCATGTAAGAACTACATTTCCCAGTATGAATTGCGGCACGCCCAGTAATTCACACCTCCTTGAAGTATCTAACACATAGAGAGCGTCCTGCCACACAGATGTAGTTCCCAGGAGGGGGCGAGCACATTACTGACCACCGCAGTAAAGCCTCCTATCACGGTGGTGAGTAACAATCAGACAAGCAGGAAGTGAACAGAACAGAGAAGAAATAGAGCAACTTCTGAGCAAAAACGAACAATGAGGAAGTGAAAAGAGGAATGTCTGCAGGTAAAGGATGCTTATTATGAAATTTTTTTTTTCCTTTACAGCCCCTTTAAATCCAATTATTTGACCCATTCCAATCTAATTAGACTCAATTTCAATTGGATTTGATCAAACTCGTTCAATTTGCCAGGGCAGAAAGTTATCAATGGTTTTTGGCAACACTCTGAAACTTTGTTCATGAATGTGATTATATTTCGATCAATCAGATTATGAGAGTACATGATGGAAATAGAGATATGATCAATAACGTATGATCATAAGTCATGATTGTATCTTAGCTGTTGATTAAAATCCACTTGCACATTTATGGCATATTGATTGAATGGATTGAGAATTGGAAAATAAATTGATCATTTATTAAAGCATGTATGGCCAGCATTAGGCAGATATCATTAGAACAAGAATTCCCAATGGAAGTTTTATCCTTTATATTTGATTTTTCTCACTTTAAAGCGGAGGTTAACACAAAAAGTGAACCTCCTCTTTTTGGATCCCTCACCCCTCCAGTGTCACATTTGGCACCTTTCAGGGGGAGGGGGGTGCAGATACCTGTCTGAAACAGGTATTTGCAGCACTTCCGGGTTCTGACTCCCGCGGGGAATCCAGCCTCCTCACGTCACCCCCCCGCTGTCTTCTGGGAAACACTGTTTCCATGAGAGAGCGGGGACCAGTGACGGCGCTCCGCGTTCCTCACGCATGCACAGTAGGGAATTGGGCAGTTAAGCCGCAAGGCTTAACTGCCTGATTCCCTCACCGAGGATGGCGGCAGAAGCAGCCGAGGACCGAGTGATTGCTCAGCCTCGGCTGCTGACATCGCGGGCACGCTGGACAGGTAAGTGTTCATTTTTTAAAAGTCAGCAGCTGCAGTATTTGTAGCTGCTGGCTTTTTAAAAAAGAAAGAAAAAAAAACGGGTGGACCTCCACTTTAAGTTCTGGAGATAATGATCATCACTATGAAAAACAGAAATCTGAATCTCCACAGCAGGGACACAGACAGAAATAAAAATCTGACTGAAGTGCTTGCCCTTCCCTACTCTGTCCAAAAATAAATTTTCATATCTCTTGACAAAAAATAACATTTTTAGCAATTTTCTACAAAAAAAAAAAGATAATGTAACGCATACGTAGGTAGGCTGGCCGCAGGCCAGCCTGTATTTGTGGGAGGAGTCTGGGGCTTTATAGTCCGCCTCCTCCTCTTCTCCAGCGTCGGCTGGGTTTTTGGTTCCCACCCTCCTGGCCCTCCTTTTCATGATATGCTTACATTATTTGCACTCAGGGTATGCCCTCTTTCAGGTATACTGTACGGCAGGCCAAGGCACACCGCAGGCCTTGATGTATTGGTAAGGTAGGGTCGGGAGGACTCTGATTACAAATTCTAACCCCACAAAAGGATGGTGGACTCTCTGCCCCACTCAATGTGACCGCACTGGTGCCTGAGGGGACAGTTGTCAAGAGCGAGTACTATCATGTTGGAAGGAGAGTGAGTAACATGTTTTCCCAAACCTTAAAATTATTAGATACACTATTCATGCACTTCACAAATTATTACTCTTTGCTGCCTTGCCACTCTAGCAAATGTAGTGGTGAGGCAGCAAAGAGAAATTAAGTATTTGCTGCTGTAGGAGAAGAAATCAAAGTGGCACGTTAAGGTGTCTGCCTGTACACCTAGTTTATCTGCAGACTGCCCAGCTTCTCTGAAAATATTGGGAGGGACTTGTGTGAGGGATGTACAGGGAGGATTACAGTTGCATTACTGCACCCCTACAGGCTAATGAAATGTCTGCCTGCAAACACATGAGGTGGCTTTAAAACAGCACTCTATGTACGTCTTTCATACAGTTCTCTCTTATTTACTCATGGGTGGACATCCCCTTCCCCACCAGACACTAGTACAGTAGCATTTCAGAACCAGAGCTGTGGAACAGGCTCCACCAGCTTGCGACCCGGCACTCTCCTTAGGCACACTGTTAACATACACCTGTTGGCTCTCATCCTAGTTAACACTGTGCTTATTCTACCTTGAGGCCTCTCTCTTACATTACTTTGAGGCAAGACTCCTAGGATGCCCTGTACTGCAGTTGGACCCAAGTTGGGGTATCAACCATTAGGGAAGGAAGCCAGTACATTCATATTTTCATACACTTTGTTCGTTCTGCTGTGTTCTCCAAGTCTCAATCCCAAAAAAGTTCTTAGCTGAACCTCAACAAGGGTTAACTCAGCTTCACACTCATGTAGACTTCTCCCTTTTAAATCCAGAGGGTATTGTGTGTTATCTTGCTCCCTATAGAGGATGCCTATACCCCTTTGTACTCTTCGATAAACTTCAGACCAGACAATGCTCTTCATAACTAAATTCCTGAAATACCTCTACACATAAGTGTAGCATAATATGTCTTCACATTCACAACAGATACTAATATTACCCCTTGTTCCCCCTGGTGTCCTGCCCAGTGGTTCAGTCCATACCTTTGGTTTGTGAGTCCAAAGTCAAGCACAATAGTTAATTTCACAACCAAAGGAGGAGGCGGCCAGAAGGAGCAGCTGAGAGGAGGAGGGGTCGCGATACTGATGTAGAGGGGGAGTGGGAAGGGGCATGGTGCTGGTGGTGTGTAGCACAGAGTGACGGTATGGAGAAAGGCTGACAGGCTGCAGTGACCCCAGTGGTGAAGATCTCCTCTTGCTGTGTGTGCTTAGCTGAGGAATGGGAGTCTCTTATGCTGGGATTTGTAGTTCCATGGAAAGTCTCTCCTGACTCTTCTTCTCTCTCTCTTCCTCTCTCTGCTCTGTCTCTCTCCCTTTCTCCCTCTTGCTCTCTCACCCACTCTCTCTCTTTCACCCTCTGTACCCTCTCTCTCTTCCCTCTCTCTGCTCCCTCCCCCTCTCTCAGCGCTCTCTCTCTCCCCTCCCTCTCTCTCTCTCTCTGTGCTCTCTCTCCCTCCCTCTGTGTTCTCTTCTCAATCTGCTCTCTCTCTGCGCTTTCTATCCTCTCTCTCCTCCCTCTCTCTGTGTTCTCTTTCTCCCTCTCTCTGCACTCTCTCCCCTCTATCTGTGTTCTCTTTCCCCCTCTCTCTGCACTCTCTCCCCTCTCTCTGCTCCCACTCTCTCCCCCTCTCTCTCCCTGCTTTCTCTTCCTTTCTCCCTTGCTCTCTCCTGCTCTCCCCGTATTTCTCCCTCTCTCTGTGCTCTCTCCCTCTCTGCCCTCTCTGCCTATCTCTTTCCCTTTCTCTCTCCCTCTCTCTTTGTGCTCTCTCTCTCTCTCTCTCTCTCTCTCTCTCTCTGCACTCTCCCTTTTTCTCACCCTTTCTGCTCTCTTGGCTCTCTCTCCCCCATCTCTCTCCTTGCCTTGTTTCCCTCTCTCTCTTGCTTTCTCTCTCACTCTCTCCGCTCTCCTTTTCTCCCTTTGCTCTCTCTCTTTTCTCCCTCTCTATCTCTCTCTGCTCTCCCTCTCTCTCTACACCCCTCCACCACCCCACTTTCATCCTGACTTCTGCACTCAGTACACTGTGTTTTAAGTTACTTACTCCTGCAATCAAACATGCTGTATGTATTTCTAACCATCATCCCCAGGGCTTTCATAACCTAAAGCTGGCAATAGATGGATCAAAATTTCAGATTGCGATCCATCTATGGACACGCTGATTATGCTGCTGACGTTACTCTGTAGATCGATTTTAGTACAACTAGCCTGTTGCTGTTTTTTTCATAAGATCACTGCCTATGGCTATAGCCGACAGCAGTGATCATTGTATTCTGATGCCCACTGTCAAAATACAATAATGCAGGGGGAGTGATTGAGTGAATGTTAGTGGGGAAATCTATTGATTTTCTTTCTTTCCACCCCTGGTTGAAGGAAAAAAATTGCATAATATATGGCCTGCCTTAGTCACACATTAATTATTTTTGTCATGCTGAAATTACTTGTTATGGGTATTGTTAAATGTTATATATTGCTTAAATGTACATTGTCTTAATCTTTAATAGTTTCTGTCATATTTCAGGATGTCAGTAAAAAAAGGGGGATCGTCAGTACATTTTCTATGTGAGGGGTTGGCAACACTGCTTCCCATACACGGGCAGATGAGAGAAAGAAGAGCCCAATGTCCAACTTCTGAAAAAACACATAGCTTGCCTCCCCTGATATTTAAAAGCCACCGCTTGACCAAGAGGCACCATTCCCAGCACAGTTACAATATATAGTGCAAACTGTTGGAATGTTAAACAAGTTATAAGAATATTACTATTGCTTAGTGAAACTGCCCCCCCATATTTGTAGCTAATAGGGAGCCAAGGAGCTTGGAAAGTTGTAGAACAACCATGTGATATCTGGCTGCAGATTGCTTAAATGTGTGCCACAATTTTTTGGAGAAATGGGTCATGCTGCAAGTAAACTAAGCATGCATGCAGGAATAAAAAAAGTCTGTTTTACCATCCCAAAGCCAGGTTACTAAATTTTGAAAAAGCTCACAAGTGCATTTAATATTCAGTTTCTCGCATGTGAACAATTATCCTAGCATTGTTTGTAAATCACATCCAGAATGAGACTGTTTTGAGAATTAAAAAATATCAATCTGTTATTTTAATAGATGTCTCATATGCACATCCATATCTCTGTTCTCAGCAAGACTAATAAAAATTTACAAAAGTAATATTGTTGAATTAGTTTGACCTGTTATTATAGGACAGGCATGTTTGTTTTTCATTTATTTTCTACATATTTTCTTTAATTCCCAAATGCCTACGCCTGGGGCTTGAAAAGGCTAGTTTCTTAAAAAAGATGCCTGTTCATTTTATGAAATTCATTACATTCATTACATTGCTATAGGGAATTCACATAGATTTTTGTTTCTATGTTCTTACACTACGCTTGGGTGATCTGACTGGATCGATCTGAGAAAAAAATGTGTACGTACTGATGAGTGGCTGTACAAGAAATCCTTATTCTTGTAGCCTTATTTCACCCCATGAAGTACAGTACTTTGTTAAATGTTCTCTAACTGCAAGGAACAAAACTTCTTCTAACAAAGTCAACAGAAGCTTGTCAGAGGCAGCCAGGCCTCGCAGCTGCCTTGTTAACACAGATATGATAATTTACAATAATTTTTATGGCAATATTTAATTAACATTTTACAAATATTTTCATTATGTTTTTTTTTCCTGAACATGTAAAACAGAACTCACAAAATTAAATATGCAATCAGATGGACACTGTACTAACAACCCCTATTTTCATAGTCTTGAGGACAACTGTAGCCTTGGTACAAGTAACCCTTTACAACCCTGGTGCTCAGCCTGTGGCCCTTTGACGCTTTTTGTGTGAGCCTTTGGGACCCTGAGGACATTAATCTGTGTTACCCTATTACCTTGTAGCAGCGATTTTCAGAAGTCTTATGTAATATGCCTCTAGTCTATGACTGTCTCCTGAAGCATGTCCCCAGTCTCCAACTGCAACTTCTATAGCATGTTCACAGTCTGACAGTCCTTTGCAGAATATCTCTGACCAACTGTTTTATTATGTCCACAGTCTCTGGCCATCTATTGTATCATGTTCGCAGTGTCTGACCATCTCCTGTATCATGTCTTCAGTTTACAATCATTTCTTGTATCATACCCATTTGTCTTTTTTTCGTTCTTGGGTATTTCAGGTTGTGTGTCTGTTGTCTCTGACACAAAATATTCACAAAATGTTATATGTGGCCCTTTAGTGATGTTAAGGGCCGCACTTGAGGCTCCCATATCAAGAAAGTTGACCACCACTGCTTTACAGCATGCCACCACCCCCCTGAGTACAGCCCTCCTGGTCCAATGCTAACCTCTTTCCCCATTCCAGTGATTTTCACTGCAGGTCTCTCTATAGCCTTTTTTTTTCCTTAAGTTTTCCCAGTATGTCCTCTTTATCTTGTGGACCCATATTTCTATGGGGAGGCTGTACTTTTCATGACTACTGGAGATTGTCAATGATACACCTTCCCGTTGGAATGAATAGGGCTCACATGATCATGATAAAAAGACCCAGTGGGGATGTTCTTGGAAAAATGGTTGTGTAGTTCTGGGAAGGGCCACATAGTAAATAATACTGGAACTGGGACAGAAGTAAGTACTGGACCAGGAGGGTTGCAGTCAGGTGGGTGGGGAGACACAATAAAGGATAAATTGGGCCAAAGGTTCTTCTGTAGCTTGAATCTTCCATTACAGTAGTCGTGCAATGTGTCTAAATATAATTTGTGCAGTCCAATAGCCACCAGAATTAGACATACTATGGTCAGTAATCAGCACTCAGTAACAGACCAATTTTTTCTACAATACAAGTCTATCTGAGGACACTTGTGCTGCAGTTGGAAAATAGAAGGTTGACAGTGGCTTAGTTCCTCTACAGCAGCAAGATCCATTGGAAGCAGCTTACAGGTCATCTATCAACATGGTCATTAGTCTCTCCTTTTGAGAATTGAGGAGGGCAAAACTTGACCATCACGTTCTTACAAAAAAACAATGGTAATGGTTGTTAGGGTAATCCTAGTAATCCTTTAGAGAGATAAAGCCAATGGAGCTCTGAATATAATCATGCTGTCAATCTGTATAAGGGTAATGGAAAACACAAGCCTCGGAAGTCTCATCTTTAGTCTCATATCACTTCAGCATGTTAGGCCTCACTGGATAACTTGACTTACAATTACACTTGCAATAGCAACAATAACATTTGACAAGTTTATGCACTGTTACAAATGTATGCTTTAACCTGCTGATTTCTACCCAAAACTGAACTTTAGAGTAATTTAAAGCATTAAAGCAATTTGAATGTTTACTGTGAGAAATTTCATAGTGCAGACATTTTTCTTAAAGCTTTCTGTGTGTACGAGAAAGAAAATTACCTGCAACAGACATGTTTTGAAATAACTCTGTTTCATTGCAAACAGGGGTTCACAGATCAGCCAATCAGATTAAAAACAAAAGGACTGTATGAACTAGTGTACTAAAGTTGTATCAGAAGGATAATGTTATGCCGCGTACAAACAATTGGAAATTCCCACAGCAAAAAGTCAGATGTGAGATTTTGAATGGAAATTCCAACCGTGTGTATGCTCCATTGGACTTTTGCTGTCTGAATTTCCGCCAACAAAAGATTAAGAGCTGGTTCTCAAATTTTCCGACGGAAAAAAATCCTATCAGAAAATCGGATTGTCTGTATACAATTCCGATGCATGCTCAGAAACATTTAGACACATGCTCGGAAGCATTGAACTTAATTTTCTCGGCCCGTCGTAGTATTCTACGTCACCGCGTTCTTGACAGTCGAAAGTTCAGAGAAATTTTGTGTGACTGTGTGTATGCAAGCCAAGCTTGAGCGGAATTCCATCGGAAAAACCATTCAAGGTTTTTCCGACGGAAAATCAGATAGTGTGTACACGGCATTAAAGTAGTTGCCGAGGGTAATTTTTTTTAAATAATTAACATGGTATACTTACCTGCTTTGTGCATGGTTTGTCCATAGGCACACACAGTGCGGCTCAGCCCTGCCCCCCAATCCCTCATCACAGAATTTGATTGACAGCAGTAGGAGCCAATGGCTCCCACTGCTATCAATCTGCCCTATAAGGAGGGAGAGAGCAGAGAAATGTGTTGCCCTCAAGCACAGAGTTGGATTGAGCTCAGGCTCTAGTAAGTGTAAGGCCGAGTACTCACGAGCAAACATGTTCGTTCGTAATGTCCGACGGGCTGTTTCCGGCGTACAAGGCTGTTTTTTCATTTGGCCCGCTGGCTTGTACACACCAGCGGACGATATTTCCCTGCGGACCTGAACGCGTGCACGTAATCCACGTTTGACGTCACTATAAAGGGAAAGGCCAAAGTCAATGGCGACGCCCTCTGTTCCGCTTTTGCTAGTTACGGCTTTGCTCGTGTTAGTGAAGGTTTGGTTAGAGCTGATTCGCGCTTCTCGGTCCCCACGCTTTAGCAGGTAGTATTTTCTCGTTCAGTGCGTGTGCTTGTGGGTACGTAGTTGGCATTCGGGTACAGGCGTGCAGTTCGTTCTGCTTAGCAGATTCGTACTGTGCGTTCGTATCTGTGTGTCGTGCGTTCTTTGCAGGTACCGCTGGATTTGATTGTGCTTTCTGTTGGAGTGTGTTCTTGACTGACCAGCCGGCCGGTTTGAAGCCATGATGGAGCAGCAGCGTCAATTTTCGCGAGTTGGTGCTGTTTATGGGATGGCTGCTGGATATGTTCATTATTCCAGTACTTTGGCCAGAAACAGGGGGCGGAGGCGTTTCTGGACCAAGAATTGGTTGCGCCAGCGTGACCAGTTCTCACATATGCCTCTGCTTAGGGAACTCCAGGAGAATAATCCTAATGACTATAGGAATTTTCTCCGCATGACGGACCCCGTATTCAACAGTCTGCTGGATCTTCTGTCCCCCTATATCACGAGGCAGGACACTGTGATGCGCCAAGCCATCACGGCCGAGCAGAGGCTTATTGCCACGTTGCGGTACCTGGCGACTGGGAGGAGCCTGCAGGACCTCAAGTTCTCGACAGGCATCTCTCCGCAGGCGCTTGGGGTCATCATACCGGACACGTGTGCTGCCATCATTAAAGTTATGCACGAGGAGTATATGAAGGTAAGTTTCCTCATTTTAACCTCACAATGTGTCTTTAATAATGTGGCAAACTAACTTTTTATTTTATTTCCCAGATATGCTGTGTGTTTAACTAACGTTCCCTTTTCTCACTATGCATGTTGATATCAGCTTTTACATGTTCTTTTTATTTTGGCCTACCTGCATATTTTGATCTTACCCAATATTAACCTGTCCAGCATGCTATCTTCGGGCCAACCCCCACCATGCCACTTTTTTTTTTTTTTTTCTAAAAACAGTTTTAACACCCCCCACCCCCCCTTCAAAGTGTTTTTGTCCCCATCAGAGGGCTGTGGAGTCTCTTATTAATTAAGTGGGCCTATATATTTGTGCCCCGAAATTCTCCCTTCCTAATTTGCAAATGCTATTTTAAAAATGTAAAGTTGCACAAGGATGCTTGTATGATTATGTTTGCAATGTTTATGTGCCAAAGTACTAAATCTCTTTTTTTGTTTGTCCCCACAGCTACCCTCCACACCACAGGAATGGCAGTCTGTGGCTTCCCAATTTGCCGAGCGGTGGGATTTTCCTAACTGCGGTGGAGCAATAGATGGGAAACACGTCCGCATTGTGCCCCCACCCCACTCGGGGTCCTACTATTATAATTACAAGGGTTATCATAGTATCGTGTTGATGGCGGTGGTGTCGGCACAGTATGAGTTTCTATATGTGGACGTGGGGAAGAACGGCCGGATGTCAGATGGGGGAGTGTTCGCACGGACTGATTTCTATGATCGTCTCCAAACTGGTGGTCTGGCATTGCCACCAGATGAAGATAATGTGGAAGGACTTCCGTTTGTGTTCCTAGCGGACGAGGCTTTCGGCCTTGGACCTCACCTAATGCGGCCTTTTCCCCAGAGGACCCTCACCTTAGAGAGGAGTGTGTTCAATTTTCGGTTGTCCAGGGCTCGGAGGGTAGTCGAGAATGCCTTTGGGATCCTCAGCAACCGGTTCCGCCTGTTCCTGACATCGATACATTTGGCGGAATATAAATTGAACACCATTATATTTGCCTGCTGCATTTTGCACAATTTTCTACGCAGGCACTCCCAGACGTACCTAGCCTCCATGGGCTCTGAGGCAGGACTACCCTCAGAGAACATTCCTGGCCTGGACACTGGTCGCGCTGGCTTGGCCCCCCAATCTGCTCGTGAGGTACGCGACAAATATGTTGAGTACTTCATGGGTCGGGGGGCCATTGCTATGCCAGATCATATTTCTTTCTAATTCGGCCCCCAAAGAAAGGAATATTCTCACAACTAATAAATAATTAGACCATTGGACTTTATACAGTTGTTTGTCATTACTGCTTTTTCTCTATTTTTCTGTCTTCCAGGTTATCTCCAAAAATAGTGCACTTCTAGTGCCAGATTTACTTACTCAGATGTATTAACTAACCACATTTGCACATTATTCACTCATCTACTAACTGGGTATTCAGTCTAGAAATAAGAAGCCACTCATTTTTCTGCTTTTGATGTCTCATATTTATTTTTTTATTTTATTCATTTTTTAACAAGAAATGTGTATTTTTAGGCAGAAAACATTTCCTGCAAATTATTGAGACAAAATATTGGCTTTTAATTATTAATTTTTTTGTCTTTATTGACAGTGATTATCAATAATAATGATCGAAACACAATGTAAGAATAATTTCACTGAAACTATACGCAAGAATTTTTGGGCTTGTCATTTGTTTGTGTCTAATTTTTTCAACAAGATTTTAACACAACACAAAAATTTTTAATTTTTTTACCCAAATTAGTTAACTTCTTTCTTTAGGTGAGATTTATTGTTCGTTTTGTGATCTGAAACTGGAAACATTTACAAACCAAAAAAGATCAACACCAAACAAAAATTTAAAAAAAGAACAGCAGTCAGTCATATGGATGGTGTGCTTTCACACTGGAACACGCCAAAATTTCTAAATGCACACATTCAGTGAAAACTCGCCAAATGTCATTGGTTAAACAGACAAATGGCCACATGTGCTATCTGACATCATGGGTGATCAATGTCTGTGTTTTGTGGGAGCAAACCCTTCCTCTCAACTACTTGAGGATCGAGGAGGGGTTTGTACCCACAAAGCACAGACAATAGATAGTCTGTGATGGCAGATAGCACATATTGGCACACTGTGTGTGCATTTAGAAATTTTGGCGTATTATAAAGTACAAAAATTAAAAAGGGTTTTGTGGGCGGGGGATGGGCGGGGGATGGGCTTCTGTGGTTCAGTCTTTGACACGGCCCATCATGTCAATGATATTTTTGTAATTTTGTTCGATGACTAGCATCCTTTGTCGCATGTTCTCCATTTCCGTGCTACACTCTGAAATGACATTTCGCACATTCTGCTCCATGACTAGCATCCTTTCCCGCATAATGTCCATTTCCGTGCTGCACTCCATTAGTTGCTGTATAATGATAGAAGCACTTGCACGTGAAAAATGTGCTACACCATCTTCATCCCCTAAAAACAAACAAATTGGCATTCAAAATATGTAAATAATTTCCAGCCTACCTATCTGCATATGTTTGGCCCTATTAATATAGGGGTGACACTGACCTGATGGCCTGATAATTTCCACATCCCCAATTTCTTCATCTTCTATCACTCCTCCTTCTTCCACCACCTCCCCATCATCTTCTATCACTCCTCCTTCTTCCACCACCTCCCCATCATCTTCGACTCCTCCTTCATCCATCAATCCAGCTTCTTGCAATTCGCCAAATTGTTCTTCCGCCACTTGCCCTTCATCTGATATAAATTCTAAGTCCAAAATAACTTCTTCCTCCTCTCTTCCTTCCTCCTTTCTTCCTTCCTCTTCTCCTTCCACATCCTCTTCTCCTTCCACATCCTCTTCTCCTTCCACATCCTCTTCTCCTTCCACATCCTCTTCTCCTTCCACATCCTCTTCTCCTTCCACATCCTCCTCTCTTCCTTCCCCAGCCTCCTCCTGCTCAACATGTGGAGGTGTTTGATTTTCCGGGTGTCTGGCCCTCTCTGCCTCCTCCAATTGCTGGCGTCTTCTTTCCCCTATAAGAAATAATAAAAAAAAAAAGGTATACTCATCAGCACACTGATATTGGATATCATAAATCGCACACATTGCATAGACGATACATTTATGATGATTTTTGGTTGTTTATTCTTTCAGCAATCCTCCATTTTTGGCGTAGTTCTAGGCCAAGCTCTGATCCTGCCCCTTTTTTGCAAAGAAGTGACACAAATGGATGTCACCCCAAAACATTAATTCTCGTCGACCCTCCAAATAAATATACTTAGATTTTTGAGACACAGGTGCTTTGCATTTCAAGATGTTAAAACATCAGCTTTATTTGCATTTTGGAGAATGAATCTTGTTTGCCTGTCACATTCACTCAATTTAATTTCTGTGATTTTGCTATTCAACAATGTTGGAAAACCAAGTTTGGGGCCAGTCAGCCATGTCCAGGTGTGTTGTTCCTGGAGTAACGTCACATTTTTGCTAAACAATGTCATATTACGCGTGTTTACTATTTCACAAAATTTGTTTAAGGTTGTTATTTGACATAAACACAATACAGTATCTACACGTGTTCAAAAGTACAAGCAGGCCAAGGAGGCAGATGTGAAAAAATACATGTCAACACATTATTGCAGACATTTCCCCCCCCCCTTAAATAATATGGACTTACTTTTACGCAGAATTTTGAGTATCTTCTTCATGTGATGTGGCTCCCTCAATTTTAAATCGGACCAACGCTTCCGTAGTTGCTCCTTTGACCTGGTGACACCAAACATTCTCCTCATTCTCCTTGCCACCTTGTCCATTATGTGTGACTTCCTACGGTTCGGTGTTTTGTAGGGCCCACATTCACCATCATAATCCTTCCTCCTCATGATGTAAACCAACTCCACCATTTCTTCGAACGCCATATTAGTGGCTTTATATCTTTTAGGCCTGGATCGGGACGGTCCAGCCTCTGTCCCTTCACTTGCGCCATGAGAGCTCCGTGCCCGCTCGTGTGACATCGCCATCTTTCCTTCCCACAGAGATTAGGGGCGTGGAAACGAGGAAATGTCCCATCAGGGGCGGAGATGAGGGCGGGGATTATTGCATATGCGGAGTGTCGCGAATGCCAACAACGTATTGACGTAGGTTACGCGGAGAATATTCGCGCGATTCCAGAACCTACACAGTTAACGCCATATTTACTTTTTCAATTGATTAGGGGCATGGCAAAGGTGACGAGGGCGGCGTTTCATACATACGCGGAGTGTATAAAAGGCGCTTGACGTGATTACGTAGGTTACGTGTTAATTCAGCGAGCGGAAGAAACGAGGATTGTGAGAGAGGCAGGTAAGAAATTTAAACATGGGATCAGCAGCGGGCTCTAAAATGTAGAGCAATGGGATGGGGGTTTGGTCTGTTGGTTGCACAGTTTTATTAAGCTATTATGTCTCTTGGATACCAGAATGTGATTTTCATACCCAAATGCTTTTGTAGACATCACAAAATAGAGAGATCAAAAATGCTGTGACTCATTATCAATTATGTAGGGTGTATTCAGATCAGGCCAAGTATTGTTCTGTGTTGGTTGGACAGAGGTCATTAGGAAGTTTCTTTCATGTAATCAATGCTGAGGGGCAGGATATCTACACATGCAATAGTGCCTTGATGAATGCTGTCATTTGTAATAATTGTGTATGGTTGTAGATTTATATTATTTCCTGCAATGTAACCAAAGGGGCGGCATGTATAAAAAAAATGTTAGCTAAAACCAACCAATGGGGCAGAGCTGGCCAGCATTTTCTAAACAAGAGACACTGTGTTTGTATTTCTATATAGGTACTACTTTTTAAACAACATATTCTATCAATGTAAATGCTGAGGCTTTTTTTAATAGTGTTTTTGGTTTCTTTTTATTTTTTCTATCTAGAAAAAAAAAGAGTAAATCCTAATTTGCCAATGGATCTCCTGCAGAGCCAAGAGATTATCCAGCACTTGCTGGATAAATTTAGGGAAATGCCCATCCTGTGGGATTCAAAGCAGGACCATTACCACAATAAGGACGTACGAGCGGCAGCACTTGAACAGCTAGCAGCATACATGAGGACATGGGTGCCAGAATGCAGTGCCAACATGGTGAAGGATAAACTTGCCAACCTCAGGGGCACATATAGGAGAGCGTACAAAGTTCACCAAAAGCAGCTAAGATCTGGAGCAGCAGCAAGACCACCAAAGGAACCCAAGCTGTGGTATTACAGCCAGATGTCATTTTTGAGGGATCAACTGGAAGGCAGGGCATCAATGTCAAGTCTGAATCCCAACCTTTCCTCCACGCTACCTCCCAGCGGGACTTCCCCAGATCACCACAGCCCTGCAGAGTCGGATGAAGAGGGCCTGGCTGACAGAGAGGCAGATCTGCGCCTCTACGATGATGAGGTATAGTAGTTTCATAACTATTTATGTAATAATCTTAATTATTGTTTGATTCTTGACTTGATATTGGTTAATAAAATACAAGCTGGGAAGTAAAAATCTAAAATCGTGGGCAAACAAATAGGTGTCAGGGATGACAACTGCAGGGGTCAGAGGGTGAGTCTGTTTTCAAGTTTAAATTCAAGGCAAAAAATAAGATTCAAGCATGAAAATGTGAGTGAGTATATTCCTAAATATATTACAACATGTCCCTTTTTTTTACACAGGAAGAAGAGACCAGCCAGGAGGTGGCAGATCCTCTCCTCACTGTCAGCCAGGACGAAGGGGTCAGTGGCAGCCAGGAGGAGGCCGGGCCCAGTGGCGTTCAGCAGCTCCCCAGGACAAGCACCACCAGCCAGGCTCCTCCCCTTTATATTAGGCCACCAGGCCGTAAGAAGAAATTGGGGGCAGTGGAGGAAGCCAGCCTGAAAATGATTCAGGAGGCGAGTGCCATCATGAGGGCCCCCCTCAACCCCACTGAGGCCTACAGTGCCTCCGTGGCACATGACCTCAATAAAGGCACGGAGGAGCAGAGGCAATTGGCCAAGGGCATCATCAACCAGGCCCTTTGGTGGATGCAGAGGGAGCTGCTGACCCCAGACACTGGGCTATGTGACCCGGCCCGGCTTGCTGAACATCATACTCCTGCTGCCACATCATCCCCACCTGCAAGGGCCCAGGGAAGACCCGCTGTAAGGCAGCCTGGAAGGAAGGTTGCAAGGAAGAGGAGACGTTGATGCCCTGCCTTCCATTTGATCCCCCACAAATGGCATCTTGTTTGGACTACCACAGCTTGGGTTCCTTTGGTTATGTGCTGCTGCTTCAGATTTTATTTTGTGTGCTTCCTGAGGTTGGCTAGTTTATCCTTCACCATGTTTCAAATGCAAGTTTGCATGTATGTTGCTAGCTGTTCAAGTGCTGCCATTCTGTTTTTGATCCTTTTTATAATTTGCTCAAATAAAAGCCTTTTTGTTGATTTGAAAAACGTGCCTATTGTTTGTAATACTGTGGGTATTATTTTAGGCATCAAACATTACAAACAAATAAAATGTTTAATCTAAAATATTCACTAACTCATGTGGGGGGGGGGGGGGGGGTCATTTGGTGTGCCAACATGGTAGACAATTTAAACAACCTTCAAAATAATCCAGTTAAATATACAAACAAAAGCAAAATCAAAACTATTTGCTATTAAAATATTCTAAATGGTGACATAACTATAAACACCTAAATAAAGTGGGAAAGATAACCATTAAACATTAAAAGCAAAAAAAATGAAATGTGGAGGACCACTAAAAATATGATACGTCGGGCCAATAAAAGATTGCTAAAATCTTACTACATCACAGCTAACAAATGTCACTTTTCAGTATGGAACAACTCAGTTGAAATAACATGAGCTAAATAACTGATTATTTCTAGCAAGAGAAGAATGAATAAAACGACGGCATCAAGTGTTGTTTATTGTGTCGTTTTCTTCAGTGTTCTATTGCTAGAATTAATCTTTCTAGTGACGAATGTGCCATATCCCAAACAAACGTGAGTTTTACCTGAACGAGCGCTCCCGTGGCCTCATTTAGTCTGAGCATGCGCGGGGTTTTTGTACGTTGGTTTTGTGTACTCACCACCAAACATGTCCGTTCGGACAGGATTTGAGCGGACGGTTTTAAAACAAGTTTGCAAATAAATGTCTGCTGAAAAACGGCCCGGCGGGCAAATGTACGGTGAAATTCTGTACGCTCGTAACTACACACGACCAAACATGTCTGCTGAAACTGGTCCGCGGGCCAGTTTCAGCAAACATGTTTGGTCGTGAGTACGGGGCCTTAGAGGGCACTGGTGGGGAGAGTTATTTTACCCTAATGCAGGGAATGCATTAAGGAAAAAAATCACTTTCTGGGTTTAGAATCACTTTGAAATAGAACTAAAGGCCTAACTTTTGTTGCTCACTTTGGATAGTGTAAGGGAGAGTTATAACCCCTGTTGTTATGTTTTTTTTTGCTATCTGTGTTACTTTGGGGAGATTTCCCTTTACTTCCTGTCCCATAGCCAAAACAGGAAGTGAGAGGAAATTCCTCCAAAGTGAGTGATTCCCTAGTCCTCACCAGAATTAGTGTACCTACTGGAAGTTTTCCCCTCTCTTTCCCCTAGCAGTAAACCTGACAAATGGAAAAGGTGCATTTAGCTAACGGGGGGCACAGACAGTTTATTACTGTTCTAATACCTCTCCACCCTATCAAAACAAAAGAAAAAGTTTTGCCTTGATTTATCCTTTATGCACCCAGCAGGTAGGCAGTGTTTGCCGTATACATCTCAAGGTGTAATGTTTATATTTCACTGGTGTGTAACATTGGAATGACATAACATTTGAGAAGTGTTGTCCTTTATGTACTAGTCAATCTAAAATGGAAACAATGAACTCAATCCAGGCTGGCCCCGCATAGCGAGGCGCTTTCAGGGGGCCTCCATATATTTTTTTTTTATGTCCCAGGTGCCTCAAATCTAAAATTGTTCTGATAGGAACATATACACCCACCTTTCTGTGCCAATAGACTAGCCACTCTCTATACTTAGCATCACTTTTAGCCCATAATATGGAGGTATTGTTCTCTGTGGAGAAATCATACAATTTCACAATGCACTTAAACCCTTTTGCTGCCTGAACCATATTTGCATTTTCTGCATTAATTGTGTTATGTTTTTTATTTTAATCCAACAAAGATTTTTATTGAAGATACATCAACATACATTGCCAAGAGTACACATCAATGTAAAGCCCAGGGGAAACTCACCTGCCCCTGAAGTCAATGTTAACAAACCAATAAGCCTGATAATACAGTACACAAGTCAACTTTCCTAACCAAATGAACCAAACAGCAATATGTTTTACTCCATACTTAGAGACAAACTATCCCCTCTCAAGTAATCTAACAGTATACCCTGCAAAATTACAACTAACTAGCCAGTAGCCAGTAGCAAAGTAGCATATCAATGGTCAAATTAACTGGATTAAGCCCCGAAACATCCAACCATGGTACCCATAGCCTCTCAAATGTATGCTTATTTCCCCTATGTTGGTATATATGTTTTTCCATTCTTAACAACTCACTAATATTCTTGACCCACTCCCTCACAGTAGGTGGAGCCTCTAACTTCCAGAGTATCATGATCAGTTTGTATGCCTGGAACAAAGCTCTAAGGATAGCCTCCCTGGTATACACTTCACAGTCGTACACTTCCAGTATACCCAATAAGCAGGCCTTTGGGTCTATAGGAACGACCACCTGAAACACAGAATTGATCCTATGTACCACCCCTGCAAAGGAAGGAATAACATTTCTGACACCGCCACAAAAGGTGTATTAGGTCACCATATCCCCTCTTACACCGTAGAGTCTGATTGTAGGCCTATCAAGTGGAGTCTGTGAGGTGCAAAATACACCCTTAGAAGGATATACAGTTGTGTTAACCTTTAAGACCTTTAAGAGAAACATTTAATGAGCATGTGACCACAGCCTGAAAGGCTTCCTCCCACTGTTCACCTTCCAGATGGACAACATCCCGTTCCCAATGATCACTTTCAAGGCATGTCGGCTCAGGTAGGACTGGAGAAGCATGGCATAGCTCTTTGGAGGACTCAGAATCCCTGATGAGACTAAATTGCATATATGTTTAAAAATAATTTTAGGCATGAAGACTACTTAAAATTAAAAATAAAAATTGTATACCTTCTAAAAAAAATTACCTTGGAAAATAAAATGGTGGTAGTTACAATATTGATGATTTTTCAAGTGCAACATTTCTGTAAAAAAATGCACACATACAATATATTACTCAATTGTTTTATGAAATATTGAAAATTATGTGGTACAAGCAACCCAGAAGCCACCGGCTTATTGCGTTCCAGCTTACAGGTCTACAGCAATCCTCCTTCTTCTCCTACCAGCAGCTTCTCATCCGAACTCTGCATTCCACCAGCCGCTTGCCTGCCGATCTCTGCATCATGGAGTCATTCCATAAATGACTTCATTCTAAATTGATGACATGCTGACTTTACATCATATGCAGTGAGTGGAATCATTTATGTTTATTCTATCCTGAATACACTTTACACTTAGATGGTTGTGCTCCCTTTTGTCTGTTCTTATAGGCTGTCTCATTATTGTTTTGTATAAGTCGATTTAGAGTGTTATCAATCTTCACTATAACAATAGAGGCATGAATATGGATGCAACCATGTGTAAATAGTCCTGGATTGAGCACAGAGCCCTGTGATACTCATGTGTTCAAATATTTTTTTTTTTTTTGAATGTAGTGGAGAGGGATTAGAAGACCCATCAGACATTATTTTGCAGTCTGTGCCCCCATTAGAGAGATTCACCCTCTCTAATTGACCTGTTTACCGTTATCACAACGAGTGAAAGTAAAGGAAAATCACAAGAATAGAAATAGAGGGGAAATCTTCCAATGGATACACTACTTTTGCTGGTGACAACAAGGAATTCCGTCGCTTTGAAGGGACTTCTTCTCACTTCCTGTTTTGGGCATTTGACAGGAAGGGAAGGTAAATCTCCCTAATGAAATGCAGGGGGAGATTTACTAAACCTGGTGCACACAGAATCTGGTGCAGCTTTGCATAGTAACCTTCTAACCTTCAGCTTCTAATTTCAGCTTGTTCAGGTAAACTTTGAAAACAAAACCTAAATGCTGGTTGGTTAATTTGCACATCTGCACCAGATTCTGTGTACACCAGTTTTAGTAAATCTTACCGACAGAGTGCAAAAAATAGCTTGCAGGGGTAATTCCTTTCCCTTACTCTTTCCAAAAGGAAAATAAAAGTTTGCCTTTAGTTCTAAATTGAGCTTGTACACCAGTGTGTGAGGGATTATTAAGGGCAGAACTAAAATCAATAAATAACATCCTAGCATTAGTGTCGGGTGCTTTTGATGGCACGAGGCTGCATGCAATGCAATAGAAATAGCATAATCAGCCAATTTGTTTGGTCAGTAGGTGAATACGGATATGTGCATTGGATATGCCCAGGATTCCATGCAGTCTAGATCCTAAACTAAAAACTAAAAATGTGCTAACATGCAGAGGTGGATTAGGTACTTCGAGTTTACTTTTAAAGGTAAAAATTGACAGCCACATCAGTCGTAAACCTGACTGTAAGAGTAATGTTTGCGGAACAAAACTGATTTTTGCATGCACCAGTAGACAGATCTTGGCTGTAGTTTACCAGAGGTAAGTATTAAGCCAGCGTAAGCTTTTCTCTATGATGTATTGATTTTTAGTTCTTTATTTTTATTAATTTAGTAGATTTACAGATGAACATTGATTTTGAAGATAAAAAAAATGCAAGAACTAAAGTGGTACATTAAACAATCTAAATATTTACATAACTTTTTTTTTTTTTTTTTAGCCTTCTTTGTGTATAGTTTTACCAAGAAATCTTTTAGCATTGGCATGCATTTGCATCTTGTGCCTGTTTGTTAAACAGCGAATTTGAAAAGGTGTACAGCACTGAACTCACCAGCCTGCTGTGAAGTTATGGAAAAGTTGACTAGAGTGAATAACACTTTAAAAGACATGCCTCCTACATAGCAATATATACACATTTTAGCAACTTGGGGACTGTCCAACTCTTTATTTTTGCTATTAAAGACACCAAGGGACGTGTGAAAGTGGCAGTTATTTAGACAAGTAAGTGGGCTTGTAACCTTTCAAGTGGAGAAAGAAGTATTTATGTATATAAAACCAGATACTTAGGAAACTGCCTGGTATATGTGGAACATGCTGTAACAAACTTGGCAAGACTAAGCCAAAAGCATATGAGATGACTCTGGATTACATGGTTCAAAAGGTTCCTTTTAAGTCTTCTGCCAGTGTCGCGTTCAGGTAACACAAATGTAAGGATTAACTGAGCAGTTAAATTACAAACTTCAAGGCTGTTAAACACCATTTGAAGTTGGGCCCCCCAAAATAAACCTTTGTATGTATCTTTGGGACACATTTTACACACCCTTGGAATGATGTTGCATATGGCCTTCAAGCAAGAATGTTTTTCATATTGTATGTTTTAGCACATTCATTGGTTTACCATTTAATTTTCTAACAAGAAGAACCAAAGCTGCAATGGTTTCACCACTGCAATGCAGAACTAATTCAGTCACACACAGGAATCTTTTTTTGTGGGAGTAATCATATTTCAAACAAATCACATACTTCATGCTCATAAGAAAATACTAATAGTGCTAAAACCCTAAGTTTAGTTAAAAACAATATCAGCACACGGAACATCACTTACTATTGGTATAATGTGTCCTTTGTGCTGCTGTCTTTTGGTTTAGTAGAAATCTTCCTCCTCTGATCCACCATATACCTCTATTGTCATAATCTTCAGGTGCAGGAGTTAATAAAACTGAGGGGATGTGACAGGTGCTCATCAAGAGTGGGTGCCTGCCCTTTCTACCTGCCATTAATAGAAATACCAACTTTTTTTGGGGGACTTTGTGTGAGGCACGAGACACGTGGTATGCAAAATTGTAAAATTGTTTAATTGACATATAAACAAAATGTTGAACATGAGTATTTTTATGTATATACACAAGACAATGGCATACAAAAAAGAAGAGTTAGGCCCGCATACACGACCGTTTTCCTCAACAAAATTCATCAAGAAACTTGGTGGCAGAGCTTTTTTGCTGAGGAAAACGGTTGTGTGTATGTTTTTCGTCGAGAAAACTGTTGTGGATCTCGACGAAAAAAAAAAGAGAACAAGTTGTCTTTTTTCTCGTCAGGAGTCTCAATTTCCTCGTCGTGTTTCTCGTCGGGCTGGTTTACGAAAAGAAAAACATGTTCGTGTGTATGCTTTGAAACCCGCGCATGCTCAGAATAAAGTATGAGACCGGAGCGCACCTTCGGTAAAAGTAGCGTTCGTAATGGAGATAGCACATTCTTCACGCTGTAACAGACTGAAAAGCGCAAATCATTTCTCACCAAACTTTTACTTAACACGCAGTAACATGAGATTAGTAAAAGCAGCCCCAAGGGTGGCGACAGTGGAATCAAACTTCCCCTTTATAGTGCCGTTGTACGTGTTGTACATCACCGCGTTTGAGAACGACAAGATTTTGTCTTGACAGTGTGTGCGCAAAGAAAGCTTGACAAGATTCTCGACAAGCCTGACAAGGAACTCGTCGAGGAAAACGATGTTTCTTTTACGACAAGTTTCTCGGTCGTGTGTACGAGGCCATATAGTTGGGATGTGGATGGGGTGATTATTGCGCTATCCCCAAAAAAAGAGAAAGGGGAAGTAACAGGTGCCCCAGTAGAAGTCCTAGTAGGATGAAACGCGTCATACCAGGTACACCGCTCCCCATATTGCTTTTATCAAAATCGTGATCACTTTTTACTTATGAATGTTGTTTTTTTATCAATAAAACCCCACTTTTTTTGACCTGCAGCATTGGAAGCCCCCCTTTTTTTCTTTTCATGTTCTGCAGACGTGAGTTTTTTAGGTTCTTCCAACTGGTCATCGTCACCCCAGTTGGGGCTATTACTATTAAAAGTTTACCAAATACCTCTGGATTGCCTCCAGATTTCTTGGGTCATTTGGTCTGGTTTCTCGGTCATGAACAGCTGGGTCCATCGGTTCCATTCGTGGCCACTTCCATCCAGATTCAATCAAGAAACATTTTGAGTTCCCCTGGATCATTTGGATTGTTTGGTCTTCTTGCCAGTTGGGAATATCCACGTCTGAATGATACTTTGTCACTGACAGTCGGGTCAGACGGTTTTGGTAAGCGCGTTTAAGTCATACCATTTATTTGAATGCATATTTCTTGGGATGGTTCATACAGTCTTTATGATATCTTCACTATGAGAATCCTCATTTATTTGTGATGGACATTGTCACCATACAAGTTTCACTTGTGGACTTTTTTTTATTGTTTTATTATTCATTTTATCCTGTTGGGTTCAGATTATTTGTGATTTATATATATTTCACTATTGCACCACTTTAGCGCTACATAGTTATAGAATGCAAATGAGTCACAGCTGAGGTCAAGCTATGTGTTGAGAACATGATGACATTGATAGGCTTGACGCGTTTCATGGCAAGTTGCCACTCATGTGGAGAAAGCGCATAGCGTATCTGAAAAAAATGAAAACATTATTTCATCATGTTCCCAACACATAGCTTGACCTCAACTGTGATTTGCATCCTATAACTCATTTGTATCAATTACTCAATAAACGTTGGCTTTTTATACTAGTTACCATGGGATACTATGCGATTTCAGATGCGTGCATGTACATACATGAAATCTTCTTTTTTGTATGCCATTGTCTTGTGTATATAGATAAAAATACTCATGTTTAACGCTTTGTTTTGCCAATTAAACAATTTCTCCTACCACAAGTCTTGTGCCTCACTCAAAGTTCAAAAAAACCCTTTCTTATTTGTGATTTAGGGATGGAGGTAAAGTCCCACAACCCCCTTGCCATTCATAGAAATCATACTATTGCTTCTATGAATTAAACACAATCTATGAATGAGGGAGGGGGACTTTTCAATCATCCACCCATCATCCCATTTATAGATTGCTTTTCATTCATGCAAACTATAGTAAAGCCTTCATGAATGGAGGAGCTAGGCAGAAAGAGGGTGCATAGTTGGGCATTCTTGATGAGTGCCTGTTAAAGCTCTCTTAGTTTTATTATTCCCTGCTGCACCAGAAGAATTCAGCATCAGAAATGTTGGGGGAGGAGGAGGGATCAGTGGAGGACGATTTCTACTAATCCAGAAGACAGCAGTCACGTCACATTAATATTTAGTAAACTCCCTTATGCTGATTGTTTTTCTTTTTTACTAAACCTAAGCTGGCCATATATGGATAAAAACGTGCCTGGTTCAGGAAGGACTAGATGAATTTTGTTCCATGTATAAGCAGGGTGGTTGTACAGAAGCCAGTCTACCAATTGATTTCTGTACAACTAGCCTGTTGGCAAATTTTCGGCTCAATCAGTATATCCTGGCAGTGGGGAAGTATCCCAGTTAGGATACAATAGCTCAGCTTGGAGATCACACTCAATGTGGATGGAGAAATCAAGTTCTTTATTTTCATTTACCTTCTGGTTAAAAAAAAAAAAGATTAATGTATGCACAACTTTATACTTTAAAGTGACTTTTCAGGTAAATAATGTTTAGAGAGAAAAAGGTGTGCTGGATTTGCTATTATTTTTACTCTATGCATACTATGCTTTCACAAATAATGGTCTAAAATGGGAATACCAGAGAAAGTGGGGTTGAATTACTAAAGGAATAGAGGATATTAACATTTTACAGTGGATGTTCATTTACTGAATTAGGTGAAACTCTGTTCACAAGAATTTTCTATTGTACATGAAACAAAAAGTTAAGCAATGCAGTTTCACAGCTGATGATTTATCCTTAAGTGAACTTTGACCACAACACTATATTTCTGGTAATTTTACTATCTCTCATGCATTATACTTTGGGTAGGTCAGGCAATCCAAGCTACCCAAACATGAAAACTGGGAACCAATTTATCTTTGTGGTTATATGTTTGTCTAAATTATCAAGCTCGTGATCATGATGTGTAATGTTAACTTTTTTTTCAGCCATAATGCTCAGAGAATTCATTTTTATGTATTCTTATGTCAAGCTCTGCAAGGTAAGAATTTGGCTTTTACATTTCTAACCATGCAAGACTTACAATTTAAATAAAGCGTTTCATTGCACTTACGAAGTAAGGAAATGGCATTAAGCCATATTTAAGTATGTTGATGTTTACATTTGTTAACTCCGAACCGTTTGTCGTAGGGTGATATGCCTCATTTGGATGTAGTTAAGTTAGTAGAACACTCTTGGAAGCTAATGTTGCGTTCTTTGTCAATTTTGGAGTGCAGTTGTGCAGTTTTAGCTCTGGAAGCAATACGTAAGCAAGAAATAATTTATAAAAATCTCTTGTGATAGTAATGTATAGCCTCTTAACCTGCCAAAGTGTCCCTGTGTATTGTCCCAAAGAGCAGTTGCTCTTTCTCTTATCATATATCCTGTGTGCATTCCACTAAGTGGAAAAGTGATGAACAGCCGACTTATCCCCAAGACCCCTAATTTATAAGCAATATGTAATTATTCTCTCCTGTAGCACACCTGTCTGATCTAATTGAGTTGTATAAGGACATTGCTAAGGGCCTATCATGTTTACAGAAAATCTAGTACACTATGTTCTCCCCATTGTCTCTTAATTCACATTCTAACCAGTTTTTGATAGAATTTAGGGAAGGCTCAGTAAACTGCAAATTGAGGGGAATCATGTCAAATTTGTTCTGTACCATGTATATTTTGTCAGGATTCTGATATATTTAAAGTGGTTGTAAAGGCAAAAAGTTTTTTTTACCGTAATGCATTTTCTGCCTTAAAGAGGAAGTTAACTTCCATCTTTTACCTATAGGTAAGCCTATATTAAGGCACTGTTTAGGAGATATTAACTGTATATGCAGCCAGTTACATCACTGGCGAACGCGTTCTGAAGGAATGGCCGCCCTTGCCGTTTCATCAGAGCAGTGTGCCGTGACCAGTGGCTTCCCGGAAGGAAGACCGGGTATAGAATGCCGCCGTCTCCAGCGATGACATTGCATCGATGGAAGGCTTCGTTTTAAGGTAAGTTTCACATAATGAGACAGTATGCCATGCATACTAGCACATTATGCCTTTGCCTTGCAGGTAAGGCAAAAAAAGTGCAGCATTTTACAACTGCTTTAAGGTAAAAAAAAAAAACGTACAATAGCAGTGCCCTCCAGCCCCCCTTAAACACCTACCTGAGTCCTGTTTCATTCCAGATTTGCACCTATCTTCAGTTCTTCTCTTCCTTCTCTCACAAGTTTCTCTGAGGGTAGCAGTAGCCATTGGCCTGCTGCTGTCAGTCAAATCATGTGAACAGGGAGTGCAGGGCAGGGCCAAGCCATACTGTGTGTGTCTATGGACAGACGGAGCCTGCATGTCTGTCTCCATAGCAAGCGGCTTACTGTGGGGGCAGACACGGGAGAGGAAGGAGTCAAGATCGCCAATGGGCATACCCAGAAAAGGAGGTTCAAGATGCTCTGTGCAATTACTTTAATAAAAAAATAACAGCATTTACTTTAATTGGGGAATCAAATTCTTATAGATACATTTTATTGGTCTGTGCTCACAGTTCTCTAAAAAAAAAACTCACCTTATACGCCAATAAACTGTATAGGTTTAAGCCTTTAAGTTAATAATATTGCTTACAGAATGCCCAAGTTTATACACTCCTCAAAATGATTTGTTAGATTTTTGCATTTGCAATAGTATCCAAAGTATCTATTACACTAGTCACAAAAAAGTATAACTTTAGCCAAAACTCACTCTCATTTGAGAGATTTTCCTTCGCTTTCTGTGCTATAGACACAACAAGAAGTGAGGGGAAATCTCTCCAAAGTGAAGAAAATCCTTTCTAAGACTGGGTTTAGACTGACCACAGAGGAAAACATCACATTTTTTTCTCTGTGGGTAGTGTATTTGCTGGACAGGCTTTTGGGGTGATGCCTTGCACTTTTACAATGCAAAGCACTGTTTTCCCACTTTTTATTTTCAAACTTTATGGAAATGTCAGAAATTGACATTTAATGAATTTCTCTGCACCACAGACCAAAAAAATGCAGGGTGTGATGAAAAGCTGTGGAGCAGTGCAGAAAGAAAAATGCAGAGATGTCACTGTATTTGCACTGCTCTGCCCTGCAGCTGACAGCTTTAACTGGTTCCTGACCGGCTCCTGTACATATACGTCGGGAGAATGGCATGGCTGGGCAAAGTAACGCATATATACGTCACTTTAAAATTCCTGCCGTGCGGACGCGCGCACCCCTGCCGCGAGCTTAGTGACCGCGCACGCCGGACCCGTGGACTCGATGTCCGCCGGTGTCCCACGATCGGGTCACAGAGCTGCAGAATGGGGAGAGGCAAGTGTAAACAAGTATCTCCCCGTTCTGCCTAGTGATACTGTCACTGATCGTCTGTTCCCTTGCATCGGGAACAGCGATCAGTGACGTGTCACTCATAGCCACGCCCCCTAACAGTTAGAAGCACTCCCTAGGACACACTTAACCCCTTCAGTGGCACCTAGTGGTTAACCCCTTCACTGCCAGTGTTATTTTCACAGTAACAGTGCATATTTATAGCACTGATCGCTGTAAAAATTACGATGGTCCCAAAAATGTGTCATAAGCATCGGATGCGTGCACCATAAAGTCGCAGTCACAATAAAAATCGATGATCTCCGCCATTACTAGTATAAAATAAATAAATAATAAAAATGCCATAAAACTATCCCCTATATTGTAGACACTATAGCTTTTGTGCAAACCAATCAATATAGGCTTATAGTGATTTTTTTTTTACCAAAAATATGTAGAATATGTATCAGCCTAAACTGAGAAAAATTAGTTTTTATATATTTTTGGGGAATATTTATTATAGCAAAAAGTAAAAAATATTGCTTTTTTTTTAAATCTTTTTTTGTTTATAGCCCAAAAAATTAAAACTGCAGAGGTGATCAAATACCACCACAAGAAAGCTCTATTTGTGTGAAAAAAAGGACATCAATTTTGTTTGGGGGCCACATCGCTCGACCACGCAATTGTCAGTTAGGCTGCATTCACACCTAAGCGACAGCCGCGTACGCGTGTAGCGGCAGATTTGCCGCGATTACAAATGTATCTTTTTTTTTTTTTTTTTTTTCTAAAGTATTCCCATTGCTGTCTATGGGAAAACGCGCCTGTCGCGTGAAAAAAAGGGTCCGGGACTTTTTTTCAGGCGACAGGCGTTGCGCGTCTATGAGATGTGAACCATCTCCATAGACGGCAATGGGAATTCTCCCCTCAAGCGACAGAAGCGTCCCGCGTCGGGCGTTTTGTCGCTTAGGTGTGAATGGGGCCTTAAAGCGACGCAGTGCCGAATCGCAAAAAATGCTCTGGTCTTTGGCCATCAAAAATGGTTCGGGGCTTAAGTGGTTAAGGAAGTGTGAACAGAGCACACAGAAAACATTGCTGGTTAAGCTGAGGGGCATTTTGTGAGCCAGCTCTTAGAGATTTGTTACCAGAACAGGTGTCCCCATTGGGAGATTTCCTCTCTATTCCTGCTCTGATGACCACTCAAAATGCATATTTTCCCAAATGTATAGTCCAGATTGACCGTGTTCTGTTTTAGTTCTGTAGTTTGCTAATTACTCCACCTACGAACATGCAGGTACTAGTACTAGTACAGGTACTAGTATTTTTCCATTTTTTTTCCATTCCATTTCTTTTTCCAAAATCAATTATATTAATCATGTTAATAGTAAAGATTTAAGCCAGGAAACTCAAAACTGCAACCGGGGAAAGTTCGTAGTCTTCTGTACAATCAAATATGCACAGTCTTTAAACCAAGTGCTCAGAGAGAAAGAGGAGATATAGGGCCAGATTCTCGTACCTGCGGCGCAGCGTAACATAACCCGTTTACGTTACACCGCCGCAAGTTTTCAGTCTAAGTGCCCGATCCACAAAGCACTTACCTGTAAACTTGCGGCGGTGTATCGTAAACACGTCCGGCGCAAGGTGGCCCAACTCAAATGGGGCGGGTACCATTTAAATTAGGCGCGCTCCCACGCCGGACGTACTGCGCATGCTCTGTACGCAAATTTCCCGACGTGCTTTGCGCGAAATTACGACGCGCCGACGTGTTGAGAATCGCGACGTGTGTAACGTACTTACGCCGGGAAAACAAAAAAATTCAAAAGCGACGCGGGAAAGACGGGCATACTTTAACATGGTGGAGTAATTTTACACCATGTTAAAGTACCCCTAACTTTGCGACGGGAAACTAAGACTTGCACCGACGTAACGATGGGAAAAACCTTTGTGGATCGCCGTAACTGCTAATTTGCATACCCGACGCTGGTTTACGACGCAAACTCCCCCCAGCGGCGGCCGAAGTATTGCATCCTAGGATCCGACAGTGTAATTCAATTACACCTGTCGGATCTTAGGGCTAGCTATGCGTAACTGATTCTATGAATCAGTTGCATAGTTAGAACGGCCCTAAAACAGAGATACGACGGCGTATCAGGAGATACGCCGTCGTATCTCTTTTGTGAATCTGGCCCATAGACTACAGCCCTGCGTGAAGATGCTCTCTTATCCCTCACAGGCATGGAGGCTAAGCCTAATGGGAACTGTAGTTCCCATTAGGCCGTGATGTAGCAAGAATGAATATGCACCGCAAACCAGGAAGTCAGTGAGAATAATGATTCAGGAGTGACGGAGGTGAATAAAACAACTCGATTTCAACAGGTTTCAAACTAGTTATAATGCAAAACATGACTTTTTACTTTATCAGCTACTGTCAGACTTTAATTTAAGAGGAAAATATTTTTGTCTTTACAACCCCTTTAAAGGCCCAGTTTATTCACAATGTTGTCAATCAAGCCCTGATGACGTTTATCTAGACTCTTAGCAGTGGTATGGCGCTTCAATTTCAATTTTTGTTCTGTATTCTATGAATGTAAATTACATTTTCTTGGTGCTACTGGCTTTATACAACCCTTGGTCACTCCATGTATAAATACAAAAGTGGTCAATATAGTGAACTTGGTGTTGAGTTATTCACTTTAAAGTCATCACAGAGGACACGGGGGGACTCTTTATGTCTGGAGAAATAGAGATCTCCTCTCAAAATATGGAAAGGTTTCTTCACAGTAAGGCCCCGTACACACGACCAGTTTCCTCGGCAGAATTCAGCTTCCGACCGAGTTTCTGGCTGAATTCTGCCGAGGAAACTGGTCGTGTGTACACTTTCGGCCGAGGAAGCCGACGAGGAGCTCGGCGAGGAAATAGAGAACATGTTCTCTATTTCCTCGTTGTTCTATGGGAGCTCTCGTCCCGCCGAGCTCCTCGGCGGCTTCAGGGCTGAACTGGCCGAGGAACTCGATGTGTTTGGCACGTCGAGTTCCTCGGCCGTGTGTACGAGGCTTAAGAGCTGTGAAAATATGGAATCGACTCCCTCAAGAGCTGGTTCTGTCCAGCTCGGTAGATTGCATTAAAAAAAGGCCTGGATTTTTTCCTAAATGTACTTAATATAACTGGATACTAACATGTATAGGTAAAGCTGATCCAGGGAATATCCGATTTCCTCTCATGGGATCAGGAAGTATTTTTTTTCCCTGCTGGAGAAAACTGAATCATGATTTGATGTTTTTTTTTTGCCTTCCTCTGGATCAACTGCAAGTATAAGATTGTGTATAAAGGATTATGTAATCTTTAAAGTCTTTTTTCAACCAGACGAACTATGTAACTCCAGATGCGAGATATCCCTGCCATAGTTCCCATCATTTTTCTAGTCTGTCCAGGAGTCATATGCTTCCTGCTAGCATTAAATCCTCTGGTTGAGTCCTTGACATTATAAAACAAATTAAAAGTCTAAAAGGTAGAGTGGGGTTTCCTTATAAAGCCTGCTGCTATGAATAGACCCAGAAATGTAAGTGCAGAGATATATTTACTAGTCCTTGAGAAACAGAAATAAAATGTTAGGTGAATTTAACAATCCATAGAATTCACCAAATGCTGAAATATGAGACTTGGGCCTACATGTAAGGACCAAAACATATAATTTACCAGTAATTTAGAGATGGTAGGCATTGTATCTTCATATCATTCATACTACCCTAAACTTTAGAAACTGTAGAATAAATTACTGTTGAATCTCATAAACTGAGATTCAAACAGTGTATGACTAGCCTAAAGCTGAACTCCGGGTACAAAAACTTTCATTCAAATATATTTCTTAACCCACAAGGGATATAAATTAACTTTTTGTTCACCAAATGCCTTTGCAAATTTAGATATTACCTTTGTAAAAGTAGCAGTGACATCAACACGGTGCTGTACTGTGCAAAGAGAAGCTTTGCCTGTGCAAAGAGAAGAGCTGTGGGAGGGATCCATCAGGCTTCATCCACTACACAGGCTGTCTGCAGTAAACTAAAGTAGTTGTTGATATACGACCAGTCACCCTACACCAGGAGAGAGAGCACCAGTGACCAGTCTTTATGACAGGAAGCACCTGCACAGAGGTAACCTATTTAGTTAGTTACTGCACAGATCTGGAAGAATTACACAAAGCACACCAATATTAAAATAAGAATACACATGCCTTTTGTATTAAGGTTTAGCACCCTCTTATATTGACTGCTAGGCTTGGTAGGACAATTTTAGCTCTGTAGCTCTCCTGTAATAAACAGAGCAGCTTTTGGTTGCATTAGGCTTCCCTGCCTGGGCTCTGCAGGCTGAAAGTTTAACTGCTTCCATCCTGTTTTCTGGAGATTACCAGAACATAGTGGGTGGGAGAGTCAAATAAGCAGTGAAAATTCATGCAGCTCCAGCCAATCCCTATGGAGGTTTGCCCAGATGGTGGATGGGAAAGATAATAAATAGTGTGGGCTCTGGAACAGCTAGGTCTTTCTGCTGCAGGGATCCCACTAGCTTAAGTGGAGTTGATGCCTCCAATTTCTATTGATTCAGTAGTTTGCAGCTGCAGGGGTTGGTCTATCAGAGCTGAAGAGCAAAGGTTTGGGTTAGTAAATCTTTTATTTTTCCCCTAGTGGTTGTAAACCCTTACATATACCCAGCGACTGGCCTCAGATGATACACAGAGATGAAAAAGAAGGGAGCAGAGAGGTGAAGTTATACTCTGCAGCGCTCATTGAGGAGCTGTGAGAGGTGATTGTAGGGAAGGGACACACCCCCTTCACACAGAACACAGGGGCAGAACTAAGGCTGTCAATCAGCTGGAGCTTCCTCCCCTGTCACATTTGTTCTCTTGGTGTCAGGAAAACTTGTAAAACTTGTAAAAAGTGACTCATTCTGATAGCAGAGGAATGAAGCAGCAGACAGAAGTGACACTTTTGCCTTTTAGGCCTCGTACACACGACCGAGGAACTCAACGTAAATGAAACATTGTTTTCCTCAACGAGTTCCTTATCAGGCTTGTCGAAAATCTTGACAAGCTTTCTTTGCGTACACACTGTCAAGATCAAATCTCGTTGTTCTCAAACGCGGTGACATACAACACGTACGACGGCACTATAAAGGGGAAGTTTGATTCCACTGGCGCCACCCTTCTGAGCATGTGCGGGTTTCTAGGCATACACACGAACGTGTTTCTCGTTGAAAACCAGCCCGACGAGGAACACGAAATGGAAATTGAGACTCCCGACGAGGAAAAAGTTCCACAACAGTTTTCTCGATGAAAAACATACACACAACCGTTTTCCTCGGCAAAAAAGCTGACTGACTTTTTCCATCGGATATTCCGATCGTGTTTAGCCCCATCGGAGTTGTTTCATCATTATAGAACATGTTCTATTTTACTCCGATGGAATTCCGATGTGATTTGGCCAGGCAAAAGCCAGATCCTGTGTACAAGGCATTAGGGGTTGATTTACTAACTGAACATTTACTGTGCACTTTGCAAATTGCAGTTGCACTCTGAAGGAGCAGTTGCTCCAGAGCTTAGTAAATGAGCAAAAACTCTGCTGATTTTCATTGTCCAATCATGTGCACGCACAAATTATGTTTTTTTTTTTTTCTTGCTTGTGATTGGGTATTTGCAAAGTGAAGCTTTACATCATTTACTAAGCTCTGGAGCAACTGCACTTGCAGAGTGCAACTACACTTTGCAATGTGTACAGTCTAGTTGCCTTTAGTAAATTAACCCCTTAGGCTACATTCACACCTGAGGATAGCAATTTACTGGCATTTTGCAGGCCTTTTTTTAAAGCTTTATAGTGTATACAGGGCTTAACATCGTTTTTTCAGAGGAATATCAAGAATATGAGCACACCCCTACAGGATTTCATTGTTTTGGGCATACCAGGTTGACCATGGGGACCATAGTTTGTTGACGGACTCAAATCTACCTTTTGAACGAGCAAAGCAGATTTCATAGATGGAGTGTGTTTGGGTGAGTTTGATTATGTTAGTAATGGAAGGAATGGATTGTGATTTTCATAGTTTGGCAATAGAGTGTCTGTTGGCCAGTAATATATGGGTTACTACTGTTCTAAGATTACTGGGAACGTCTGCTATGCCGCTATTCAAGATTGCCAGGCTTGGTGATAGGGTTACACTAAAACCTGTGACTTTGGGGATCAAGTCAAATACTTTTGGCCAGAGCCCATAAAGTTTGCTGCAGGACCAAAAAATGTGGTATAAGTTGCCAACTTGACCATATTGTCCCTAACATCGTGGAGAGATGTCATGGTGGCATTTAGAAATATGGAAGGGTGTTAGGTACCAGCGTAGCATAAGTTTGGCTGATAATTCCCATAATCCCACGCATTTGGTTGCTAAATAATTCGTAATTGTGACAGCCGTTTTTCTTCAGGCAGCAGAATGCTCAGATGTGAACAGGGGCAATTGAAATGAATAGGATTTGGCTTGTTGAGTGTTTTAGAGCTACAAGCTTCAAGCAGAAAATCTCTCACGTGTGAATTTGGCCCCAGTGACCTTAATTGAGACACTATAGAGGGATATACTTTTGTTCGGATTTCATGTTTGAGGTTAATAACTATTTTAAATGAGCAACTGACCCTTACAATGTGGGTCCGCTGCAAGGGATAACTTTAGAGTTTCCTGGAGCTGGGCTTTAAGTTTTAAGAATATGTTAACTTCTAAAATATTCTTTTACCCTAATTTATTTTTGCATTTTGAAAATGATTAAGAAAACCGTCACTGTTGCGCAATCAATGGTTGCCATTTAAAGCTGTGGTGCAGATCACTGACTACATGTTGCTGTTGACAAAGTGAATCAAATGTCTGTATTCAGATCAATGCGTGTTTGGTTCCATTATAGATGAAGTCTTTTCAGCCAAGGAAAGTTTTAAAAATGACATTTCCAGCAGTTGGTTATTAAGAAACTCCACTTACTAAAAATGAACTGCATAACAGAGACATAATGTACAAGTAAATAACAGACACTGAAGACATCTGTCTATCCATCACTGACCTATGTGACGTCACAGGTCACATGTATGTTAGTCACTGGAATGAAGCAACATACTACATTACAAGGAATATTTTTTTATTGGTTTGCAAAGTGAAACGATTATGCTATGATTTTATAGGACAGCAGTACTGTAGTGTTGACTTATAGATGCTCTTGATCCTTCTGCTATACATGATTAATACTTTAATTATAAGTCATGAATCACTTTTCGTATTAAACTAGTGAAAACTCTTGTATACACTTTATATCATGTATGAAGCCAGTGGAGGTGCTTTGTAAGCAGCTGCTGAGTTTACTTCATCTTCCCCAGAATTTAAGCACTCATTATATTTTACTGCACTGGATATAAAAGTTTCTTGAATAGGAAAATGTAATTTTTGGCTTTAAGTTAACAGCAGATTTGTTTTTAAGAAGCAGTTTATATTCACTAAAAAATATATATGGGGTGTAATTAAAAATAGAAAAAACATGTCCTAGATGAATATGGCATTTTGTGCTAGTGGAATAAAGCTGTTATTTTTGATAGATGACCTAGCATAACATACTCTATGTATTGCATACATCGTGGGAGCCAGTCACTTGTGTTGTAAAATAAACTTGCAATAGAGAGCTTACTGTTTTCATTAAACATAATAGTGCTGGAAACTCTTTGAGACTGCCCTATAATGACAATAGAGGGCACAAAACACTTTACAAACACATATTTACTTGAGTTTCAAAAATGTAAGACATGCACAGGCAACTGTTTATTTTACAGCATCAGTACATACTGTTTTATGTAATAGAAATGATAGATTATGTCTCCCATTTATATTGGGATTCAGAGAACAACACTGGTGGTAAGTAATTGGAGGGCCCCATAAGGAGACCTTCAACGATACTAAAGGGACCCATATAGGTGTGAAGGGAGATGAGCTGAAGTGAACCAATCGCTTTAAATTCTTTAAAATGCCATGACCAGGAATGAATGTTTGAAGTGAATCCAGGTATTATTTACTTTACTACTTTTTGCACTTTAGTAAATTTTACATAAACCGTATCATTATGGCTTAAAACCCAGCTCTGTGCTTTGTAGAGTCCCCTCTCTCAATGCAGCCCCCCTTTGTGGGTCTCCCTGTCAGAACTAAATGCTTTTTGCGTTGTCTTACTTACAATTTTTTAATTCTTCAGGCTGGTCATGTGACCGTTGCAAGGTCCTCTTCATCTTCATCTCTTTTCTGGGCTGGGTGGTCCATACTGATGAAGAGTGGTGCTTCCATAATCACATCAGTGCTGCTCTGCATCAGTACACTGGAAATGAAGGGTCCAAAAGACTGTCAAACCTCAGCGCTCACTCTGTTAAAGATGGTATTTTTAGCGATGCTGCTCTCTTGAGCGGGGAAACTCCAAAAGACTAGAAACAGAAAAAAAAATAGGGCGCAAATGCCTAGTGTAACACCTTAAGCCCCATACACACTATCAGTTTTCCTGCAGGTTTTCTCTTCAGGTTTACCAAAACCATGTAGTGCGAGGGCCTGCCTGATTGCATACAAATTGAAACTCTTAAGGTTTGACCTCATATTAGATGGTTTTGGTAAACCTGAAGAGAAAACCTGCAGGAAACTTATAGTGTGTATGGGGCTTTAGACACCTTAAAATTTAACATTACAATTTGACAACACATGTCATATACAACACCAGTATCGTGGGTAACACATCTCTACGGTTGGAAAGCTCATGCTATTTGGGAGGCACGTTCCCTTCATCAGAGCTAGCACTAGGTGTTTGCGCCCTCCTTTTTTTCTGTTTCTAGAAATGAAGGGTGTCTGACTTGCTGAAATTAAAGGGTTAGCTCATATTTACCAAAAAAACTACCTATGCAGATAAGGAACATCTGTAAGTTAAAGCAAATCATGCAACTTTTACTAAAGTTAAACAATGATCCTTTCTGTAGGGGTAAGCCATTTACATACCTCATGAGGCCTGACCTGAAAACTCCCAGGATGTTGCTAGGACATTGCTAAGTAAGGCCCAGCTATTACTGTTTTACCATCACAGGAGTGAGCTCTCATACTTAAGAGCTCAAAGCTACTGCATCAGGGGAGACAATGCACACGTGAAGGGGTTTGAATCAGAAAAAAAGCTCACTCCTATGATGGTGAAGGTGAACAGTAATAGCTGGGCTGCGCTTAGCAATGTCTTAGCAACATACTGGGCTTTTTCCGGTCAGGCTTCATGAGGTATGTAAATGGCCTACACCTATAGCATGAATAGTTTCGGGGATGTTGGCAACAACCTGTGGCTTCCCATGGTGGTTCAATTTTTTTATACACTGATAACAAGGGCATTATTCACTCTTGGTCAAAACTGTGCAGCTTGTTTTTATCTGCAGACATCTGTTATCTGCATATGCAGTTTTTGTTAAATGTGAACTATGCCTTTAAGTTCACAGTGCCAACTTTTGTGAGCAGTGCTTACCCTCTCTTACTGGCAAAATGCTTTTTTCTCTCTGTATATACTGTATGCATGCCTTTTCCTTTGTGTGAACATGGCTGTACTCAGGGGTCATTCGAAGCCATGTAGCTTACCACAATCAATGGAAACATGAGAAGAACTGTCAATTAGAAAGAAATAAATGAATTAAAAAAAAATAGGAATAAAACTATACATAATGTGTACAATACATTATGCAACACATCTATAATGTATCAAACAACATTTCAACACTAATGAAAAAAAGAAATATAAATTGTAATTAATAAACAAAATAATATTTTGAATATACAGTATCAAAATTTATTGTTCAAAACAAATAAGAGTATGACCAAAAAACATTAAAAATAATATACTGTGTGTATATATATATATATATATATATATATATATATATATATATATATATATATATATATATATATATATATATATATATATATATATATATATATATAAAACCCCTTTCATAAATTTGTTGTCCACTTCAAAAATTCCTCTGGATCAAGGATTTTAAAACCTGTTCTCCACCATTTATGCAAGTCAACAGCTAACATTTTTGCAGACACTTTAAAGAAATGTCTGTAAACAATGGCAAGTGAGAAACACTGAGGTGCATTCATACCAAATTGGGACAAACAGATCTACACTCAGACAAAAAAAGTTAAAACTGTACATATAACACTCCTGCTGGTTATATACAGTAAAAATACATGTGTATGGTTGGTGAAAGCTATATTATAGAAAAAATATTGATTGAATTATATGTCAATCATACTGCTTCTACTTCATGTAATGTTTTCAGGTGGTATACCTAAGTTTTCTCAGAAATGTGAATATACAAATGTTAAATGATTATTATAAAAATATAATTAGTTTGTATTATGTATGTAGAAAGACAACAATAGCGAAAGAAGTCAAGTAGAATTAAATATGAGATGTCAATATTAATATAACTCATCGTAATAAGAAATTTCAAAGCCCGAATAGCTTATAAATATTAGGAAAAAAATAGCCTGTATTAAATAGATTCTAAAATATAGTAAAATGAATTAAGTTATGTCTAAAAGCCTTGTTAACCTGCCACCTAAATACAAAGGGTTTTGTAAACCTAAAAACAAAGTGTTACATCTATGGAGACGTGTTTAAGGTTAGTAAATGTATTGGTTCATGCTTGCATTGCAGTTTCAAATACTTGCGCATCTGATTCGATTTTAGTAAATCAGGCTGAGGCTCCATTGTTGTCTCACCATAGAGTTGTGGCCTTGTGAGCCAGCTTGTGGCCCTAATAATTCCGACCCTTGTCTCTCCTGGGCTGATTTATTAAAGGAGTTGTTTTTCTTTGTTTCACTTAACCCTGCAAAAGTGTGGTCATGTCAAACGTCGAATTATGTGCAGTGAAATTAGAAAAACTAGGAACTTCCCTTGTATGTGGTTAAATATTTGAAGCAAAAAACAATCCACTGGGCTAAGTGAAAACATTCATCCTTAGTAATTCAGTCCCCATGTGTATGTGTGCGTAGTGTGTCAGTAGTGTGACTTCCTTAATAATTAATTAACCATACATTTATATTTTCTTTTGACACATACACGCACATACAGCCTGATTTTGAGAAACTGAAATGTGCATGTGAAAAATAAATAGGTTTACATATAAACATTTTCTTAAAGTCAGTTTCCTAGGAGAATTAGGACTGCTTGCTGTGTTAAAGATGTATGTAGCTGAACTTTTACTTTGGTTTCAGACTCGGCACTGAAATAAGCCATAATTATAGCTCTCGGTTGGGTTGTTTACAAAGAGACATGATATTAATATGCGGTACTATAAGCCTTCAGTTACACTGTATAATACTTTGTATGGCCCATTTGCATTGAGAGCCAAGAAAAAAAATGATATTCACATAAGACAGTAACTTTACAATACATGACATACATCTTTATATTGTAATAAGGGTGCTTAGTGTTCTCTATCTGAAAGAGAAAAGCTATCAAATTTACTGTAAAAACACATCAGATATCATTTGGTATGTATAAAAGGTTAGTACTAATCTACAGGGGACAGGGGCTCACTGCTGTCCATTTGGTATCAACCTTCTGTTCACATCATAGTTGTATGTATTTTTTGTTAAATGTATGTTTTTTTTTAACTCTTTCTATACTTGATCTGTTTGTGAATGATTCATTGTTAATCAAATGCAATTTTTTATTTTACTCTCGTCCATCTTGCCTACAAAGTTCGATTTAGAGCCTTTGACTCTTCATTTTTTCTATATACTAATCTACAATATACACATTTCATTATTTTCCACCTATGTAACTAATATAACTAAAAACTGTTTTCATAAAGAAGTATTTATATAAAGAGTTGCTGCCAACCTACATCAGAGTTGTAAAGCGCTGCACAAACTGTTGGCGCTATATAAATCCTGTACTGTATAATAATAATAAAGCGCTGCGCAAACTGTTGGCGCTGTATAAATCATGTATAATAATAATAATAAAGCGCTGTGCAAACTGTTGGCGCTATATAAATCATGTATAATAATAATAATAATAATAAAGCGTTGCGCAAACTGTTGGCGCTATATAAATCATGTAAAATAATAATAATAACAATGAGAGTAAAAGATATAAGATATAAAGATACTATTGGTTTATAGCAAAGGGAGGTAAGTAAAGTGACACACTATATTTAAAGGGGAACTCCAGGTAAAGATATTTTGTGAATTATGGTTTGGAAAAATGTGGACGGTTCACAGACTGCAAAGGGGTTGATTTACTAAAGGCAAATACGCTGTTCACGTTGCAAGAGAAGTTGCGCTCTGCAAGGAATTTTTCCTCAATCGTGTAAAAAAAACGTGATTGGGTATTCTTTGAAAAGTGAAGCTTCGCAACATTCACTAATCTCAGGGGAAAATTCCCTTGCAGAGTGCAAAAGCGAAAAAAAGCCACTTTAGCAACTTTGTATTCTATGAACCATTCAAATTTTTTTATGCCATAACTCCCCAAAAAAATCTCCACCTGGAGTTCTGCTTTAAATGTGGTATGTCTCTTTACTTACCGCCTTCTGTTTTTTCAGGTGAGTGAAGTTTTGCTATAAACAAATAGCATGTGTATCTGATCCTCCTTTTACTCTCAAGTATGTTTGCAGCAACTCTTCATATAAATAAACCCCAAGGCTTTCTGTGAATGGACAAGTGGAGAGGAGGGGTAGAAAAAAAAAACAACAGTGTAAGGGATCCACAGTGCCGGAAGTATAGCACTGGCTGTATGTTCCGGCATCAAAGAAAATACAATTTTTTACAGTACACAGCAGCAATCTGTAATTGGGTTAGATATCATTTAACCCAGGAACTTTCTTTCCGCACAAAAAAAGTAACCTCTGCTTGGAGTTCCGCTTTAAAATATCATACCTAGTAATTTACTTATGTCTGCAGCCAGCTCATAGAACTGTTTCTGAACTTTATTGTTTTGAATGGTATTGTAGCTGTACTGTCACTCTTCATTTTGTAAAGCGTTGTGCAAACTGTGCACTATTAAAATCCTGTGTAACAATAACACAAAAAAAATACTATAATGCCTTTTTTATAACATACCATTATAGAACCTGTCGGCTTTACTTTGAGGAGTACACAAAGTGGCTGATTTTCTAAAGGAGTTGAGAATGTTCAGTTCAATAAAAGAGTGAAAATTCACTTCATTATCCAATCATGTGCGATGAAAAATAATAATTATAATAAACAGAGGTTTGCTTTGCACAAGATTGGATAATTAAAGTGACACTTTTCCTTTTTTTTTTTTAAGTGAACATTCTCAACTCCTTTAGTAAGTTAGCCACTTCTGTGTACTCCTCCAAGTACCATTGACAGGTTTGAAAAAGGATGTGATATAATAATGGATAATGATATGATATAATATGATATGATATTGGATAATGATCTGATCTGATATGATATGATATGATATTGGATAATGATCTGATATGATATGATAATGGATAATGATATGATAATAATATCATATGATATTGGATAATGATATGATATGATATGATATGATAATGGGTAATGATATGATAATGATGTGATATGATATGATATGATAATGGGTAATGATATGATAATGATGTGATATGATATGATATTGGATAATGATATGATATGATATGATAATGGGTAATGATATGATAATGATGTGATATGATATGATATTGGATAATGATATGATATGATATGATATGATAATGGGTAATGATATGATAATGATATGATACGATAATGGATAATGATATGATATGATATGATGTTGGATAATTATATGATATGATATGATAATGGATAATTATATGATATGATATGATAATGGATAATGATATGATATGATATGATATGATGTTTGAGAATGATATGATATGATGTTGGATAATGATATGATATGATGTTGGATAATGATATGATATGATATGATGTTGGATAATGATATGATATGATATGATGTTGGATAATGATATGATATGATATGATGTTGGATAATGATATGATATGATATTGGATAATGATATGTAATGATATGATGTTTGATAATGATATGATAAGATATTGGATAATGATATGATATTAGATAATGATAGGATATGATATGATATTGGATAATGATATGATATGATGTTGAATAATGATATATGATAAGATATTGGATAATGATATGATATTGGATGATGATATTATATGATATGATGTTGGATAATGATATGATATGAAATGATGTTGGATAATGATATGATATGATATTGGATAATGATATGATATGATATGATGTTGGATAATGATATGATATGATATTGGATAATGATATGATATGATTTTGGATAATGATATGATATGATATTGGATAATGATATGATATGATGTTGGATAATGATATGATATGATATTATGTTTGATAATGATATGATATGATGTTGGATAATGATATGATATGATATGATATGATATTGGATAATGATATGATATGATATGATATTAGATAATGATATGATATTGGATAATGATATATGATAAGATATTGGATAATGATATGGTATGATATTAGATAATGATATGATATGATATGATATTAGATAATGATATGATATGATATGATATTGGATAATGATATGATATGATATGATATTGGATAATGATATTATATGATATGATATTGGATAATGATATGATATGATATGATGTTGAATAATGATATGATAAGATATTGGATAATGATATGATATGATATTATATTAGATAATGATATGATATTGAATAATGATATTATATGATATGATGTTGGATAACGATATGATATGAGATGATATGATAATAGACAATAATATGATATGATATGATAATGGATAATGATATGAGATGATATCATAATACATAATAATATGAGATGAGATGAGATGAAATGATAATGGATAATGATATGAGATGATATGATAATGGATAATGATATGATATAATATGATGTTGGATAATGATATAATATGATGTTGGATAATGATATGATATGATAATGGTTAATGATATGAGATGATATGATAATACATAATAATATGAGATGATATGATATGATAATGGATAATGATATGAGATGATAATGGATAATGATATGAGATGATATGATCCCACACTCCAAAGACATGCTGGTAGGTTAATTGGCTTCTGTCTAAATCGGCCCCAGTATATGAATGTGAATTAGGGACCTTAGATTGTAAGCTCCTTGAGGGTAAGGACTGATGTGAATGTACAATGTATATGTAAAGCGCTGTGTAAATTATACCTTAATAATAATAATATGATAATGGATAATGATATGATATTATATGATAATGGATATATTATATGATATGATAAAATAATGAACATTCTAAACTCCTTCTTTTTTTTTTTGCTCAGCCTAATAGTACCGGTTGACAGTCTCTGCTCATAACGTGTGCGTGTGTTACATATGCCTAATGATACAATTCTGCTCATTACCTCTTTACCTTACAGCGTGCTGGACTTTAGCAGCAATGAGCTGAAGTTAGAATAGACAGCTGAACCGCAGCATACTGTATAAAGTACACTGGGAGAACTTTTGTACCATTAGAAACAGAGCTTTCAGCTTTAAAACACACTTATGCCCTACAGAAACAAATAAGGCTGAATTTCTAAAAGCAGACTACAACGTATGTCTGGACCTATGCAGTAGTGTCTAGCACGTCATAAAAGGATGAAAAGCAGACAGATAGAGCAGCCAGTAGTAAAACAAGTCACTTATTGGTGTTGAATCACTGATACAGTAAAAGTGTTACTTTACTCACTGAAGTTGCTCAGCAGAGTGAGTCGCACGTCTGTGATACAAGGTAACTGTGTCATTAGCATGTTTCATAATACCAGATCAATAGCAGCAGCAATAGTATAGGTATTGTTTTAATAAGATATCAATTAGTAGAACGTGTCTTCCTTATTTCTTAACACTTAATAGTGCAGGGTGTTGAAGATCTATTCATTTATGGGAATGGAGCAAAGCAAAGCACATGTATGAAAACTGCAGATGCATTATAAAAAAAAAAAGATGGGGGAAAAAAAATAGAAAAGAAAGATTCACAGGGAGGAATAAGAGAAGGAAAAAAGATAGAAAGATAAAAGAGAGGAGGCGGTGAATACATGAGAGCATGAGAGAGCACAAGGAGGGAGCCTGTCACAATGTTCCTCCCCTTCTTACAGTCCTTACTCATACTAGACTAAAGAACTCCCACCCTCTCATTCACTCACTCACTTGAGGCCAAGCCGTCCTCTCTGTCTGTCTCTTTATCACTCTTTTCTCTCTCTCACTGTGAGACAGAAGTCAGAGCTTTCCTCACTGACAGCCTCAACTCTTCACAGCACTTACTGAGGCTAGAGAGAGAGAGAGAGAAACTGCAAACCAAAACTACACTGACAAACTTTTTTCCTCTTCTCCTTTTCTGACTTTTATTTTTTGTTTCTTAACAAGAATATATATATTTTTTCCCCAGAGAAAAGAAAACCATATATTTACTCCAAGGATACACTTTTATTTTATTATTATTATTTTTAAGAAGAGGAGAAAAAAAAAAAGGCAAGTCTCTATAAACTGGTGTCAGGATGTCTGTGCATTTGCTGAACGGATTTTTGCTGGTACTTTGCTGGATTATAGTGAGAAGTACGCCGACGCCAGGATCTGAGGGGCACACTTCAATCGCTGACTGTCCGTCATGCTCCCTGTCTAAATTCCACAAGGATGCGCCCAGTGCTCAAAATGACATGGTGGAGGCAGTTAAGAAGCACATTCTCAATATGCTGCATTTAAGGGACAGACCCAACATCACCCAGGCAGTGCCCAAAGCAGCGCTTTTAAATGCCATCAAGAAAGTTCACGTGGGGAAAATAGGAGATGATGGGCAAGTGCAAATAGATGATAGAATTGCACGGAGAGCAGAAGTCAACGAAATATTGGAGCAAACCTCCGAAATAATCACATTTGCCGAAGCAGGTGAGTGGCGCTGTTAAAAAGTTTGTCCCACTTTTCAGCTGTCATAGAAGTATAGGTAGAGACTCCAAAGCAGGTAAAAATGTAAATTAGTGATATTCTTTTTTTTTTCTTTCAGGTGATTTAACCTTGTTTGCATGTGTTAAATTCATATAAAATATCTCTAAACATTTTTTTTAAGCAGAGTACAAGTGTGTGAGAGGGGGGAGGGTACAGGCATTCTCCAAAAACTCAATGAGAACCTCCAGCTCTGAGTGCTAAATATTACGAAAAGCCCCCCAGGGCATGTTTTTTTTTTCTTTTTTCAGCAATGCAATCAGCTTGACGTGAAACAGTAACAACCTTATTTCTAGTGATGGGCTTCAGCATCAGCTATAGGGGTTAATGATAATCAAAGGCATGAAAAGTAGTGTGAACAGAAGCAACAAGCAGCCAGTCCTAGGCAGGCAGAGAACTGAACCCATCTGGTTCCAAAAAAATGTGCAGCTGCCATCCCAGGTAGCACAGCAGTTAGAAAAGCCGTGCACTTGCAGTGCTCCCAGCTGTGAAATTAGACAAGTTCAGCGGCTATCTGTACTCTCATTCCATGGCAGGATATCCCACTGCACTCTTAAAGGGACCCATCCTTTGTGCAAGAAGGGCTTGTCTCTTATTGCAGCAGAGGAAAAAAGGTGTGATATCCACTGTGAAAGAACTTTTTTTTTTTTTTTTTTTGTACTTCTCCCAAGACAAGCTATTAAAAGGTCTAAAAAAAAAATTCCAGTGCTGAAATGCAGTCTATATTGAGTATGTTTTGACATGAGACCTCTCTCCCATTCATAAGGATGGAAAAAAAAAAAAAAGTTCAACACGTTCCCCAAAAGCTGAGTTGAAGATTGTTTGCTGAAAACACACTAGCACAGGCAGAAGCTATAAGGCTGTCAAACCTCAGAGCTAGCTACCTCCTTTTTCACGAAATGTTCGGTAAAAGCACTTCTTCTTTTTTTTTTTCCCTATCTTGTCCGTCCGCCAGTTAGAAAAGAATGCCATTGTTTAGCGCAGTGTATGGAAGGCAAAGTATGTGCGGGAACTATAAGCAATATTGTTTAAAGTGTGCTGCAGCAATATAAACAATTAAGACAGCACTCAGAGTTTCCAGTCTTAAAAAACCTGTTGACTCAGATGTTCTGTCTGCAGGAAAGCCTTGCAGAGTGTAAGTGTGTGTGTGTGTGTGTGTGTGTGTGTGTATGTGTGTATGTGTGTGTGTATGCATGCTTTCAGAGCAGACATTCCTGCCAGCTTTTTGCTGCTTCTGAGTACACAGTAAAGCATTGCATTAGATCCCCCTGTCACTGAGGCTGTGTTATCAATTCGGAGAGTTAGAAGCCAATCGTTGTATAAGTGAAGCTAACCAGGGGGGTTGATTTATTAAAACCAGTAAATGCAAAATCTGGTGCAGCTGTGCATGGTAGCCAATCAGCTTCTAACTTCATTTTGTTCAATTAAGTTTAGACTATAAAACCTGGAAGATGATTGGTTTCTATGCACAGCTACACTAGATTTTGCATGCTCCAACTTTAGTAAATCTCCCCCTAACTGTTATTTATGAGGTCTAATGCACAGCAACAGTTCTTTATCAATCTCAGAAGGGAACGGGTCAATGTAGATGTATGTTCATCTTGTATTTATTTTATTTTTTTTAATTTCCATCTGCTTTGTTAATATGACTTGTATTGGCACAAGACGCACACTCCCTACACAAGATTATATATAGGTATTATTCTCCTTGTGTGACAACGGTGATGCCAATGGGCAGATGATTACGCCAGTTTCTTTTTTTTTTTTTTGCAGAAAATATTAAATCTATTTTTATTTTTATTTTTTAAATGGAGCGATAGATGAATAGGTTGTTATGTTCCAACTAAAGTTAATGTAAAAACAGTAACATGGTAAGCCGCTATTTGGAAGCTCAAGGAGGGCAACTGTTTAAATGTAGCAAGAGGGAGTTTTCGTAGGTTAACAGACTGCCTGAAGTTGTCACATCAGTTCAAATCCAGCTAGAGTGCAGCTGGTTTATGATGTCAGTCTTTTAAGAAGTTCCTCTGTTTTCATTGGGCTCATATGCAACCCAACAACCACCCTGAAAATGAAATGACCTAATCTGGGGAACTTAGAACAGCCAAAAAAGCATTCTTAGCAATGGTTGGTTGCTGCGTGAGCCTTAGATGTTTCCGGTACGTGATAAAAGAAGAAGAAGATGGAGAGCCCAGAAAGTCACTTCAGGACAGGTGGGCTCATTAAGACAAAATCTCAGATTTCAAAAGTTGAGGGAGTAATACCATGAGCCTATTTGACATAAATGTAGTGCTTCATTGATTGTTAATGAACTAGCAAAATATTTTTGATCTTACTGTACTGGCAGTGGAGATCATATTTAGCGGTAAAAAAATGAGGTCCGCGTCTCCTACAGTCCGAGGCAGAAACTGGTCCAGACATTGGCATCAAACACTTGAGGGGGGGGATTTACTATAACTGGAGCACTCAGAATTTGGTGCAGCTGTTCAGGGTAGCCAATCAGATTGTTCAATTAAGCTCTGACAATAAAATCTAGAAGCTGATTGGTTTCTATAGAGAGCTGTACCAGATTTTGCGCACGCCGGCTTTAGGAAATCTCCCCCTTTGTGTCATAAGACTAACAACGAATGTCTTTAAAAAAGTCATAAGTAATGTATAAAAAAAAGCATGTAGCTAGGAGGTTTCTTAAAAAGTGAAGGCGTTTATACGCCGCTTTGGATCAAGGTAAATCTGCCAGCGCTTCTCCTTTGCCGTCAGAGCACACGTTAGTCAGTTAACTTTTTCCATCTGACACAATGCCAGTATGTATTTATTATTCTGGCTGACTGACAACACAGTTATTCAGCTATTGATTTGCATGTAGTATTAGCCATTTAACAGATGTCCTGTTACGTTAAAGATGTAAGTGATGCTATATCATCTAATTTCATAATAAATTCCACCGCCCTAGCTAATTTCCTAAACAGTTCTAAAATATAAGTGATTTCTCCAAGATATAATCTAACTCTTATATTAACTTTATATTCTTAAATATGTATAGATGGTAAAATGTGGACCAATGCACACTACAAAAAAATGTGATGCTCTATATAACGGTAGCTTCATTTAAATGGCCACTAGAGGGCACTAGTTACTGCATTCTGAAATTTGCCTGTTGCTTTCTTTTACATTAATACATAAATGCATAGTCTCAGCGGTAATTTCTCATTGGTTATTTGCTGTCCTATCCGTTGGCACAGGCTGCGTGCAGGCTATATAAATGCAGCATCTCTGCTTTTCTAAGTACAAGAGGTAGAATAGGCACCACAGAGTCAAATAAAAATATATATTACTGCCCACAAGAAATTACAAACAATGCAGTGTTTCTCTGCTTACGATTAGAAAAATGTTCAACCCTGATTTAATATGTCTACGAGCTTAGTCATGATTTAGGGCACTGTTTTATACACAGACAAAAGCTGTTAAGGTAGTTTTCTGCCTGTGATTCTCTCATTGACTGTGATTGCTGTTAACAGCAGACATGGGACAATTTTTTTTTCTTGTGTATAAAAAGGCCCTTATTCTCATTCATCTTGGCGGATCTGAGCCTTTATGCAATCATTTACATCATATTGACAAAGGGTAAACAAGGGCAATATTTCATTAAGAGTTTGGCTCCAAAAGAGTAACATTTATCAAACCTTTTAAAACTATTTGACTTAAGCAAGTGACAGAAGAGAGAAAAGTCAAAAGGGACCATTCCCTTCTGATGGGAACATCCTGCAAACTTTTATTCATTTTGAAAATCAGTTAACTGATCTGGAAAAAAGTCTTGTGGCCAAAGAATAAAACCACTTTTTTTCTGTTTATGGCACTTCAATTACCAAGTGTGTTGACATAATCCACCTTAAAATCTTCCTCGTAGGAATATACTGTTGTGTCTCCTTGCCCAAAGAATTTGTTTTTTTTTGCATAGGCATTTAAAATGTATTTCAGGCTTATATTGAGCTTGTTTTTTATTTTTTAGAATATATTCCAATTGTTCCATTTGTATTTTTAAAAAGTTGGAAATCACTAAATGATCTCCGTTTGCTATGCTTTAACATCCCCTGCATTAAATTGTATCTCTAGGCTTTTCCGTTTTGGATAAGGTGGGTGAAGGGCTAGACCCTCTGTTAGGTTTTTATTGTTGTCTAAGTCCCCATTGTAGAGATTCACCCCTCTCTTTTCCTGCTGACTATAAGCACAGTGGAAGAATGAGAGGGGGAATCCAAAATTGTTCCCAGACACAAAGACGCAAAGGAATACCTTCCATTGGGGACACATGTCCACCTCTTTTTGGGAGATTCATTCTAACTTCCTGTTGTGTCTCTGGAACAGGAAGTTAAGTGAAATTTCCCTAATGGTACACAGACAGCAAAGAAATTAATAAAAAAACATGTCTGGGCTTTTACCATTTTACCACTCTATCAAAAAAAAAAAAAAAGTTGTTACACTTTAAGGAAACACTCATATTCCAAAAGGCCAGATGGTCAGTAACACACAGCATCAAAAGTCATCTCATAAGCGATGTGACCGGATTGGTTGCTACGGATTTCTGCACTTCATGCATCTTTATTGCTCCATGAATTGCATTATTGAATAAGCCGGATTATCCCACATAATTGTTTGATGTTGTTGAGCAGAATAGCCACAGCACGAAGCTCCTTTTATTGTTAGGAATCATTTTATACTTAATATTTTTAAACAGTGTATCCTTGTTAAATGCTGCCAAGAATGAAAATCTATTTAAGCAGAAAATCAAGCTGCAGTGTTAGTTTATTTCTGGATAATTTAACTGTTGGTATTTATCAGTCAGGCGCTGGTGTTCCATGCCAGGAGGTCTTTTCACAGAAGTTAGGGGATACACTGTAAGTTATACAAATATTGTGTATGTAATATTACTCTCAAAGAGTCACTCATAATCTGCCAGTTTTCCAACAAGGTTCCCTTATATAGCTACTGTTAGCAAAGCTTTATTTGATTTATCTATTATTTTACATACATCATATTGGCAAGACTGGTTTCTATCCAGCTCATGTTGCTTCAACTGGCTTTGTGAGTATTTGACTTATTGGACAAAGAAATGTTCTTATCTCATCAAACCCACTACTTATACTTACATATACATATGTAATAAGGCAACATTTGAAACTATTATAATTGGTAAAACTGCACAATAAGCAATAACAAACCAAAATCTACTGTATATGCACAGCAAACACATGCTATTTTAGGTTAGGTCAATGTAAAGAAATATAAGGCCTAAAAGGTAACTTTGACTTACTTTGCCTCCAGACTTGGAAAATGCATCAGTAATTGGCAAAGCCATAATATTCTTACATATTGTAAAGCATTTCATTTTGAAATAACAGTTTTTAGTGCCCTTCAGGTCGCTGCATAACCATAATCATTGATGCTTTTAGTTTTGGTGACTTTTTATAAAATTTTATTTCACATGTTCTTTAAATCTCGTGGACTCTATCAGCTGCTTAGCTACACACCCTATTGTGATGTATCTGACATGTACTCTTGCCACAGGTAGTTGTCTTCCATTTATGGCTAGCTGTTCCCCACACATCATATACAGATACTGTCAGACCAAACTAACACACATAATTATTCATGCCTGACAGATCAATCCACTGACTCACTCCTTGATGTCACGTGCAGTTGTGAGGCTAAGAAATGTACATAGAGGACAAAAAAAAAAAAAGGAACACTAAAGAAAAGTAATGTGTTTAACAGCAATTAGAAATATATGTAAATAATGTATATAATATGTAAATGAACCCTATGTTCTGCACAAGCTATAAAAAATGTCCACCTCAACGGATTTAAACATCCCCTGCGTCAGTAAAACTAGACTTGAAACTCGTACTTCTTTTACACTGGATTGTATATGGTAGCCTGCTTTTAAGATCCAGGTGTGCTGTCTGGAAGTCTGAATTCCCTGTTTATTAGTCTATAATGATACACAAAGAAAAAGTAAGCCAACTCAAGCTTGATTCCAGCCTTCAGCACACACTATAGGCACAACAACACACCACAGTCTCAAAATGCATCATTTTTATATGCATTTACTTAAAATACTTTGTTGTTGTAAAATTTTACTTAAAGTGACCCTGTCACTATAAAAAACTGCTCCAAGCAAGGGATACCTGTAAAATTAGGTCTCCTGGGTCCCCTACAGCTGTCAATGTTTCCTCCTGTTGGCTTCCTTGTTACTACTGTGTCCTATAATGATGTGGAGGTCAGCAGGAGGAACCAGAAGATCAACACTGATCTGGAACAAGTATGCAGATAAAGACTTTTGACATCTGTCCTGCTTTCTTGGACTGCACACTTGTTCAAGGTCAGTGACTTTGACGATACTGAAGCCAGTGGTTCAACATAATAGCCATGCCACTAACAGCTTCAGAAGAAAGTCAGCAATGATGGATCCCAGCTTTTGCTCTGTGTATTTAATTTTTTTTAATAGGATTGTCTCTTTTATTATGGAGCGAACAACCTAGTCAATAAGGGCTACTATACAAGAGTGTTTGAGATGCATTTGAATGCATCTACATTACTGTTATTTTACATTGACTTGTATAAAGGAATACAAGTAAAGTGAAAACTTGGTTTGGAATGCTAGGAAGGTGAGTACTTTAGGGTTTTTATAGCATATTTGAATTTAGTGCAGTGGGATAGGCAAGAGGGTATAGGGTGTTATTTTACTAATGGTCTACTTTAGGGCTAGTGTTCTCAGACATTTGTGTTTTTGCTGTTTATTTAGCATTTCTGACAGATATCAGGGTATTTGGATTTAGAATTACATTTTTTGGCACAGAGTACACTTTTCCTTATTATTGCGTTTAACATACATTGCATTTCTTTTCTTTTTTCTCTGTTACGATTTGAATGCATCTGAAAGGCATCCCGATCATGAAGCACATGTACTCTAGTCCTTAAAGTGAATCTTCCCCCTTCCCTGCCACTTTCAGACATTTCATTCCTAGAGGCCCCCTATCTCAAAATCCCTTTATTTTGAATCATCATTTTCAGGGAAATTTTCCCTGCACTTACTAAGTTCTAGCCTAGGTGAGAATGGCTTGTCAATCACCCATAGCCTTATAGAATACACAATTTTAGCATCTCAGGAGATAGTGGGGTATGCTACTGGACATGTGTCATGACACTTCACCATTCCTGGTACTTTCAGCCTGCCCCCTGATGATGAAACGATGTGTATGTGCATCATTAGGGGCAGCTGCAAGAACACAGAAGAGGCAGCTGGCCTTCTAATGATGTCACAAATAAAGATGGCAGCCCAAGAACTGGTGTGCAGAAGAGGTGCGTCGGACACCTATAGAACACTGTTGGATTGCTGGCCATGTGAGTATTTTTTTTGTGGATTACCAAGTGAAAAATAGAGGGTGGGAGGGGGAATGGCAGTGGAGGCTAGTAAAGTTATTTTTTAACCTTAGTAAACATGAAGACCAGCATCATACCGCAACTGACAAAAATGAGGAATAAGTGGAACTAAACTCTCCCAATCAACATTTCTAATCCTTATGCTACTAGCTTTAGTAAATAGAAAGGAAGGTATATTACATTTACTTGATTTAACCTTTTTTTTACATTTCTTCAGTTGCTTCCTGGTTTTTGGCTTAGGCCAAAATGATGTCATACATCCCAGGAGTATTTATGGGCATGCTTGAGCTAAGGGCAATTTCAAGAAGTAAATGCTACATAAATCATCTGCCCTTATTCAGAGTGGTTGTAAACTCTTACAGACCACTTTGACCTACAGGTAAGCCTAGATTAAGGCTTGCCTGTAGGTCCAAGAAAAATTTATATTTCCAAGAAAGACAGCACTGATGTCTACGGCATCATGCCGTTAGTGGCCGCTCACGCGCGCAAGTGCGGGAGTGACGTCATCGCTGCTCCGGCCAGTCACAGTGCCGGAGCAGCGATAAATGTCACTCCGGGTATCATGGCGGCGACAGAGGACGTGTCCGAGGACCGCTGCAGGGGGCTTTGTTCTCAGGTAAGTAATTCATTATGAGCTAGTATGCTATGCATACTAGCTCATTATGCTTTTGTCTTGCAGGGTTTTATTTTTTAAGAGAGGGTTTACTTCCTCTATAATATGCAGTAGATTACAGACTGCAATCAATTAGAGGCAGCTAAAATTATGTTTTGTTAAGTGACCATCTGTAGTGATCTGCAGTGAACATTTCAAATATTGTACACTGTGCATCAGGGAGAAAGATATTGGGTGCTTTTATGTACAAGCCTAAATAATTGAGCCTGCTGATAATATTGATATATAAATATTCAATGTTCAGTAGATGTTTACTATTTGATCATTTGTCTAGGGCCACTAATCTACCTGAGAATTAAATCTCCTGTTGACTCACGTGTTAAGTCCCGTACACGCGTTTGGACCTTTGTCCTACGGAATCCCATGGGAGTAAAATAGAACATATTCTATATCTAAACTTCGACGGAATTCATCGAAATTTCCGATGCAATTACTCCGATGGGGCATACACACGGTCGGAATTTCCGATGGAAAAAGTCTGTCTGACTTTTTCCATCCGAAATTCCGATTGTGTGTACGGGGCCTTAGTTTCTGTAGCCTGCCATGCACTACTTCTCTATGCCTGGAGTAAATGTAATACCTGCCACAGCAGAGCTTTGAATGCAGCAGAAGGAGTTTCCGTAACTGTGCATACCAGCATACCTTTTGTAGCAATGCAGCTATTTAAATCCTGCACAGTAAAGCCACAAATAACCTTTAAAGTATCTGTCAAGCCAAATGTTATTTTTGTTGTGGATAGATTAGAGAAGAGTTAGAACCCCTGCCAGGTGTTTACTTCCACCCAGGGCATGTTTAGAGAGATTTTCCCTCACTTTCTGTTCTGCTGATGAAGCAATGTGATGTGAAATAGGGACACAGACAAAAAAAATATATATATATATATATATATATATATATATATATATATATTTCTGCCTGTGTCTCCCAGGTTAACTGTTGTCAGTAGGACAACAAAATAAGGACATTCTCTCTAATGGAGCCCCCCTAAGCAATAAAAACACAACTGGTGGTATAAGTAAAGATTGTGTCTTGACATATACTTCAAGTATCAATGTGTTTTTACTAAGAACTGCAGTCCTTAGTAACCATCATCAATCAGATTCAATATTCAGATCTCTGATTGGTCTAACTTTGGTTCTTAGTGAAACCATATTGGTATACAAGGCCCTGTGCCATTAATGCTGGAATATATTGCCTTACAGGGCATTTCTAGATATCCAGTAAAGGATTCAAGAAGTAAGCTAATGCTATGAGCTATTTTCTAAACTAATTATATACAAAGGAAAATCATAGGTAATAAAACGCAAAAAAACAGGGCAGAGGTTTAAGCCTCATTCAGATGGGTGCTGACATCCATAGCCTGTGAATGATTGTCTTGTTTATGCGTCTTCAGCTGCCAGGTAATGCATGCAAGCGGCCTATTAATGTCTATTAGTTGTAGTAGCTGCATCAACGTCGTTGCTCATCCTACTTTGACAGCACCAAGTGCACACCCATCTACATTTGAATCGATTCACCTATACCAACACAGCTGTAAAACTAGGATGAGCCACTGCGTCCATGAAGCTATTGCATCCAAATGGACATGAATGAGCTGCATGCATGCAGCACCTGGAAGCTGTAGCCGCAACAAAAAGGTGCTTACTTATGTGCTACAGGTATCAGCACCCATGTGAATAAGGTCTTACCCTTGCCACTAAAAAAGACTCTACTAAAGTCAAACATGGGCTTTCCAATTCAAGACAAAGCAACATAATAACTTCAAAGATGGCCCCAAAATAAGCACATGCTCATATTCAGATAGCTTCCAGCTTCGCCATTTAGCTTCTGGGATTAAAAAAATATTCCCAGTACTTTCTAAGTGTATGGAAACATGAGAGTATCAATCATTCATCCATATGTAAGCACTGGTGATTAAGACACCCATCACTGTCACATAGAGTAAGGGAATGTGTTCCCAACCCTTAACAGGCTCCAAATCCTGACCTAGAACATGCACAGGGCTAACTCCCTTCCATCCCAGCAACCAAACAGAGAATTAGGGGAGCAAAGGTAAGTATTTTCACCTGGTGGAATTGGCATTAAAGTTAACTTGTTGCTTTGCCCTGCATACTTTAAGATCCAGATTAGAAAGTGTAGCAGTACATCAACTCTAATGCCCCGTACACACCATCACTTTATGTGATGAAAAAAAACGACACTTTCTGTGAAGTAAAAAATGACGTTTTTGAAACTTCAATTTTCTAAGACGAAGTTGCCTACACACCATCGTTTTCTCACAATGATCTTGCAAAGTGATGTTACGTTCCACCACGTTTTACCATTGAAGCTTGCTTCTGGGCATGCGTGGATGAAAAAACGTCTTAGAAAACGACGTTTTTTGCTACACACGGTCAATTTCTGTGAAGTAAAAAGTGCACTTTTGAAAAACGACACATAAAATTGAAGCATGCTTCAATTTTTTTCTGTCGTTTTTTACAAGACATAAAACGACGTTTTCCCCCACACACGGTCAATTAAAGTGACGTTTTTAAAAACGTCATTTTTTTTCATCACATAAAGTGATGGTGTGTACGCGGCATAAAACTACTCTACAAGTAAAAACCACATCACATTTTATGTGCTTTTGTTATCAGTATATAACATGTTTTGGCAGACAAAAACATGAGGCTGGCTGTGCTGTAGGAACAAATTCAAAGGCTATAAAACATTCTGCTAACTAGTCATCACCTAAACTGTTAATATCACTTACTGCACTGATCATTTTACCATCTACTATATTTAAACAGTAAAAATAAATATTTCTTAAAAATGTACCTTCTCTTAATAAAGTATTGCTTGTTATAATAAGAAACACTTCATTTGCCTATGATCAAATAACCCAGCAGAACCTATTACTCATTTCACCCTCTGCCAAGAACATGGAGTCTTTATCAAGGGAACGCCCCCACATCATGATGTTCACGATCAGCACAATTATGCCAACAAGTATATGCATAAGAGAAAACATCCCAAAAATTGCTGTTCCCTGATTATATCCATTCCTCGGCATATCTACCAGCAGTGTTCTATAATTAACACGTACACAGCATGTTAAATTAGAAACATAAATGACAGCGACAAAGCTTTCCTCTAAATTTCTTATAAATCTAGCTTATGCAATCCACAGGTACTCATAAACCAATATAGGGAGCAAGTCAAAATGGCAGACCGATGTGCAGCCAATACCATGATACCATGGACTTATGGACTTAGGTACAGAATGATAAGTAGACAGATAGCACCATATTTCCAGGTCATTACTAGTTTAGAGTATTGCGTCTTTCCATTACACACCATAGATGCCCTGGAACCAAGTTACTACAGTCATGCTATGGTTTTTATTTTGTTTAAATGTACAAGCACTCTTGTGCATAGGAAAAAAGCATGGGTCTAATGCCGCGTACACACCATCACTTTATGTGATGAAAAAAAATGACGTTTTTAAAAACGTCACTTTAATTGACTGTGTGTGGGGGAAAATGTCGTTTTATGTCTTGTAAAAAACGACCAAAAAAAATTGAAGCATGCTTCAATTTTATGTGTCGTTTTTCAAAAGTGCACTTTTTACTTCACAGAAATTGACCGTGTGTAGCAAAAAACGTCGTTTTCTAAGACGTTTTTTCATCCACGCATGCCCAGAAGCTACTTATGAAGCAAGCTTCAATGGTAAAACGTGGTGGAACGTAACCTCACTTTGCTAGAACATTGTGAGAAAAACGATGGTGTGTAGGCAACTTCGTCTTTGAAAATTGAAGTTTCAAAAACGTAATTTTTTACTTCACAGAAAGTGTCGTTTTTTTTCATCACATAAAGTGATGGTGTGTACGGGGCATAAGACATGTCATTTTTTTGATTGTGATAATTACTAGTTTAAATGAAAAACACTAGACACATATTTATGTTTTTTGAATGGGGAAGAGATAGAATCCCTGTTAGATTTTAGATGTTGTCTGCTTCCTTATTGTAAAGATTTTCGAACACTTAGGGCCAGTTCACACAATACACTGTCCTCCATATTCGTTCTGGATGAGTTTATGCATGCACTTTTTTTAATGAGTTTTTGATGCATTTCTGAATGAATTCCAGATGCTTTTGTTTCCTAAATTTTTGGGTCATTTCAATTGCAAAATCTTTATTTTCATGTCTTTCATGACTCGTGGTTATGGCCATTGCACTGCTGAGACTCCATGCCTGCAAGAGAATACATTATTGGGTACATCCACTGTTGATGGAGCTTATCAGTGTCCAGATACAGTCTTTTATGCTCCATCTTGTCCAGATGTGCATGTGGCCATAAGAGGATCACAGGAGGAGTTAAAATATATATATATATATATATATATTTTCTCCTGTCACTATACTGGGGTCTGGTGCATTTGTTATGCTTTTTTGATGTGTTCCAGTACAGTACAGTTCTGTGAAGGTCAAAAGCAGCATGTTGTTCTCTTTTTTTTTCTGGAAGTGAAATGCACTGGAACTGACTGCACTAGTGTAAACTATGCAATTGGAACCCATGTAACATACTTTGAATGCGGTACACACAGTGAAGAAAGGACATTTTGAACATGACAAACACTTATTTAGCAATGTGGGTAAAGGTTATAATTTCTCTTAAGTTTGTTAATATTCGCTGAGCCTTTCTGTCACAATGAATCAATTACCATAATTTTTAGGTTGTGATGCCTGAAGGATAAACATTGAGCTGAAATATCCTTAATGGATAATGCAAGTTTCATGGAATTATATGCAATGTGATCATAGCACATGACACAATTAATATGCAGTGTTTAACAAGAATTCTTAATGACCTGTGAGTCATGTATGTAGACATGCTAAAGTGCTACAATCAGAAGGAAAGTTATCATAAGGCCATAATCAGAAAGAATTATAAGTGGTTATTGAACTATAATTAATTGTTCAAATGATGGACCAGGAGTCAAGAACCTTGTAAATGAAACATCATTTACAGGAAAAAAAACTCTTTCTTGTAAAGGAATCTCAGGATCATATAGATATTATTATCTAAAGGGAAAAAAATTAAATACATTATTAATTGGCTGATATATAAACTACTACACATTGTCATAATACAATCTCAGTTACTTGCATGTCTTTAGGTGCCCTATCTGTCCTGATGGGTCTCTGGTATGTGCTCTTGTTGCCGCTTTAGAAGTTCCATATATATATATAGTAACGCCAAGATAAATATGATGAAAATATTGTGGTATTGTGGAAATTAACTATTTTTTCTATTGTTTTTATAATTCACAGGTCCCTCAAAGAAAGTGCTTCACTTTGAAATTTCCAAAGAAGGCAGTGATTTATTGATAATCCGAGAAGCAGAACTTTGGCTCTTTGTAAAACTGTCTAAAGCCAATCGAAGCCGGGCTAGATTAACAATACGGCTGTACCAGCAGCAGAGGATTCAGAAGGATCATAGAGGACCTGAGACAAAAAATGAAGTTCTGATTGCTGAGAAAGTGGTGGACACAAAGAAAAGTGGCTGGCACACATTCCCTATATCTGGGAGCATCCAACGTTTACTGAATCATGGCAAGTCATCTATAGACATTCGAGTGGCTTGTGAACAGTGCCAAGAGACAGGGGCAACTCCTGTCCTCCTTGGGAAAAGGAAGAGAAAAGATGATGAGGAGAGAGAAGCAGGTACAAATGGAGGTGAGGAAGAAAAAGAACAGTCACATAGGCCATTCCTAATGATTGTTGCTCAGCAGACAGATGAACACCCACACAGAAGAAAGAAACGTGGCCTAGAATGTGATGGTAAAGTAAGCAATTGCTGCAAAAAGCAATTTTACGTCAGCTTCAAAGATATAGGATGGAGCGACTGGATCATAGCCCCTCCTGGCTACCACGCCAACTATTGCGAGGGAGACTGCCCTAACCACATTGCAGGGACTTCTGGTGCCTCACTTTCATTTCATTCCACAGTAATCCACCAGTATCGAGTTAAAGGTCACAGCCCATTCAACAACATTAAATCCTGCTGTGTTCCATCCAAGTTGAGAGCTATGTCCATGCTCTATTATGATGATGGACAAAATATAATTAAGAAGGATATCCAGAACATGATCGTGGAAGAGTGTGGTTGCTCGTAAACTGAACATTTGGTATGACACTAATCATAAAAAGATTGCAATTGGCTTGCAAGTGAAAATGATCAACGGGAGATGAACTTGAGAAGGAAGAGCATGTTCTGCACCTGCTGCAGTTAGTATATGAAAAGGACATTTCTAGCTCTTATAGCTATGAGCTTGGATACTATATAAAGAGGCACAACAATACACATGTTTATCTATATATACAACATATTCCTGTTTGTGTAAATGTATACGCATTTATGCAGGTTGTATAAATAGATATTCAGAAATAGATCTATAGCACCATGTTAGTTCAACCCTTTATTTTACTTTAACAACTGTACTGTGCAGGTGACTCAACTTCCTTCTTTGCACTATTACTGCATACTAAAAAGGAAAAAAAAAGAAAAAGCATACAAAGTTAATTTTCATCAAGGTGCTTAAGATCTTAGAACTATGCAACTTATGGGGTTTGAAAACTGTTTACCCAAAAACCAAGAAAAAAAAAAAGACTTTTCAGTGGAAGTAACATGTTTAATATTTTTGTTCTTTCATGAGAGATACTTGAAAGGAACATGTTGGTTCAGGTACTGGAACCAAACATTTCTATATTTTGTAAAAAAAGTTTCTTTTTTTATTTGCACTACAACAGTATTTGACCTGTCTAATATCCTTATTTAACAAGTATTTTTTTGAGAGAGGTTTTAAGAGCTGCACTTAACATGAGATATATGAGAACTGCTACAGCACACTTCAAAATAGCTATTTTTATGACTATTTTCAATATTTTTCTACCTTAAATGAGACACTCACACCAAAGACATGTGTGTAAAGATTTAAGTCTGCCTGTGGTTGGTAATTACTGAGCAAATGGGAAGGAAGAATTTAAAGGATTGAGTGTAAATGAAAATGTATCAAAGCCAAAATTGTATACTTTATCTACATCCATTTTGGGTAATTATGCTGCTTCCAGGCAGCCTTTGTTTCCTTTAAAAAAGGCACTTCAGCAACTTATCTCTATTGCATATTTCTTCTTTGGTTAACCATTCCACTAATTGGATAACCGTTTTAGTATGCTGACATATGTTCTTGAATTTCAGAATTGTGAATATGCACAAAATGACATTGTTTTGACGATAATGCAAGCTTCATACTGTGTGGCATACAACTAGGAACATTCTGGCAAGCATGGTATACCATGAGTAACTGGAGCACATTAATGACATCTGTGCACATGTAATTGTGCAAATGGTATTGCAATTTGGCTTTTTAGATGTTACCTTTAAATTTCACTTAAACTGCACTAGAAAATAACAAAACCACTTTTTTGAACAATTACAAATGTTGCAGATTTAAAAATGTCTCCCACTACATTAGTTTCCACATAGCTGCCGCCATAATATATACCCGTGGTAAAATCTTGCCTTGGCTATTGGTTTTTGGTAGCTATAAACTATTTATCTTTTTTGTATTTATTTACAGGGAACACATTTGGAGTAAATAAAAAGTAAACAACAACTTTTATACCAGATAGAAGAAATTGAATACATATCATGTTGTTGCATTTAATTATAAATTATTTCAGCAACGATACCTTAAGTACTTCTGTTGAAATATGTATATGTGTAATAAAGGGCAAAATATCCTTTTTTTGTGCAGTTATATTAAAATACATGCTTATAACTATTTCTAATTTATTCCACAGTATTTAGCTTGCATTGTAAGGCAAATGTTTTATTCATATATTTGCATTTTATACTGATACATTTCTGACATGTTTGCAGTTTGAAAAAAAAAAAAAAAAAAAAAAAAAAAAAAAAAAGATAAAAAAAAAAAAAAGGTAAAAAGAAATGCAAAGCAGAACATAGTGTAACAAATACACTGTTGTATATAAATCTTTTCAAGCAGCAATTTTGTAAAAATGTCATGCAAAGTTACATATAGAGAGAAGCATCAGTAGAAAAACAGGTAAAGAAAATATAACACATAAATAAATTCCTTTACTTTTACTTTACTAGCATTTCAAAAATGTGTCAAACATTTCATTGCTTTAAAAAAAAAAATCAAAATGACTCTACATTCAATTCAACATTTTTAGTGACAATAATTTATAAAATGTAATGATAAAACATAATTCCTTTGGGATTACCAGTTGAAAAATGGCATTAAAAAGTAAGGTTGTACATTTAAAAACGATACAAGTCTTATACATTCTGACATGTATTGAAGCAAAATATACATATGGCATTAAACAGCCAGTAAGAATAGAAAGGCACCCTACTATATTCCAACATCAACAGTGTTTACAGGATTCAAAACCCAAGCATGAGCCTGTTGTATTTACTACAATTAACACGATAACACTAAAATCTGCCACAATAGTTACATTTATATAGTATGGTGATCACAAAATAGTTGAACTTTATTAAGTGACTTCACACAGCACCCTCTTCACCACTGACAGAATATTTTTGTCAGATTATATCTACAGTGATGTCACAGGTGAAGCCTAATATGGCAACCCATTCATGCCAACATATGTTGCCACTTTTATGAGCTCCATTATATTTTGTATGGACATAAACTTTCATGGCACTGTAAACAACATTGCAAATAATGTCTGTCTCTTTACTTAGGGGTGCATGGGATTTGCAGTGATTAATTTTGGTACATAGAGGGGGGTCATAACCTGGAGTCTTTTTCAAAAAATTTAAAATGCCTTTAGTTTTATCACACAATCAAAGTTCTTATTGTGCCATATTCTTGGAATGACTTGGAAAGCCTGACTTATGTCGTTTTGGGTGATAGGTGGTTTCTTAAAGTAAAGGAAAAATCAAATGTAGTAAGTTGATCTGCTAAAAAAGAAATCACCTGATTAACTAAAGTTAACCTGTGATTACTCCAGCCAAACCATAAAGCAAGAATTTATGTAAATAGCTTTGTTTCCTGCACATAGTTTGGATTTGGAGTAAATACAGTTTTATGTTACTAAAAGTAAAAATCACTTTAAAGTAAAAAATCAGCTCCCAGAGCAACTGTAAAGCTTGCAGTGAGCAGAAAATACATTACCTTAATAGCAAGTTGTAAAGGAAGACAAATCTAAGCTAAGAAAAGTGATGATGAATAAAGAAAATAAATGGACTTGATAACATAAGGCAGTTTTAATAATGTATGTGGCTATCCCAGGAAATAGAAAATCTGCATAAGATGAGAGAAAAGTGGCACAGCAATCAAGGCTGACCATAGCCCAACAGCACAGAAGACAATTTACTCTAATGAAATCTGCATGTTCACAAATAGCAATATAAATTGCTACCATATTTAACCATTTTCACAGGCCATGCTACATAGAAGACAACCGTCCTTTTAGGTGGCTGTGCTGGAAAAAATAATAATTACTGATAAATGCTACCACATTTTTCTGAACTATAGCTTTTCGTATATCTTATAAAGCTTTTCATCATTAGAATTTGGTAAAATTATGTTTATGTCAGTTTCCTCCATACTTTTTGAGATGTATTTTCTCCAGAAGCTCTTTGTAGTCGCTAACATACCATATTTTTGACTTTAAAATTAAAATGCAATGTGTGTAAATGGTAAATTACAAAAAAAACTAAAAAGTCTAAAAAGTAGACTACAAGCAACGGAGACATGTTACCATATGGAGAAAATATAAACTTTTAGAAACAAATGGATTACTTTTAAAAGCCTGAAACACAACTGCAGATCACCTTCCTCCACCAGAATGTGTATAAATCATGTCACCTCTAAAAATTGAGTTTAATACAGTTTCATAGCAGTAAACATAAAATGCTTTAACGTAGCTAAAATGCATAACATATCATACATACAGTACCGACATTTGAAACAATTGTAATTATAAAAATGAAGTTATTTAAAATATTTTATATCCAAAACCTTACACAATTTTTCAGAACTGCAAAATTAGAAAAGGTTGACCATATTGACTGCCAGTGTCAATTAAAGGTCAACTTACAAAAAAATATTTATTATTTTAGACATACTTTATTAAAAAAAAATATTTATTTTGTAAAATAAAGAGAAAAACATGGTAATTCCCTAATTATTTCTTACATGTTAAGTCTAGCGACCAATTCATTCTGAAAAAATGTTTTCTTTGCATTCCACTTTCACTTTTTTAATTGCTTTAACCTTTTGTCCATTCTGCTTTATGTAATTAAAGTTGTTAATTTATATGAGAATATTTTCAACTATGTCAATGGTTTCTTAGTATTTATTGTGTAAAAGGACTGGTATTTTTTTTTTATTTACGGTTTGTTGAAAGAGATATTTGCATTTGTTTATAGTAGATATTATTTATTTTGACAGCATTCCATTCAGTATGATTTACATGTGGACGGTATGCTAGTTGTACAATTTAGTGGGAAATACTCAAAAGCTCCTTGTAGATTTTAGAATTTTTTAAAGATCTGTTTGGATAGTCTTTTTTTTCCATCCTTTTTAAAAAACATTTTTTCAAAAGTTCACCATAAGCACAGGTGGTTGTTTTGGTAAACCCTGACACTGTTGTTAAAAAGGATGATAAAAATAAAAATCTAAGGAAGACTCCTATATAGAGACATGTTTATGTACATGCAAGATGTTTAGGGTAAGATAATGTTTTATCTTGATCTTTTGTATTCTTGCCCTTTGAAAAAGAACAAAATTAAACAACATAAGTGAGCAAAATAAAGGGAGTTTACTGAGAAAAATACGTTGGTCACTGTGTGTTTTTATTTTTCTGGGGTCTTTATGGGATGGGATAAACTGGAAAGGAAATGCTATAAATAAGTACACTGTGCTATTTCTATATTGTTTTCTAAGGAGGGACTGCCTATGTTGAAAGCCAATTACTTTGTCACGGCCCTGGAACACTTTTTGAGCTACATGCATTTGATTTCATTTACATTTCAAACAAGAACTAGAGACAACATGGATGAAACTAAACAAAGGATTGGGGATTGATGTACTAAAAACAGTTCCATGCCTATATTTAATTCTGTCTGGTTAAAGGGAATATAAGAATAGAATTGTTACCATGAATGATATTGGGTATTTGAAGTGAATGTAAGCTAGTTTAAACCTGAGTACTTTAAAACAAAATCCCCATTATGCTTCTTTTACATTTGTTTTAGCTATACACTATGACTCTTCAGTAGCATTTTTTTAATACATGACATACAGTACATACATTGCTTAAATAGAAACTCTAAAGCCTCATACACACGATCAGTCCATCCGATGAGAACGGTCCGAAGGACCGTTGTCATCGGTTAACCGATGAAGCTGACTGATGGTCCGTCGCGCCTACACACCATCAGTTAAAAAAACGATAGTGTCAGAACGCGGTGACGTAAAACACAACGACGTGCTGAAAAAAACGAAGTTCAATGCTTCCAAGCATGCGTCGACTTGATTCTGAGCATGCGCGGGTTTTTAACCGATGCTTTTGCATACTAACCATCGGTTAGGCGTCCATCAGTTAAATTTTAAAGCAAGTTTTGACCGAAGTTTAAATAACCTATGGGGCCTACACACGATCGGTTTGGACTGATGAAAACGATCCTTCAGACCGTTGTCCTCTGGCGATCCTATCGTGTGTACGAGGTCTTAGGGTACAAATACAGCAGCTGGTTCTGCTGATTTTTAAAGGATGCAAGCTCTATGGTTGTTCCCCTGATGCTGGCTTAAAGGATAAGTCCACCTTAACAATACAATCTCTATATCTACAGACATCCACAATCTAACACTAACCTATCTAACCCTGCAAAGAAGAAATCAGTATACATATATTTTCTGAAGCTGCTCCGATCTGGGCCTATGGCTTCTCTGTGGAGGCGGGTGCAGAGGACACAGCCAACAACGGAAGCCCCATAGTAGGTCTATGGGTGAGGTCACTTACTATTAATTTTACAGCCGTTGTTGTCCTCTGCAGAGCTTCCTCCACTAGAGACTTGACCAGAACAGCTTTAAAAAGGGTATGTATACTGATTTACAGGGCTAGATAGGTTAGTGTTAGATGTCGTGGATGTCTGTAATTGTAGAGATTTTAGTGTCAGGGTGGACTTATCCTTTAACAACTTATCGAGCCATGAATTCTGTTTAATGAGCAACATAGCTCACATCTCTTTCTAAATGTTAGCTGCCTGACTAACACGCTGACCGTCACTCTGGCTTCAATAATTTGAGACACTTTGAGGCATTTTCGGGAGGATGTCAGCAATGAAAATACACACTGACAAACGTGGGTGATAGCAGGTACTAAATACTTGTACCGATCACAGGGTTTTCAGAGTGTCTCCTCTTCATGCCCAGGGATTCCCAGGGATTTGTTTGGTGCAGTATGCAGATTGAAACTATGGTCAAAGTGATATGAGGCATGGCCACCCCATCCTACAAAACTGCACTGATATAAATGATTTTCTTTTGAATTGGCATTGTTTTATAACAGCTATGCCAAAACAAAAAAAGACAATAGCAATGTGATGCATAAAAAATAAACAGAGCTATAGCTAATTTTTCCTAACAAAGGTAACAGCTGCTGACTTAGTTTTGTGACAGGTTTCCTTAAAAAATTATTTCCAAAATTCTCTTAAGCAAAGGCTGTAATAAATTACCATTTCAGCCATTAATGGGAAAGCTGTGTAAAAAAAAAGCTATTGTTCTGTGTAACTCTGTACTTGTTTGTAAAACTAACAATTTCATTCATGAAAGAACTCTAGACCTTCAGGCAACTTTGAAAAAACAATTAGGCTATAAGTGTTTTTTAACTACCCTTTGTTTAACAGTGTCATTCAAGTGCTTTACTGATGACCATTACGTAGATTTCCAAAGGTGATTGGAAATGTAAAGTTTACTGCTGAAATTTGTAATGATAGTGTTTGACCTTCACTTAGAATAACACAGCACCAGAATACAACTAGAGTTGTGTTTAAACTAGCTAATCTCAATGGGTCCTTACAAAAAACTCAAAGCATGAGCACCCAACTCTGCCAATGTGAGGCTTATGTGCACCAAAAATTAGGACAGAAAAATTCTTAGAAGCTGAAAGACCATGTGTAACTTGTTCAGTTTTAATAAAAAATAAATAAAAATAGACCCCTTAAATTGAGGGCTATTAAAATATGGTAGAGAATGCATTAGTATAGGTCAAACGCATACAAACCAACATCAAGCATTTACTATTATAATATATATTTATCTATCAACCATTTTCAAATCAAGGATAGAATAGTATTTAAAGCGGGAATTCAACCATTTATTTATTTTTTGCCCTTTTCCCCTTAGATTCATGCTCGTTTTGTCTAGGGGAATCGGCTAGTTGTTTTAAAATATGAGCAGTACTTACCCGATTTCAAGATGCATCCTCTCCGTCGCTTCCGGGTATGGGTCTTCGGGAGCGGGCGTTCCTTCTTGATTGACAGTCTTCCGAGAGGCTTCCGACGGTCGCATCCATCGCGTCACTAGTAGCCGAAAGAAGCCGAACGTCGGTGGGGCTCTATACTGCGCCTGCGCACCGACGTTCGGGGCTTCTTTCGGAAAATCGTGACGCGATGGATGCGACCGTCGGAAGCCTCTCGGAAGACTGTCAATCAAGAAGGAACGCCCAGTCCCACAGCCCATACCCGGAAGCGGCGGAGAAGATGCATCTCGTAAACGGTAAGTACGGATCATATTTTAAAACAACTAGCCGATTCCCCTAGACAAAACGAGCATTAATCTAAGGGGGAAATGTGTTCTCTATGGGTGAACCTCCTCTTTAAGTTCTGAACATAGACAATCATAAACCACATTTTTTTAGTAATATATAATGCATTAAGAGAAATATACTTGTTCTTTCAATAGTTTCCTATGGAAATACATAATGTGATGTGTAAAACAATGAGCTGTTAGCAGGTATAAAGTGCAGGCACCCAAAAGTACACATACCTGCATAGCTCTGTTAGGCCAAATGCCTAACTGGTTGTGTTGGAGCTTGCCTGTTACTCTCCCATTTTTTAATTGGCTATCAATATGATGCACTGCCTATAAGTCAATAGGAATATGCATAAGGCAATAGGGGGTGGGCAAACTACATCACTAACGAGAAGTGTTTTGCACCCTCAAGCATTTGGCTTAGTGGAGGAGAATATGAGCTGATAGTAAGTTTAAATGGTGGCACCTCTAATCACATTAAATGTGTAGTGGAAGTGTGGGAAAACAGATTTGTGCAGATTTGTGAACTCTCTTACTTGCTAAAAGGAATTGCAGCTCTGTTAAGCTATTTTCATTTTTAGTAATGTACCACTATCAGACATTATATAATGTCCTGACCATTTACTTTTGAACATTGCAGCAAAGTAATACCATTTGGTCAAGACTGTGACTGGATAGTAAAAGAACAACTTTCATGCGCCTGTTACCCAAAGACTTTCCCCTCCACTTTCCTGGGCTGCCCAGTGTAATACAATTCCTATCTTCAATCAGCTGACCCCTGGGACCTGATACATTGGGCAAATCATGCAAATTACACTTCTATTCCTGGGGGGGGGGGGGGGGTCATTGTACTCAGCACTTTCAGAGCAGTACCATAAAGTTATATATTCAGGTACATTTCATGACTTTGTAACAGGAGTAAATATGTTCCTTATATATGCCTATACTTGTACATTAAATGCAGCATTTGTAGATTAGTGTTTGAATTCCAATTGTATTTAAATAGAAGTATGTTTTTTTTCAGAATCATACTTACCTAACTGGATGCAGCATCGGTCACCCTCCAGCTCAACACTGAGAACCGAGTGATCAAACCGATCTGCCGATTACTTGGTTCTCAGGGCTTCCTGAGCAGAGAGCAAGTGACTGTCAGTCAGCAGCTCTCTGCTCTGCCCACCCGCGCTCACTGGAGCGCTAGGCTGTGGAGGGGGTGGGAGCCACCAATTCAGGCCCTTAGCAGCTCGCTGACAGGCTGAACCGGGTGCCTGCCCAGGCATGTAGGCAGATCCCAACCATATGGTTGCGATCCTTCCCGAGCCTGGATCAGCTCAGTGATGTCAGCTGATAGTTGCATTCAGCGCTCTGTCTGCTAAAAATTAGTAACAGGCGTGCAGATCAAACTTTTCTCCTATGATTCACAGAAGAAGTACAGCCAAACAAGCTTTGGCTGTACATCCTCTTTAATGGTGTCTCGAATTAATGAAGACCAAATAAAAAATAAATATTACTAATTACAGTACAACTACAGTACAGTACAGTACAACAGTACAACTATTCCATACAAATGGTAGTATTGAACAATGAGTTACATTTTTAGCAGAAAAAATTACAAAATTGCATCCTCTGTATTTTGTTAGCACAGGTTTCTTAGCCTAAGCAATGGTACTCTTTATTTGATGGTCTCTGAAAAGAGATCCGAACACAGATCACTCTTCAGCGGATCAGAGGATTTAGATGCAAATCTTGATCTGTGTTTGGATCTCTTTTCAGAGACTGTTGACAAAAGAGTACCATTGCTGTGGTGAGGACCCTTTATTGGCTTTCCTTGCGGTCAATGGTGGAGTTTGGAAACTGATATTCATATCTGTGCATTGTAATCAGCATACTCCTGGAGGAGTGGATTCATTTGCAGCTGAGGATCTGAGGATCACTGGTATTGTCATTGGTTTACCCATTGTGCATATTTCTTTGGTTTAGGATAGGGGTCAGTATTTTTGGGGGTTGGTGATGGCTCTCTTCGGCTCTTCTATCCAGTGTACCAGTATATTCTTAAGGATCATCACTTTGACTTATTATGAACTTTTATTTGATTCATTTGGACTTTATTTTATTAAGCGTTGCACCTCTTTTATCATTACTTCTATTGTACCCAGCAATATTGTGCTAGCTGCTATTTGTTAGTTATATAGTTAAGGCACAATAGATTTGTATTTTTATAATGGCTTTGAAATTACAGAGCTCAATAATTTTTAGGATCCGTGGGTGGATGTCATCTGGTCTAGGTGCTTTATCCACTTTTTTTCTGTATAAATATTTCTGGATAATATCACTTTGAGCCAGTGTGGATCATTTGGGGCTGTGTCAATACCGTCCCCATTATGGCCAGGAGCTTCCCCATACTACTTTGTATACACAGAGCTGAAGAAGGTATTTAATAAATGTGTCTTCTCTTTGTCCCCAGTTACCCACTCCAGATTATTTTGTAAAGGGCCTATATGCTCAGACCTGACCTTTTTACTAATATATTTGAAGAATGGGTTTTGGGGTTTGTCCTACTATCTATCTTTTGCAATCTGTCGTTGATTGCAAAATATCGTGAATTTTTGCATCCTTGATTTCCTTCTTACATATTCTGTTATATACTTTGTAACATTAAAATGATGATAGTGTTCCTTCATTTTTATATTTTTTAAATGCTCTTTTTAACTTTTTAAACTTTGGCCGTGAGCCACATCATTTTTTTTTGCGTTTTAAACATATTGCCCACGAGAATATACTTTGCAGTGAGGTTGCTTACAGTCTTTTTGAAGGATTCCCATTTCTGTTTTGTGTACATCAATGCCAATATCCCCTCCAAGTCTAATGCCGCATACACACGATCGTTTTTCGTCATAAAAAAAAAAGAAGTTTTTAAAAACGTCATTTAAAATGATTGTGTGTGGGCTTCTGAAAAACGTAGTTTTTCGGGTTGTAAAAAATTATCGTGTGTGGGCTAAAACGACGTTTTAAACCCGCGCATGCCCAGAAGCAAGTTATGAGACGGGAGCGCGCGTTCTCGTAAAACTACCATTCATAATGAAGTAAGCACATTCATCACGCTGTAACAGACAAAAAAGTGTGAATCATCTTTTACTAACAAGGAATCAGCTAAAAGCAGCCCAAAGGCGAATAGAACTTCCCCTTTAGAGTGCCTTCGTACGTGTTGTACGTCACCACGCTTTGTTCATCATTTTTCAAAAACGATGGTGTGTGGGCAACATCGTTTTTAATGATGAAGTTGGAAAACTTCGTTTTTTGGACATGCTGAAAAACAACTTTTTTTTTATGCAGAAAAATGATCGTGTGTACGCGGCATAAGTCTTGGAAAGCAGCCCCCATCCTTGAAAAATGTGCTCTCTTACAATTAAGTATATTTATATTTCCAGTATGAGCTTGTTGCTTAGAGATAATGTTAAATTAAATCATGTTATGGTCACTGCAACCCAGATGTTTTATATGAACATTGGTAATAAGCTCTGCATGGTTTGCTATTACCAGGTCTAGTTGAGCATCATTCCTAGTCGGGACCTCAATAAACTGGACCATAAAATTGTCTTGATATAGGTTTATACATTTTTGCCCATTAACTGTTCCAGCAGTGCCATTACTCCAGCCAATTTCCGGGTAGTTAAAATCCCCCATTATTATCATTGTCCCAGCCCTTGCAGCCCTTTCTATCTGTGCAAGGAGCAGACTCACCATATCCTCATTAACATTGGAAGGTCTTTAACAAACTCCAATGATAACCTTTGTAGTACACACACCTATGTACAGTTCCACCCATAATGCTTTAGACTGATCACTCTACATCAACTACAGTAGGTCCTCTTTCACACTAGCTTTGAGATCACGTCTCACAGAGACACAGAGACAGACACCACCACCCTTCTATTTTACCCTGTCTTTCCAAAACCGAGCATAGCCAAGAATATGAATAGCCCAGTCATGTGAAGCCAAGAATCGGCAATACTAATTAAATCATAGTTCTCCTCATGCACTAGAGCTTCTAACTCACATATTCTGCTTGGCAGACTTCTGGCATTGGTGAACAAATACTTTAATTCATTGTCACATTTTGCGCACTTATTTTGCATATTTTGTTATTTTAGTACAAATAGTACCATTTCCAATGGTTGTTTGCAACATGGGAACCTATATATCACCTGCCATAGCCCTCCCCCATCTTTCCCCATTCCATCCACTCAGTTATGGCGTGTGGTTAGATTAGGTAGATACACAGATGTGAGTATGTGTATTTTTGCAGCTGTTGTGGACCGGTGTGTCATGGCCTTTGTCTCCCTTCTGGATGGCGCGATGTCTGTAACCCCTTACCTGTGATGGTGGGGGTTGGCGGGTATGCTGTACATGAGCTGCCCCCTGAGGTACAGCAACTTATGCAAGCTCAGCATGTAAGGCCCCGTACACACGACCGAGTTTCTCGGCAGAATTCAGCCAGAAACTCGATCGGAGCTGAATTCTGCCGAGAAACCCGGCGTGTGTACACTTTCGGCCGAGGAAGCCGACGAGTTCCTCGTCGAGCCAAATAGAGAACATGTTCTCTATTTCCTCGTTGTTCAATGAGGAAAGTTGGCTCGTCGAGATCACACAGAACTCGACGAACAAAACGATAAGTAAAGCTGACTTTGCCCACAAAATACCAGGTTCCCTTTCTAGGACAGATTTGTTGTGATCCCTCACCTCCCCCTTACCCATAATTCATGTATAGGTTTTAACTTGTACTCCCTCCATCCCAAGAGACCTGGCAATTAGCTACATAAGTACCAAGTGCTGCACTAAAGAAAGAACACGTGTGTTACATGTTCCTTCATGCCCAGCAGTATTAATATTTTTTTTGGGGGTTGTCTGGTGGCTGTAATGAAGGTAATGAGGAAAACGGCACTGCTTTATTATGGTCTTATCGTAGTGAAAATATATCTTTGCCTTGTATATACAACAAATTTAACTTAGAACACTGATGTTCTAAGCCCTATATGTGTTTCACTCCAAATCTCATGCTGATATCCAGTTCAGAATGTACCGCTCCTAATGGTTTACAGATATACTTCAGTTTGAGCAATAATGTATTTTTTTTCTGCCTCCATAGGCCAATTCTATTGTGCTTCACCCAATCACCTGGCTATCCTAGTACTCACTAACTCACTAACAATATGGTCAGTCACAGACACAAAAGGCACAGAAAATCTGGGTGCAGAGAGGAAACTATAGACAGTGTGCCAACTGTGCACAGAATTTCTAGAACTAACAACAGGAATCACAGGAAGAACAAACTGTCAAATTACTCTAATAACAGTTCAGTTCTATGTGTAAGTGTATGGATTTAGAGAATGTGACCTGTAAATGACCTGTAAATATGTTTTTCAACCAAAAAAAAAAACATGCAGAAACAGCAACAAAACCTAAATGGACAGCAATGGCTAACAGGGGAACAACCTGGAAACTTTTAGAAAGCATTTTCTGCATTAAGGTAACAAAAACCTTCTGATCACAGCTCTCCTCCTCCTATACTTGCCTGAGCCCGATCCCGATCCAGTGCTGTGCACAAGAGCTACAGCTCTCTCTGCTCGCTCCCTCCTCATAGGTTTAGAGTCTGCAGGGGATATTGCCTCCTGCAACTATCAATCACAGCCAACGAGGAGTGAGCGGGTGGTGGGGCCGAGCTGTGCTTTATGTGTCAAGCAGTTTGCTATTGTGGGCACTTGGCAGGGGGTAGAAACCAAGAGCACTGACATGGGATCCGAGAAGAGGGGGATCAGGGCTGCTCTGTGCAAAACCATTCAACAGAATAGGAGTGTATGACATGTTTGTTATTTAAAAAAAATTATGGGTTTACAATTACGTTGAGTTTATATTCACTTTAATGCAAAGAAAGCATTAAGGCAAAAAGCTTTTACCTTTAGAACCACTTTAAAGTAGTCCAATCTGGGTGATACAGAAACATGGATTGATTGTGGCATATCCTCTAATGGAATCAGGTGTTTGATTATTCTAATATTCCTGAGATAGTGGAAGGAGGACCTGATGGCGGCAGATAATTTTGCCTTTTTTTAATTGGATACTGGCATTTTGAAGATAGTTTTGTAAGTAGCATTGTTGATATTCTGTAAGTGCAATTTTATTTTAAGAAAAAGTTTATTTTAATGGTTTTACGCTATAATAAGAGTATCATGTGCTCTTTATTCTCTTTATTCTGCACATTAATGCCGCATACACACGCTCGGAATTTCCGACAACAAATGTTCGATGGGAGCTTGTTGTCGGAAATACCGACCGTGTGTAGGCCCCTATCAGACATTTTCTGTCGGAATTTCCGACAATATTTCAGTGCGTCATGTGCCATTTAAAGTAGAATATTTCAGTTGCGTTACTGCAAGTTTAGAACTGTACAGTTCAGTGTGTTACTGCAAGTTTAACGCCATATAGTTTTGTGCGTTACTGCAAGTTTAATGCGATATATTTAATTGTGTTACTGTAAGTTTAACGCCATATATTTCATTGCGTTACTGCAAGTTTTATACCACGTAGTTCTATGCGTTACTGCAAGTTTAACGCTGTATAGTTCTGTGCGTTACTGCAAGTTTAACGTTGTTTATTTCCTTGCGTTACTGCAAGTTTAGTGCTGTGTATTTCAATGCATTACTGCAAGTTTAATATCATCGAGTTCTGTGCATTACTGAAAGTTTAACGCTGTATAGTTATGTGCATTACTGCAAGTTTAACACAGTATATTTCATTGTGTTACTTCAAGTTTAACGCTTTATAGTTATGTGCGTTACTGCACGTTTAACTTTGTATATTTCTATGCATTGCTGCAAGTTTAACGTTGTATATTTCATTGCGTTACTTCAAGTTTAATGCCGTATAGTTCTGTGCATTACTGCAAGTTTAACGCTGTATATTTTTAATTGTGTTACTGCAAGTTTAACACCATATATTTAGTTGTGTTACTGCAAGTTTAATGCCATATATTTCATTGCATCACTGCAAGTTTAACACTATATATAGTTCTGTGCATTACTGAAAGTTTAACGTTGTATATTTTTTGTGTTACTGCAAGTTCACCAATTAAGCCCAGGACCATATTGCTGGTCAAAGACCAGGCCCCTTTTTGCGATTCGGCACTGCATCGCTTTAACTGACAATTGCGCGGTCGTGCGATGTGGCTCCCAAACAAAATTGGCGTCCTTTTTTCCCCACAAATAGAGCTTTCTTTTGGTGGTACAGTATTTTATCACCTCTGTGATTTTTTGTCTTTGCGCTATAAACAAAAATAGAGCAACAATTTTGAAAAAAATGAATATTTTTAACTTTTTGCTATAATAAATATCCCCCAAAAATATATAAAAAAGCAATTTTTTTCCTCAGTTTAGGCCGATACGTATTCTTATACCTATTTTTCATTTAAAAAAATAAGCGTTTATTGATTAGTTTGCAAAAAAGTTATAGCGTTTACAAAATAGGGGATAGTTTTATGGCATTCTTCTTAATATTTTTTTTTTACTAGTAATGACGGAGATCAGCGATTTTAATCAGTACTGCGACATTATGGTGGACACTTCGGAAACTTTTGACACATTTTTGGAACCATTGGCATTTTTATAGCGATCAGTGCTATAAAAATGCATTAATTACTATAAAAATACCACTGGCAGGGAAGGGGTCAACACTAGGGGGTGGGGAAGGGGTTAAGTATGTTCCCTGGGTGTGTTCTAACTGAAGGGGGGGTGGACTGATCGCTGTTCATACATTGTATGAACAGACGATCAGGCATTTCTCCCCCTGACAGGACCGGGAGCTGTGTGTTTACACACACAGCTCCCGGTTCTCGCTTTGTAACGAGCGATCGCATCTACCCAACGGTGATCGCACCCGCCGGGCACGCGCATCGCGTCAGGGGCGAGCGCGCTGAACGGCGAGATGGCGTAGATCTACGTCATCTCATATTTCATTGTGTTACTGCAAGTTTAACACTATACAGTTCATTATGTTACTGCAAGTTTAATGCCACATAGTTTTGTGCGTTAGTGCAAGTTTAACGCTGTATAGTTCTGTGCGTTACTGCAAGTTTAACACTGTTTATTTCCTTGCGTTACTGCAAGTTTAACGCTGTATATTTCATTGCATTACTGCAAGTTTAACGCCATATAGCTCTGTGCATAACTGAAAGTTTAATGCTGTATAGTTGTGTGCATTAATGCAAGTTTAACATGGTATATTTCATTGCATTACTGCAAGTTTAACGCTGTATATTTCATTGCGTTACTGCAAGTTTAAAGCCGTGTAGTTCATTGTGTTACTGCAAGTTTTACACCATATATTTAATTGCACTACTGCAAGTTTAACCTCCCTGGCGGTATGATTCTGTCAGAAAAAAGGTGCTGAAAGCGGTACCATTATTTGCAAGGAAATTTGGCGTTTTATATTGTAGGTCTGTCATTTTTAGAAATAACTCACTTAAATCTGTCCAAACAAGATTCTAATAGGCATCCCGGGTATGACATTTTTTTAAAAACAAAATTATAAATTATAATATAATAAATAATTATAAATAATTATAACAAATAATAATATAATTATAATAAAAATTATTCAATAATGTAATCAAATTAAAATCACTGAAATTTGCTCAGTTGCAGAATTGTTGCTGTCATTATTTTTTTTTTTTTATGACGAATTTCCCCACAAATCGCTATCGCACAATTCTGCAAGTGATTATAATTTATTATCGCTGTTTTTTAGCTGATCTAAAACTATTTTTGACATAAAGGGACACTTTTGGTTGCTATGGACAATCTACAGTTTGCAGGGAGAAAGAAACGTTTTTATTATATAAAATGACATGCATGACACAGGACAGACCACTAGGGACAGGGGGGGTGTGTTTTTTTTACATACAGTACTGTAATCTATAAGATTACAGTATACTGTATGTAAGGTGTTTGTTTACTTTTTTGAATTTGGCGCCGTTCTCCGTCCCCGTGCGTCGTAACGTCGCAGGGAACGGAGATCGGCGTCACACGGAAGCACTATGTGAATCGAGCGAGGTCCCGCTCGCTCACACAGCGCGGTGGCATCGCTGGATCCAGGGACAAGGTAAGTAAAAAGTGCCTGTGGATTCAGCGAGGCGAGCCCGAGACTGACTCGGGGTGACCGATCGTAGCAGGAAAATCAAACCCCGAGTCAGTCTCGGGAAGACCGCCAGGGAGGTTAATGCCATATATTTCATTGCATCACTGCAAGTTGAACACTATATAGTTCTGTGCGTTTCTTTAAGTTTAACCCCATATATTTAATTGCTTTAGTGCAAGTTTACCACCATATAGTTCTGTTCATTACTGCAAGTTTAATGCTGTATATTCTATTGCGTTACTGGCTGCAAGTTTAATGACATATAGTTCTGTGCATTACTGCTGTATATTTCATTGCATTACTGTAAGTTTAACACCGTATAGTTCTGTGCGTTACTGCTGTATATTTCATTTCATTACTGTAAGTTTAACGCTGTATATTTCATTGAGTTACTGCAATTTTAACGCCATATAGTTCTGTGCATTACTGCATGTTTGACGCAGTATATTGCAGTATATTATAGTGTATCCATGGAGTGTGTCTGTGTAGTGAATACTCAAATTAAAGTGCACCAAACACCACTTTCCATTGGTTAAAGGGCATCCACGTACACATTTACACATCTTTATTACATTTTGGTAATAAGCACCTATAGTCCCAGCATCAGGCATCTAGGAGTCAGCAGAGTTTTTTGAACACAGCGTCAGTCACTTGCTCCTTGACGATGCACAGCCAATACTCGATTCAGGTGTTGGTTCTGATGTTGAAAGAAGGCAGGAACATGAGCCTACAGAGAGGGGAGACCACTGGTACACAAATTGGGATTAATGTTCCCCCACCACAGCGCATTGCCAAGTTGTCTCCAGTGGTAATGAGGATGGAGGAGATGATGAGGTCACTGACTCGTCTTGGTGCTGGATAGAAGAGGAGGAAAGTGAGGGTGAGGCACAACTCCAACAAGGCAGCCATTATGAAATAGTAGAGAGCAGCAACCCTATTCCATCACATTGTGGATCTGTTATCTTCCGACCCACTTCCCACAGCTCAGCTATCTGGGCCTTTTTTAGTACATGTGCAGCCGATTGCACTGTTGCTAATTGCAAACTTTGTCTCAAGCACATCAAGCGTGGCAAAAACACCAACCATTTGGGTACCACATGCTGGACAAGGCATTTAACCTCCAACCACTTAGCCCATTGGCAAGAGCACCTAAAATCCACACAAAAGAGGCACAAATATTTCCCTCCTTCTTTCTCACCTCAGTCTCTCCCTGCTATACCTCTCAGCAGCCTAGATAATCGTCCACCTAGCGATGCAGATGCTGCCAATGGGATGTGGAAGCTGACAACCCTGGGTGTCGAGGACTAAAAAAATTGACAAATGCATCACTTAGGCAGCCGCCTTCTCCACCGCACCTCTCTTGAAGCCTCAAAATTATGATTTCCATGACACTGTAACCTACCAGAGTCAGAAAAAGCACTCAATAAACTCATCCTTAAGATGCCCTCAAGTGATTTAATCTTCTGCACTCTCTGTGGGGACAGGATGAGTTTTGAGTCTTTCCCCTTGTAACGGTGGTCAAGGAGGGTTGCCAACAAATAGTGATCCTTTCCCTTTACACCACATATTATTGTGTCCTTTTGCAGACTTTGAAACATGAGGGAGTCCATGCATGAGAAGCAGACTTCTCTGGGTCACTGAGGATTACACAGTATCTGGAATTGCCTCCTCCCAGCCACGTACTACTCCCAAGGGTTCTGGTGGATGAAAAATCATCTCTTACTGTTTAATGTTTGTCTTTCTCTGCTTCAATGCCTCCGAAAATGCCAGAGCCCCCCTCCTCCTCCTCTCTCTCCTCCAATGTGTTATGTGGCATAGGTGGCATAGGTGGACAATGATGTCTGCATAAAGTGGGCCTTGAGAGGAAAGGAAGTCTTCCTCTGTGTCCCGCTGGTATTCCTTGAGTGCCCTCTCCATAATGCCACCCAGAGTCTTCTATAGCAGGAACACAACAGGGATTGTGTCACTGATGCATACATTGTCATGGCTCACCATCCGTCTCAAATGCTGACAGTACAGTGCATGCATCCTTTATGAGCAGCCATTGGTGTGAGGGAAAAAAGCCTGTTGTTGTGCCATACTCACACAGGTACTCATTGACTGCCCTCTACTGCATGTGCAGCCGCTGCAGCATTGCCAAAGTCGAGTTCCACCTGGTGGGCATGTCACAAATCAAGCAGTTCATTGGCAGGTGGAATTCCTGCTGAATTTCAGCCAATTGAGCACTGTCTGTGTATGATGGCCTGGAATGGCTACAGTCTCTTCTGGCCTGCTTTAGTAGATCTTCTAACCCAGGGTATCTATTTAGGAAACACTGCACCACCAAATTGAGGACATGCGCCAGGCATGGCACATGTGTCAACTTTCCCTGACAAATCTTGTGAGTTGCAAGCAGAGTTACCCAGTGTGCTGTGAACAAAATATATCGTCCCTGTCCATGCTTGCTGGACCACATGTCAGCAGTTATGTGGACTTTGCAACTTACTGCCTTACGCAACGATGCCACGACATTGCCTTCCATGTGATGGTAAAGAGCTGGAATGGCCTTATGTGAAAATAAATAGCGACTGGAAACCTACCATTGTGGTACAGCACATTCTGCAAATTCATGGAAGGGGGCAGAATCCATCAGGTGGAAAAGCAGAAGTTGTAGAGCCAGCAGCTTTGACAAGCTTGCATTTGACAAGCTGGGCGTGTATTGTCAAACAATTTTTACGCACCTGCATATAATTTACATTTTTGACAGCAAGGCCAATACTTGCTTTCATCAAGAGTACCTCTATAGTGTTACGTGTGAAGGCGCCACGACACCCAATGAACAATTTTTTGGCACCTGTTTGAGTAGAAATCCAAAGTCTGTGGTAGAGACACCAGGATTAGTCCAAAAAATCTTACAGACTCTTAGGCCTCAGAGCAAGTTCTCTTTTTCCTTGAAGGGAATGGAGAAATTGGCTCGTCGAGTTCCTCGACAAGCCTAACAAGAACTCGACGAGGAAACAATGTGTTTCGCCCGCCGAGTTCCTCGGTCGTGTGTACGAGGCCTGAGGCCCCGTACACACGGCCGAGGAACTCGACGTGCCAAACACATCGAGTTCCTCGGCCAGTTCAGCACTGAAGCCGCTGAGGAGCTCGGCGGGACGAGAGCTCCCATAGAACAACGAGGAAATAGAGAACATGTTCTCTATTTCCTCGCCGAGCTCCTCGTCGGCTTCCTCGGCCGAAAGTGTACACACGGCCGGGTTTCTCGGCAGAATTCAGCCAGAAACTCGGTCGGAAGCTGAATTCTGCCGAGGAAACTGGTCGTGTGTACGGGGCCTCACAATCTTAGACTGGCTCCCCAAGCCCTTGCAGGGAATTTTTTTCTGGCTTTATAAATGTAATTATTGCTGCAGCAGCTTCTATATACAGTACAGCTGTGCCACTTTACAGGTGGACTAAGGGGACCCCCAGGCACTACATTGAAAGGAATTTTTCATTTTTATACTTTAATTTTAAGCATCAATAAATCACTGCTCATTTGAACATTACGTTTTTTTTACAAACTTTTTTTAATTGATACATGTCCCCCAGGGCAGTACCCAGACCCCCATAACCATTGTTTTCCCAATTACTTGCATATAAGCCTTCGAAATGTTGATTTTTCACGTTCGGTCCCATAGACTTCAATGGGGTTCGTTATTCGGTTCCAAACTTTTGCGATGTTCAAAAGTTCTGATGCAAACTGAACAGGGGGTAATTTGGCTCATCCCTACCTCTGAGCCACCATCCACTGTTGGGCCTGACAGAGTCTCTTGCGACAGAAGATGGAAGCAAGAGAGACCTAACTTCAGGAGACCCCCTGTACACTTTTCACAGGACAAGTTTGAATGGTCTGCAAACTTGCCAAGGGCAGCAAGTTCAAGTGGTGTGGTATGTAGCCGAGTACCCATTTACCTACCATGTTCAGATGCAGGCACATGCCTTTAAGACTCCTTTTCACACAATTCCATTGGTTTCTGAACACATACAGTGAAGGGAACTTGTATTCACTCCCTCAAAAACTCAGGTTGCAGGTTGCCCCACACTGATTGTTGCTTGGTTGCCTCCAGCTGTTCACCTGTATTATATAGGTTGCCCTGAACTTTAATGTGATGGACACTGTGTATGTGAATAATCTAAAGCAACTGTTGTCAGTACTATACTTACTGAAATAGTGATTTTTAGCTTGAATCTTTGGGGTTGACTTATTACAACTGGAGAGTGCAAAATCTGGTGCAGCTGTGCATGGTAGCCAATCAGATTCTAACTTCAGCAAAAACACTGGAAGCTGATTGGTTTCTATGCAGAGGTGCTCCAGATTTTGCACTATCCAGTTATACTGTAGTAAATCAACAACTTTGTTTTTTATAGTATTTTATAAAGACGTTTCTATGCACCTAAATGTTACCCTAATTGATCCACAAAGACATTACTGTGAAGAGTCCATGTTTGTGCAACTTTCATTATTCAGCAGTGTATGCAATTTTTTTTGTCATCCTTAACCTGCTTTACATTATTGCTTCTACTTTTTTTTTCATAAACTCTGAGGCCCCGTACACACGACCAGTTTCCTCGGCAGAATTCAGCTTCCGACCGAGTTTCTGGCTGAATTCTGCCGAGGAAACTGGTCGTGTGTACACTTTCGGCCGAGGAAGCCGACGAGGAGCTCGACGAGGAAATAGAGAACATGTTCTCTATTTCCTCGTTGTTCTATGGGAGCTCTCGGCCCGCCGAGCTCCTCGGCGGCTTCAGGGCTGAACTGGCCGAGGAACTCGATGTGTTTGGCACGTCGAGTTCCTCGGCCGTGTGTACGGGGCCTCAGGCCTCGTACACACGACCGAGGAACTCGGCGGGCGAAACACATTGTTTCCTCGTCGAGTTCTTGTTAGGCTTGTCGAGGAACTCGACGAGCCAATTTCTCCATTCCCTTCAAGGAAAAAGAGAACTTGCTCTCTTTTTGGCTCGACAAGTTCCTCGACAGTTTCCTCGATGAAAAATGTACACACGGCCGGTTTCCTCGGCAAAAAATCTCTCCCACCAAGTTTCTTGATGGATTCTGCCGAGGAAACTGGTCGTGTGTACGAGGCCTCAGAGACAGTTACTCTCTGGTCATTCTATTAATTAGCCTTGCTGTTAAGGTATATTTTCTCCAGATACTGTACATTTATGCTTATTAAAGAGTCAAATGGCGAGGTGTAAATGCAGATTGCTATGAGTGTTTCTCTTATATCAAACATGTGTTTTCATGAAAAAATTGCTGAATTCTATTTTCTAAGTGCATAAGAAACAACTTCAGAGGTCAATAAATAGCTGCACAGTTGCATCTGGCAGGCAATCTAGCTACATCAAATCAGTATAAAATGTGAAACAGAATATCTGGCAAAGCACTGTAAAACTTTAAATTTGTAAAACGTCTCAAAGCTCAGCTAATAAGCACAACATTACATTATATGAAAACTAAAGATAAATGCAAAATGTTACTTTATATGGAAAAGAAGGTAGCATACTTTTTAAATGTGGGGCAATATGCAACAATGTGATGGAACCTGTGGAGACAAACACTGTGTAATTCTTTTCCCAGCAAAGTTGAGATCACAGAAATTAACTTATGTTCAAAATAAATATGGGGCCAGATTCACAGAAGTAGTACACCGGCGTATCTACTGATACACCGGCGTACTTTCAAATTTGCCGCGTTGTATCTTTAGTTTGAATCCTCAAACCAAGATACGACGGCTTCTGGCTTCGATCCGACAGGCGTACGGCTTCGTACGCCTTCGGATCATAGGTGCAATACTTCGGCGCCCGCTGGGTGGAGTTTGCATCGTTTTCTACGTCGGGTATTCTAATTAGCTTTTTCCGGCGATCCACGAAGGTACGCGCGGTCGTCACATTCTCTTACGTCGTCGCTAGTCGGCTTTTCCCGGCGTATAGTTAAAGCTGCTATTTCGTGGCGTATAGATAGACCTGCCATGTTAACCACTTAAGCCCCGGACCTTTAGGCAGCTAAATGCCCAGGCCAGGTTTTGCGATTTGGCACTGCGTCGCTTTAACAGACAATTGCGCGGTCGTGCGACGTGGCTCCCAAACAAAATTGGCGTCCTTTTTTCCCAACAAATAGAGCTTTCTTTTGGTGTTATTTGATCACCTCTGCGGTTTTTATTTTTTGCGCTATAAACAAAAATATAGCGACAATTTTGAAAAAAATGCAATATTTTTTACTTTTTGTTATAATAAATATCGCCCAAAAACATATCTAAAAAATAATTTTTCCCTCAGTTTAGGCCGATACGTATTCTTCGACCTATTTTTAGTAAAAAAAATCACAATAAGCGTTTATTGATTGGTTTTCGCAAAATTTCTAGCGTTTACAAAATAGGGGATAGTTTTATTGCATTTTTATTTTTTTTTTATTTTTTTTACTACTAATGGCGGCGATCAGCGATTTTTTTCGTGACTGCGACATTATGGGGGACACTTCGGACAATTTTGACACATTTTTGGGACCATTGTCATTTTCACAGCAAAAAATTTAAATTGCATTGTTTATTGTGAAAATGACAGTTGCAGTTTGGGAGTTAACCACAGGGGGCGCTGTAGGAGTTAGGGTTCACCTAATGTGTGTTTACAACTGTAGGGGGGTGTGGCTGTAGGACTGACGTCTTCGATCGAGTCTCCCTTATATAAGGGATCACTCCATCGATACGCCGCCACAGTGAAGCACGGGGAAGCCGTGTTTACACACGGCTCTCCCCGTTCTTCAGCTCCGGGGAGCGATCGCGACGGAGCGGCTATAAACAAATAGCCGCGCCGTCGTCCCGGATCGCTCCCCGAGGGAACCTGACCGCCGCATGTAGCGGGGGGTTCCCAATCGGACCCCCCAACCGCTAGAAGGCAAGGACGTACATGTACGCCCATTTGCCTGTACGTGCCATTCTGTGGACGTACATATACATGCGGCGGTCGGGAAGTGGTTAAAGTATGGCCGTCGTTCCCGCGTCGAATTTAGATTTTTTTTTTGCGTAAGTCGTCCGTGAATAGGAAAGGACGTAACTCACGTCTACGTTCAAAAAATGACATTGGGAAGGGGCGTGACCGGAAGCCGACCTGGATGGAAGCCTGAATCCTCAGCTCCCACACAGCCCGCACTGAGAAGGCACTTTAGGGGACTCTACAAATCTACTACAAATTTATGGGCAAATCCAGGGGCACACGATCCACAAAGCTCCGCGGATCCTCTCAACCACCGCCGGGCTCGGCTGCGGACCTCCGATCCTTCTTTATGGCCCAGAACACGCCGCCTGACGGAGCAGCCAAGATGGCGCCGGACCCTCACACAGCGCGCCCTGAGTCACCAACGCGGCTCTCCCGGCCTGCCTGCTCCGGGTCCATGTCTCCCGGAAGACTCTCGATGGCCCCACCGGACTCCACGGACTACCCATTCACCCTGGGAGCGGTGAGTTCCCCCGGCCCAGGCCACGCTGCCCTCCCCAGACTCTCGCCGCATGGAGTGCAGGCCGCCATGACAGGCCCCCTCCACCCCCCGCTTGACACACAATGCTCTGAAGCATTTCCTCTACTACTGAGGACCATGTCGGACCCCTGCCTCCCCGACTTTGAAGGGGGCTCCCCCACCCCCTCGATCTCATCAGGGGACTTTCCTGACCTGCCGCCCCCTATGTACCCTATGGACCATGTGTTGCAGGACTCTGGGGGGATCCATGACGCTCCCGGCCCCCGTGCATCAGATCCACCCCCCCATAAGGCACAGAGACTTCCGAGGGCACAGTCCTCCGGCTATCCTGAGGTGCGTCCTGCGGTGGCTACATACGCCCAGAAAGCAGGCTCCCCTGCGGCCTACCCCTCAGATCAGGGGCCATGCCCATCTGCCCGGGCCCTGGTGGAGGCTGGCCCAGAGCACTCTCCCATGGAGCTGGCGTACCTAGCTCACAGGTACGCCACCCCCAACTTGCAGCATCCGACTCCCCGATCCTCATCCTCTGGGCATCCACCAGCACCGCCTAATGCTCACCCCGTCCCCCTCCAGTGGCACTCTTATTTACAAGCCATGCCTACCAAAGAGGACTTTAAGCTCCTGATTGAGGAAGTCAAATCGGCATGCCGCTCAGAAATTCAGGTGCTTCAATCTGGCATGAAGCACCTGGCAGATCGCGTAGAAATGGCAGAAGAAGAACTTCAGGAAACCAAGTTAGCGGTCCATAGAGTTCAACTCCAGGGTGCAGACCACCGCACCTGTTGAGGGACATGCAGCGCCATGTGGAGGACCTGGACAACAGGGGGCGCAGAAATAACATCAGGCTGCGGGGGGTGCCGGAGGCGGACGGACCGGAGGACCTCCAAGACACACTACACTCGGTATTCAATAATCTTCTGGGGAAGCCGCCGAACGCCCGCATTGAAATGGATAGGGCGCATAGAGCCTTGCGCCCAAAAAACACCGCCTCTAAACCAAGAGACATAATTTGCAGGATCAGTTCCTACCCTCTGAAGGAGGAGATCATGCGCCAAGCCCGCCTGACACGGAAAGTGATGCTTCGAGAGGTTCCCATACAACTGTACCCTGATCTCTCGTGGATCACTCTTCAAAAGCGCAGACTGTTACAACCCCTGCTGCGCGCCCTGCAAGATGAACACATAATCTACCATCAGGGCAAGTCGGCCATCTTGAGGTATCCGGAGGATCTCGACGCCTTCTGCGATGTGCTGGGAATCCCTGTCCCCCAACTTCCTGAGTGGGACCTTGTGGCTACACCACCTGCCCCACCAGTGGTCTGGCAGAAGGTGCCCCCGCCTAACCGCCCCCGGAGTGGGGGGCCGCCCCGCAAGTCACCCCGCAATGGGGGCACCTGAGGCCGGAACCTGGAGAGCCCCCCTCTATGCAAACTTTATTTTCTAGCTTTTCAACCTGAACAGTCCACTTTTTGTTTTTTCTACTGTCCCACTGGGACCGTTTTATCCGCCCTGGACATTTTCCTCCTGCAATTAGTCCCCCCCTTAAAAGTGCCCCTAACACTAGTTCTAGTTTACACATTGGGCTTGTTTCTGCTGAGACTCGGGAGTTTAGGAGGTTTTTTTTTACTACTCCTTCTTCCTTTTTTTTTTTTTTGTTGTTGTTTTGTCTCTCTGCTTGACCCACCCCCCCCCCCTGGTTTAGCGAATGTATTTATCCACGCTTTGCATCTCTAGTTATTTTTTGATGACCACCCAAGGGCTCCCGGGCACCTATCTGGCGCATTCCCTTGGGATGTGGCCGGATGGGTCTTTGGGAAACCGTGCTGACCTAGGCCCTTTGGCCTACCAAGGTCTGGCGCAAATGTTACTTTTGATTGTATGTTATTTCGTCCTGTGTTCTAATGTCTTTTTTCTCTTTCAGTTTCCACCCCCCCTCCCTTCCCCCGATCGTCGGATGGTTCGCTATGGTACTTGTGGAATCCACCTGAAGCCCCTCCCGGGGCGCCTCCACCCTCGGCCTCTGATCTCCGTCGGCTCCACATCACATCAGGTAGGACGCTCCCCCCTCCCCTCTACCCATTCCCATGGCTAAAATATTGTCCCTGAACGTACATGGTCTAAACTCAGATAGGAAGAGATCTCTGGCACTGAGGGAATTTAGACAGTCGGGCGCTGACGTCATTTTCGTCCAGGAGACGCACTTTGACAGCGGGGGGTCCTTTGCGTTCGCCACCAGGCAATTCCCACAAATCTACTCTTCCTCGGGCCCTCGCAAACGAGCCGGAGTTGCGATTCTTCTCAAACATGGATCTCCGTTCACCTGTTCTGGCAGCTATAGCGACCCCCTGGGACATTTCGTTATTCTTAGAGGCAAATGGCAGGCACAGGAGTTGACGTTCTGCGCACTCTATGCCCCGAATGTCCGGCAACATAGGTTCCTAACTAGATTACTCACCCGCCTCTTTAAATCAGATCATGGACTACTGGTGGTGGGGGGGGGATTTCAATTTGACCCATTCTGCAACTGCCGATCGCCACGTGGGCCCACGGGTGCCGTCAGCTCGAGCCCTCAGAGACTCGAAGCTCTTCCGCCAAATCACTAGACGTTATGCTCTCTTCGACGCCTGGAGGGCCCTCCACCCGGGGGATCGGCAGTACACCTTCTATTCGGCCCCCCACAGAGCGCACTCACGTATCGACTACTTCTTCACTAATAGTACCACGCTCCGGGCGACGCGTGAGACACGGATTCTTCCAATATCATGGTCAGACCACGCCCCTGTCCTCCTAACGCTAGATTTGGGCTCCCCCACCCGTAGGCCCTGTAACTGGAAGCTAAATACCTTCCTCCTCCAGCACTTGCCGTCCAGGACAGAACTCACTACCACACTCCAGCTTTACTTCGCGGAGAACAACACCCCTGACATTTCGGCTTCTACGCTCTGGGAGGCCCATAAGGCAGTCCTTCGAGGTAAATGCATAGCATTATCCGCCGCCCTGAGAAAAGACGCACAGGCCACTAAACAGAGGACTGAAAAGGAGCTGGTGGGTCTGGAGCGCCGCCTACAGCTTACCCCCTCCATTGCCCTCCTTAAGAAAATCACAAATCTGCGCGCAATTTTGAAGGACTTGGCTCTTGGCTGTGTAGAGAAGGCTCTGGTTAGACTACGACAACTCTACTACGATAAGGGCAACAAAGCCCACTCATTGTTAGCGAAGAAACTACGTGACACACATCTTGCGACGACGCCTCATCAGATTAAGGACAGTTCGGGCTGCCTTCAGTCCCACCCCAGAGATGTAGCCCAGACATTCTCGGACTTCTACACAAAACTTTATAACAACCCTGACATCCCCGGTAACCCACGCCCCCCAGACGTCTCTCTTAGTATAAGACAATATCTAGAACAGAGTGGAGTCTCCCGCCTCCAACCCTCCGACCTGACACCCCTCAACATGCTGATCTCCGAAGACGAGATAGAGCAGACTATTAAATCCCTGCCCTCCCGCAAGTCCCCTGGCCCTGATGGCCTGCCCTATGAATACTATAAAGCCTTCCTGCCCCTCTTCCTCCCTCACATGTGCAAGCTTTTTAACTCCTTCCTCCGCGACACCCCTGTCCCGGCAGACATGCAACGCTCCTTTATCACCCTGATCCCCAAGCCGGACAGGGACCCCGTACTCTGCGATAACTATAGACCCATCGCACTGCTTAATTTGGACCTAAATTTTTTTACGAAATTACTTTCTATCCGTTTGAACGGGATTCTCCCCTCCCTTATCCACAAAGATCAAGTAGGCTTTGTACCCCTTAGGCAGGCGGGCGACAACACCCGAAAGGTGATCGACCTGGTTGATGCGGCGAACAGGGAAAATGCGGCGTCCCTGCTTCTTAGCTTGGACGCCGAGAAGGCCTTTGATAGGCTTGGGTGGCCCTTCATGTTTGCCACGCTGCGTCATATAGGGATTCGGGGCCCATTTATGAATGCAATTCGCCACCTCTACTTCGACCCCTCGTCCCAGGTTAAGACGCCCTTCGCCCTTTCGCCCTCCTTTCCCATTACCAATGGCACCCGACAAGGGTGTCCACTATCGCCCCTCCTATTTGCGCTATGTGTCGAACCCTTGGCAGCCACGATTCGGGGAAACCCGTCCATTCGGGGGGTGACAGTCCGGGGCAGGGAATTTAAAATATCCCTCTTCGCGGACGACATCATCCTTTCCCTTACGCAACCCCGGATTTCCCTCCCAAACCTCCATGCGGAATTGACCCGATATGGAGCTTTGTCGGGCTACAAAATTAATACCTCCAAATCTGAGGCTCTCCCTGTTAACATCCCTACCGTGGAGGTCGACCTCTTACGAGCCAACTTCCCCTACCAATGGAAGACAACCTCCCTGAAATATTTGGGGGTGCATATCACCTCAAGCTTCACTACCCTGTATCAAGAAAACTTCCCCCCCTGTTCCGGTCTATCCGATCCCTACTATCACAATGGAAAAGACACCATATTTCCTTGCTTGGCCGGATCGCCTCGGTCAAGATGACGATTCTCCCGAAGCTCCTTTACCTTTTTCAAACACTGCCCATCCCGGTCCCTTATAAGCACTTGAGAAAACTTCAAGCGGACCTACTTAAATTTACATGGAATTACAGGAGACATAGGGTACCCCAGAAGATACTAATGGTAGCGCGCTCGGACGGCGGCCTCGCATTTCCTAATCTGGTCAAGTACTATGAGGCCGCGCAGCTGCGCGCAGTGGCCTTGTGGTTCACCCAACGGTCCTACAACAGGTGGACGGAGATCGAGAAGTTGTGGCTGGCCCCGACCCACCCCAATAGTTTGCTGTGGGGCGCGGATGCGGAGGCCCCCCCTGAACGCATGCTGGGCTCGGTGGCGCAGCTTCGGCGACTATGGCGTCGACTGTCGCGATCGTGCGGACTCTCGGCGGAGCGCTCACTTTTGAATTCCTTTATGTATAATCCCAAGGTGCCAGATAGCCTCACCTACCAAATGTCCCATCCGTGGACGTCACGGAACCTATTTCACTTTGGGAACCTGGTGGATCCTATCTCACGTAAACTCCTGCCCTTTTCTACCCTCCAGGCCAAATATGATCTCCCCAAGACGGTATTCTATGGTTACCTGCAAATTCGCCACTACGCCTTGTCTATAACACCCAACCTGCAATTCTCCCCCCCAACCCCCTTTGAAAGATTGGTCCTGGCCGGGTCGACCCAGAAAGGCCTAATTTCGGATATCTATAAAATACTAAATTCTTACCCCTTGGAATCCCTAGGCAAACACCCCTATATGTTAAAATGGGAAAAAGCCCTGGGAGAGGAACTCTCTCTGGAGCAATGGCGGACTATCTGGTCCCAAGCAGCTAAGAGCTCCCTTTGCACCTTATACAAGGAGAATACATATAAAATACTTCTCTTCTGGTATATGACTCCCGATGTGCTCCATGCCATATTTCCCGCTAGCTCCGATCGCTGCTGGCGATGCCAAGGGGACAGGGGCTCCCTCTTTCACATCTACTGGAGCTGTCCACTGATTACCCCCTACTGGTCTGATGTTCAGCATCTGCTTAGCTGCCTCCTAGACACTCAGATCCCCATGTCCCCAAAAAATTTTCTTCTGGGTCTATCCCCCCTGAAAATTTCCACGCCTTGCAAAAAACTGCTACGCCATGTCCTCACGGCCGCCCGTTGCCTTGTTGCCCTGAACTGGAAAAAAAGGTCCCCCCTACCCCTGAGGCCCTGCACGCCAGGATTAAGGATGTGGAGCTGATGGAGAGAATGACCGCCAGGATACAGGATAGACTGGAGACCCACGACATTGTCTGGGAACCATGGCGCCTTCGGGAGGATTCACCTTGATCAGGTAGCTGTGCCAATCCGATGATCGTTTCCCCCTCTTCCCACCCCCCCCCTCCTATCTTCTATCTGTTCTTTTTGTTTTTTCTCTTTCTGTTCCTCTCTCGCTCTCTTTAACTATCTCTGTTCTTTTGTGTACGCAGCTTCGCACCATGAAAGCATTGGTCGCTGTACGGCGACACCCTTACCTTAATTTATGTGCCTGTGTATTATATAGAACCGGGTAGACGGTTCATATTTGTTATTATTTGCACTGAAGCAGTAGGACACCAAAGGAAAGTTGAACTGTGCCTTGTCTACATGTGCCTCTTCATGCTGCGACATGTGGCTTTGCGTTACGTAAGATATGTACTCCTTCTTTTTCTTATTTTCAATAAAAAGTTACTTGATAAAAAAAAATGACATTGGTGCGACGTCATTTCACGCAAAGCACGGCGGGAAATTTCAAAATGGAGCATGCGCAGTACGTTTGGCGCGGGAACGCGCCTAATTTAAATGATCCACGCCCCCTACCCGGATCATTTGAAGTAGGCGGGCTTGCGCCGGAGGGATTTGCGCTACCCTGCCGCAACTTTACAGGCAAGTGCTTTGTGAATCAAGCACTTGCCCGTAAAACTTGCGGCGGCGTAACGTAAATGCGATACGTTACGCCGCCGCAGATGTACCTGAATCTGGCCCTTGGTTACTAATATTTGTAGGGAAAAAAAACATTGTATAGTTTTTACTCAGTTATCCAGTTGCCATTGTAGAAAATATTTTTTTCCCCTGATAGCATTATTTGGGCCATGCTTTATATTGGACTTTTGGTCCAGTTTGGAGGACATGTGTATTGTTTTTAATCTAACTTTGCAATTTCTGTAATTCTCAAATCAAGGTCCATGGACCATGGGCTTGTACCTAGAAGTTAATGGCCATCAGCAACATTCATTCATGCTTTGATTTCATTGACTGGCAGTTGGCTAAATCACAGCTGCTATGGCTTAACCTCTTATAAAATAGAGTCCTATCAGACACCCATATCTCACACCAGTGGGTTTTTATTTCCCAGTTCCTTCATCTGAAATGGATGTTTTTTTATAGGGAAGGTGGATGATTAATCTCTAAACCATTGAAAAAGTCCAGTTAAAGAGGTACCGGATGTGATGTCAGCGAGTCCGCCACTCGTTTTTTATATGCTTACTTTTAAACTACTTTTGTGAGTACCCAGAGTATAAGCTGTTCTTTTATATTATTAAATTGCTCCTACATCATTACACTATTGGTTCTCTCCTTTTATCTCCCCGTGTGAGGATCATTGCCGCTCTTAACGGCCTGAATTTCGTTGCTGTACTCATCCATATAGAGTTGTTTTATGCTGTTACCTTACAGAAGTAAGGTAAGGGGACATCTGCACTACCTTTAAGGAAATTGGAACCTCTCCCCGGCAAGCACTATATGTTTGAACACCTGATGTCAAAATTATGCCATCAACACATGTCCAAGGCTACTCCTGCACTACACTTCCTTCTACATGATGCTGATTATTTTTTCAACGGACATTTTGATCTTCTAAATTAACAGCACCAATTACAGAGAGTTACTTTAACTGAGAAAATTACATCTTATTGCCTAAAACTTTGAATCCTGATGTATGACTAAAGCTGTCAGAGGGAAGTCCCTTGTGTGGAAATGTTACAATAAAATACAGGCAATATGCAATGTTTTTCATTTAGCTACTAACATTTATCATTGTACTTATGAGGAAATCATTGAATAAAATATTCTGCACTAAGTTGCGTTACTGAACACAGTTCGAAGAATAAACCATTCCTAAATCAGGTAATTATATCCCTGTTGCTTGTAATCCTCAGTCTTTCTTGCTTGTATTTGTATCAGAAGTAGCATGGCAGAAGCATGGCAGAAGCACGGCAGAAGCAATTGCAAGCATTGAGAATTATTTACATATGGTAATTAGCGAGGTCTGTGATAAATGATAATGATGGCACTGAATGAAAGCATTGAAGTCCCCAGTGGACAACAATTATTGTTATCAGTACAGGCATGAAGTAGCAACCAGGGGTGGGCAATTATTTTTTCAATGGGGCCACATGAGAAACTAAAAATATTTTGGAGGGCCGGGCCAAAAGGCTAAACTCAATACTGCATAAAATCAATTGTATTTCTTTATAAAAAGCAGTAAATATCATTGTTGGAAAACTGGTACGAGTACTTGTTATAGACATGGCACAGGAGGGGGACAGAGGCTGGGGACATGGCACAGGAATGGGACAGAGGCTGGGGACATGACACAGGAGGGGGACAGAGGCTGGGGACATGACACAGGAGGGGGACAGAGGCTGGGGACATGACACAGGAGGGGGACAGAGGCTGGGCACATGACACAGGAGGGGGACAGAGGCTGGGGACATGACACAGGAGGGGGACAGAGGCTGGGGACATGGCACAGGAGGGGGACAGAGGCTGGGGACATGGCACAGGAGGGGGACAGAGGCTGGGGACATGACACAGGAGGGGGACAGACGCTGGGGACATGACACAGGAGGGGGACAGCCGCTGGGGACATGGCACAGGAGGGGGACAGACGCTGGGGACATGGCACAGGAGGGGGACAGATGCTGGGGACATGATACAGGAGGGGGACAGACGCTGGGGACATGACACAGGAGGGGGACAGACACTGGGGACATGACACAGGAGGGGGACAGACGCTGGGGACATGACACAGGAGGGGGACAGACGCTGGGGACATGACACAGGAGGGGGACAGACGCTGGGGACATGACACAGGAGGGGGACAGACGCTGGGGACATGACACAGGAGGGGGACAGACGCTGGGGACATGGCACAGGAGGGGGACAGACGCTGGGACATGACACAGGAGGGGGACAGACACTGGGGACATGACACAGGAGGGGGACAGAGGCTGGGGACAGGCAGCCACTGTTTAATCAATAACAATTGATTAAACAGTGGCTGCATGTGATGGCACAGTGGCTGCGTGTGATGGCACAGTGGTTGCGTTTGATGGGCACAGTGGCGACAATTGATGACACAGTGGCTGCGTGTGATGGGCACAGTGGCAACAATTGATGGCACAGTGGCTGCGTGTTATTGGCACAGTGGCTGCGTGTGATTGGCACAGTGGCTGCGTTTGATTGGCACAGTGGCTGAATGTGATTGGCACAGTGGCTGCGTGAGATTGGCACAGTGGCTGCGTGTGATTGGCACAGTGGCTGCATGTGATTGGCACAGTGGCTGTGTTTGGGAACAGTGGCAACAATTGATTGCACAGTGGCTGCGTGTGATTGGCACAGTGGCTGCGTTTGATGGGAACAGTGGCTGCGTGTGATTGGCACAGTGGCTGCGTGTGATTGGCACAGTGGCTGCGTGTGATTGGCACAGTGGCGACAATTTATGGTGGCACAGTGGCTGCGTGTGTTGGCACAAGTGGCTGCATGTGTTGGCACAAGTGGCTGCATGTGTTGGCACAAGTGGCTGCGTGTGATGGGCACAGTGACCCCTCCCGGCCCTGCCTACTGTTATCACCGCGGCGGGGAACATTACAGACAGCGTTCGTTTGAACAGCTGTTTTCCCCGCCGCGCATAGACACTCCCCCTTGGACGGATCTGTCCAATCGCGAGCAAGGGGGAGTGTCTATGTGATTCCCCCTTGCTCGCGATTGGACAGATCCGTCCAAGGGGGAGTGTCTATGCGCGGCGGGGAAAACAGCTGTTCAAACGAACGCTGTCTGTAATGTTCCCCGCCGCGGTGATTAACGTGGCAGCGGCGGCGATTTCGGCGGCGGCGGCGGGGGGGGGGCCGGATTAAAAGGTCTGCCGTCCCGTATACGGACCGCGGGCCGTAGTTTGCCCAGGTCTGAATTAGAGGAGGTGTCCAGAACCACTGCTTTTACACTATAGGGAACACTGTGCTCTTTCAACACTTTTAAAGGCAAGTTATTTCTACTGACAAAAACAAAACTGACCAGTTGTGGGTAGGGAAAGATAGACACATGGATGAGAGAAGGGGAACAGAGCAGGACCTTTAATGCAGGAGGACTGAAGACCCTCGCAGATTGCCAGAAGTGAAAAGTGGTCTAACTTATAGAGACTACACCAGCCAAAAAGGATTGACCTGGGTCAAGGCCTGGTTTATGTGAATTGGTTTGTTCATCCCTACATGCAAAAAAAATCCATTAAAATTTGAGCTAATTGCAGCAGCAGTTTAGTTCTCAGCCATTGGTGTTGTATCAATCGAGAGTACAAAGAGACATATTAAAAAGACAACATTCAGTAGGTACACTAACAAGTAGTATGGTGGGGCATCATTTTTTGTTTGGAAAAAAACCCCAAAAGAAACCTAAAGATTAAATAAAAAAATTGATACTTACAGGATGATGTGAGAGGAGCTACAACCAACATTAATTACAAAGTACGAAGTATCAGTAGGGATGTAAGATACAGCGTTTTCTTCTTAAAAGAGAAGGTATTTACATGTCCTTACTTCTACACAAAACCTGAAAACAAGGAGCTCAGTCTCTGCTTTTAGTTTATTGTGAAGAATCATGCTACTCAATCCTTTTTGCCCATTTTAGTCATTGGTACATCCCAGTCCTCTGGTGTATAGTGCAGATATACCCATACTTTTCCACAACCAATAGTCTAACTTACATGAAGCGGTTGCAGGCTTTTTAGATTTTATCAGTGAAAAATATGGCTTTGCTGGGTCTATGGGGTAGGACTTGTGAGTCCAGGGAAACAGCATAGCCATTTATTACACTGATAAGCAGACAGAAGCTCACAGTCATTTTCAGGTGGGCTTTTTGTTTTCCTTTTGTATCTACTGACGACAACCTTACTGGTTATACTGTTTCTCAGTAAGGATGTACAATATAAAATTCACATTTAAAAGAATCCACTACATTGGTATTGGGGCCATAATTACATACATTATAACATTAATAGACAGTACTGGGACTTTAGTATATTTTAGCAACAACACAGAAAAATGCATTACATTTTGGGTCCTGATTAGGATTTTGGGAAGCTGTTTCCCTAGAGATTTTACTTGGTGCAAAAAAATTGCAGAATATAATCAAGAGCGGCTGTTTTTACTGCGTCCAATGAGTAATATTATTTCAAGTCAAGTTTAAAGTGGATCTCCAAGCAAACAGCTAAATGCCCAGTTAAAGTGCACATTTGCTCAGAATATGGACATTGAAGTATCTATATATGTTTAATAAGCAGTACAAAAGTATGCAAATCCTGACCGCTCTAGCTGTTTGTAAAGTCAAGTAATTAATTCTGAAAAATCACAACAAAGACTATAAAGTTAGATTTCAATGGTTTCCAACAGTTATGCTACACCTAGTGCTTGTTTGCATTGGAGTGCTGCCAGGCTGCTGAGATTCTAGAGAAACAGAAAGTAATAGGAAAAGAGCTCATACTTTGTTTCCTCTTTTGTGGGCATCGGAGATTAATTTCTCCGCTATGGCTATAGCTACAGGAGTGAATGAGCTCTTGTTTTAAATGCTTTTACTTCTTGTTCAGAATATGTAAATAAATTAGTGTGCATAGTGTGCATAGTCTGAACATATTTTACCCTAACTGCTTGTCGATATACGTTGGCAGAATGGCATGGCTGCACAAAGCAACGTACAGGTACATTGCTTTGAATTTTCTGCTGTGCGGGCTGGTGCCCCGCGATCGTGTCACGGAGCTGCAGAACAGGGAGATACCTGTCTAAACATGGCATTTCCCTGTTCTGTCTTGTGACAGGACACTGTTCTTCTGCTCCCTGTCATCGGGAGCAGTGATCAATGTTGTGTCACTGGTAGCCCAGCCCTCACACAGTTAGCATTACTCCCTAGGACACACTTAACCCCTTCCTCACCCCCTAGTGGTTAACCCCTTCCCTGCCAGTGTTATTTACACAGTAATCAGTGCATTTTTATAGCACTGATCGCTATATAAAGGACATGATCCCCAAATAGCGTCAAATGTGTCAGATGTATCCGCCATAATGTGGCAGTCATGATAAAAATCGCAGATTGCCGCCATTACTAGTAAAATAATAATAATAATAATAAAAATGCTATAAAACTATAGACACTATGGCCCAGATTCACATACATCTGCGCATATATATGTCGCCGTAGCGTATCTCTTTTACGCTGGGTCACCGGCTTACGCCGAGCGCATAAATACGCCCAGCCATACGCCCGTCCGGTGCAAAAGTACACCAGCTTTCTTCTCTTCCCCCTGGAGCAGAGTACTTTTGCGCGGAGCCATGGCTAATGTTCAGACTGAGAGGAACAGGAGGAAGAACAATTTCTCACCAGATGAGAGGGCTGTCCTCATCTCTGCCATAAAGACATTTGATGTTTTCCTCCATGGCGCCCTGAGTGCCCAGACCAGCAGGGCCAGGAAACAACAGATCCTGGAGAACATCACCCTGGATGTTAATGCCCTTGGTCATGAGTCCCGGACCACTAAGGACATTAGCAAGAAAATAAATGACTTGCTTTGGCTTGTCCAGGATAAAGTGGCCGCCATCAGAAGGCACCACAGGGGTACGGGGGGGGGACCAGCATCTGCTGTAAGGTTGACCCCGGAGTAGGAGGTTTTCGCCAGGTGTCTGGAGCGGGAGCAAGTGGAGGGCCTGGAGGGCTTTGACTCCACAGATCCAGACTTGAGGACAGGTAAGTGTTTTTTATCCCCCATCCGGTGTGTAGCATGTTAGGGGGTGGAAGGGAACATGTGACAAGTGTGTGGGTCCACCAACATGTAAATGCTTTGTGTCATCCACAGATGTGCTGGAGGGAGCGGGCCCATCGTCAGCTGCTGGACGACCCATGCCATCCTCCGAGGAGTGTGCCCACACCTCTCCTCTAGAGGAAGTTGAGGAGGAGAAAGTGGACCTTGAGGAAGGTGTCTACCTCCAGGAGGAGAACATCATCCCTGGACCCTCCCAAACCTCCTCCCCCATCAGGGGAAGCCCCCCCCCACCCTCCTCCCCTATAAGGGGAAGCCCCTCAGGGTCCACTCCCATCAGGGGAAGCCCCTCAGGGTCCACCCCCATCAGGGGAAGCCCCTTGGGGTCCACCCTCATCAGGGAAAGCCCCTCAAGGGCCCCAAGCCTCTCCTGCCCCCAGGAAAGCTAGGCGGAAGACAAGGGGTGTTCCTGAATCCCTCGTGGAAAATCTTGCGAGGGAACAGGGCCGCCAGATCCACCATATGGGTGCTATAGCCGGGGACCTGCGACTTGTGGCAGACAGCCTGGCCTCCTCGGCCCAGATAACTGACAGCCTGCAGGATGTGAGTGGTAACTGCGCTGCTCTGGTCACCTGCGTTTGGGAGCTGCAGGCCACAACAGCAGGCCTCGTGGCAGAGGTAAAGAGCCTGGCAGTGGGTGTACAGGCCAATACTTCTGCCATCGAGGCGGAGGGGAGGCAGACGAGGCGACACCAGCGGCACACCACCACACGCCAGCTGCGGATGCAGGCGCAGACTAACCCGGTCCTCACCCACATTGCCCTGGCGTTGGAGGGCAGGCAGCAAGCACCTGCCAGGAGTGGCAGACCTGGGGATGATCCTCCTCCTGATGCCCCACCCGAGGCTCCCCCCAGGCAACTGAGGAGCCAGAGCCGTGGCACCATGCCTGGCCCACGACAAGGCAAATTAGTGCCTTTTTTTTTGCTCAGGTTATGTGCGGGCCTCCAGTAAGGGCATGCCATGTCGGCCAATGGCATGAACCCTTTTTTTTTTTTTTGTGACTGCACACGGTCAGTAGTGCAGGCTACAGTGTGACTGGTGTGTGAATGTGTGGGTGACATGCCTGCCAGCAAGGCGTGTCACCCTGGGTCGTCGGGGAGAGGTTATCCCCACGACCATGTGAATGTGGTATGAATGGACAGTAACACCATTGGGGCCTTGGCGTGGCGTTGCTGCTCCCAAGTCCTGCATGGTGGACTTGGGCTAATCCAATGTGAGGTGGATGTGGTGTGTGTAAGCACAGGACCCCAGATGGCAAGCCCCCTTTTTTTAATTTTAAGAAAAAAAAATTGAATATTTGAAAAAATAAATGTTTTAATCTTTTTAGTTCCTTTTTTTCTATATATTTTTCTGTAGTTCGTCTTTCTCAATTCGCGGCAGCACCCCCCAGGCCCATGCCTGAAGCTGTGTAAGGGGCCCCATAATTCCTGATGGCGACCCTGCCTGGCATGTTGGCATACAGATGTGTTGTCCTGCAAGTGTGGTTGCTCAGCTCCTCCGTAACGGTGCTGCTGCAGCTGCTCTCCAGCTGACCTGTGCACGTCTGGTGCTGAGTTACACCTGCTTTATGAGGAATAACTTTAGGCCGGACGTACAACTTACGCGCACATCGCGTAGCCTGTGTCGGGCGCATGTACGTTCGTGAATCGCCGTATCTCCCTCATTTGCATATTTAAATAGGAAATCAATGGGAGCGCCAGATGTGTCCAGCGTAAATATGCGCCCACGATACGCCGGCGTAGGAAAGTTTCGTCGGTCGTATGAAGCCTATTTTCAGGCGTATCTAGTTTTGTGGGCACGGCGCACAGATACGACGGCGCATATTTACACTTACGCGGCGTATATCGAGATAAGTCGGCGTAAGTGCTTTGTGAATCCGGGCCTTTTGCACAAACCAATCAATATACGCTTATTGTGATTTTTTTTTTACCAAAAATATGTAGAAGAATACATATCGGCCTAAACTGAGAGATACATTTGTTTTTTTATATATTTTTTGGGGATATTTATTATAGCAAAAAGTAAAAAATATTGCTTTTTTTTCAAAATCTTTTTTTGTTATAGCGCAAAAAAATAAAACTGCAGAGGTGATCAAATACCACCAAAAGAAAGCTCTATTTGTGGGGAAAGAAGTCAATTTTGTTTGGGAGCCACGTCGCATGCCCGTGCAATTGTCAGTTAAAGCAACGCAGTGCCGAATCACAAAAAAAGGCCCGGGCATTGGGCAGCCAAATCCAAAGTGCCAAAGTGGTTAAAGATGCGGATACTTGTATGTTTGCCTGCCAAAAGATTTGTAACTTTGTATAACCAATCTTGTGATTTATGCACTTGTGCCACATCCATGCAGGTGTGACACCCTTACTTTCTGATTAATCAGCACAGTTTGTCTTGTAATCTTTTTTTACCTCCAGCCTGCTCTTTAACCAGTTAATCATCATCAATATCCTTGATAAATGATCAGTAATGAATGAGGGAAATATCACAATAGTCTTACTGAGGTATGGCTAGCCAACATTACCAAATGCTTTGATAGGTAAAGTGGAAGCTTAATGTATATGTATATTTGAACTGTGTTTCTAAGGCCCCGTACACACGTCCGAGGAACTCGACAGGCAAAACACATCGTTTTGCTCGTCAAGTTCCTTGTGAAGCCGCCGAGGATCTCGGCGAGCCAAGTTTCCTCATTGACTAACGAGGAAATAGAGAACATCTTCTCTATTTGGCCCGACGAGATCCTTGTTGGTTTCCTCGGCCAAAAGTGTACACACCACCGGGTTTCTCGACAGAATACGGCTCCGATCGAGTTTCTGGCTGAATTCTGCCGAGAAACTCGGTCTTGTGTACGGGGCCTCACTGTTTGGCTGGAGATTCATTTTAAAATGCTGAAACCACTGACAAGTTAGAGAGGAGATACTTTTTTTCAGATGTTACCCTTAATGTAAGGACTTGTAGGCCCCTTCTACATTGCTATCTTTGCTATTTAGAAGTGTAGGCGTGTTTTACACATATTGTACCCCCATCTACCACTAGCCATCAAACAAAAGTTTATGCCTTTTTTTTTGTTCTATGTGATTCTACACCATGCAGTTTTGTGAATGTTGCATAATTATGTTTTCGAGTCAGCCCTGAATTCTCTGCATTCAAAACTAGATACCAAAACAGATGTTGGTAATTGTTTTCTTTTTTTTCTAAAAATTAAAATAGCCTGCTACTTTTATATATTCTCATTACAAGTGTTAAGCAATTAATTCAATGAAGACTATTTTGGTAGCTTCATAGTCATACAATTGAAGTACATATCTGAATAAACTTTAAAGAATGTTCATAAGAATTTTACCCTAAAGGGATTGCAGGATAAATGAGCATTCTCTGGAACAAACATTTCCGATTTCTGAGTTAGAGGCTTATAGTTCATAAAATTGGTTAGGAACATAGGAAGAAAATGAGTCAGAGAAGAGAAACACGGTCAGGAAACTATTAAGAATCCACCATGCTTTGTAAACTTAATCCATTTCCTGCACGTACCCCTCAGTGTCCATGAGTAACCACAAGCAAAGCGACTTCTGTCAGAGGGTGATTTGTCTTTCTAGACTACTGAAAGGCTTCCTTAAAAAATGTTGAATATTTCTTTAAAAAACATATTCACTGAACAAAAATAAAATCAAGAGAAACACATAGGGGTTGATTTACTAAAACAAAGACCCCTTTCACATGGGGCGGATCTGCTGGAGGGACTCTGCAAGTTCAGCGGGGGATCGCTTGATGATCCCTGCTGAACAGGTGGAAGACAGGTCTGACCCCATTGTGCAGGGATGGACCTGTCAGAGCCCCACTGTTCTATATGGGGAGATCGGATGAAAATAGACAGCCTGTCAGTTTTTATCAGATCCCATTCAATCCGCTGGACGGATGGCAAGCGTATCGCCATCCGTCTGTTTTAAGTGGATCTTGTGGGATCGGATGGTAGGCAGGTGTCAATGGACACATCCGCGGGGGGGTGCTGACTGACTTCTTACCTCTTTTACCTCTCCCATGCAACCAGCGAGTTGAGAAGTGGGGCGAGGGGCCAAAAATGACTTCTCACCAGGCGGGGCCTCTAATTTGGGGGCCCACCGCAGCCCTAAGCTTGCATAGTGAGCCTATAGGGCGGATTGGCCCCTGCCTATAGAAGACAATTGGTGGCCCACTCGGATCTGCCTGAAAAACAAGCAGGCGATCCAAGCTGGCCGATCGTGTGAAAGGGGCCTAAAGAGTGAAAAATTTGGTGCAGCTCTGTATATAAACCAATCAACTTCAACTACACGGTTCGAATTTCGAAAGAATTTTCTTACGAATTTCGCACCGTTAGTGGGCTGCAGCAACAGCCGATTTTCATGCGGCAAACAAATTTGATTGTAGCGCTACCCCCTCAGGAGCCACTGGTTAGATTGGGACGGCATGTTATGTTACCTCTGTGATGTGTCTAGGGATGATGATGATGATGCATTAATGGAATGTCCAAACAGCAGGGTGTCATTTTCTGTGCTTTTATTTCTCGCCCAACATGGCAAACAGTTAACTTGAGGTAGATAGAAATAGGTTGGTGAAAGGAGAATTTGCAGATTCAGGCCTATGGATAACAGGAGCAGTACTGCCTCCAATAGGACTTTAACTCACGTCGCCACTCCAGCCGGAGTGGGCATAGTGTACCCGGACAGGCCTCTCACACCGACCTGGCAGCCAGAGTATCACTCGGAACCTTTGAGAAGGAAAACAAGTCTCTGCCACCGACTTGGCTCTAATGAAATTAGAATTAGGAGTGGAACCTCTGCCACAGGCCCTCTACTCAGGAACGTAGATAATAGAGCGAATCCTCTCAGCGAATATAATTTGCCTGAATTTCCCTCAGGTAGACTTCTTGATTTTGGGGTCACTGACTGACAAGTTGCAGCATACAACTTCTTAGTGTCCGGCTACCCAGATCCCCGATGGATTGTCTAAGCCCTATTGGATCACCTGCCTCCGGGCTCACCTCAGACCGACTCCCCACCAAACAGCATAACTCGCTTGGGATCTCCTTCATAGAATGTGGGGACCCAGTAAATCACTGGGGCCCATTTGCAGCTTTAGTTGCTCCGGGCCATGAGGGCCCAGAACTGGGAACTATGCGTAGCACGTGCGCCCTGGCCTGGTAGGCCATCTCGCCGGGGCCCGTGATGTGCGCACACCCTAAAGGTGGGTGCCGCACCCGGAATCAGGAACGGGCAAAACGAACCCCACAAAATGGCGTCTGCCCAAGAAATACCCTCCCCCAGAATGCCCTGCGAGGGAAACACTCCTGATTGGCTGCTGGAGAAAGGCGCATCTGCCTGACCTCCTCTGGCGCCACCTGCTATCCAAAGATGGAAATGTATCTTTGGAACACAGAATGAACCCACAGGACAGCCCAGCCTGGCAGAAACCCAATTTAACCAAATCAACATGGATGAGAGCAAAGTAACTTCTCTCATCCCCTTCTAAATTTAACATAGCACCTATACTGAAAGTACACAGGCGCTACATGAGGAATCCGACATGTTAGAATTTTTTTGAAAAACAAACGATTTACTGATCAATGATGGGAGAATCGTGCGAGAAATGTAATAAAAAAAAATGCGCATGTGCAAGAAAAGAATATTCCCGTAGAGAAACGAATATTCCCGGCAACATGTTTGGTCGGCCGAATTTCGAAAATCAATGGTGGCATCATCGGATCACAAAAAAAAAAAACTTTCTGATTTTGAAAAGAAAATTTGTCCGAAATTTGACCGTGTATTGCCTGCTTAATTGAACAAGCTGAAGTTAGAAGTTGATTGGCTACCATGCACCATTCCTGTTCTTCTGTCTGTAACTACACACAGTAATGTGAGGCTTTGTCCCCGGTGTGAAGAAAGCCTCTTGAGGGGGGAGGGGGTGAGCAGGCAAGTCAGGACACTCTCTACTTTGCAGATAGAGAAAGGAGCTGTGTGTTAGTGGGCGTTCTGACCCTCCTGCTCGCCCCCTCCCCCCATCAAGAGGCTTTCTCCACACCAGAGAGAAAGCCTTGCATTACTGTGTGTAGTTACAGACAGAAGAACAAGGAAGTGAGGATTTTTCAGAAGAAATAAGGACATTTAGGGCTCTTTCACATTGGCGGCCTGCCAGTTTTTTTGGCGGACCTGAACGGGTGTTCCGTGATCCTCTATGGAGCCGCGGATGTCAGCGGTGACATCCCCGCTGACATCTGACCCGCTCCGGTCCGCCAAAGTGTGACGGAGGAAAAACCTACTTTTCCATCCGTCTGACGGATCGGATCGGGTGAACATGGACAGACGGTCCGTGTTTATCCGATCCCCCATAGGGGAGAGCGGAGAAAAGACAGGGCGGTCCCTGCACAGTGTGCGGGGACCGCTCCTGTCATCCGCCGGCTCAGTGGGGATCAACGGAGCGATCCCCGCTGAGCAAGTGGAGGTTCATGGGGCGGATCATTACTGATCCGCCCCGTGTGAAAGGGGCCTTAAAAGCAAAATCGAAGGATGAGGTAAGTGAAGGAGGACTGCACCAATGTAAAGGAAGCTATTTAGGGAAACAATTTTTTTACCTTTACAACCCCTTTAAATATACAAATTTGCTGTAAGGCCTAGTACACACGACCGAGGAACTCGACGGGCGAAACACATCGTTTTGCTCGTCGAGTTCCTTGTTAGGCTGTCGAGGATCTCGGCGAGCCAAATTTCTCCATTGCCGTCGAGGAAAAAGAAGACATCTCTCTCTTTTTGGGTCGACGAGATCCTCGACAATTTTCTCGTCGAAAAGTGTACACACAACCGGTTTCCTCGGCAAAAAAAAAAAAAAAAACAGCAAGTTTCTTGCTGGTTTTTGCCGAGAAACTTGGTTGAGTGTACGAGGCTTCACAGTTTGAGGTTTATGCTGCAGAAGTTATATTATTATTATTGTTTTTATTATTATATCTATGCCAAAATAAGCACGCATCTGAAGATATACACTAAAAATGTTTTATGTAAAGTTATTTTTTATTTCTGGAGTCTAGTACTGAGGTCTTTGTGAAAGAAAACAATATGTAGACCATATGATTTGGATAAAAATAAGAAAACAATGGAATTTCTATCTTTTTGTTCCAGAAGGCCTTCTGTTTTCTGAAATCATTTTGCATTGTCTTATGCAATGTTGGAGCATGGTTGCCAACTGTCCCTGATATTTAAAGATAATTCCAGATTATAAACAATTTATTCCATGTTTACTGTATGCTTGCTTTGGCTATTAGAATTAGAACTAGTAGTTTCCATGAGTGGAGGAACTGCCTAGAAATGCATTATGATTCTCCAATGTTCATTTATAAGACTCTCTGTTTTGAGCAGACATGCATTATCATTTGACATTGGACAATTTTATGTTCTTTAATTGTAGTTGACTTTATTGATGATTTCAATTTACATTTTTGTGTGTGTGTGGCTGCTGGGGAGCTGGTACATTACTCACTTGTGATTTGATATCAGCAGGTTCATATTAACACAAAATCGTGCTCATGCTAGTAAAATAAAGAGGAATGAGGGACAGGATTTGGGAAGCAGCCACTAACAAATCTTTATGAAGTGTTTTTCTAATCTGAAGACAGAAGGCTGTGCTAGAGAAAAATAAAAATCTGGGTTTCACTTTTAAAAAATAGAAGTGAGCCTCTAGTAGTGGGAAAGGCAGTTTTATAGACATGTTCCTATGTTGTAGGGAGAAGGTCCAGAGTTGAAATCTAAGACATATGACCTTGTTTTTTTTTTTGTTTGGTGCTTGAAGATAGCAAAAATACAGTTCACTGGCTAATATAACAAAATCATATAACATTACAATTGCAAAACAAAAAATATGCCTGTACCAATCTCTGCACACTACTGTTACTACAAGAAAAAATCATTACCTAACCTGCTATTGTTTTTTAAGTTAATGTAAAAAGTTGTGGGGACGTGGTCTGGTATGGTTGAGAGCGGCCGCTGATCTGTGCAGCTTCTGCCACCTACCAGTTTTTACTTGGCTCTGTCATCCTCACAAGCACCCGACTGGCACTGCTGCTATGTCTTAGGCCTTGTACACACGATCAGTCCATCCGATGAGAACAGACTGAAGGACCGTTTCATCAGTTAACCGATGAAGCTGACTGATGGTCTGATGTGCCTACACACCATCAGTTAAAAAAAACGATCGAGTCCAACGCGGTGACGTAAAACACAACGACGTGCTGAGAAAAATGAAGTTCAATGCTTCCAAGCATGCGTCGACTTGATTCTGAGCATGCGCGGGTTTTTAACCGATGCTTTTGCATACTAACCGTCGGTTTTGACCTATCGGTTAGGCGTCCATCGGTTCAATTTTAAAGCAAGTTCTATTTTTTTGGACCGAAGGATAACTGACCAATGGGGCCCACACACGATCGGTTTGGACCGATGAAATGGTCATTCTGTCCGTTTTCATCGGTTTGACTGATCGTGTGTACAGGGCTTTAGAAGAAGGGATGGCCTGAACCACCTGCCCAACCCTCTAAAATGAAAAAAGGGGGGATTTTTGCCTACCTCACTAATAGCAGAACCAAAGACACAGCTAGCTTTAATATGGCGGATCTGCTAACCCTTCCCTATCTGAAGAGATACTAAAGCTGCTGAGAGAGGAGATGCAGATGGAAGCAACAATACAGAGTCAGTCTCCCTCACTCACCACTGCCTTATCTCTGTCCAGGCACTGGATGTCTGCCGACACACGTCGATCGTCAGACAGAGACACAGAACAAAGGCAAAATTCTGTTCTGACAGTGGGGAAAGTGATGCAAAGCAGGAAATAAAATCCATCACTTCCCTGAGTAAAAGCACCACACAGTTTACACCAAAATACTGGTTAGGCACACAGTTATCCCTTTGATCGCCCTTGATGTTTAACCTTTTCCGAACCAGTGTCATTAGTACAATGACAGTGCACATTTTTAGCATTAATCACAATATTAATATCACTGGTTCCCGTAAAGTGTCAAAAGTGTCAGTTAGTCTATCTAATTCCTCACTTCTTCTCCTCCTTTTTTTTGTTTTCTGTTTTTTTTTTCCTCTTGGTTTTATTTTGGGTTTTGGTATTGTTTATGTTTATGTTTTTGGTCTTTCCATCCCATCAGTTTTTAGATAATGGTTCGGCTACACCATAATGATGGAGAGAGGGGAGACTATTTGGTTTGATGGATGCTACCAGGAGACAAGGAAGCCTCTCTGGCCATAATATAACCTTTCTTAATAGGTTTTGTTATTAAGTATGTGATAAGAGCCATGGAGCACAATGTATATTGCATCCCTGTTTCAACAATTTTATGATGACCGTTTGAGCATAATGTACTGTATGCTATTTTGGAAAATAATAAAAACTATTGGAACAAAAAGTGTCAGTTAGTGTCCAATTGTCTTCCGCAATATCACAGTCCCACTATAAGTCGCTGATCACTGCCATTATTAGTAGAATAATTAATAAATAAATAAATAGACATTTCAGTATATAGGCATACCCCACTTTTAAGTACACAATGGGGTTTATTTACTAAAGCTGGAAAGAGCAAAATCAGGCTCACTTCTGCATACAAACCAAAAGGCTTCCAGGTTTTATTGCCAAAGCTTAATTGAAAAAGCCAGGGTTAGAAGCTCATTAGTTTCTATGCAGAAGTGAGCCTGATTTTGCGTTTTCCAGCTTTAGTAAATAAACCCCGTTGTGTTTAAAAGTGGGGTATGCCTGTATTTCTCATAGTTTGTAGACAGGGGCGTCCCTAGGGGGGGGGGCAGAGGGGGTCCTAACCCCCCCAATATCATGCTGTGCCCCACCATGTGCCCCCCCAAAAAAAATTTTTTTTTTTTTTTTGCAATTTTTGTATTTTGCTCCCCGAGAGGGAGAGCGTCCCCAGTCAGCTCTGTGGGGGATTCCTCCCCCTCCCTCTGCTCGCCATCACTGCATAATGCGAGCGCTCACACAGCCAGATATTTTAGCCTGGACCGTGTTTAAGTGTGTGCACTGCAGACTGCAGTACACTGTAATCACTGAACTACATTATCTCCATCCCTTCTCTCTCCCCCCCATCTGTCTCCCTCCCCCTCTCCTGTTCTTTCAAAACATTCACAATTTACTTTCACTTTCAGTTAGGCAGATAATATACGGTGCAAATTTCTTTCCTGCATCCACAGATTGCAGGAAAGAAACTTGCATGATTCCCCCCATCAGCAGACAGTGGTGACAGGGGAATATCCCTACTGCCCAGCAATTATATTCTCCCGACAAACAGTGATTATCACCAGTGACTATACAGCAACCACTAGTGATAATTTTAAGAGAATCTGCTCATTAATGGTTCAAATCTCAGCCAGTTTCTGCTGAACCAGCTGAGATTTAAACTGTCTATGGCTGGTCTTAGCTCTTAGGCAGCCCATACATTGATTAGCACTGTAGAGTGTCGGCTTCCTGGCGGGATCGGGCATGTGGGATTTCAAACACACCCAAGCCCATCTCTATTGGTTGTAGACAGTTGAGCTCCCTTCAGGTTGCTTAGCAGCAGTGGACCCTTCTCTGACATGCTGATCGGGATGCAATCCAGGTGATGCTCTTAGTCAAATCCTAGTCATAAATATCAGTGATTTTATTGATCAAAGCCCACACTTTACAGGCATAGAGCCCACATGGCTGCGGAACATACGGTTGATTATATTTATGTGGTTGTACTCTTGATGCTAATAAATACTGTGTTTATTAGATCTGACTGGTTGCATCACCTGGATCACATCCCGATCAGCATGTCAACAGAGAAGGTTATACAGCATTACTGCTGCTAGGTGACCAGCTGGGGGCTCGGCTCTCTATATCCAATAGTGCCAGCCTTCCCCTGCATGCACCCATAATGTCACCAGCACTGGGTCCTAATAGAATGCCGCCGCTGCCAAGGAGACAGATGCCAGACCAGCGCTGTAAATAGCAGGGACAGGACAGCTGGGGATCCCCACTGTGGCAGAACCCCAGGGCCCGGTGGCAAGACAACCTTTGCAACAATGATAGTTCTCCCACTGCTTTGGGCCCTTATATTTTCTTGGTGTGCTGGTGACATATGACATATCTCTTGTTTTCTGCCATCCTGGGGGGCCCCAGTATAGTAGGAAGGGAGCTCACTGCAGAACATATGAAAGGGCCCATAGTGGGATCGTAGTAAAGGGCCCCAGGATATATATATATATATATATATATATATATAATTGCATTTTATAGTTGGCCCCCCTACTTTTGTCCCTGTCCCCCCATGTGCCCCCCCTAAATATGAAAGCTGGAGACGCCACTGTTTGTAGATGCTATACGTTTTGCACAAACCAAACAATATATGCTCTTTGGAAAAAAGAATTATCAAAAATATGTAGCAGAATACATATTGGCCTAAATGTATTAAGTAATTCGGTTTTTTATTGGATATGTTTTTAGCAGAAAGTAAAAATATATATATTTTTTTCACAATTGTCTGTCTTTTTTGTTTACAGCACAAAAAAAAAAAAAACAGAGGTGATCAAATACCACCAAAAGAAAACTATACTTGTGGGAAAAAAATAACATCAATTTTATTCAGGTAAAGCATTGCATGACAGCGCAATTGTCATAACGCAGTGCCATATCGCAAAAAATGCCTTGGTCATGAAGGAGGTAAATCTTCTAGAGATCAAGTGGTGGTTGGGTAATTTCCCCATTCTCAACTGTCTTTGTTTGTTGGGCCACACACATACAAATTAAACAAATGGTTTATTAACCCCAATACAAAAAGAATAAGAATAAAAACAAATGGAACTGAATCAATTAGAATCACATGACATGTTGTTACGTTTAATCATTTACAAAAGGCCCAAACTATTGTATTATGTCATCCAAATGAAACAAATGAATGTGAATTAATTTGTCATTTTTGTTATAATTTATTTCAGATTAGTTGAAATTTGCTACTATTGTGATTCAGAGATTCAGACACATTTGAATCTCTGAATCATGCAAATTGTGTCCGAATTTCGATTTGTAACATAACTTATCTCACATGTCTGAACACAATCAACCCAGTTCCCCTCTGGTGGGAGCCAGGAAAGAGTGAGGATTTGCCTTCTGGGTCTCTCCATTGTTTTACTAGGAAGATTATTATAAGAGGCTTTTACCTTATGCCACGTACACACGATCCGAATATTGTATGAAAAATCTCGTCCGAGGAAGAATCGTCCAATAATCAGATCGTTAGTACAGGGCTTCCATGAGCCGATCATGACAGTTCATCCGATATTATTTTATCGGACATGCACGGAAATTTTCCTTGTACGATACCAGATCGTACGATTTTCCTTTGGTCAGTATAGTTGTCGTCCGAAAATACAACACAAATACATTACAACACATGACATCACTTGCGATTTTTTTTTCTGTCGTACGAGAATTTTCGTGACTTTAGTAACCTATTCAATTTCTACTTGCGACTAGTAAACGGAAAAAGTCGGACAATCTGTCGTCCGATTTTCGGATCGTGCGTACGTGGCATAAGGTAAAGGCCTCTCATATGAATCTTATGAATAGGGTCTCAACGGTAGTTCCTGATAATGATCTAAGAATGTCCTCGGTTAGAACTATTTGAACCTTTTTTAACAGCCATGATACTTGTGTGTATGTTTTCTTTTTATAGTCTTAAATTTTAACTATTACATTACTAGCTCACGGCAGCTTTTCCCCTCCATAGGCCCACCCTGGGGTGTCCCTTCCATAGGCCCACTGGGATGCCAGGAACAGGGGGATGGCGAGAAGCATGATGATGACAGGAGACAGTAGGTGGCATCACAGCATTAGGGCTGTGTGTGAGGTCATCACAAGCAGTTGGTAGCAGGGATGTTCGGGCGCCCTTGTTCAGGGAGTGAAATCGTATGCTGTCAGTGTCAGGCAGCGGACCATCATGCACAGTACCTCGCCGATGTTCGCGCTGCTCCGGCAGGTCCGTCTTCTACACTATGGCCGGCGTCCATCCTGGATGAGGTCAAGGAGCTGCTCAGCATTACCCGCACTCTGCACATGGTACAGTTGGTAGGAGATTCGCAGAGCGCGGGAGAAGGGGAGGAGCCAGGGGAGGGGAGCACACCACCTACTGACCAAACAATTGGATGATCGAGGTTGTGACAACGTCCCAGCGCCGCCTCCTCTTCCTCCACAGGACTGCGCAGCGGCAAGGATTACAATTATTTATGTCACACATTAAATGCAGGGGGAGTGGAGCGGGCGGAACGGCATGGCGGGTGGACGGCAATTTGCCGCTCCCCTGAAAGTGCCGCCTGGTACCCATGGTACCACCCGGTCCCATCATAGGGCCGGCTCTGACAACCCCTTTAAATACACACTCTGTTTGCAGCAGACTGAGAGGATGAGCTCACAGTCCCTCGCCTCACTTCTTGTCAGAGGCACTGAGCTCAATGAACAGCTTTGAGTCTTGGACCAATGGTAAAGTACCAATAGCCCCAACTGTCCAATAAAAATGCTGCAGAAGGGGCATGTATCTAAAAGACAAATGCTCCCTTCCAGCCCAGCCCTCTTAACTGGAGGGAAAAAAACATGTGTTTATGTGTATAAGATTTACCCACAATCCCATGTTTTTCTTACACAGTTAAGAAGGAGAAACTGATTCTGTTGAAAAACTACTGTTATATTCAAGCTAAATCATATATTTATATGCTATATGTTATAACATAATAATTTATTATTCATCTATTTACTGTGAAATTACTGTTTGGAAGTTATAACTTCAAACTTCAGTAATTTGTCCATTAAGCCACCTGCTTAACCACTTAAGCCCCGGACCATTTTTCTGGTCAAAGACCAGGCCACTTTTTGCGACTCGGCACTGCGTCGCTTTAACTGACAATTGCGCGGTCGTGCAACGTGGCTTCCAAACAAAATTTATGTATTTTTTTTCCACAAATAGAGCTTTCTTTTGGTGGTATTTGATCACCTCTGCGGTTTTTATTTTTTGCGCTATAAACAAAAATAGGGGGCAATTTTTTTTTTTTTTTACCTTTTGCTATAATAAATATCCCCCAAAAATATATAAAAAAAATGTTTTTAAATGTGCGGCGGTCAGCATGTGGTTAAATACAGATTTTGAAAATATAGTAAATTCCCTTAAAAACAATATACTGTATAATAATTATTTGTATATTACTTAGTCATGGTAATTAACCCCTTGCCAACCAGGCCAATTCTGACACTTCTCTCCTACATGTAAAAATCATATTTTTTTGCTAGAAATTTACTCAGAGCCCTCATACATTATATACACTGAGCAAAATTATAAACGCAACACTTTTGTGTTTGCCCCTATTTATCATGAGCTGAACTTAAAGAACTATAACTTTTTCCATGTACACATAAGGCCCATTTCTCTCAAATATTGTTCACAAATCTGTCTAAGGGCCAGTTCACACCAGACACAGTTCCATACAGTTTTGTGTGCATTTTTTCTGCACTAAAAATCCATGCACAGTGTTTTCAATGTATTCCAATGGCTCTAGTTGGCTCTAGTCCACACCATGCAGTCAGTTTCCGGTGCAGAACTGACCGGAAACTGACTGCATGGTGTGAACTATAGCCAACTAGAGCCATTGAAATACATGGAACACACTGTGCATGCATTTTGTGCAGAAAAAAAGCACACGGAACTGAGCGGAACTGCGTATGGTGTGAACTGGCCCTTAGTGAGCACTTCTCATTTTCCGAGATAATCCATCCACAGGTGTGGCATATCTAGATGCTGATTAGACAGCATGATTATTACACAGGTGTGCCTTAGGCTGGCCACAATAAAAGGCCACTTAATTGCAATTTTACCGTTTTGTGGGGGATCGGGGGGCTGAAAACCAGTCAGTATTTGGTGTGACCACCATTTGCCTCACACAGTGCAGCACATCTACTTCACATAGAGTTGATCAGGTTATTGATTTTGGCCTATGAAATGTTGGTCCATTCCTCTTCAATGGCTGTTCAAAGTTGCTGGATATTGGCAGGAAACTGGTGTCTTATAAGCTTATCCAGAGCATCCCAAACCTGTTCAATGGGTGACATGACCGGTGAGTATGCTGGCCATGTAAGCACTGGGATGTTTTCAGCTTCCAGGAAATGTGTACAGATCCTTGCAACATGGGGCTATGCATTATCATGCTGTAACATGAGGTGATGGTCGTGGATGAATGGCACAACAATGGGCCTCAGGATCTCAACACGGTATCTCTGTGCATTAAAAATGCCATCAATTAAATGCACCTGTGTTTGTTGTCCATAGCATACGCCTGCCCATACCATAACCCCACCGCCACCATGGACCACTTGATCCACAACGTTGACATCAGCAAACCACTCACCCACACAACCCCATACATGCGGTCTGCCATGAAGAGGACACTGTTTCAAAGTGCCAGACACCATTGAATGTGAGCATTTGCACACTCAAGTCGGTTAGGATGATGAACTTGTCAGGTCAAGACCCCGATGAGGATGACTAGCATGCAGATGAGCTTCCCTTAGAGGGTTTCTGACAGTTTGTGCAGAAATTCTTTGGTTATGCAAACCAATTGTTGCAGCAGCTTTCTGGGTGGCTGGTCGCAGATGATCTTGGAGGTGAAGATGCTAGATGGGGAGGTCCTGGGCTGGTGTGGTGGCACATGGTCTACGGTTGTGAGGCCGGTTGGATGGACTGACACATTTTCTGAAACGCCTTTTGGAGATGGCTTATGGTAGACAAATGAACATTTAATTGAAGGGCAACAGCTCTGGTGACATTCCTGCCGTCAGCATGCCAATTGCACGCTCCCTCAAAACTTGCAACATCTGTGGCATTGTGCTGTGTAATGAAACTGCACATTTTAGATTGGCCTTTTATTGTGGCCAGCCTACCTGTGCAATAATCATGCTGTCTAATCAGCATCTTGATATGCCACACCTATGAGGTGGATGGATTATCTTGGCAAAGGGGAAGTGCTCCCTTTAGACAAGTTTATGAACACTATTTGAGAGAAATAGGCCTTTTGTGTACATAGATAGTCGTAGATGTTTAAGTTCAGCTCATGATAAATAGTGGCAAACACAAAAGTGTTGCGTTTATAATTTTGCTCAGCGTATATATATATTTTTTAGCAGACCCCCTAGGGAATAAAATGGTGGTCGTTGCAACTTTTTATTTCACATGGTATTTGCACAGCAATGCAAATTGAAATAAAACTGACAGGTATTTAAATCCCTATCCACTCTATCCAAGCCTAAAAAAATGGTTGCCTTAATTTAAACTTTAATGCCTCAATGAGTCTCTATTCAACACCAACAGATAGGAAGTCATCAGATATGCAAATAAAAACCCAAAAGAGGATCTAGCCTGCACATTCCATCTAAAACTAAATACAAGGTTTCGGTCGGCTGCAGTTGGGCTTTAAACTGTATTCCAAGGCAAAGTAAGAAAAAAAGATATAGTATATCTGCAGAATACAAGCACGTTTTCCCATATTTTATCATTTTATACATGCTGCAAGTACAGAAGAATAACTGCTGATGTACCAAAAATGTTTTATGCTCTGGCCTTTCTCTTTAGTATGTCAACTCTGAATTGCTTTTATTAGCCTAAGTGTAACTTTGGTATATTAAAGAACTTTACTTTGGGAATCAATAAAATCAAAAAACGTGCGTGGTCAATATGCAACAATATGAAATGCACATGTGTAAGAGGATAAAAATGTCATAAACAAATATGTAAATGTCCAAAATGAACCAAGTGATGAGTGGATACAAAGTTCAAAATTGGAATGTGAGATGAAATCTTCAAAAAATAAGTGAATATAAGTGAATTTCCAAATGAAGAAATATCCCGTCACCAGTGCGGATGCAGGCTTACCGGAACGTGTGGACTCTGCGAAATGTATATTTCCAGAGTCGATCAGGATTGGTATAGACTGGAAACCACGGTGTGGAGTTGCTTCAGGAAGGGGTCCACGAATGATCTTAATACCATAACCTGGGGAGAACTGGAAGGTCTCTCGCTCAGGAAATGCAGGAGATGGTCATCCGTTAGTGAAGGTCACATGTGAACGTAGAAAAGAAAAGAGGGGACGCCATAGTGTAATACCGTCAAAAATCAGTTTAGGTTTAATTAAAGGTTGCACTTACATATCAGTTGAGAATAAAGCGCACTTCAATAAAATGATGGCAACATTGGAGTCATCCCTGACGCGTTTCGTGTGAGTACACGTTGTCAAAAGGGTATCCCTCTCATGTGGCCAACAGACAAATTTATAGTGAGCCCCCAAACACATACAACTCACCATCTGGGAGGAGTCACTCAGAACAGCAACACTTCCGGGTGGGAATCAGATCTGAACAGAATGTAAAGTTGGAATAGCACTCTGAACGTGTGATGAGCGCATGGGTGGTGAAAAAAAATGTAATAAAAGAAGAAAGATAAAAAATCAGAACGTGTGTAATGAACAAGAATAGTTGCGTCTTTGGATGGCAAAAAGCCGCTGTACCCACTTCAACAATGGATACCACTCCAGCAGCTGAAGTAGATTTACCATCGCTCCCTGTTCCATCCATGGTCTCAGGTGGTCTAGCGGCCCAATTCGGTTCCAACCGCATACCACCAATGGGCCCCAACATTAATACAGGCTCATTACCTTTACCACTTGGACACTCACAAGCTAGTCTCCATACTCCTGACCCTCATAACAGAGGTAGAGTCACCAGTAGAGGTAAAAGGGGTGGACGAGGTCATTCTCGTGGTAAAAATGCACCCCGTTCCCATCATCGTTATGATAGTTATGCTTCACCTGACCCTTATAGGGAGCACCACGAACCATACTATCATTATCCTCCCCAACATTATGCACCCTCCATTCCAACCCGTAATAGATTCTCACCTCTGAGAAATCAAAGTGGCTACATTTCAGAACCCTATGGGAGGAATGATTATCAACACACACCACAGCCATATGCCCATTCAAATACACATGGTAATCAGGGTTTTCACGAGGACCGGTCTTCAAAAAAGAAAAAAGGTCCAAATCCAAGAGAGGGTGTAGAGGGGGCCGTCGAATCCAGACGAGGAAAGAGAAGGAGGGTTTAAGAGGCCTCGGTGTATTCAATCTTAGCACTAAGATACTTACAAACGCCGAACAATCAGTACTTGATAAAGGTCTTAAGTTTGCTCCCCCTAAACAACTCAGCAAATTGACCTTTATTGACATAAATAAATATATACGTAAAATCAATATTCAAAGATATTTGATTTCCAATACACGCAGTCATGAAGAACGGGCAGCAACGTCCGGCACGGTGCATTCCGGATTAGCTAATCCATCTCTTTTTAATCCCACAGTGGCGGTAGCACCAGCCGTTAAGATTTTCAAGGACTGCGTGTTAAGGGATTTATCCAAATTGTCCATCAAATCACCCCATTTACCTTCGGTTTGCAGTTCGGGCCTCCGCTCCCTCTGCGACCGAAAGGACCTGGTTATACGCCCCCGCCGACAAAGGTGGGGGCATTGTGATTTTGGACAAATCAGACTATGAATCTGAGATGTACCGCATTCTAAGTGAACCCGGTACCTATAAGGAAATTCCCAATAATCCTACCCATACTTACAAAACTCAGTTATTAAGCCTTGTCAATAAGGGTTATGAGTTAAAGATTTTGAATGACAAAGAAAGAATATTTTTAGTACCCAAAGTTCCACGTATACCTACAATATATTACCTGCCTAAAATTCACAAGCATCCCACCGCTCCCCCCGGTCGGCCCATTGTGAGCGGCATCGACTCGGTCACGTCCCGCATAGGCCGGTATATCGATCATTATTTACAACCACTTGTTCAAAAAACTCCATCCTACTTGAAAGATACTGGTGACACCATACGTCTATTAGAAAAAACAACTGTAGAGGGGGACTACCTACTGGCCACGGCAGATGTGGCTTCCCTCTACACCTGCATTCCCCATCATCTGGGCATTGCTGCCGTTAAGCATTTTCTTGATCGTGAACCTACTCTTGCTTCATTTCAATGCGAGTACATCTTAGAGTTGTTGGAGTTCGCAACCAAACGAAATTATTTTTGGTTCAACCAGTGCTACTATCTCCAACAACGAGGAGTAGCCATGGGGGCCAAGTTCGCACCCAGTTTAGCGAACTTGTTCATGGCCAAGTGGGAGGAGGATGTCGTCTTTGCACAGGACAATCCGTCCTTGGTCCTCTGGGCCAGATATATAGATGACATCCTCCTCCTATGGAATGGCAGCCCAGAATCGTTAGAGTCTTTCTTTAAGATTCTCAACCAGAATGATAGAGGCATCTCACTATCTTTTGAATACAGTTTCACTAAAATTAACTTTTTGGATCTGGAGATTGGACTCGTTGATCGCAAGTTCAGCTTCCAGACCTATTTCAAACCAACTGATAGGAATGGTTTCATTCCCATTGGCAGTTGCCATCACAATTCATGGCTTCAGTCGGTTCCTCGTAGCCAGTTTCTGAGACTACGCAGGAACTGCACTGACACAGAGTCCTATTTACGCCAGGCCACGATGCTTAAACAGAGGTTTGTCGATAAAGGTTACTTAAGTGATGCACTCGATCTGGAGTTACAGAGAGTTCTCTCATTGGACAGATCATCTCTCGTTGTGGCCAAACCAAAACGGGTGCAGGATGATAGTTTTAAATATGCCATGATTACATCTTATTCCACTCAACATAGACAGGTGAAGAACATCATAGACAAACATTGGGACATTCTTAGGAATGACAGTGTCCTTAGACCTGTACTCCCAGAACGAGCCAAACTAGTCTTTAGGGGTGTACCCTCGTTACAGAGTCGGATTGCGCCCAACATCATCAACCCTCCATCAAAGATTTCTTTCTTTCATGATCTTATTGGTTTTTTTCCATGTAGGAAATGTAAGGTGTGCCTACACAATTCATTAAAGGGACGTAAAATTACACACTTTACATCCACTGTGACCAACAAACAGTATGAGATCAAGCATTTTTGCACTTGTGAAACAAACTATATTGTTTATCTCATTACTTGTACATGCGGTAAGCAATATGTCGGCCGCACGATCCGTACTTATTCGATACGTGTGGGTGAACATATCGCTTTAATCATAAGTGGAGATACGAACCATACGGTTCCTCGCCACTTTAGACAGTGTCATGATAGAAACCCCTCCGGCACACAATTTACAATTATTGACCGGTATATACCTCCCTGGAGAGGAGGGGCCAAGACAAGAGGCGTTTCTCAATTAGAAACATTTTGGATATACGAACTCCAATCCTATCATCCCTTCGGCTTGAACGTCGAATGGGATATCAATTCATTTATTGATAAGGCATGAACTGTCAGGTATTAATTTTGCGGGAACTTTGTGTACAAACCCCCCCCCCCTTCTTTTTTTTTTTTTTTTGTTATTCAAGACATTGCTCATTCACTTGACATCTTTTTAACAATTTTTATATTCATTGTTAAACATACAGTCGATATATTGGATTATTTTATCTGTTAACGTATGTTTTGTCCGTATTTCCAACTTACCATCTGGATGACTCACTCAGCATCGCTTTACAGACATATTCCGATTTTTAAACATTTTTAATTATCTTTTGCAGTTTGCAGAATTTCCTCTTATCAGATTCCACACTCTGCAACATTTATTACAGTTGATTTCTGTCACTGTTCCTTTTTTAATAATAAAGGCCAGTTTTTATACGTATGTCATTTACATGATTTTTTACTTATGTTTTTAGACTCTCATTTAGAATTTTTCCTTTCTTTAGGTTATTCTATTAATGACTCATTATCTATTAATGCACTTTGGCTTTCCGATGTATTTAGAAGTCACACTTCCAATTATAGTTTGGTGCTTCAGCCATGAAACAATCACTCGGCCACTCTGTTCGCCACTGCATTTATATCTTTCCTTTTTTATTCCTTTTTTTTTTTTTTTATTTACTGCGTAGCATTATGCAGACTAGTCTAGAATCATTACTTCCGGTCCACTTGAAACGCACAGCGGTAACCATAGCGAGGGGTGAACAGCATAGATTTGCATTTTGATCCGCCCCCCATTCTGACGTTCTCAGTCTGTACCGGCTCGCCGTTACGTGCTGCGGAACTCCCTGCTTAGTATATGCAGTCAGAACGAGGCTTGGAGCGCACGCTCTGGCGCCATTTTGCTGTAACCAGGAAGCGCCCGTTCAGAGCGCCTCCTCTCTCCTATACACCCTATCAGAATACTGTGTCAAGACGAGGCTTGGAGCGCACGCCCCGTCGCCATCTTGCCACATCCAGGAAGTGCTTGTTCTAAGCACTTGTTCATTACACACGTTCTGATTTTTTATCTTTCTTCTTTTATTAAATTTTTTTTCACCACCCATGCGCTCATCACACGTTCAGAGTGCTATTTCAAATTCACATTCTGTTCAGATCTGATTCCCACCCGGAAGTGTTGCTGTTCTGAGTGACTCCTCCCAGATGGTGAGTTGTATGTGTTTGGGGGCTCACTATAAATTTGTCTGTTGGCCACATGAGAGGGATACCCTTTTGACAACGTGTACTCACACGAAACGCGTCAGGGATGACTCCAATGTTGCCATCATTTTATTGAAGTGCGCTTTATTCTCAACTGATATGTAAGTGCAACCTTTAATTAAACCTAAACTGATTTTTGACGGTATTACACTATGGCGTCCCCTCTTTTCTTTTCTACGTTCACATGTGACCTTCACTAACGGATGACCATCTCCTGCATTTCCTGAGCGAGAGACCTTCCAGTTCTCCCCAGGTTATGGTATTAAGATCATTCGTGGACCCCTTCCTGAAGCAACTCCACACCGTGGTTTCCAGTCTATACCAATCCTGAAATATACATTTCGCAGAGTCCACACGTTCCGGTAAGCCTGCATCCGCACTGGTGGCGGGATATTTCTTCATTTGGAAATTCACTTATATTCACTTATTTTTTGAAGATTTCATCTCACATTCCAATTTTGAACTTTGTATCCACTCATCACTTGGTTCATTTTGGACATTTACATATTTGTTTATGACATTTTTATCCTCTTACACATGTGCATTTCATATTGTTGCATATTGACCACGCACGGTTTTTGATTTTATTGTCATACCTTTTTTGTATCAGAGCGCTACACTTTTTTGTCTATATTCTGTTTTTTGCTTCTTGTTTTCAGTAGCTGTGTCTAGCAGCTTGATACATACACATTTAGCAGCGCAATAATTTACACCATACCATTTACTTTGGGAATCAAGCCATACAACCTTTTGGGTTGAGAGAAATTGCACTACGATAGAACAGCTATACTGGGAATATGTCATGACAAGTACACCTGAATATATACACAATTACATTTTCAAGGTTAAGGCATACTCTTCAGCAATGGTGAACAGCCTGAGGTAAAGCAGGTGATGGTGGTTGGTGACCATAGCCCTGTTATGTCCCTCACCCCAACAATGCATTCTAATATTGGAATCCACTGTGGCACTGGGTCCAACTAGGGACCTGGCTTGGTTGGTCATCCAAAGAAAGAAAGGCCTTGCATCAAGTACAAAGTGGTGGCTTCCTGTAGTATGTATAAAATAGGAAAATGGTTTCAGTTCACAAGCAGGTACAAAAGTCAAGTAACAGTGCCAGAAGTGGAATATAAGAGACTGGTGGGGTATGGGGCATGTTCTGGAGCCCAGTTATGTAACAGCTCATCACTGGGGAAGAAAATGATATAGGAATACCATTGCCTATTGTTTCCAGGTTCAAACAGACTAGGCACCTGGGAGCCAAAGTGTCAAGAGTTAATTAAATGGCTGTTGTTTTCTAAATTGCCCTCTAGGGGGCAAATTCCAGGTCGTAATGTCGCAGTCACGATAAAAATCACTGATTGCCGCCATTATCAAAAATATGTAGAAAAATACATATCAGCCTAAACTGAGGAAAAAAAAAATATTTTTTTTTTAAATATTTTTGGGGGATATTTATTATAGCAAAAAGTAAAAAAAATATTGCTTTTTTTTTCAAAATTGTCGCTCTATTTTTGTTTATAGCGCTTAAGTGGTTAAGGTATAGTAAAAAAGTATAGTAAAAAATATTATTATTGTCATAAGTGTCATAGTCTAATAAGATGTGCAATCTTTGAAGTTAAACAAAAGAACAATTACTATATAGCTGTTGTTGTTGGGTTATTATTTTTTAAGCTCTTCCTAGACAAATTACAGCATTGTTGTGCATGCATAGGTGTCAAATTGGGAGCAGTGGCTGTGTCTATGTGGCCGCTGTGTCCTAATAGGGACTTCCTGCACTGGTGAGCACAGAACACCTGTGCAACCCATGCAGGTAAATACAGCGCTTGCATGGGCATACACTTTAGTATGCCCCGTGTGAACTAGGTCTTAGGGGTTAAATAAATTAAATCAAACATATTTTTAAAACAAAATACAATCTTTATTCCTTTAACCAAAAAATAGGAAAACCTGTATAAAAAATTGATGTCTTTTTATGATTTGGCTCTTAAATATGGTGGTGTAGTTACTCCTTCACTAAAAATATAAATATATGTAATTACGGCATTTAAAACTTGATTATTAATATTATTATCATCATCATTATCATCATCAATGAGAAAACTCCACTATTTAGTGTTCTCCTGTCATTCATTAGTGGTGCTTTGTTGTTTTGTTGTATTGTCCATTCACACCACTGCTGTGTCTCAGCAAATCAGGAAGGAGAATCTCAGATGGCTAAGAAACATCGCTGGACAAAGAAGGACCTCTTGTAAGTGTTAGGGGGGCTAAGGGGGGGCTGCTTCACACAAAAGGCTTTTTATCTTAATGCATAGAATGCATTAAGATAAAAAAAACTTTTAGCCTTTACAACCCCTTTAAAGTGGTTGTAAACCCTCTCTGAGAACTTTCACATACAGGTAAGCTTAAGGCTTAAGGCTTAAGCCCCATACACACTATCAGTTTTCCTGATGGTTTTCTCTTCAGGTTTACCAAAACCATCTAATATGAGGTCAAACCTTAAGTGTTTCAATTTGAATGCAATCAGGCAGGTCCTTGTACTACATGGTTTTGGTAAACCTGAAGAGAAAACCAGCAGGAAAACTGATAGTGTGTATGGGGCTTTACCTGTAGGTGCTTGCAATATCTCCTAGACCTCCACGGTTTAGGAGATATTTGCAATAAATAATGCACAGATGTCTACGGTGCATGCACGCCGTAGACAATGGCACAGGTGCACTGAGCATGCCATTGCTGAATGGCACCATGCCATAAGTGTCAGCTCCTGCGAGCATGCGCGGGAGTGACGCGGCTAGTCACAGCGCCGGAGCAGCAATACCCGAAAGGAAGAGGGTGAAAGATGGATGCTTCGTGAAGGCGAGGAAATCGGGGAAATCGCAGGCTTCAGTTTCAGGTAAGTGACACATAATGGGCTACTATGCGATATATAGTAGCCCATTATGCTTTACTTTTGCAGGGAAACAAAGAGGAAGTAAACCCATCAGGGTTTACTTCCTCTTTAAATGCCATTTAAAGGCTCCATGCTTGTTTCCTGGGTCAAACACAACTAAGGCCTTGTACACACGACCGAGTTTCTCGGCAAAAACCAGCAAGAAACTTGCTGGGAGATATTTTTTTGCAGAGGAAACCGCTCGTGTGTACATTTTCGTCGAGGAAACTGTCAAGAAACTCGACGAGCCAAAAAGAAAGCATGTTCTCTATTTCCTTGACGGGAATGGAGAAAATTGGCTTGTCGAGTTTCTCGACGGCTTCACAAGGAACTCGACGAGCAAAACGATGTGTTTCGCCCGTCGAGTTTCTCGGTCGTGTGTACGAGGCCTCATGGTTTACAGTCATTGTTTAAAAATAAGATCTTCTTTATTATGCTCATTCTCTGACTGATCCACATGTGGTAGTTCTCCAAGAGCAGATGTAGATGTACCCAAATGTCAAATTCCAAACCAGTATATTTAATTTTTTTTACTCATCTGTAGTTGCAAAATATATCACATAATAAACCATACAGAATTAGATTAACAGACCTATTTCTTAGAAAAGAACATGTAAACCTTTTATGCTTCCAGTTTCCTAACAAAACTTCTGCAAACAAATCTATTTGAATTTTCTATATCCTGTCCTATTTGAAATATCTAAAATGTTGTTTTCATGTGGAAGCTAGTAAGTGTGAAAAATGCCTTTGTTCATTGAGACACATGCTTACAACAAGCTGACTGATACAGTGTTGACTTTGGATACAGGATCTGGAAACTGTTGATTTTTTAAGTTTCGATATATGCAGTAAGGTGTGTTTTTTATTTTTTTAAATTGTTCTTAAAAAAAATTATAACAGCAATCAAAATGTTTTAAGCATCAAAAATGACAAATTCAGGTCATTTAGACAACAGACAACAGTAATCCATGATTAAAGTCTGTGTAAATGTGATCCATGTTCATTAGAAATGATAATTTTAGGGAATATGCCCTGTTGTGGCATTGTGTTTGTGGCCCTGTTTAGGGCCTTTAAAAATCTTTAATACAAAAAATTGTGTAAAGCTCCTAAAATATTTAACCACTCTTTTTAAGAACTTATCTACCTTTACTTACAATTCAAATACATAAAAAGTGCAATCAACTCCAAAAGTGCAAAGTGCTATAAACCATAAAATTATTAAAGTGCATGGTCCCTTTAACCGTTTGCCAACCGCCCACCGTAGTCTTACGGTGGCAGGTCGGGTCGGCTGCGCAAAATCACGTAATAGAACATGATTTTGCATTACAGCCACTAGGGGTGCGTGCGCACTGCCGGAGTCGCTCGCACTCGCCCCCTGCTCGCCCTGGTGCCGACGCACATGCCCGATCACCGCCGGGCACCCGCGATCGTTCGTTATAGAGCGAGAACCGGGAGCTGTGTGTGTAAACACAAAGCTCCCGGTCCTTTCAGGGGAGAAATGACTGATCGCATGTTCATCGATATAAAAATGCCAATGGTCCCAAAAATGTGTCAAAAGTGTCCGAAGTGTCCGCCATAAGGTCGCAGTACCATTAAAAATCACAGATCGCCACCATTACTAGTAAAAACAAAAAATATTAATAAAAATGCCATAAAACTATCCCCTATTTTGTAGACGCTATAACTTTTGCACAAACCAATCAATAAACGCTTATTGCGATTTTTTTATGAAAAATAGGTAGAAGAATATGTATCGGCCTAAACTGAGAAAACATTTTTTTTTTTTTTTTTATTGTATATTTATTATAGTAAAAAGTAAAAAATATTGTGTTTTTTTCAAAATTTTCGCTTTTTTTGTTTATAGCACAAAAAATAAAAACTGCAGAGGCGATCAAATACCACCAAAAGAAAGCTCTATTTGTGGGAAAAAAAGGACGCCAATTTTGTTTGGGAGCCCTGTCGCACGACCGCGAAATTGTCAGTTAAAGCGACGCAGTGCAGAAACGCAAAAAGTGGCCCGGTCATTGACCAGCAAAATGGTCTGCGGCTGAAGTGGTTAAGAACTCTTCACGTAGCTCTCCAATATGTTAAACTTGAAAAACCAAAGCGCTAGTGCAAATTGAACAACTGTGCCTGTACACAGTTATACAGATATATGTGTTCATATATAGTCAATAAAGAAATCCATTGTGCGTCACATTTCTTAAATATGCTCTCATGCAAAATCTTGCTGCCATTGAATTAATCCTTCTCCATCGTGAAACCACCTCTGTGCTGCTGTTGCATTAAAGCTCACCTCGTTTGGTGGACCCCCTCCCCTTTTTTTAAGAATGATCAGTCACGGCTCTGTTTGTTTTCCTCTCATGGAAATTCTGTGTAATGAGGCACTCTCATGATTCTCAGTTGCTCTCACCATCCAGCTTATATAACTCAAGGAAATAGAAAAACTCACATATTGTGTATACCATCACTTTATTTATTATCCATATAATATAATGTACTCACAGTTTGGCAGTTAAAAAGCACTTGTCACAGCATTGCATCATTGCTGGATAATATTTCCAGTATGATGATATAATACATTCCTGTCTCCCTCACATGTATCGTCCCTACGGACCCCACATCCATTCACTGGCTGAATCTTTCCACCTTTGAAGCCCTGTACACACGATCAGTCTATCCGATGAGAACGGTCCAAAGGACCGTTGTCATCGGTTAACCTATGAAGCTGACTGATGGTCTGATGTGCCTACACACCATCAGTTAAAAAAACGATGGAGTCCAATGCGGTGACGTAAAACACAACAACGTGTAGAGAAAAATGAAGTTCAATGCTTCCAAGCATGCGTCGACTTGATTCTGAGCATGCGCGGGTTTTTAACCGATTCTTTTGCATACTAACCATCGGTTTTGACCTATCGGTTAGGCGTCCATCGGTTGAAAAAGCTAAAGTTAGTACCTGATTGGCTACCATGCACAGCTGCAGAAGATTTTGCGCCCTCAAGTTTTAGTAAATCAAATCTATTGTGTACACTTTAAAGTGGATTTAAACCCGATTCATGAAATTTGAGCTGGGCACATATATCTGCAGTATTTTGTTATTTATTTTCAATGAGCTAAGTCTTATAGCTGTCCTCTGAATGGTTCCTCTGTTATCAGCCTAAGAACTCCTGACATATGTTTTGACTTTTCAGACAAAAGCAGCCTGAATCTTTTGTCAAAGGAGGTTGCTAAAATAGAGTAGCAGAGATCAGCTCCTATTACAAAACAGCTCTGAGAGTCTCTGCCTATGATGAGAGGGGGTGAGTGCCTTTCCTCCAATCAACAATGTTAACTATCTTGGCTGTATGCCCAGACATCACACTCTGTTAACCAGGAAGAGAACATTTCCTAACATGATCTCAACTCTCTAAACAGTATATACATGTGAACACAGCAGATATACATATAAAACCTATGTAGGGAGATTTGGTTAATCTCGGTGTATCATCTGAGGCTGTTCACTTCACTAGGTGTATGGAGGGTTTACAACCATTTTAATGAAAAGTATTACATTTAAAAAAAGGTACCATTAAAAAAACAGTTTACCCAACTTATCCTTCACTCTCACAGGTTCCCTTCCATGTAACGGGTTCCCTAAGAATGATTTTATGCTTTGCTTCATTAGCAGCAGGCACTTTGAAGTCATCATGAACAATGTAGAACCAGCAATTCTGCATTGTAAATGGTGCTGCCAAGGACCTGCCCACAACACAGATCGTCAGAGGGAAGAGCAGTGTGCTGCCTCACAGGGAATTGAGAAAAAAGGTAAGTAAAACTGCTTTTTATGGCAGCTTAAAAAAAATGAGCATTTAACCATCGTAGTGCAAGGGTGAACTCACTGTTTTGAATTTCCCTGAGTTCAGATTTACACGGAGAAACACAAGGCACAGACCTTCCTAAAAAAAAAAATGATGGTGACACCATCAGGCAAATGTGAGGTACAGGCAGCCTTCCTATAAATTAAATGAAAGCTAAAGTTTAAAGTGGGCATACCATGGCCAGTGACACCACAGTTTGGCAGCAGTGCCAACAGACCAAAATACAGATGCAGAAATCCCAAAGATGTGCTTTTCTAACAAAAACAAAAAAAATAGAGCTTTCAGGAGGAGGTGGCTTGAGGATGCTACATTTAAACTTGGCAGCAACATTATTCTTACATGAGGTTGCGACTAGTGGACTTGAAAAAAGGAAAAATACCATAATCAGGCACATTCTCAAATTGAAGGGTTTTAGACTCTCCCTGGAATAATGGAAGTAGATCTGACTTTACAAATGTATTGCAAGAATTCAGGAGGCTGACCAGTCAATGATCCTCCTCATTGATGACAATGTATGCTAGGGTCATTCCAAAGGCACTGCAGCATGAAGGAACCCATAAACCACAAATCGCCTGCAGCTGAGGACCTATGTCACTCAGCACAAGAAGATCATTTGTATGCTCACTCCACTGGTTGGGGTTTCTATTACCTGAAATGTCCCTAAAAGAAGCCTTATGCCTTCCACCTTATCTCCACCCCTCAGTGCTTATCTTGCTCATTGCACTCATGCTACCACTGAAGCTCAGAGGTGAAACCAGTGAACAGATAGCATTATGCACTTTGTTGGGAATATCCATGTAGCGCTACCCCCGAAGGAGCCGCTGATTTGTTGTTGGATCAGCGTATTAAGTTACCTTAATGTGGTCTAGGAGCGCGCTAGATGGATGATTGGAGTGAATCCTCCCAGTAAGTTTTAGCATAGGTCACCGGATGACAGCAAAGCATACCTGTCAGCATTCCAGTCACCAGATCCCCGATTGGTTCGTTCAAGCCCTGTCGGACAACCTGCCTCCGGGTTCTCCTCAAGCAGACCCCCCAATCGAACGGCACCCAGCCTGGGATCCTCTCAATAGGAATGGGGACCCAGTAAGTCACTGGAGTCCCTTTTTACCTCCGGATGAGGTTCTGTGTAGCCTGCAAATTTGGCCAGGTGGGCCGCCCCAGCGGGGTCCATGGATGCGCGCACCCTAAATGTGGATGCCGCACCTGGAACTGGGACCCCACAAAGATTTTGAGCACATGACATCTGTCACAGATATACTCTCCCCCAGCATGCCCCGCGAGGGAAAAACTCCTCTGATTGGCTGCTGGGGAAAACTTGCTCTGCCAGAACCCCTCTGGTGCCAACATCCCTGGAGCACAGACAGACAGGTTCTGGTGAGTGTGTGGATTGTATGGTCTGTAATTTGTGGAAGTTTCTTTGAGGGTTCTCTTTTGATTTAATGGAGTTGTTTTTTTTTTTCTAATTTGGAGTTATTTATGAGATTTGGGATGCAAATTCTTCTATCCCCTTTGGGTAGATTTACTGTGCTGTATTGGCAGATGTGGAGTAATATTTTCATTTATTTTGGTTATTTTTGGCATGTGTAGTTGTATGTTTGTTTATATTGCATCTTATGGTCTTCTCAGATATTTATTAATGTCAGTCCATTTTTCTGGCTATGGTCAGGATCATCGGGCCAGATTCACGTAGAAGTGCGGCGGCGTAACGTATCGTAGATACGTTACACCGCCGCAAGTTTTCATCGCAAGTGCCTGATTCACAAAGCACTTGCAATGAAAACCTACGCCGGCGGCTTCCGGCGTAAGCCCGCGTAATTCAAAGGGGCGTGTGCCGTTTAAATTAGGCGCGCTCCCGCACCGGACCTACTGCGCATGCTTCCTTTTGAATTTCCCGCCGTGCTATGCGCGAAGTGACGTCATTTTTTCGAACGGCGACGTGCGTAGCGTACTTCCGTATTCCCGGACGTCTTACGCAAGAAGGAACATATTTAAAATTTCGACGCGGGAACGACGGCCATACTTTATACAGCACATACGTGTGCTGTGTAAAGTTAAGGCACCAAAAACAACGACTAACTTTGCGACGGGAAACTAGACTAGCAGTGACGTAGCGAACGCGAAAAACCACCGTGGATCGCCGTAACTCCTAATTTGCATACCCGACGCTGGTTTACGACGCAAACTCCCCCCAGCGGCTGCCGCGGTATTGCATCCTAAGATCCGACAGTGTAAAACAATTACACCTGTCGGATCTAAGGGCTATCTATGCGTAACTGATTCTATGAATCAGTCGCATAGATACTCTGAGAGATACGACGGAGTATCTGAGATACTCCGTTGTATCTCCGCTGTGAATCTGGGCCACCGTCTTTAATATTGATTGGACCATGGGCAAACATTTATTTGGGCTCGTTGTTTTTTTTCTGAACAATCAGTGCCGCAGACTACAGCCGGAAACACTGATCATTGTATTCGTCCAGCGGGGCAGGCCCTTTACCATCAGAATACAATAACACAGTGGTAAGGATTTGAGGTGATGGGGGAAACTTTTTTTTTTTTATTTAATCAGCTGGTTGAGCGAAAAATGAAAATGAATCATGTATGGCCAGCTTAAGTCATAAAGAAAATGTATATCCATTCCTTTCACATGAAGAGAACCTCAGGAGGAATGAACAGGAGCTCAGGAAGAATGAAAAGGAACTCAGGAAGAGTAAAGAGGAGCTCAGAAAGAGTATAGAGGAGCTTGGGAAGAGTAAAGGGGAGCTCAGGAAGAATAAAGAGGAGCTTGGTAAGAACGAAAATGAGTTCAGGAGGAACTAGAAAGTAATGAGGAGGAGCTTGGGAAGAATTGGGATAGAATGAAGAGGATCTCAAGAGGAACTGGGGAAAATGGAGATGAGCTCCGAAAGAGTGATGGGTAAATGAGGAAGAACTTGGAAAGAAAGATGGGGAAATAAGGAGGAGCTCGGGAAGAAGTCCGGGAAGGAAGAGAAGGAGACCCAGGAAGACTGACAGAGGAATGAGGAGGATTCCAGGAGGGAGGAACTTGTGAAAAAATTAAGAGGAGCTTTGGGAGAAAGAAAAGGACAGGCTGTATATGGAGTTTAGTGTGGTGAGAGTAGGCTAACACAGAAAGGATGGGTAACCTAAGTAATTAGACAGTTTAAATGACGGATTGTATGAGGGAGTATGTACCAAATGTGTTTTTTTGACATTGGAGGGTGGACAGATGTATGAAGGGTATGAGTGTTGTATATTTGAGGGAGAGGTGGTAGGTTTCATGGTGGCAGTTGCAACTAAGGTGTAAAAGATGGTGAAAATTAAGGAGGGGTGTATACAGTGTATTAAGGGGTGTGATGGACACCCATCACACCCCTTAGGTTAGGAAGGGTGTGATAGGTGTAATAGAAGATTAAAAGAATCCTAGAATCCATACTGCCTATGAAAACAGTCTAAAGATTTGCCAAAGCTAGACGGGATACCTGCCAAATAAAGCAAAAAAGCTATGAAGAAAAAAATGGTGTGGAGGGGACAAGGGAGTCCCCAGAAAGCAAAACAATGGCGGGTCAACAACGGCTTAAGGTACAAAAATATGAAAAGGCTTTATTGGGGGTGGGGTTACATATACATTAAATATCAAGCATATGTGAGGAAAACAGTGTATCCGAATCAACACAGTATATCTCACAATACCTAACCATTTAAGTAAAAAACATGCTGCGGCAAATAGAAGTTAAAAATGCAGAGTGCTCTGACAGGCATCAAAAAAATTGCTATGGGTGTAAGCAGGAATAGTGGAGTGTGGTGGATGGTGAGAGGTGCAGGAGAGTTAATGTGAGTGCATGCATAGTGTAGTATAGTGGATGCTGGCAGTGTATGTTGGGGTGTGATGGGTGTATACCGGGTAGGATGGGGTGTGATGTGGGCCATAGCTGTAGGATGGGTGGGATGGGTGTACACAGGAATAGTGAGTGATGTGAGTGTATGCAGAGTATAGTATAGTATAGTGGGTGCTGGCATGGTATGCTGGGGTGTGATGGGTGCATGCAGGGTATAATAGGGTGTAATGCAGAGTGTTGGGTGGTGTCAGTTCTCTGCAGGGAGTGGGTGGCCTTACATTGGTCTGTAGGGTAGCAGGTGTAATGAGTGTGTGCAGGGTATTATGAGTTTATACAGGGTATAGTGGTATAGTGGTATATAGTGGAGTGTACATGCAGAGTATTAAATGTGACTGGTGCAGGCTGGTGTACAGAGTGTGATGGTGGTTGAATGACACTCACCAGCTACTCTGCCCATGTCTCCCCTGCAGGCCGCCATCCTCCCACACCCCTCAGATAGCCACCTGTCAAGTGAGTCCACCAGACAGCACTGCAACCCAATAAAGAAACCCAGAGCATCTCATAGTTACATAGTTAAATAGTACAGAGTTACATAGCCTTTCATAGTTACATAGTTACATAGTGATGTGGTTGGGTGATGCTCACCAGCTCCTCGGGGGTGGGGCTCTACCTCTTACATAGTTACATAGTACATAGTTACATAGCCTCTCATAGTTACATAGTTACATAGTTATGGTGGTTGGGTGACACTCACCAGCTCCTCTGGGGTGGGGCTCTCCTCTTCCTACAGCAACAGCACATGTTTCCCCCGCAGGCCTGTTATCCTCCCACATGGGTCTTGTCCATGTCTTCTTATTCTCTCCCTCCACCCCCCATAGCTTAGATCCTCCACTTATATGGGGTACGTTTGATATTTCCCTATTTCCTTTTTTCTTTTCCCTCCTCCCCTTTCCTTTTTCTTTTTCCCCAGTTGTCCATTTGCTGCTCTCCTTATATTAAGATGTTTTTTCATTGGATATTTATTCATTGCTTTTTCATGTATAATTTTGGTATGGATACATGTTGCATTGTATATTCATTTATTGTAATGGCTTTTTGTAGACTGTTGCTGGTTGTACATATAAGTGTGTGGATTCTGAAAAAGCGGGATTACTGCGAAATGTGTCAATCAATCATGCCAATTTAAAGCAAAATATACATGCATTAATGAAAGAAGATTGTTGAAGACAATTATTAATGGCTAATGTGGAAAGTGAAAGACAACAATGTGGAGAGTGAAACTACATAAGAGCTGTCAGGCTAGCGGCGCGTCAGTCGTCGGGTGCCTCCGGTGGAGGCAGGATCATGCGCATCGTATCCTCGCTGGAGATCATCGCTGGAGATTGAGAATGGATTACATCGCTGAAATCTTTTTTTTTATTTATTTTGTATTTTTATTTTTTTTAATACAGGGACTTGTCCCAAGCAGTCTCCTGTCATTTTTAAAATGTTTACACTTTTTTGGGGGTCCGGGATTTGGGGTAAGCCCCCTGCCCGCAGACCCCCACAACCACCGGCACACAACCACCGGGCAAGGGTTGTGGGGATGAGGCCCTTGTCCCATTTAACATGGGGAAATCCTCCCCTTATGGAGAGGGCATGTGGCCTGGTACGTTTGAGGAGGGGGGCGCTATCTCGTCCCCCCTCTATTCCTGCAGCCTGCCAGATTGCGCGCCCTGATAAGGGTCTGGTATGGATTTTTGGGGGGAACCCCATGCAATTTTTTTTATTTGGCGCAGGGTTACCCTCATAGGTGTGCACAGCCTGTGGCATTAGGGTGTGCACCCCAAAGCTCAAACACACATGTCTCCACAGCCTCAGTTGCACGTGACAGTAAATGAATGGAAAGTGCCCTGTGCTGAGCGTCTTTCTGTTTATTCACAAACTGAAGCATGGTAAACTCAGTTTACTATGCTTCAGTTGGGAATGAAAAGGGAAGGCACTGGTAAATTACAATTTTATTACCCTCTTCCCTCACTTTCTATCCTGAAACATCCCTTACATCAGCTGGGGAGAGAGGAGGGAAGCCATTAGCACTGCGGGGCAGGGGGGCCAACACGGGGAAAGCCCTGGTAGTAGGGGGAATCAGGACAGCAGTAAATGATTAGGGTGTGTCCAGGCACACCTGGCACACCCCTGCGCATGCCTATGGTTACCCCTTAATATCCATACCAGACCTGAAGGGCCATTTTTTTTCAATGACTTTCAATGACTTGTATCTGTATTGCTGGGACCCGACAATTCATTATAGCCGCGAGTAGTTTTAAATTACTTTTTTTCCTTTAGAAATGTCATTTTGTGCAGAGACTGTTAAAAACACAGGAAACGATGTGCTACTTTACAGGCATACTATAGACACCCCCCAGGTATGAAATGTAAAGGAATATTTCACTTTTATTGTTTCACTTTAACCACTTGCCGACCGCGCACCGCCGTTATACGTCCACAAGGTGGCTCGGCTGGGCGAGAGCACGTAGTATGACATCCTCTCTCCCAGCCGCCACTAGGGGCGCGTGCGCGCCCCCCGCTCGCCCCCGACTCCCGTGCGTGTGCCCGGCGGGCACGATCGCCGCCAGGCACACGCGATCGCTCGGTACAGAGCGGGGACCGGGAGCTGTGTGTGTAAACACACAGCTCCCGGTCCTGTCAGCAGGGGAAATGCTGATCTTCGGTTCATGCAATGTATGAACAGAGGATCAGTGTTTCCCCTAGTGAGGCCACCCCCCCCCACAGTAAGAACACACCCAGGCATACTTAACCCCTTCCCCGCCCCCTAGTGTTAACCCCTTCACTGCCAGTGGCATTTTTATAGTAATCCAATGCATTTTTATAGCACTGATCGCTATAAAAATGGCAATGGTCCCAAAAATGTGTCAAAAGTGTCCGAAGTGTCCGCCATAATGTCGCAGTACCGAAAAAAAAATCGCTGATCAACGCCATTACTAGTAAAAAAAATATAATAAAAATGACATAAAAATACCCCCTATTTTGTAAACGCTATAACTTTTGCGCAAACCAATCAATAAACGCTTATTGCGATTTTTTTTTTACGAAAAATATGTAGAAGAAAACGTATCGGCCTAAACTGAGGAAAAAAAAATTTGTTTAAGATATTTTTGGGGGATGTTTATTATAGCAAAATGTAAAAAATATAATTTTTTTTCAAAATTGTCGCTCTATTTTTGTTTATAGCGCAAAAACTAAAAACCGCAGAGGTGATCAAATACCACCAAAAGAAAGCTCTATTTGTGGGAAAAAAAGGACGCCAATTTTGTTTGGGAGCCACGTCGCACGACCGCGCAATTGTCTGTTAAAGCGACACAGTTCCGAATCGCAAAAAGTACTCTGGTCTTTGGGCAGCAATATGGTCCGGGGGGTAAGTGGTTATGCATTATTAAAAATCAAACATAAAAGGCATGTTTTTTACATATGAAATACAAGTTTTTGGGGCTATATCTTTTGTTGGTTAAAGCAGGCCTACTACCCATTGCCACTTCTAGAACTACCAGAAAAAAAATGAATATATATGTAGTATGAATATACATATATATATATATATTTATATTACTATTATTTATTTTGACAGCAAAGATCTCTTTATCCTGCAGTACATGTTTTTCTACAGAATCGTATTGGTATAGTATTGAAAACCAAATTGGTGGTCTTGAGTGGTCAAAATATTTGTCTATGGATAAACAGAAAACCAATACACTTGCAGTTTCATAAAAATAATGCAGGGATGATTCAGTGTAATTTATACCCACTTTAACCTAAATGTGATACACGTGATCTTCCAAATCAAGCATACTGTTTTTTTTTTCTAAATATAATTATTTCTAGTTTATAATTGAAAATAGTTTACATTTTGCAAAGATGATACAGAGTAGACCTTACTGAAAGAGAAACAGACAATTGTAAATGACACTATTACTCCAATACATTATCCTCTAGCTGTTCATTATTAGCTAAGACAGCTACATACTCCGGTTACATAACAGGACTAATGTAAATCTCTGTACAGCTTCTGTAAGAGGATGCAGCCATGTCACTTAAGATGCAATATTAGGAATTGTTTTGATTTTACAGATGCAAACTGTAATGGCAAACACATGTCCGAAGATCTTCTGAAGACCTGTTATTATCTATAAATGAGACGATGCCATGTGCTTTGTGTTCATAGAGCACTGAAATGTCCTATTGGGAACACAGCTTTCTCGAGTCAGCAAAGAACATTTTTACAATGCTTTTACTATGACATAGCTTAAATAATGCGGTTTTGTTTATTATTTCTGGCCTTAAATGCTGTCTAGAAAACAAAAAGGAAAACAAAGATTAGTGATATGAGAAGTAGATTAACTAAATAAAAAATGCTATTAGCCAGTCTCCTTTCTTTTTTTTTTTTTTAGACACGTGTTCAGCAGATTTTTCATTGTGAAAACCAAGGATAGGAAACTCCAATTCAGACATGGAAGTAACTTCAAAGAAGTGAGAGGAACATTTGCAGAATCAGACATGAGTTTCAGACCATTGGCGGACTTCATACTATTTGAGTTTGCCAAAGACTAAACAACGTTTGAACTGAAGCACGAAAAAAAACAAGCCACTCCAGTACACTGTAATCTACCTTATGTCCTTTTAAAGCTCCTCTCATACATTAGGAGGCACCAGCAATATTTGATCTCTAACTATACACATCATCGTTAAATAGCAGTTTACTAAACTGAAGTCACTAATGTAAAAGGGGAATGCTCAAAACAAAAGTTATGTGAAGGATTGTATTATTTATAGCTGGAAATTCTTCTGTAATAATTATTACATCCAGACTAGCTGAGACCACCTGGTTGTTCTAATTTAAGTGAATATATAGAGTGTATATATATATATATATATATATATATATATATTTTTTTTTTTTGTTACATTACAGCCCTTGGATCAATGTGTTTTTACAGTAATTTGAATTATATGTGATGGATCAGAACACCATAGTCTAAGTTGGTGAAGTAAAATTAGAAAAATATATACATAAACTATTTTTCAAAAATAAAAAACTGTTAATTGGCATGTGCGTATAGATTCACCCCCTTTGTTATGAAGCCCATAAAAAGCTCTAGTGCAACCACTTACCATCAGAAGTCACATAATTAGTGAAATGATGTCCACCTGTGTGCAATCTAAGGGCCAGATTCACAGAAGAGATACGACGGCGTATCTCCTGATACGCCGTCGTATCTCTGTGATCCGCCCGTCCTAACTATGCGACTGATTCATAGAATCAGTTACGCATAGATAGCCCTAAGATCCGACAGGTGTAATTGAATTACACCGTCGGATATTAGGATGCAATTCTAGGCCGGCCGCTAGGTGGCGATTCCATTGCGGTCGGCGTAGAATATGCAAATGACTAGTTACGGAGATCCACGAAGATCCGCGCGTTCGTCACAATCTCGTACGTCGTCGCTAGTCGTTTTTAACCCGTCGCAAAGTTACACCTGCTTTAACATGACTTATCTTTAGATCAGCCATGTTAAAGTATGGCCGTCGTTCCCGCGCAGAATTTCTATTTTTTTTTTGCGTAAGACGTCCGGGAATACGAAACGCCGTAACGCACGTCGCAGTTCAAAAAAAACATTGGGGCGCCGTAATTTCGCGCAAAGCACGTCGGTAAATTTGAACACGGAGCATGCGCAGAATGTTCGGCGCGGGAACGCACCTAATTTAAATGGTGCCCGCCCCATTTGAATTAGGCGGGCTTGCGCCGAGCGGATTTACGTTACACCGCCGCAAGTTTACAGGTAAGAGCTTTGTGAATCAGGCACTTACGTTGTAAACCTGCGGCGGTGTAACGTAAATCCGATACGTTACGCCTCGGGGGTGCAACGTAATTGCACCTGAATCTGGCCCTAAGTGTCACATGATCTGTCATTACATATACACACCTTTTTTTAAAGGCCCCAGAGAATGCAACACCTAAACAAGAGGCACCACTAACCAAACACGGCCATGAAGACCAAGGAACTGTCCAAACAAGTAAGGGACAATGTTTTTGAGAAGTACAAGACAGGATTAGGTTATAAAAAATATACAAATCTTTGATGATCCCTAGGAGCACCATCAATTCTCATAACCAAATGGAAAGAACATGGCACAACAGCAAACCTGCCAAGAGATGGCCGCACACCAAAACTCACGGACCATGCAAGGAGGGCATTAATCAGAGAGGCAGCACAGAGACCTAAGGTAACCCTGGAGGAGCTGCAGAGTTCCACAGCAGAGACTGGAGTATCTGTAAATAGAATGACAATAAGCCGTATGCTACATAGAGTTGGGCTTTATGGCCAGAAGAAAGCCATTACTTTTAGCAAAAAAACAAAATGGCACGTTTTGAGTTTGTAAAAAAAGGCAGGTGGGAGAGTCCCAAAATTTATGGAGGAAGGTGCTCTGGTCTGATGAGACTAAAATTTAGCTTTTTGTCCATCAAAGAAAAAGCTATGTCTGGCGCAAACCCAACACATCACATCACCCAAAGAACACCATCCCCACAATGAAACATGGTGGTGGCAGCATCATGCTGTGGGGATGTTTTTCAGCAGCCGGGACTGGGAAACTGGTCAGAGTTGAGGAAAAGATGGATGGTGCTAAATACAGGGATATTTTTGAGCACAACCTGTACTACTCTTTGTGTGATTTGAAGCTAAAATGGAGGTTCACCTTCCAGCAGGACAATGACCCCAAACACACTGCTAAAGAAACACTTGAGTGGTTTAAGGGGAAAATTGTAAATGTATTGGAATGGCCTAGTCAAAGCTCAGACCTCAATCCAATAGAAAAACTGTGGTCAGACTTAAAGGAGTTGTAAAGGAAAAAACTGCTTTGCCTAAAATTAATGTCTGCAAGGTAGACAGACAGAATAGTGTAATGATTCTGTTAAAAAAAATTGTAAATACCTATTAAATTCCTTCATCTATATCACCTTTCAGTTTCTGTTCTCTCATTCACTTCCTGGTTTGCGGCACTCGTTCATGTAAGAACTACATTTCCCAGTATGAATTGCGGCACGCCCAGTAATTCACACCTTCTTGAAGTCTAAAACACGTAGAGAGCGTCCTGCCACACAGATGTAGTTCCCAGGAAGGGGCGAGCACGTCACTGACCACCGCAGTAAAGCCTCCCTTCACGGTGGTGAGTAACAATCTGAAAAACAGGAAGTGAACAGAACAGAGAAGAAATAGGAGCAACTTCTGCGCAAAAACGAACAATGAGGAAGTGAAAAGAGGAATGTCTCCAGGGAGGAATGGGCAAAAATTCCAGTGGTAAGATGTGGCAGGCTCATAGAGACTTATCCAAAGCAACTTAGAGCTGTAATAGCCGCAAAAGGTGGCTCTACAAAGTATTGACTTTAGGGGGGTGAATAGTTATGCACATTGACTTTTTCCGTTATTTTGTCGTATTTGTTGTTTGCTTCACCATAATAATAAAAAAATCTTCAAAGTTGTGGGCATGTTCTGTAAATTAAATGATGCAAATCCTCAAACATTCCATGTTAATTCCAGGTTGTGAGGCAACAAAACACAAAAAATGTCAAGGGTGGCACTGTATATATCTATATATATATCTATATCTGTATATATTTATATATATTGTGGCAAAGTCGCTTGGGTTAGTAGAAATAGTGAAACATGCAGTGCAGCAAAGTCACCAAAATAGCAATAAATATGGCTTTATTGCATCAAAATAATAATACAAACAAAAAGGCCTACTCCAGCTTAGGAGGCTAACTAAACAGTAGTGTCCCTCACTACGGGTTACTGGAGCGGCTATTCCGGCCTCCAGTATAAACAAACAAAAATAATAGTTCAATATAAACAATAAGTTCTGACAGACCTTGTTCCTCAGATACACAGACAGACTTCAGTCTGCCCATCCAGCACAGCCTGGATCTCACACTGAGCTCTCCCTCTCCCAGACTCTATCAGGTGCAGGCTAATTAATAGGGAGAGAGAGGAGGTTTACCTGTTGGGCCAGGCTTAACCCTTTCTAAGACAGGGAAAGCTGACCTTTCCAATCTCACACTGACATACCTGGAATCATGTACTCTGTCACATATCCTCCCCCCCAGCTTAACACCTGTGTGGGAAGCGGCCACCTCTGCAAACCCATGTACTCGGGACAGAGCATCTGCGTTACTGTAGAGGAGACCTGCCCTGTGTCGTACCACAAAAGAAAAGGGCTGTAGGGACAAAAACCACCTCGTAACCCGAGCGTTCTTGTCCCTGTTGGTGTGCATCCATTTTAACGGAGCATGGTCTGTGACCAGGGTAAACCGTCTGCCCAACACGTAGTAGCGGAGTGTTTCTACTGCCCACTTAATCGCCAAACACTCTTTTTCGACTGTGACGTAGCGCTGTTCTCGGGGTAACAACTTCCGACTCAAATATAGGACAGGGTGTTCCTCACCATCCACATATTGGGACAACACTGCACCCAAACCCACCTCTGAGGCATCAGTCTGGAGAAAGAACTCCTTCCCAAAGTCGGGAGCCACAAGCACGGGTTTGGTCACAAAGCGCTGCCCGAAGACCAGCAAAGGCTTCCTCAGCCTTGCTGTTCCACTTTACCGTGTCTGAACTTCTGGCTTTAATAAGGTCAGTGAGCGGGGCAGCCCTTGTAGCAAAGTGAGGAATAAACCTCCGATAGTAGCCTACGATCCCCAAAAAGGCTCTGACTTGTTTTTTCCTCAACGGCCTGGGCCAGTTCTGTATAGCTCCTATCTTGTTCATTTGCGGTTTAACAAGTCCCCTGCCAACCAGGTAACCCAAGTATCTAGCCTCAGCTAGACCCAAGGCACATTTAGAGGGGTTAGCTGTCAACCCCGCTCTTCTAAGAGTGTCCAAGACTGCCTGCACTTTGTCCAGATGGCTTTCCCAGTCCGGGCTATGAATGATCACATCATCCAAGTATGCGGCTGCATATTCGGTATGGGGCCTGAGCAACTTATCCATTAGCCTTTGGAAAGTGGCTGGAGCTCCATGGAGGCCAAAAGGCATAATCCTGTACTGGAACAGGCCATCAGGAGTGGCAAAGGCTGTCTTCTCTCGAGCATGCTTTGTCAACGGGATCTGCCAATAACCCTTTGTCAGGTCCAACATGGTGAAGAACCTATCTTTGGCTAATCGCTCTACCAGTTCATCCACCCTAGGCATGGGGTAGGCGTCAAACTTAGACACCTCGTTTAACTTCCTGAAGTCATTACAGAACCTGATGGACCCATCAGGTTTAGGCACTAGAACAATGGGGCTGCACCACTGGCTGTGAGACTCCTCTATCACTCCAAGCTCAAGCATTTTCCTGACTTCAGCCCTTACAGCTTCCCTCTTGGACTCCGGAATGCGGTAAGATTTCACTCTTATGACAACCCCTGGTTCTGTAATAATATCATGGGTAATTTCTCGGGTTTGTCCAGGGTCAGGGGAGAAGACATCACTATTCCTCTCAACCAGGCCTCTAGCTTCCTCTACTTGCTCAGGTGTCAGCTCTGGAGAGATTGTCACTGAAGAACTAGGTGCCTGTGGAATAGGCGGGTTGTCACCCACTGTGGCCATGCAGTCCTCTCTAGCCCTCCATGGCTTAAGGAGGTTTATGTGGAAGATGGCCTCCTTCTTCCGGCGTCCTGGCTGACTAATTTTATAATTTACTGGGCTCAGTTTTTCCAGGACCTCATAGGGTCCCTGCCACTGTGCTAGAAGTTTGCTTTCTGCGGTGGGTACTAGAACCATTACTCTGTCCCCCCTTTCAAACTGTCTCACTAGGGCCCTCTGGTCATAGTAGGACTTCTGCCTACTCTGCGCCTGCTCCATATGCTGGCGAACAAGAGGGGCAATCTGAGCCATACGCACCCGCATATCTTCAACATACTGGAGGACATTGGTCCCAGTTACCCCCTGTTCTTCCCAGGTTTCCTTTAGGATATCCAGTATATCCCGGGGATGCCTACCATATAAAAGCTCAAATGGGGAGAAGCCCGTAGAACTTTGGGGAATCTCTCGAACTGCAAATAACAGGTAAGGAAGTAACAAGTCCCAATCCTTCCCATCCCTGCTAACGACTTTTCTCAACATCCCCTTTAGGGTCCGGTTAAACCTTTCTACCAACCCATCGGTCTGGGGGTGATACACTGACGTTCTCAGAGTCTGTACATTAAATAGCTGACATAGCTCTTTCATAATACGGGAGACAAACGGTGTCCCCTGATCCGTGAGCAATGTCCTGGGTATCCCCACCCGTGTAAACATCTGAACCAGCTCTTTAGCAATACTTTTAGCATTAGCCTTGCGTAGTGGAATGGCTTCTGGGTATCTGGTGGCATAATCGAGGATGACAAGGATGTACTGGTGCCCTCGAGCTGTTTTCTCTAAGGGACCCACTAGGTCCATGCCAATCCTCTCAAACGGAACATCAACTATAGGGAGAGGTATGAGTGGGGCTCTCAACTTCGGCCTGGGACATGCCAGCTGGCATTCCGGGCAAGAAGCACAATATCTTTTAATCCCCTCATATACCCCAGGCCAAAAGAACCTCCTGAGCACCCGTTCTTGGGTTTTCTCCACCCCTAAATGTCCCCCCAGAAGATGAGAGTGAGAGTAATCCAGGATTTTCCGGGTGTATGATGAAGGCACAACCAGTTGTTCAAGCTCTTGTCCCTCATCGGAGGTCACTCTGTAAAGGAGATCATTTTTAAGGACAAAATAGGGATAGGCCTTTCCCGTTACCCCTTCCACTGGTACCCCATTAACCTCCACAACATTACTCCTGGCTTCCTGCAACAGGGGATCATCTGCCTGATCCCGGCCAAAGCCACTACCCGAAATATCCAGGACATCTGTATCCCCCTCGTCCCCTTCACTGGTAGCCTCTGGGGGGGGTTCCGGTTGACCAACCTCTGCCTCATCTTCTGTCTGTCGTGGGGCCCCGCCTCTCCTGGACTGCTCCCCACGCTGATTCAACAGGACTTCCTTGACAGCCCTATTAAATCTTAGCTTGCTCTCCCTGCGTTCCCGTCTCGTTTTACCTCTTTTTGGATTAGAGATATACAAGTCAGGATGAGCAAAGGGAAATACTTCATGGACCCCTGTATTTCTCTGCTCCACTTCAGGTTCCCCTTGTTCTCCCATCACAGGGGACTGTAACAGAGCATGGAAATTAGGGAAATTCCTTCCTATTATCAAAGGATATGGTAGACGAGGAACTACGACTGCTACGATCCTTACCAAACTGCCCTGTACTAACACTTCTATGTTGGCAGTAGGATACCGCACAGTACACCCATGAATACACAATACCCCCATGGTTCTATGCTTCTGTATCCAACAAGGTTTTACCAATTTACTGGCTACCAAAGTCAGGGCACTGCCAGAGTCCACCAGGGCCACGGTCTCTTGTTTGTCCAGCAGGACAGGTACTCGGAAGGTATGTCCCCCTTCTACCAGGCCTGCTAAACAACTGAGTCCACAAAAATCATAGGAACCTTCCCCTAGACCACACTGCATGGGCTCAGGAAGATTGGGGCATCTTGCCCTGACATGTCCTTTGGCGCCACACTCAAAACAAGTTATGGAGTTTCTCCTAGGGTGGTCCTCTTTCCCAGGGTTTTGACCTCTAAAGTCTGTTTTGGAAAAACGGGCTCCCGATCCGAAGTCTGCTTCCACTCCACTCCTCCGGTCTCCTGTTCTCTGTGTTTTCCCGGTCGTCCTAGAGAGAGATCGGTCCAAATTTTTGGTAGACAGGTACCGCTCCACTTGTGCGACCATACTATCACAGTCCAGGGGATTTCCCTGAGTGACCCACTCTCGGAGGCCACTTGGAAGCTCTCTCACGTACCGGTCCAGTACAAGCGCTTCTATAATCTGTGCAGGGGTTTGAGTCTCTGGTTTGAGCCACTTCCGAGCCAGATGAATTAAGTCAAACATCTGGGATCTTGGCGCTTTTCCTTCTTTGAACCTCCAGTTGTAGAAACGTTGGGCCCTCACTGTGGAAGTCACCCCTAAGCGAGCCAGGATCTCTCCTTTCAGTTTGGGATAGTCTGCAGCAGCCACCTCATCCAGATCAAAATAGGCTTTCTGTGCTTCTCCCAGGAGGAAGGGTGCAATGATTCCAGCCCACTGTCCTGGGGCCCAACCTTCTCGGGTGGCGGTCCGTTCGAACGCCAGTAGATAAGTCTCCACATCATCATCCGGGGTCATTTTCTGCATACAGCTGCTTGCACGAATTTGGCTTACCCCCCCTGCTGGTGGGTTAGTAGACCCTTGGGTAGTCATCTGATCCAGGGTTGCTTTGAGAACAGCATGGTCTGACTGTTGTGCTTTAGTCAAAGCTTCAATCTGCAAAGTCAGGAGCCTGTTGGTCTCCTGCTGTACTGCAGCTGCTGCAGCTACCTGTCTATTAGTTTCTTGATGCATTGCAGCGGCCTGTCTATTAGTCTCTTGTTGCGCTGCAGCTAAGGCAGCGGCCTGTCTATTAGTTTCTTGATGCACTGCAGCGGCCTGTCTATTAGTCTCTTGTTGCGCTGCAGCTAAGGCAGCGGCCTGTCTATTAGTCTCTTGCTGCACAGAGGTAGCTTGTAACAGGGCTTTTACAATATCTTCCATTTTCTGGGTCCTGTACCTTTAAGGCCACTGTAACTGTAAAGTGACCGGTACAACAGCGAACATCCCACTTCTGACACCACTTGTGGCAAAGTCGCTTGGGTTAGTAGAAATAGTGAAACATGCAGTGCAGCAAAGTCACCAAAATAGCAATAAATATGGCTTTATTGCATCAAAATAATAATACAAACAAAAAGGCCTACTCCAGCTTAGGAGGCTAACTAAACAGTAGTGTCCCTCACTACGGGTTACTGGAGCGGCTATTCCGGCCTCCAGTATAAACAAACAAAAATAATAGTTCAATATATAAAAACAAAGTATCAAAATAAATATGGAACCGTGGTTCAAATGATAAAACAGCGCTAAGAAGTGTATAGCCCCAGGTAGGAGCTTTGAATATGAAAACAAAGGTGGTGTGCTAGGTGATCAATAAGCAAGGCGTGAGTGCACCCTGTACCCTATTTAAAGATTCACCAGACTAATAATAAAATTCCCAAATGGGATGCAGGCTTACCACAGCCTGTAAGAGGACTGGCTTGTAAAAGTCAATCCTCTCAGGCACAACCTCCTTATGTTTTCAGAATCTGCCACAGGTCATTCCAATGGGGGCACATATAGGCAAAAGAGAATACTCAATAGTGAAGTAAGACCAAAAAAATATCCCACACAATGCCAGGAAAAC